>NC_136907.1:52073620-52735466 GCF_949606895.1 Notothenia rossii | reverse complement strand
CACCTCCCACAGTGACTCCCTGGGAACCCGGTCATATGCCTTCTCCAAGTCTACAAAACACATGTAGACTGGATAAGCGTACTCCCAGGCACCCTCCAGGATCCTTGCGAGAGTAAAAAGCTGATCCGTCGTTCCACGACCAGGACGGAATCCGCATTGTTCCTCCTCAATCTGAGGTTCGACAATCGGCCTGACCCTCCTTTCGAGTACCTTAGAGTAAACTTTCCCGGGGAGGCTGAGTAGTGTGATGCCTCGGTAATTGGCACACACCCTCTGATCCCCCTTTTTGAAAAGGGGAACCACCACTCCGGTCTGCCACTCCTTCGGTACTGTTTCCGACTTCCACGCAACGTTGATGAGACGTGTCAACCATGACAGTCCCTCAACACCCAGAGCCTTCAGCATTTCTGGGCGGATCTCATCCACCCCCGGGGCTTTGCCACTGTGAAGTTGTTTGACGACCTCAGTGACCTCCCCCCGGGAGATTGGTGTCGATCCCCCTTCATACTCCAGCTCTGCCTCTAACATAGAGGGCGGAGTTGTCGGGTTCAGGAGTTCCTCAAAGTGCTCCTTCCAACGCCCTAACACTCCATCAGTTGAGGTCAACAACGTCCCATCCTTACTGTACACAGCTTGGATGGTTCCCTGCTTCCCCCTCCTGAGGTGTCGGACAGTTTTCCAGAACAACTTTGGTGCCGCCCGAAAGTCTTTTTCCATGTCCTCTCCGAACTTCTCCCACACCCGCTGCTTTGCCTCGGCCACGGCTGAGGCTGCTGCCCTTCGGGCCTGTCGGTACCTTGCAACTGCCTCGGGAGTCCCCCGGGATAACAAATCCCTGAAGGCCTCCTTCTTCAGTCGGACGGCTTCCCTGACCACCGGTGTCCACCAGGAGGTTCGAGGGTTACCGCCCCTTGAGGCACCTAGGACCTTGAGACCACAGCTCCCCGCCGCGGCTTCGGCAATAGAGGCTTTGAACACTGACCACTCTGGTTCAATGTCCCCAACCTCCACAGGAATGCCCGAAAAGCTCCGCCGGAGGTGTGAGTTGAAGGCCTCCTGAACTTGGGCCTCCTCCAGACGTTCCCAGTTCACCCGAACTACACGTTTGGGCTTACCAGGTCTATCCAGAGGCTTCCCCCGCCACTCGACCCAACTCACCACCAGATGGTGATCAGTTGACAACTCCGCCCCTCTCTTTACCCGAGTGTCCAAAACATACGGCCTCAGGTCCGATGATACGATAACAAAATCGATCATGGACCTTCTGCCTAGGGTGCTCTGGTACCACGTACACTTATGAGCATCCTTATGTTCGAACATGGTGTTTGTTATGGCCAATCCATGACTAGCACAGAAGTCCAGTAACAAACCACCACTCCGGTTCAGATCAGGGGGGCCGTTCCTCCCAATCACTCCCCTCCAAGTGTCTCCATCATTGCCCACATGTGCGTTGAAGTCTCCCAGCAAGATTAAAGAGTCCCCTTCAGGAGCCCCATACAGGACTCTTTCCAGGGTCTCCAAGAAGGCCGTATACTCTGAACTGCTGTTGGGTGCATAAGCACACACAACAGTCAGAGTTTTCCCCCCCATAACCCGCAGGCGTAGGGAGGCAACCCTCTCGTCCACTGGGGTAGACTCCAACAACGAAGCACCCAACCGGGGACTTGTGAGTATCCCCACACCCGCCCGGCGCCTCACACCTTGAGCAACTCCGGAGAAGAATAGAGTCCAACCCCTATCCAGAAGTAAGGTTCCAGAGCCGACGCTGTGCGTAGAGGTGAGCCCAACCAGATCCAACTGGTAACGCTCCACCTCCCGCACAAGCTCCGACTCCTTCCCCCCCAGAGAGGTGACGTTCCACGTCCCCAAAGCCAGCTTCTGTCGCCCGGGTCTGGTCCGTCGAGACCCTCTGCCTTCACTGCCACCCTTCTGGCAGCGCACCCGACCCCATCGCTGTTTCCCGTAGGTGGTGGGCCCGCGGGACGGAGAAGCGGAGGTGTTGCCCACGTCGCCTTTTCGGGCTGTGCCCGGCCGGGCTCCGTGGCAAGCCCGGCCACCAGACGCTCGCCGACGAGTCCTCCTTCTGGGCCTGGCTCCAGAAGGGGACCCCGGGCTTCCTCCGGGCCGGGTATCCTCACTTCGTGTGTCGTCTTTCATGAGGTCTTTTGAACCAATCTTAGTCTGGCCCCTTGCCTGAGACCAATTTGCCATGGGAGACCCTACCAGGAACACAAGGTTCCAGACAACACAGCCCCCAGGTTCATCAGGGCACACAAACCTCTCTACCACGGTAAGGTGCTGGTTCTTCAGAGAGGTCTACAATATATTTTTCCAAAATAGCACAATACTGTAGGTCCACTTTCAATTATCAGAGAAAAAAGCTGAGCAAAGTTAGCAGTTAGATCCAAGCCCTTGCACCCCTTGTCCACTTTTTTCCGTGGAACAGCTTTAAAGTAAAAAACCTACTAAATGATGAACAGTGCAGGAAAGGCTGAAAAATCTTGACTGCCATGACAAACTACCATGATCCCACGCTACTTCACAACGCTACCAAACTCCGTCTTTTGTCATAGCATAGAATAGTGTAGGCCAAATTTGATCTAAAGTTATCCCTATGTTTCCCTCTTTGTTTCCCCAGAGGAAGGCCCTGGTCGTGTTGTTCCAGCACTGGTTCAGTGCGGCAGCAGAGGAGGCCTCAGTGTGCAGCATGGTGGCTGAATACCTGAGAGAAGTGAAGAGAGTCACTCCTTCACTGCTGCCCTTCTTGATCAACATGGCCGACGACAACGGCAACACTGTGCTGCATTACAGCGTGTCCCACTGCAACTACAGCATCGTCAGCCTGATCCTGGACACAGGTAACAGCAGTGTGTTGCAGAGCTAGTGGACAGAGAAGTATTTGGCTTTTAAGCACTGAAAAACGTTTTCCTTTGCCATACAGGTGTGGGTGATTTGAGCATTCAGAACAACGCCGGCTACACCGCAGTAATGCTCGCCTCGCTGACCGCCCCTGATGGACCCGGCGGCATGGAGGTGGTCCGCAAGCTAATGGAGCTGAGCAACATTAATATACGCTCCAGCCAGGTAACACACCCAATGAGGCTTAAATAGGACACATTTTTGGTGTGGGGGTTTTTATTTGTAGGTCGAGAGGACTTTTATTTTTAAATCATATACTTTGACACAACATTAAAGGGTCATCCTGGGTCACTGATTTGACACATGAAAATACAATAATTGTATAGCATGACCTAAATCTAAAGATGAACAGTATACAATTAAGAGGCAAAACATGTTGAGATAAATATGGACTTTTAAACAAATCGCTAAGTAGTCATTTTTGGTCCCGCTCCACAGACGGGCCAAACAGCTCTGCACTTGGCTGTGAGACACGGGCGGGTTGTGATGGTTCGCCTGCTGCTGAGCTGTGGAGCAGACACTAACCTGCAGGACAGAGAGGGAGCAACGGCCCTGATGTTCGCAGCTGAGAGGGGCCATACACACATCACAAGGCTGCTGCTGGAGAGGAGCCAGTGTGACCTCACTCTGACCGACAAGGTGACACTGCAGAAAACACACTTCCTTCCAATAAAATCCTTTAACCCTTGACCGGATTAATCTCAGTTAATTGGATAAGAAATTCTCCCAAAAAATAATACAGGAGGCAGCACCCCCACTACAATAAATTACAGAAATATAGTGTTCATATGATGACGCCAACTCCATTTCTCCTGTGAAATCCTGTTATATTTGTTAACAAAAAGAACACAGTGTATCTACTTTTCTACTCACAAAAAGGAGCTTAGATGTATGAAAGCTTCAATGTTTTGACTCACACTGTATGGACGTGGGTGGACTGTCAATCTGCATGCAGCAGAATAAAGCTTTCCCAGGATTAATCGGGGCTACAGTAAAACAAATCTCCCTGTGCTGAGATGAGCTAATCCGCTAACAGTACTTTATTTACCAGTCTGGAGCGAGTGGAGGTAGGCAAGAGGGCGGAGGAGAGGATGCAAATGTTTATTCTATTTTTCACAGTCTGCATCTAAAGTAGTTTTTTTCAAGACTAAATTAAGCACCATCAACCACAGGCATCCTATTTCAATTTTAAACCATGTTTCATCTTGACACAAACCCTGACTAATTAGACTAAATTAAGTCTGATGAAATTAAGTCTTACCACGTTTCTCCTAAGGACATAAATGTAGCCTTGCAAATAGTTTTGTTATTTAATTGTCTGCGGCAGTGGCTCTCAAACTTTTTCTGTCATTCCCCACTTTGAACAGGTGGGCCTTTTCAAGCCCCACCTGTTCCTCATCGCTCCAATAAAATGGTAGGCCAAGCTTAAAATGGTCAAATGTATCGTTCTATAACAGGGGTCTCCAACCTTTTTTAGGATGAGAGCTACTTTCAAAAAATAAAACAAGTCGTGAGCTACTTTTACTCCTCTTTTTGTTTTTTTTGCAGTGTATATATTTAGCACATTTTAACATTATTATATGCTTACCTTTAAACTTTGTGTGCTGTTTGGGTCTGTGGGACCCGTTTTCAGTGTTTACTAAAATAAAATATATGCAATTTAATTATTTTTGACCTGCTTTATTTGGTGGTGGACCTCACATCCTCTAGGGGGGTCCGGGGGCATGCACCCCCGGGAAGATATTTTAAAAATGTTGAAGTTAAATGCATCAATCTGGTGCACTTTGAGCTAGGGCTGTTCAATTAATCGTATTTTAATCGCAATTACGATTTTGGCTTGCAACGGTTATGAAAACAACATAATCGAAATAAAACGATTTTATTTTTTTAAAATAGGTTTTTCAGTTGAATTATACTTAAAGTTTAGGGTAATCAACTGTTAAAAACATACTTTTCAAATTATTTTCTTCAATGAATTGATGTTTTCAAAGTAAATGTTTAATCGTTTTTAATAATCGTGATATCAATTATTGACCCAAATAATCGAGATTATGATTTTTGCCATAATCGAGCAGCCCTACTTTGAGCACAACATGAATTGATGGATACAGCTCTCAACACTCAGATGAAAGGGAGCTGTATACTTTTCAATAATCCAAACATCTTTAGAATATGATCACAACAAATCATTTAAACTTGTTTATTCTTATCTTACCTAGTTAGCATTCTTTCTTTTTATTTATGCATATTTTACTAATCCCTCCCCTTTTAAACTTTTTACTGTTCTCTCTCTCTCTCTCTCTCGCTTTTTCTTCCCGACTGCAACGCTGTTGTGTGTGTCTGTGAGAGCGTTTCACATGTGTGTATGAGAGATTTTTACCAGTGGCGAGCCTGTCTCTGAGTGCCTAAGATATTCTACAAAATAATATTTAAAAACATTAAAACAAATTATATTTTTCTTTATATATATTTTTTAAATATGTTTTTAGTAATATTTGTCATTAGTTTTACCAAAAATAACTTGATTAAATTGTATTTAAAATAACATTTCCGAAGAAATAAATCCTTTGAATCTGCCTATTCAGTTTCTGTTTGAATGTGAAGGGTTGAATGAAAGAAGCTCGTCTCTGCGAGGTGAAGACAGGAGCTGTTGGACGTCCAGCTATGAATTCACAGAGGGCCCAGCTATAGTAACTGAACGAGAGTAATGTCAAATGACAGTACAATTGACCAATAATATCTTCCCTCTAAATGGGTGGGCTTTATTATCGCGGACTTTATGACAAGTTCCGCCCACTGTGAAACGTTTCTTGTTTCCATAGCAACAACAACTGTCAACAGCGTAAACTCGCCTTCAAAATAAAAGCATGCCAAATTAAACTTAAGACATACAACTGCAACGAAAGTAACAAACACAATGCCATATCCTTTTCAACTTCAAAGAACACAAATTGGGTTATTTACAGGGGTTGTTTTGTGTGGTAGAGGGTCGCTTTCATTGATGCGTTTTGCACCCCGGGCGGGCCGTTGTTCTATTTCGTATATGGCTTCGCCCTCTAAGGCTATCGCTATTGGGTAATCCCCCTGCGCCCCCGCGCAGCACTGAAACACTTGTAGTCCACGCCCACCCGCAAGGTGGGCCCCACCCTCGGGCCTCCTTCCGGTATAAATAGGAAGGTGGCCCGGCAATCTGCTCCCTCTTTTTTTCAGCAAACCAGCACAGTTACTGAAGCACAGCAATTGAGAATCATCATGAGCAACAACTGCGTCCGTGGTTGTCCCTCATGTGGCTCTGGGTTCATAATGAGTTATGACCTGCAGAGATAAAAGCAGTATGCGAATCCTGCCGGGGGTCAGAGCACGCGTACGCGGCTCTAAACCAGCAGGTAGCATGCACTTCGCTCGTCTCCCCTCGGGCGACAGGAAGCGGAGAGCGGACACTCTTGCTGCTGTGGCCGAGGAGGACGATTGGCCCGTCCAGGCTTACGAGCCCGCGGACGGGGCCTCGTGTCCCTGGGGCAGAGTGCCGGGCAGTAGTCCGAAGCAACTCCTGCCCCGCCTCCCTCCACGGTTCACCGTTCGGTTCTCCCCTCCCTCGGACGGGGGAGACAGAGTCGGAGCAGGGTGCCAGCTTGGCTGCCAGCTTGGCTGCCGAACATGCTTTCCCCCTCTCCGTCACCACAGCGCGGCGGCGTCTGTTACGGAGACGGCCAGAAAAGTGCTACTGGACGCTCCAATCAGCCCGGACGGGCTGTTCGGACCCCAGTTCATGAAGACGGCCGCGGAACAGGTGGACGGCATTCACCAGCATGTACAGCTGGCTCCAGTCGGCTGATCTGCCACAGCGGCACCAACGCCCGCAGCAGTCGCGGCGTCCACGCCGGCCACAGGAGGCCGCAAGCGGAGAGACGCCCACAGCAACCGCCCCGGCGGCTGCAGGGGCTCCGTCCCACGTCTCCGCTCCCCCGCCACCCCAGAGACAGGGTCTCCCGGCGGCGAGTCAATGGGGAGTGAAGCTCCCCCGCTCCTGGTCTGCTCCGCGAGAGCCTCAGAGGAAGCGGAGCCGGTAATTAAGCCGGCTGCCACTAATCTGTTGATTAAGTAGGCAGCAGGGCTCCCTGCAGAAGCCTGCTGGTTTTAACCTATTGGTTAATAAACCTGCAGAGCTCGCGGCATTCCCCTGTCCGAGATACGCCTCCTACATACGGTCATAATAACCCATGAGCGCCGGTATAACGCCTCATGGGGACAGCACTGCACACACCTCCACTCATCCCCTGAGCGTGTACACGCCTCATGATGACAGCCGGAGTGAAACGCAGCGTGTGGAGGTTTCCTCGCAGCCTCACGGGCAGCGGCGGCGAGAGTAATGGCGTGGCTCGTCATCATGACGACCATTACAGCACATCACAGAGAAGCCAGAACGGGGGAATGAGCAGTATTCCAGGCTGAGTGCCCCCAGCGGTAGCGCCCGCAGCGCCACGGCACCAGGTCTCGCTGCAAGAAGCCTGCTGGTTTTAACCTATCGGTTAATAACCTGCAGAGCTCGCTAATTAAGCCGGCTGCCACTAATCTGTTGAGTAAGTAGACAGCAGGGCTCGCTGCAGAAGCCTGCCGGTTTTAACCTCGGTTAATAACCTGCAGAGCTCGCGGCATTCCTCTGTCCGAGATACGCCTCCTACACACGGTCATAATAAACCCATGAGCGCTGTTATAACGCCTCGTGTGGACAGCACTGCACACACCTCCATTCATCCCCTGAGCGTGTACACGCCTCATGATGAGAGCCGGAGTGAAACGCAGCGTGTGGAGACTCCCTGGCGTGGCTCGTTGCCATGACGACGACAGAACATCTCGAGCATGTGCGCCCGCTCTTAGAGTGTTTCTCAGAGTGGCAGCGCGTGTGTCTGATGGACAGATGGATGAGCAGGCTGATCAGCAGAGGATACGTCCTGCAGTTCGCCTCTCCCCCACCCCCACAGTTCAATGGGATACAGGAAACACTCCTGTCCTCCCAGAAGCTATGTCTTGCGCTCCAATCCGAGCTGCTGGAACTCCTGTTGAAAGAGGATATTTCCAGGGTTCCTCAAAGGGAGGAAAATCAGGGGTTTTCACTCCCGTTATTTTTCTAATCCCGAAAAAGACTGGGGGAATGAGACATCCTGGATCTGTCAGTATTCCACATGCTGACGATCAAACAGGTGCTGGAATGTTTTCACCAGAACGACTGGTTCACTTCCACCTGAAGGATGCATACTTCCACGTACCCATCATCCCGAAACACAGGAAATTCCTGCGTTTTCCATTCAGGGAATATCAGACCAGACAATCGTCTGCCGTTCGGATATTTCCTGGCTCCTCGCATTTGTGTAGAGAAGGCTGGAGCCACTACACAGAGGAGGGATGAGAGTGTGGTTTTCCTCTGGACGACCTGCTATTTGCTGGCTCGCCCCAGGGAGGAAGTCGCTTTACAGACGGTACATCTCGTATCGCATCTGTCAAAGCCTGGGTTTCATAATAAATTGGAAGAAGAGCTGTCCTCTTCCCTCTCAGACAATCGTTTATCTGGGAGTGGAGTTAAACTCAGCCAGCATGAGAGCGCGGCTCTCGCGGCAGCGAGGGGAAGAACTGACAGCTCTCCTCCGGCGTGTCACAACCCACACAGCCCTCTCCGTGACGCAGCTGCTCGGCGTTGGCGTCAGCTGGTCACGTGATGATCCCCCTGAGTCTCTTCCAACAGGGGGACACTCCAGAGGTGGTTCATTCGCTGCAGAAGCCTGCTGTTTTAACCTATTGGTTTATAAACAGCAGAACTCGCGGCATTCTTCTGTCCCATATATGCCTCCTACACACGGTCATAATAAGCACGAGCACCGTTATAACGCCTCGTGTGGACAGCATGCACACACCTCTCATCCCCTGGGCGTGTACGCGCCTCATGAGGAGAGACGGAGTGAAAGGCAGCGTGTGGAAACTCCCTCGCAGCCCTTTTGCCTCACGGGCAGCGGCGGCGATGGCGTGGCTCGTCACCATGAAGACCATTACGGCACTTCACAGAGAAGCCTCTCCCCCCAGCAGTTCCATGGGATACAAGAAACACTCCTGTCATCCCAGGAACAGTGTCTTGCGCGGTTTTTACCCCCGCTATTTTTCTAAATCTCCTCTGTCCGGTGCACGCCCTGTCCTGCTATGTGGCGCGCACGGTGGCCTGGCGCCGTTCTCAGCGCCTGTTCGTGCACTATAGAGAGAGCTCGATCGGGCAACCTCTGTCTGCACAACGGCTGTCACACTGGCTGTGTGAGGCTGTGTCACAGGCATATGTCTCCTCTGGGGTGGAGCCCCCGGAGAACATCAATGCACACTCCACCAGAGGAATTTCCTCCTCCACGGCTTTGCACGGAGGAATGTCAGTGGAAGATATTTGCACGGCTGCATCTTGGTCTTCCCCCTGTTCATTTATTCATTTTTATTTGAGAGATGTCTCCCATTCCTCTCTGACACACCCTGTACTGGGTGTCCTGTCGGGGTGAGTGACGTCAGGGAGCCAGCTGTGCGCCTTTCTCCTGCCTTTTGGCACGCAGAGAGCGGCCCATTTCCCCTCTTATAGGAGGGATGTTCCTTTTTCCTCTAACACACTTTGTACGGAGTGCCTGGTCAGAGTGAGTGACGTCAGGGATCCAGCTGTGCGCTCTACTGCCTGTCTGCACGCAGAGAGCTGCTGTTCCCCCACTACGATCGCAGGACGAGGTGGGACTTTCGTCTCTACTTTCTCACAGCGGCCGGTATGTATTGTTCCCAGCCTTCACCCCGTCGGGAAGATAGGCATGTTTTGCTATGTTCCAGGTACGGTGATGCGCCATTACGCATGGCACATCAGGCAGGGGGGTGTTATTGAGCAGGTATGTCTGTGCTTCTAGTGCCGGGCGGACCCAGTGGGGCGCAGACTACATCATGCTTCGCCCTTAACCCAATAGCGATAGCCTTAGAGGGCGAAGCCATATACGAAATAGAACTGAGGTTACCTACTGTAACCCCAGCTTCTATGAGTAAATGGCGCAGCCCTCTAAGTGCGGGGCCCCACTGGCTCTACGAATAGCTGAAGAAAAGTTATGTTGTATGGGAGCAGATTGCCGGGCCACCTTCCTATTTATACCGGAAGGAGGCCCGAGGGTGGGGCCCACCTTGCGGGTGGGCGTGGACTACAAGTGTTTCAGTGCTGCGCGGGGGCGCAGGGGGATTACCCAATAGCGATAGCCTTAGAGGGCTGCGCCATTTACTCATAGAAGCTGGGGTTACAGTAGGTAACCTCAGTTTTGTATGGAAGCCCATTTCCGCCACTGGAAAAAAATAAAATCCCCATGAAGAGTCAAAATAATGATAAAAAGTCATAATGAGATAAAAAGTCGAAATTATGAGATAAAAAGTCGAAATGATGAGATAAAAAGTCGAAATAATGAGATAAAAAGTCGAAATAATGAGATAAAAAGTCATAATGAGATAAAAAGTCGAAATAATGAGATAAAAAGTCATAATAATGAGATAAAAAGTCGAAATTATGAGATAAAAAGTCGAAATAATGAGATAAAAAGTCATAATTATGAGATAAAAAGTCGAAATGATGAGATAAAAAGTCGAAATAATGAGATAAAAAGTCGAAATAATGAGATAAAAAGTCATAATGAGATAAAAAGTCGAAATAATGAGATAAAAAGTCGAAATTATGAGATAAAAAGTCAATATGAGATAAAAAGTCGAAATAATGAGATAAAAAGTCATAATAATGAGATAAAAAGTCGAAATTATGAGATAAAAAGTCGATATAATGAGATAAAAAGTCATTATGAGATAAAAAGTCGAAATTATGAGATAAAAAGTCGAAATAATGAGATAAAAAGTCGAAATTATGAGATAAAAAGTCAATATGAGATAAAAAGTCGAAATAATGAGATAAAAAGTCATTATGAGATAAAAAGTCGAAATTATGAGATAAAAAGTCGAAATAATGAGATAAAAAGTCATAATTATGAGATAAAAAGTCGAAATAATGAGATAAAAAGTCATAATTATGAGATAAAAAGTCGAAATAATGAGATAAAAAGTCGAAATTATGAGATAAAAAGTCAATATGAGATAAAAAGTCGAAATAATGAGATAAAAAGTCATTATGAGATAAAAAGTCGAAATTATGAGATAAAAAGTCGAAATAATGAGATAAAAAGTCATAATTATGAGATAAAAAGTCGAAATAATGAGATAAAAAGTCATAATTATGAGATAAGAAGTCGAAATTATGAGATAAAAAGTTGAAATAATGAGATAAAAAGTCATAATTATGAGATAAAAAGTCGAAATAATGAGATAAAAAGTCATAATTATGAGATAAGAAGTGCGCATGTGCTGCAGTGGCGCTGTCTTCAAAGGTCCCTTCATCACCTTGCTGCTCTCCACCATGCAAACGGCATCTAGTCCTCAATAAGGTAACTATTACAGGTGACTTTTGTAAATGTTAGATGTTACATATAGCCTATATTGCAGCTAAACTACAACAATGCAGTTCATAGCTTTGACATGACCTGTTATGAACTATAATATATATGCCTAGTTTTGTGGTAACGTTCACGCCACTAATGACAATAGTGTACAGTAGGCATACAGCTGCTGTGAGTTGTAAGCCTAAGACTAACCCGTGAACGTTACCACAAAACTATAGGCAATATTATTGTTCATAACAGGTAATGTCAAAGCTATGAACTGCATTGTTGTTTAGCTGCAATATAGGCTATATGTAACATCTAACATTTACAGAAGTCACCTGTAATAGTTACCTTATGTAGCTGACGCTCAAAGGTCCCTTATTATTGTTGTGTCCTTTTTGAAGAGTGTTTAATGTATGCTTGAATTTTGTTTTATTTTGTAAAAATGATAAGAGTTGTCTTTCCGGAAGTCATGTGACCTCTTGCCCCGGATGTTTATATTGTGTTTGTGTGCGGTAAAAGTGTCAACGATGTGATAACGTAATTCTACTGCTGGTCTACTAGGCAAACACGTTTTCACGGTGTTTCATGATTGTGCAAAGAAGAGAATAAACGTGATTGTGGACATCGGTTCAATGCGTACTGTAATGTTCTTTCAAGACCAGAGTAGTTACACCTTATTTAGGACTAGATGCCGTTTGCATGGTGGAGAGCAGCAAGGTGATAAAGGGACCTTTGAAGACAGCGCCACTGCAGCGCATGCGCACTTCTTATCTCATAATTATGACTTTTTATCTCATTATTTCGACTTTTTATCTCATAATGATGACTTTTTATCTCATAATTTCGACTTTTTATCTCATTATTTCGACTTTTTATCTCATAATTTCGACTTTTTTATCTCATTATGACTTTTCATGGGGATTTTATTTTTTTCAAGTGGCGGAAATGGGCTTCTATAGTTTTGATATTCCACCAGTGTGAAAAAAAACAAAACAAAAAGAAAAGTATTTTTTATTTATTTTTTATTTCACGACCCACCTATCTCATCTCTGCGCCCCACACTTTGAGAAACGCTGGTCTGCGGGGAGCCTTAATTCTTTATCTTGATGCAGTGATTTCCTAATAAAACTAGAGTCTAACACCAAGCAACTCTGTTAGGCTGTACTTTAGCGCAGTGGTGCTTTACGCTAAATGCTAACGTCAACATGACAACGACAGGGCTAAAAGGCTGGTTCCTAAACCTTTTAAGAATTGCATGATAACATTCAACATGGGTGTTTAAGCCTGTGTCCACTGGATCTAACTTAAAACTACATGATGCAATCGTGTGTAAATACACCCAAACATTAAGCAAGTGTAGCAGTACAAGACAAAGCAAGCTAGCTAAAATAACTAGCTCGGTTCAGTCACAGCTAACAATCACCCACCACCCTGGGCCTGAGAAGTGATGTAAAAACAAGACACTACCTGAGCTACTTGATCTAATAGCTAGCTAGCACACGGCAGCAAATGATAGCAGCAGTTAGCGGTTAGCATTATTTTAGCAACAAGCAAAGCTTTCTGCCAATGAGAAAACTCCATTAATCAAATAAAGTTGAGGCAGTACAGCCTTAAAAAATCATAGGTTAAAAGAAGAAAACATTTCTCCATTAAATAGTTGTAATAAAGTTATGCCAAAAACGATTTAGCATTGTAAAATAGGTATATAATTCTCCTGGAACTTGTGAGACCTGCTCTAGTTACAGAGTAGCAAGAAACGCCATTCCCCTATTACAAGTGAGTGTAACATCAAAATGAGTTTTGAAGCTGTTATTTTAAGATAAAATATTAATCTTTATCTTTATTTTTGTTCCCCAGCGTGGTCAAACTGCTCCTTCCATCGCCACGCAAGGCTCCCACACTGACACTGCTGCCCTGCTGCAGGCCCATGCTAAAGCTCGAGCTTTGTAGCCTACTGGAAAAAAGAATCTGAAGATATTTGATGCTCTCACATTTGCTCTTTTCTGTCTGATGCACTTTGAACCCCAGTTTAATGCTGACGCTGTTTGCTTGGGTTGAGCCTCTGCAGTCATATTGTTTATGATTTCTGGACATTAACACCAGCATTAGCTTGTTTTTGTATTGGATGATGTAGTTAAGGCCAATTAATTTGTATAAGGGATAAAGCCTGCCGTGTCATCAATCCTGATACAGTACACACTAAATGTGCTGCTTACTTTTGTCTTTAATGTTAAAGGTCCCATGTCATGCTTTTCCGGTTATTACCCGTCCCCTTGTGTGTTATGAAGGTTTTTATGCAAGTAAACGGTCTGCAGAGTCACAAACCGTCAAAGTACACCCTGTAGCGAGTAAAACTAACACAGAAAAGACCTGTCTATGCTGCCCCAGAACGCCTCGTTAGAGATTTATCTTTTTCTTTTTTTTCTTCCGGGAACCAAGTGACGTAACGACGACCTGAGACAGCGGGACGTGGAGAGTCGGTGTGTGAGCACACACACAAACTCCCAGCCAGGCTGCGGGTGTGTGTGTGTGTTCGGGCTGGGTTTCGCTGCGTCTCGCTGTCTCGCAGTAGGCCACTGGGCTCACAGGGAGGGGGGGGGGCAGGAGCTCCAACAAGCCGTTTAGGACAGAGTGAATACACACTATACAGAGATGCTGTATGAGAAACCAATGTGAGTTTGGAAAATTGCACAGTATACATTTATTTTAGTATCTCAACAATGGAATTATGATCAGTAGAAATGGCCATTTCTGATCTTTGCACATCCAAATACAAGCTTATCTTTGCAAACAAAGCAATACAAAAATATATTTATTAGATATGGGCCATAAGTATATGTTGAAAACTATTACCAATTCAATGTTTTTTTTTGTTTTCAGAATTGTACCGATCATCATATACATTCTCTTAGCAATTTTAAAAGAAATGTGTGTAAAATATACATGAAAAGCAAAATGTTGCATGGCAAACACTTGTAAGACAATACATTTTGGTGCCAATAAACCATCTTGCTAGAATTTGCTATACTGATGTATAAACTGCCTTTTAAGAATAAAATACCCCAAATCCGATTTGTTTTAAAGAGCGGAACATGCTCTTATATATGGTGGGGCATAAGAAACACATTTTTCATCTTTGTTGCTGTAGTGACAAACCTGACCAGCAGGGGGCATGGCTTCTCCATTTTGCCATTATTAAAGACAGCCAATTCAAAAGCAGTACAACACATACAGAGAGCAACAATAAACATAAACCTGGAGTTCTAAAATGAGCATATCCAGGGGATTAGATCTAATCCCTTTCAAGTGTGTCAGACAATTATAAACATGACTCTCACAGAAGTGTACTTCCACTGTGAGAGAGGACACAATGAGATTCACCTGCAAACCCACTGTATGGCAGCTGGTATGACTCAGTCAGGCGTGAAAGCAGATGCGTTTTGAGTGGCCTTCCTCCATCTAACCCCCTGGGAGACGGTAAGGGACGGAGGTTTTAGTTTTTTTTCGTGCAATGACTCAAGATTATGTTGGCGAGATAAGACGAAAAGGATTGAGTGGAGACTGGGAGGAGGCTGGGTTTCTGTCTCACGGAGCAAAGCCATCTCATTTCCCCTGAGGATACTTTCCGGCCTGGCTGAGTGACTGTCCTGGCGCTGTAATGATCCTGAGAAAATATATATCCTCAGAAGGAGAGAGAGATGGTTAGATCAAGATGGAATCAGCTGCTTTTCCATCACATTTATGATGAAATGCGGTATTGGCAGAAAAACACTTGTGACACAAGTAAGGAAATCAATTTTGCTCTGTATGGATGACCCATGTTTATTGATAAACTAAGAAAGGGACAGTCCACCCAAAATCTATACATATTTCTCCTCTTACCTGAGTGCTCAGTGTAGATGTTTTGGCGTTAGATCCTGAGTTTCGAGATATCGGCTTTCAGTATAATGGAACTAGATGGGAGGCTTTGTGCCCTAAAAATATGTTTGAAAGACTCAACAGCAATATGACAAGAAATAGGACCAGGATATTCAAGGTAATCCACAGAGCTTCTTGTGAGAAGTTTTGTGTAGGAAATATCTTCTTTCTAAAGTATCGATGCATGCATCTACTCATGGTCGAGGCTTTTCCAAGCTTCCTTCTGCGTGGTTATATGGTAGAAAATAGAAAATAGTTCCTTCTTGAAACTGCTCACAACAAGGTCTGTCTATTCTCTTGAGTAACATATATTTGATTTCTTGAAGGAGACATTGATGTAAAACTTTTCAAATGCCTTCCGCACAAGCGAAGAACCGTCTAGTTCAATTATATTTTAGAGAAGGCAAACATCTTAACATTTTGCAACTCACATCAAAACAATCTGCACTGAGTTGTATAGGGATTATGGGGTACTGTCCCTTTAAAGCATGTTTACAATATGTATTCATGGGTAGATATATGCCATGTGCCTGTTTTACAGATGCATTAGTGTAAAAACAGCATCCCCCACCTAAAGAGTCCTTCACGCTAGAGGGAATAAAGGTGTTCCATCTCTGTGTTCATCGTTGCCTTTGTGCTCAGTGAACACATATGAAACCTTTTGTGCTGCTGCAAAACCAACTGGATGAATAACAAATACCTATTGCACAGGATCCCAATGGGGATTGGTACAACAATGAAGGGCTAAAAAGCATTTACCCTGCTTCACTTTAATAATGACAATGGACTGGATTTAACCACGACTTTTCCTGGCTGCTGATGAATCACTTTGTAAGTGGATTAATGCGTAAAGCAGCTCAGTCAGAATGGACTCTAAACATGCTGTAGGAGCAGCTTCTTAAACGCTTCAACATTAAAAACACAAATTCATAAGCAATTCATTCAGTCGTTTTGCTGCTTCAGCCTTAATTGGCAACCAGCCTATAGCAGGTAAAATAAAGGTTAGAAAAAGAAGACATTATCCTACATTTGAGCAATTTACACAAAGAAAAAAAGTTAACACACTGTACATTACTAGCAGATGTGTTTGTTGACTTAGGTGATATCTTTAATCCTGCATTTTCTGCCACTCTGGGACACAAAAATCTTCCAATCACACACATTTGACATATATGTTCTATGGTTGTTAGAGCTAAAGTGTTGGCCTGTTTATAGATCCAGCAGACACGTAGCAATATCAGCATCAGCATCACATTTTAGGCTGACCAAATGTATGTCTGTCCAATATCCACCAACCCTTTTTGTCCATACTAAATCCTGAGGGAAATATCCAACTCTTTAGCTTCTCAATGCCCATCTATGTTTACTAGCTAGCCCCTAATCTCTGAATCCATTAGCTACTCTCCTGAAGATTATAAGCCTCTGAGGGCAAAAGCCAATATTTCCTGGGTTCTGGTGAAGCTAGCAGATATACGAGGCCAATGCTTCCTTTTCTGTGTCCTGCTCATTGTTTACAGTCCGATTTACAACTTGAGACAGGAGAATAGAGTTCGATTGTTTCACAAGTTGCCAGTTTACAAGCTAATAAAGCGCTAAATAGCCAATAGGCTCCAAGATTGTATTTTGGCCATTGGTTACTGCATTCAACCAAAGCATGCTCAAACGTGATTGGTCAATACTATTCTGACTAAGTATATGTTCTGAATGCACCCAGGTTTTAATTTAGAGGTTAGCTACAGTAGTCGCTAACTTTAAATGGCTGTCATTAGGGTACTGGCAAAGAACTGAAATGCTGACAGTTGTTTATCATTGCTTTTTCGCCAAAAAACGTCCAGAAACTTGTGCAGTGAACCGGAATCAAACAGAAAAAATGTCAGGCCGCAAAACTAAAACAAGCTAAAACATGCTTCAAGACTTCATACAAGTGAGGGGAATGGTTAGGCTTGGGAAGAATTCTCTGTGAGTTTGCCACACAATTGTCATTACACACATTTGACACATCGTTGTTTTAAAAAGAATTACAAATAAACAACAGATGAAAGACTGAAAAATAAAAGGAAATTCAAGATAGTAGATCTTCAATGAAAGGGAATCATTTTCTTTGAGCAGAATGTTTGTGAAATGTATGTTTCATATTTGATATGTTGTAGGAAAAAAGAAAATCACACATTGAGGAAATTTTCAGTCAGATTTTAAATATCAATATAGAGATATTAAAAAGTAATCCATTACAGAAAATCAAAAAGTGGAACCAGTTTGGTCTTCATACACATTTTATCTTTGCATGTACAGTAGTCGGCTGATCCCTGTCTTTATCTTGAAAAACACTACAGGAGAATACAAAAAAAATCAACCAAAAGGCACAAATAAACAAAAATGAATCATCTACTTAATACTCAAGTTGTCAGGAATGGGACGCCATATTTTACGTGGACAACAAAGAAAAGAAGGGTTGCACAAAATAAGGACGCTAAGTGGTGCACGGCAAGAAAAACAACACAAACCACTTTGGTGGATTATTCAAATCTTTACAATCAGGGAATGCAGTGCTCTGCTGTTATACAAATAAATTAATATACCTGTCGACACTTTATCTAAAATCTTATGTACATCATTTTCTTTTACATAATTGTATAATACATTATCAAAAAACCTTATGAAAACATATTTACAAATCAATGAATCAAAAAGCACCCTCTTCTCAAGTGTCACACGCTGTCTCATACACACACTGTCACACACATAAACGTACACACCTGTGTATCCACACACACTTTCACACACTGTTTCCTTACATGCAGTCCACATTACAGAAGGCATTCTAAGAGGGTTGTGCAACAGAGAGCATACAAAACGGTTCAAATATGGCTGTGGGATGAACATTAGCACTCACATGCATAATAATGAACAAACACACACCCACACACACACTTTTAAGGTTTATAAATAGGGGAATGACGTAGCTAAACCAGCACACTTTTCTCCCCTTTGTTACATCACAGTCAGATGTTTTGTTTTCCGCGGCTACATCACATGACAGGTCTTTTTTCATCATGCCACCACATGGCACCATCTAAACTGTCTGCTCTGATATCACAGATCTGAGTGGGAGGAGGGGAGCGGGCTTTAAAAACCAGCGTGCTTCTGTGAGTGTGTGCGTGCATTTGTGTGTGTGTATGCCTGGGACAATGAATGGCTGCATTGTCAGCTGGTGAGCGATTATGCATGCTGTTTGTGTTTTGGGAGGGCGAATGCACATTGTCTCCATCCTCTGGAGAGCAGCAGGGTTTTGCCATCGCTGCGCCCCATGTGTATTCATGTCTGCATTTTGTCACAGTCAAAAGCGGGCGATCAAATAAAAGTGTTAACTCTCGAGGGTTTCTCTCCACCACGTAAACGCTGCGGCCTGACTTAAAGCTGGAGTCTATTGCTTTTTCTCAAACCATTTAACATATAAATAAGTCACAATGAGAAAGGACTTGTGCGTGAAAAAAAATCCTTCGAACCGCAAATTCTCTGTTCTCTAAATACTGTTTGTCTTCTCTCCAATCCGCAAAACTCTGGGGTGTCAAATAAAAACATTTGCCCTTAAATCAATGTGGTTTCTCTGCACTCTGAAATAACAAATCACCCTTGAGAAGCTTTCCCTGGAACCAGAGAGAAAGGCCGTAATGTGGGTGGTAACCTTTCTTTAAAATCAATCAGGATGGAAAAAGTCTTATTGAGGGACACCCATGCAGGTAAATTGACAAAAGCCAGCTCCAGTAATGATGGTTGATTACATTTGTGATCGATTCTAACGTGAATCTGTATAGATTATCCCATCAACGCGGATACTGTATCAGTTTCAGAGCTTCTCCTTTCTAAACAAGTGTTCCAAGAACTCTGCGGTTCACTAGGAATAAGACAAATTTAGAAAAACTAAACACAAAACAGGACCTCTCAGTAGCCACGTCACAAAATATACGACACACAGCACACTTACCAATGCAAGAGACTCAAAACGATGAAACAGTCTGACTCCGTATTCCAGTTCAGGTCAATGTCGGGTTCACGTTACAACACATTAATAATTAATTCTCAGTGTTTACCAGAAAAAAGTAAATCCTGCTCCAGCACAGGAAAGGTATGAAACATTTTTCTTAAAGAACCATGTCAGTCATTAATTTGGCTGTTTTTCAAATGGAATTTGGCATAGGACATGTCTGGACGTAACAGTTGATGTTCGTACCTTCTACAAACTCAGTCCGTGTCCCCCTGATTCGCTGTGTGTGCGTGTGCCTGAGTGGCCGTCTCCCCCTGAGTCCGCCCCCGGGGGTCACTTCGCCGTGGAGAGCATGGGCTGCTCCGTGTACCAGTGAGTCCCCGGGTCGGGCATGCTGCCCCCCAGTGGCAGGGCGATGAACTGCGGGCAAGTGCCGCCCCCTGCTCCCACCACGCCCATGTTGACTCCTGGCGGGTACGGGTGGTGGTGCACGTGGTGTCCCATGCCGTCCGACCGCCCAATGTGGATCTCGTCCTCCTCGCCCTCGCCGGTGGTCTTGCGGTAGACGGGGTTGTCGAAGTTCATGCTCTTGGTGGAGTTGCTCCGCCAGTTGCGCCACACCATGTAGACCCCGGCACACACCAGGCCGAACACCACTGTGGCAACGATAGGAACTGCATGCGTTTAACACACAGCGGCAGGGACAGGGGAAGGGGAGCGTTAGAGAAACCAGTCCATGGCGTAAAATGGGGGGCGGGGAAGGAATGCGAGGCACATATAGGGAGGTGTAGGGGGTTAAGAGAGGTTTTCTGTGTGGGTGGCTTCGCAACATCAAACACCAAGCAACACATTTTAAAGACAGACTCTGAAGGAGCTGTGTAAAGCACTTTCCCGCCCAATGGGATCATTTCCTGAATGCCTAAAAATATAAAATATGTTAACCAAATCGTATGTAATTAATATCAAAAATTAATAAAGTTAACATTTACACACATGAAATCAGTGTTGCATGTTAGCGTTTTAAATTGGCTAACATGATGCTTACAGTGCGAAAACGTATTACGTTATTAAAACTGACTTTCAATTAAAATAAGTACCCAGCAAAAAAGGAGTTACATGATTGGAACAAGTTATATATTTTGAAATCAGTCATTGGTCAATCGGTCATTACATTGATGGTCATGTTATTACTTAATTGGATTTAATTGATTTGTGATCAGGTTAAGTGCACATTTAATATTATTTTCAAAAAATGATGACATTATCAGGGGCTAGGAGCGCTATAACTGGCCTGGCTTTGCAGTAATTTAGTTTTAAACTTTGCTTCTGGAGGAAAAAGTTTAACTATCCTGTTACATCACAATCTGGGCAACTCAGCCTTAGCTAATGTCTCTTGAATAACCATTGTGATTTAATAATGAATCATTAAATGACATCAATGAAGCACCAATAAAGATTATATTTTGTGTTTTTTCTCGTCTGTTCCCTTTATGAGGTATTTAATGAGAACAGTCTCTGTAAACTAATACTGCCTTTTTTTTTCATTGCTTCAGCCAAGGGCAATATTTTCCAAACATAAATTATGTTTTTCTTTTTCTACAGCCTTAATATATCTACCCTTCATTGCATGAACTGTTCTTTGGTTGACTGGTTTAAAAACAAACTTTACGGCCTGTGCGGAAGGTATGAAGGGCCTTGCTTGGAATTTGTATTAAACGCCATTATCTCAAAATCACAAGTTGATTATTTTGTTTACAATCTTTGTAATATCTGGATAACAAGCTAATCACCCTGCCGAAAACTAACGGTTGTTTCCTCAAATGACTTTTAAGTTCATCAGAGTTTAGGACTGCCTTGCTCACATAGATTGGCGTCGGCAACAATAGCAGCCAATTTAATCTGGACATGTTGGATCAAGGAGTGTCTATTAAGGATTTACACATGTAAATTGTACTTGAATCAAGGTTTAGCACAAGCAGAAAAGCCTCTTTTTAAAAATCAGATTCAGGACAGTCCTCATCATCTAGGGAGAAGACTTGCACATATGCATATAAAAAATGTAAATCAAGGCATTAATTACACATTTATGCCCATATTTTCTGTTTCAGTAATGAATCCTTTCCAGCAGTCATGATTCAAACCAGCATAATTTACCCTATATCATGGGAAAATGAAATAAATATTAACTTGTGATTTGGAAATTGCGGTGTTAAAAACAAACTTCTCATGCAGGTGAGTTCTCGGCTTCCGTAGACTAGATACAACTAGCAGTCAGTGAGAAATTATTTTCATTTTGTTGCCTTCTTGCTGCAAAAAAGTGTGCTAACAACACCAAGACAACAGGTCATGAAGAGCCTGGCTGTAGCAGAACTCGACGCAGCAACACAGTGTGAATAATGCAGCGTGGCAGCGATGTCGGACGCACAGAACATGACTCAGTGAGGGAAGAGCTGTGTCAGTGTGAATGCGCTGATAACACTGAGGCCACAGGCAGCAGGTAGACAGCCGCTTTACGCAGCCCTGCAGGCCTCTGATGTGGATGTGGACACACACACACACACACACACACACACACACACACACACACACACACACACACACACACACACACACACACACACACACACACACACACACACACACACACACACACACACACACACACACACACACACACACACACACACACACACACACACACACACACACACACACACAAAAAAAAGAAGGCGGCTTCCGGGGACTTACCGATGGGGATGACCAGTCCCAGAACAGCCACTGTCAGGTTCTCGCCCATGAGGAAATGCTCTCTTCCAGCTGAAAACAGAGGAAGAGAGTCAGAAAAGGCTGCAGAGTGAGAGGGGACACGAGTGAGGAACGGGATATTAAATGTGAGGAATAGAGTGAGCGATAAGCAGGTGAGGGAGATAAAACTGTGAGGCGGGGAGTGGGAGCGAGAGACAGATCATGAAAAAGAGGTTGGAATAAAAATGAAAGTCGGAGAGGGAAATTAAGAGCTGCTTGGCATTTGTCAGTGTGACCTTGACTCTACCTCTGACCTTCCGCATTTCATCCATACATGCTCCATCAGGCTTCTATGTAACCTCACACTCATTTACATACCACATACTTACTCACACACTTATTTATGTGCAGTTACACATGCCCTCGCAGACTTACAAACACACCAGAGTCCACACAGAGCACAATTAATCCAAGGAAAGACGACATTTCTAAGGCGATAAGGTAGCATCCATCAGTTCTGTTAGAGGCTGTGGAGCGTGGTTGGTGGGGCGAGTAGATACCTCACCTAATGTCATCAATGAGGGGGAGGTTAGCTACACTATGAGTGTCAATAGGACTGTAGAATGTTGTGCTTGCAGGAGATGAGGTTGTCAGGTGAAAGTGCCCCTTCATCAGAGAATTGGACACCGTCTTTTGTTAAAGCATGAATGGGAGAAGCACAGAGGTCACAGGAAAAATGTGAATCACAACGTGCTGGATTTCATGAAGTGCTGGTAAGAATGTGATTTGATGTGAATACATTCTTACATATCTATTTATTATTCAAAGAGTTTTAAGCAGCATTTTCAGGATTTCAACATTATGAATTCACAAATATGCCTGTCATTACACACATTTAGTTTCTTACTTATTGTACTCTATCTTGATATGACCAGGAAAACGTTTACATCATAAACTTATTTTCCGATATTTAAACATGACCTTGAAAATGTTAGGGCTTTGAATTATTGTAAAATACTTGAACAGTACCTTGATAATATCCAGGTTCTCAATTAATAGTACAATGATTTGGAAATGACAGATTAAACAGGTTTTCCTTGACTTTTACAAGACTTGAAATGTGCGCATTTCTAGTATAAAAGAGTTTTCAGGTATTGATGTTTAGGAATATTAATATTAAGTTGTTTGCATGTGTAATGTAACTATATTATTATATTGGTGGTATAAAAAATGTTCCTCGAATGTCAATAACACTAGGCGCTTTCACACCGGAGTACTTTTCCCCGTACTTTTCTCTTTTAGTTCTGATAGTTCCTGGGATTTTGCGTTCACACCAAAAAGAGAACTTAGTTCATGAGAACTTTTCCCCCCTTTTCATTCCCTGCTAGAGAGCAGGTACTTTCCTGGGGAGAAAAGTTCCAATTTCTGATTGGCTGGGCGAATTGCAAACCACGAACCATAAAACTCGGGAAAGTTTTGTGAAGCCGCCATTGTATTTGCTGGCATTAGCATTTGCTGGCATTAGCATTATTAGCATTAGCCCAGCGCACATACGGAGAGAGAATAACTTATGGCAACACAAAAGAAAACATGGGAGCGGTGAAGATGAGGAGGTGTCGGCGTTCTGGCGATTTACTCGGAAGGCTTCAGTAGAAGCTGCTGGGAGTCCCAGCAGCTTCTACCGGGGACTTCGGGTGGCAGTATACGCCGTGAAGTTGTTTGCGGCCTGCCATTAAACCCCAAAGCAGAGGAAAAAGAAGTGACGTCAGTGGCTTCATTTGCGTAATCTTCCCTCAGGGACTTCTTCCGGTGTGAATGCAATCTGCTCTTTAGTTCCATGGGGGAACTAAGTGCTGGGAACTAAGTACGGCAAAGTGCTTGGTGTGAAAGCGGCTACTGTTTTCGCAACAATTGATGGGACTTTGTATTGTCGTGTCAGTGCTTTACACAGCCCACTCACAGTGTTGCGAGACGCTGCTGTCCCCCCCCGGGGTGGTGGTCATCACCATCACGGTGGCGGTGGAGTGGGAGCCCAGTGCCTTTGACTCCTGTGACGATAAAGGCTTGAGAGTGGAAAGGGGTGTGAAGGGCTCGGGGCCCCCAGAGGGAGCTGTGGTCAGGTGGGGGGTGGCGTCGGCCTGCGACACTCCACCTGAGGGAGGGGGGAAGTCTTCCACATCAGTTGCTCTGGTGCCAGGTGTGAATCCAGTGGGAGGTGAGGATGCTGGTGTGTCGTTTCTTGGTGCTGCTGCATAGAAGGACGAGGAACCATAGAAACCTTCAGCTGAGAAACTGATTTACTGATGTATGACTCATGAGACACATCTAAAAACCTATTGACCTAGAGCTTCAATGCTTCCTTTTTATTTCCTTTAGAATAAGATACACGGGACAATCCTCTATAATATTATGTATATATTGCATAATGTGTTATATAATCACTAGGTAGTATAATACAATCATACCTATTTGGATTCATCACGAGCAAAGATTTATTTTCACATTCCTTTTTTTATTTCCACCTTGGTATCACCATGACAACTTTTAGTCAGGAACATTCATGGAATACAACTGTCCTGGGATCTGTTTTAAGCAGCTGTCAGCATCATATATCCCACTGCGATGCCATACAACCAGAGATGTGGTCTTAGATTGCATAATGATCCATACTGTATCATTGTATCCACTGCATTGTTGCTTAGCAACTATGTGTTTTGCTTACAGGTTCGATGTTGCTTTAAGGGGGTCTATTTAATCATTTACTATTCATTATTACAAATAAAATATTAAATAATCTTTTAAATGGGTTCTGCTGGTTAAGCTCTGTGCTAAATGAAGCCAGTTATAACCAGGCAATTCTAAAACCAAACTACTTGTATAGCATAAAGTGAATATGGCAAAATGAGCTTCAGAAAGACAGCAACAATACAAATATTTTCAAAAATAGGTAACAATTGTAAAGATGACGTATAAAAGAGGACACATTTTGCTAATTTTCAGGTTCTTATTTTTATGCTATGCCTCTACTGTGACATGTCTCCATGCTTTAATGTTCAAAAAGCTCTTTATTTTTCTCATGCTGCTTGTGCTGCAGCACCTCTTTTCATCCTCTGTCTGAAACCAGAGCCCAGTCTTTTAGGCATTTTGGCAAAGTTGTTTGATTTACATTTTGTTTAATCAAAAGTAGGAATATAGATTTATAAAGGCTTATTATTTAGCTTAAAAAGGCATTGCTACCACTCGTTCCTGTTATTGTGTTTCTGTATTATTTGTTTTGTCAGCAAATGTCTCTAAAAAGTGCAAGCTATTATTGCATATACATTTTTCAGCATTAATCCACTAGGCAACTGCCCAAAATCCCTAAAGTTCCCCTCTGATGACACTCAACACAAAAACAAATAAGAGCTTACTTAACTGGTGCAGAATGTGATTATCTCCAGAGTAAGCACTGTGGCGCTCTGCCCGATAAATCCCTTTAAGAGCTATTGATTACTTAATACACCCAATTAAAAGGGGTAAACACGCTCACCTGGAACACAGCCTCTCATCTCGGGCCCCAGGTCCTGCCTGTCAGGGCAGGCGCAGGTGTATTTGGGCGAGTGTTCAGTGATCTGCGGAGCCTTAAGACACAAGTACTCGCAGCCTCCATTGGCCACGCTGCCTAGATTACAGCTGTCTGGGCCTGGAGAGAAAGAAAGAGTGACATGGAGAATTAAACAGTTGTGGCTATATAAATACGATTATCCCTTGTTCAGCATTGGGAGTGAGTAGGATGTCAGTGAGAGACAGAATATGTTTATTTTGTGAACTGTTCTATTCTCTTTAAATTAAACCTTTTACAAAGTTCAAACACAATCTAAAAGAACAAAAACTGTGCTGCCTATGGGATGGGTCTAATAAGTGCAGTCATTTTTTCTTGGCTCAGAGTGAGTGCTCTCTAGTTTGTTAATTCTTTTGGATGAGTGTTGCTGTTTTTGTGGCTATCAAGCTTTTGTCTTGGGGACTTTTTGTCTGTAGGTATTGTGTGATGATATTGTGTTTTTAGCTTTTCTGGGTAAAATTAAGTTAGGGTACATATGTCATTTAAGCTAGCAATATGTTAGCTAGTTAAATTACATGTGGTATTTAAGCTAGTAGTTTGTTAGCTAGTAAAGTTACATGCAGTATTTAAGCTAGTAGTGTGTTAGCTAGTAAAGTTACATGTGGTATTTAAGCTAGTAGTGTGTTAGCTAGTAAAGTTACATGTGGTATTTAAGCTAGTAGTGTGTTAGCTAGTAAAGTTACATGCGGTATTTAAGCTAGTAGTATGTTAGCTAGTAAAGTTACATGTGGTATTTAAGCTAGTAGTGTGTTAGCTAGTAAAGTTACATGCGGTATTTAAGCTAGCAATATGTTAGCTAGTTAAATTACATGTGGTATTTAAGCTAGTAGTTTGTTAGCTAGTAAAGTTACATGCAGTATTTAAGCTAGTAGTGTGTTAGCTAGTAAAGTTACATGTGGTATTTAAGCTAGTAGTGTGTTAGCTAGTAAAGTTACATGTGGTATTTAAGCTAGTAGTGTGTTAGCTAGTAAAGTTACATGCGGTATTTAAGCTAGTAGTATGTTAGCTAGTAAAGTTACATGTGGTATTTAAGCTAGTAGTGTGTTAGCTAGTAAAGTTACATGCAGTATTTAAACTAGTAGTATGTTAGCTAGTAAAGTTACATGTGGTATTTAAGCTAGTAGTGTGTTAGCTAGTAAAGTTACATGTGGTATTTAAGCTAGTAGTGTGTTAGCTAGTAAAGTTACATGCGGTATTTAAGCTAGTAGTATGTTAGCTATTAAAGTTACATGCAGTATTCAAGCTAGTACTGTGTTAGCTAGTAAAGTTACATTTGGTATTTAAGATAGAAGTATGTTAGCGAGTAAAGTTACATGTGCTATTTAAGCTAGTAGTAGGTTAGCTAGTAAGCTTACATGTGCTATTAATTTAGGATAGTAGTATGTTATTTTGTAAAGTTACATCTGCTAGCTAGAAGTATGTTAGCTAGCTTTCTTCCTGAAATGCCTTTGGAGCTGTATCTGTTGTCTAGCTTTGCCAAGGAATACACATTGCAAAGACAGTAGGCCTACAGAGAACCGTAGTGATGCGTCGTAAAACCCAGAAGTAAACTTCTTCCGGTTCCTTCGTGAAAAACCAATGCAAATTCTCCATAGGATTTTGGAAAATAGCTCGAAATAAGGTCTGTGGTTGACACACATTTAAGAGAGGGATCACTTTTTGTTCAGCCGGATAATCTCCACATGTCAACCCTACTTTTATAATTTTTGAATCATAAATCTAGTCGCCAAAAGCAAACGTTATGCTATAAACGAACGACAAGCCAGTACAGCAGCAGGGTCGCACGACTTCAACGTCACGCCAACTTAAGATCGTTTCAACTGACTTGCACTGAAACTGCACTTTGAACACTTTAAATATATTAACATTTGAAACTGTATACCCCGGTTATCTAGGCCCTTTTTGTTTTGTTTAATATATACCACGTTTATCTAGGCCCTTTTTGTTTTGTTTTATGTATACATGTCACACTGTGGGGAACGATATTTCTGGATGTATAACACATGTAGAATTTTTGACAATAAAGCTGAATTAGATTTTCGCGTGCTTGCATATTTTAACAAAGCTTTTCATTTTAGCCACACTGAATTTAACTAGAAGTCATGGCTGTGTCAATTACCAGTCTGATATCGTTTTACAAAGATGACAAGAAGAGTGTAAATAGAGGAGAGAACTACTACAAGTCAGGACACATAACAGTGCAGCCTAGATGAAGGTGTACTTACCGGTGTTGTCAGGGCTAGCATGAGGGACAAGGTTTATAGTACCCTTACCCTTACCCTTAACCTAGAGTTAATTTATTCACATTAATTCCCATCAACAAATCAATTGTATGTGTCACATGAAAACTTTATTAGGCAAGGCAAGTTTATTTATATAGCACTTTTCAACACAAGGCAATTCAAAGTGCTTTACAAAAAATGAAAGACATTAAGAAAATGGCATTTAAAATCAGTCATTAAAAAGAAAAGCTAATAAAATAAACATTAAAAGAAAAAATACATGGATAAAAGTTACAGAGCAGTCTAAGATATGAATAGTTCAATTAACAGCAGCGACAAAAAGAAAAGTCTTCAGCCTGGATTTAAAGGTAGTAAGAGTTGCAGCGGACTTGCAGGTTTCTGGGAGTTTGTTCCAGATATTTGGAGCATAATAACTGAATGCTGCTTTACCATGTTTAGTTCTGACTCTGGGGACAGAAAGCTGACCAGTCCCTGAAGACCTGAGAGATCTGGATGGTTCATAATTTAGCAGGAGGTCAGAAATGCATTTTGGTCCTAAACCATTCAGTGCTTTATAAACAGCAGCAGTATTTTGAAATCTATTCTTTGACACACAGGAAGCCAGTGTAAAGACTTCAGAACAGGAGTGATGTGATCCACTTTCTTAGTGTTAGTGAGGACTCGAGCAGCAGCGTTCTGAATCAGCTGCAGCTTTCTAATAGATCTTTTAGTGAGACCTGTGAAGACACCATTGCAGTAGTCCAGTCTACTGAAGATAAAAGCATGGACACGTTTTTCCAAATCCTGCTGTGACATTAGTCTTTTAATCCTAGATATGTTCTTTAGGTGATAGTAAGCTGATTTAGTAACTGTTTTAATGTGACTGTTGAAACCAATAACTAATTTAACCTGCTGACAAGAGAGCCTACCTCCGAAGATCGTGACTGGCTGAGGGACAGACTCGGGGGCAGGTTTTCAGGAATTTCTTGGCTTCTCTCCCCCGAGCCAGAAGAGGAACACTACAGCTTGGAAACACTTACTGTTCCTGAAATTATCATATCTGTTGGGCATCAGGGACCTGAGGCAACTGTGGCAAGCATGGCATTGTCTGAAGAGCAACAGAGGGCAATTCAGGTGGCTACCACTGGTCAGCGAACCAGCCCAAGCTGGCATTTGTTCAGGAAAGGAAGGTTGACTGCCAGCAACTTTGGAGCTGTCCTGAGGTCAAAGCGTGTGACTGCTTCCTTTATTGCCAGGGTGCTAGGGCAACAACAGGCCCTTGATGGTGTTTTGTCTGTACAGAGGGGGACTATGAATGAATGTGAGGGCGTCAGGGCATTCACCACTGCAACCCAGATGCAGGTCCATGAGTCAGATTTGTGGCTCTCCCTATCAGGATTGTTGGGGGCATCTCCAGATGGTCTGGTAGGGTCTTCCGCTGTGCTGGAGGTAAAGTGTCCCTACGGAGCCAGGAAAATGACAATTATTGAAGCATTGCAAATCAAGGGCTTCTTTGTCAGTAAGGAAGGAGAAACATTCAGCCTGCGTGAGGAACATCCTTACTGGCACCAAGTGCAAGGTCAGCTTCACCTCACTGCAAGGAAGAATAAATAAAACAATTGTGAATTGTTTTTAATTTACATTTACTCGCCTTTGCAATTTTGTGATTGTTAGAGTGTTAGGTTTCCTGTCAGCTCGTCTGTTGGGAAGATATAAAATATTAGTTTCATGGAAGTCACACCGTCACATATACTGTAAGAGCATTAAGACATACAGTACATAGGCTAAAACAAAACATCTAAAGATATAACCTTGCACTTTGATAAGTCTTGTGAACATTTTCACTATTTTGACATTTTTATTGATGAAAATTGAACTAAAGAAATAAATGGTAGATTAATCCATATTGAAAATAGGTGTCAGCTGCTACACTAATTATAATAGTTATATTTCTTAATTAATTAAGATAAGATATTATTGTATTGATCCCAATTTGGGAAATGTTTGTGTTGCAGCAGCATAACAAGAAAAACAAAATATAAGTTATTATATATACAAAAGTATGTGAGGGATGGAATATTAAATTGAATATAAATGTAAAATGTACATGTGATTTTACGTCCAAGAGAAGCTATGGAGCAGAGAGTTCTCTGCCAACCAGAGGTGATTTGTTATTAGTTCAATATGTCAAACTGATTTCCCTGACTACAATCTTTAGTTACATGGTGAAACGTTATGCTGCTTGTACTAATTAGACTTATCATATAAGCCACACAGGTTTTAATAGGATGTATTCATTATATTTACTTATGTTGCGGTCTTTTCAGCAGCGCCATCTCTAAAACGGCGATACAGTCACTACCCATCATTTACATTTCACCGTGACATGGACAAAAATGTAACGTCAGCTTACCTCATGGCACGAATCCAGACTCTCCTTTGGAAAACATTGGCCGGGAAACGATAGAACAAGTACGTTTCAAGCAAAGACCTGTGGCTGCAACCCGGAGCAAAGCAACAAACCATTGCGTAGTTAAGTATTAACGCTAGTTTTAGCTAACGTTAGCTAACGAAACGAACTGCCGAGTAAAATTGGAAAACACTGGTAATTAATTATTCTATAATTTGTAAAACTAGGGTGTTAAAAACGACAATTTCAAAAATACAGATTCTAATGGTCAGATATAGATATACAGATACTAAAGATAGGCAGGTACTTGCTTTCAAGCAGAACACAGGGGAAAACAAACTTAGCGGGAGTGTTTACGTGTTCGGCCTAATGACGTACAACGGCCTCGACAATTTCTGTAGTCCTATTCAGCCACTCGGTAACAACCATCGTTTTTCAGACACGTAAACTCTTCAAAAATCCCCAGTGGGGTCACTGCTGATGTATTTAATGTCATAGAACAAAACGTGATTTATCTCTTCAATTTGTGTCAACCACAGACCTTATTTCAAGCTATTTTCCAAAACCCTATGGAAAAAATGCATTGCTTTTTGAGGAAGGAACCGGAAGTGCTAAAAATGCTAACTTACTTCCGGGTTTTACGATGCGTCACTGCGGTTCTCTATAGGCTACAATTAATAACACATATCGTTATACACAAACTTGCCGTAAATATTATCCTGCCAAGTACATCTGTCAATGTCTGATTTAGATATGAACCAAACCAGTCTCAAGGCATTTCGTGTTATAGTCACAGCATTTAATCTATTGATTCGTGTTCACCAACACGATTTCCCCCTTTTTTTCGTGTCACACAGAACGATTTAAAAAGTAATGTATTTCTATTTGTAGTGTGTTTCGTGCTTGCACCACGTATTTTTGTCCGGTCGGGTATTGGAAGACCGGAAGCTGTGTGGTTCATAAAAACATGTTCTTTATATACAGTCTATGGTTCTTACTCAATATCAAGCCACGATTATTGTTATTAATAATGTCAGACTTTTTTGCCGTCAGTGAGGAAAATAAATGGGGATCAGAGCCTCAGAATACTAAAATCTGCATTTTTAAAAATCATTTTTTCCTTCTAATTTGTTATTCTTTTCTAAATAACACTTGGATGTTATTTACTTAACAATAACCAGTATTGGGACTAACGCGTTACTTTGTAACGCGTTACTGTAAAGCCGTAATTTTTGGCAGTAACTAGTATTCTTAACGCGTTATTTTTTAAATTCAGTAACTCAGTTACTACATGGTGCGTTACTCCGTTATTTTTTTTATATAGTCTCGGCTCCCAGACGTTTGTGAGCGGCGCCAACAGCGAGGCGAACAGAGATGAGAACTGTACTTAAGTACAGTACTTGAGTAAATGTACTTAGATACTTCCTGTGTCACATGCGGAGACGCGCTGTGGGCGTGTTTGTGTGTTTACTAACAAGACTATCATGGCGGCGGCGGAGCTCAAGTCGAGTTTCTCCGCCTGGAGGTATTCTCACTATTTCACTTTTGTTGAGCACAAAGAAAAGAACGTCTTAGTTAAATGTAAGTTGTGTCTTGGCGGGTCAAAGATCCTATCTACTGCCCAAAACAGCAATTCAAATCTGTTGAAACATCTGCAGGAACAACATGCTGGGACGAAGCTAGTAGCTAAGACCACAGACCCAGACTCATCCGACGCCACTCCACCTCCACCTAAGCAACAGCGGCTGGATTTTAACCGAGGGACTGCTAGCCAGGGAAAAGTTGATAAAGCCATTGCACGGTATGTTGTAGAACAAATGCAGGCTATTTCTACTATTTCTATTGCTATTTCTTGATCAACAGATTGTATTATTCTCCAATGCAATAACAGTACTGAAATGAAAGCTATAAGGGCATTATTGGGAGCCCTTTTTTTAAGTAACTAATGCGTTACTGTTCACTTTTTTTTTGGTGTAAGTAATCAGTAAAGTAACTGAGTTACTTTTGAAATGAAGTAACTAGTAATGGTAACTAGTTACTGGTTTTCAGTAACTAGCACAACACTGACAATAACACACAATTATTCTTGTTTTTATTTATTTGATTCCATAATCTCAGGCTTTTTTGGCGTCAGTCAGGAACTGAATTTCAAAATAAAAACAACCGGAAACAGATACACAGCCACTGAACTGATTACCCAAGATCCTCAGCTATGGTTTAAGCACGGTGATTGGATTGTTTAGCCGCAATGCAAGTTCGGATATGGTGTTTATGCGATATGAAAAAAAAGAAAATAATACTTTATTCCGAGTGTGCTTGCTTTTCTCTTTGAAAGTCATCACATAAATGCATTGTAATACACGGTTCGGCTGCATTACATATTATACATCTGCCGTAGTTCTTTATTTATAGAGCCCTGATCAGAGGACAAACTGGAAGAACCGCCACGGAAACTGAATACGTGACGGGGATCATAAATATATCAGCAATTAAACAACATCTTCAATTTCTCTTCACACAATACGTCTCCTTGCAGTATCAACATTAATTCGGCTGACTTTTATATTTGATCCAATTCGTAGATAGGTTATATTTACACCGTGATGGTGCACAGCCGATATAAAAGGACTTGTAGTTTTTAAAGATATTACTGATTTTCTTTTAATATAAGAATGTAAATACTGAGTTGAGAGAATATTCATGGGTTTTGGGTGATGGCGGGAGACACATCTATGGTATCAGAATTGCAATAGCTTACCATTAAATGGTGGATATACCTTTCTGTCTGTTTTACAAATCAGATATTAATGTGTAGAAGTAAAACATGTGAAATAATATAGCAATATGCTGTAAAATTATGTGAAAACATGAATAAAACTACACATCTTCAGATGTTATACATACATAAGTGTCCTACACTAATGATAACAAGTTATAGAGAGGCGAAGTCCCGCCCATCCACTTCCGACCCATGGGACCCCGGAAGCGGAAAATTATATATTGAAGTCAATGGAGAGAGAAAAGTCATCTTTTGATCCCGTTTGAATTGTGCCACGAATGACACATATGATGTTTGTCAAATTAAAAGAACATTTTGCAAGTCAAAAAAAAAAAATGTGTCGTAAAACTGTGAAGTTACACATTTTTTTGTGTGAAACCGCTCAGTGAACTACAGGTCTCTGGTCTCGCACAATACGCGTCACCATCACAAAGATGTCCGTCACATTAGCAAATGTCACCTGTTTCTTTCAGAATGAGGCGAAAAAGTATAAAACGAGGTGAAAATCACTACAAGTCTGGGCATGTTGAGAGCTGTACATACACGAAAGGGGAGTTTGTCGGTTCTGTAAGAGCCAGCATGCGGGACCGGCTTTACAAAGTTTCAGTGAGTAATATGAGTGCAATGTTTAACGTTAATGTCAGCTAGCTAACATTAGCTAACAAGGTACACTAACGTGTTTTGTTTTAGCAACTAGTTTTCTCCTTAAGAACTTTGTGGTCTCTGTGTATGCTGTGGATAACATTAGTGTTCACAAGAACAAGATACACTCCCGTGTTTTGTTTTAGTTGCTCTTCAGACTGAAGCGGCCAGTTTTATATCGACTATATGCGTGATCTCCTTTTTACATCTCGTTGTGTCATTTGAGTTTATTTGCTGTGTGTAGATTCAAGGATTTTGGTTATCTTGTCAATTTGTTTGGTTATCTAGGCACAGCTGTGTGTGACTCCCTCTGGTACACTGGTATGTGTTTTCCTAATGTAAAGAGCATTGATTAATTAATAAACTACTCACTGACTCTAGATCCTGACCAAATCCTTTTTATTTGTTGATCAAATGTTTTTCAAAAATGTATTGTATATTATATAACAGCTTCACATCACAGACCGGAGTCTCTGCTACTGTGGACCACGAAGGGGCGATCATCATCCCCATCCCCAAAGACCCTGCATGGCATGGACATCTCCTCCTCCTGGAACAATTCTACACCCAGCATATGCTCCCTGTGTTGGCTAGTAGAGAGGAGGACATTTAAATAAACATACTCTTAACACCCTCGGACTCTGCGTTGTGTTTCGTATGTGTGATGGGGTGTTATGCAGAGGGGAGGAAAACAGGACACAGCAGATTGGGATTGTGGTGGAGATGCTGAGCAGTTATTTAATTGTTGCATGTAATTATTATTATACTGCGTGCTTCTTAGTTATTCCATCTTTTGCTCTAACATGGATCTGTATGTAACTCTATATTTACTTGTTATCTACCACACTTCCTTCTACATCATACACCATCATTATACATGATTGTGTATATAGGATATATATATATATTTGTATACATATATGTCAATTGTTTTATTTTTCGTATTTGGGATTGTTGGAAAGGTCTTTTTGATCTCTCTGTCTATAAACACAAACTGAGTAAGATTGACAATAAAGTTGACTTTGAATTTGAAAAATATATATATTCTTTATGAAAATAGTTGACTGTTGTCAAATGAATCCAAATGAAACATTGGACTGAAATACAACTACGCCTTTAAATCTCTACGGACTGTTTCTCAGTGGGTTAGTGGAGTTAGTAGTTTTCAGTTCCCTGGACTGATTAACAGCTAAGCTCCCTTTCTCTTTTGTCCACTCAAATACACTTGGCCCTTTCTCTTTTCCATGTGGAAAATTGCAGCTGCATATTCTGGTTTTCTCATCTCGCTCCCTGTCTGCTCGTCTACAATGAGAAAATTATATAATTAATTACTAATAATCATTTAAACCTGTTAGTACCAATATTTCACCAATTCTTCATGTAAACCAGGGGTCTCAGACTCAATTTACCTGGGGGCCGCTGGACGTAGAGTCTGGGCAAGTCTGGGCCGCTTCAAGTATTCCGCAAAACATTTATTAAAAAATACAACATTAACAGTTCTTCAACATCTTCTTAACATGAACTGTTCTTCACAACATAACTATGTACAGTTGCTCTTTCTTGCCTACTCCCTGCTGGTAGAGACCTGGCAGCGCTTCCTCTCACACAGCTGAGCCACATTTGGTTTGAGGGAGGAAGCAGTTGAAACCCTCAGTATGGCTTGAAGATCAGTAAGTCTGGACCTGTACTTTGACTTATTGAAGTTCATGGTGGAGAAGAGCTGTTCACACATATATGTGCTCCCAAAAAGGCACATGGTCCGCTTGAACATCCTGGAAATCTCAGGGAAGGAGGGGGGCAATTCTCTCATGAACTGTCCAAGCTTGTCTGCTTTCCCATTCACTTCCCTGAACTTGGCTTTGAGCTCAGAATAGCACTGCAGGTCGATGAGCTCCATTTGAAGCACACCAGGGGCATTTTCCACATCAAAGGAGAAGGGGTCTGCAAACATTTGGTAAGTGCATATGTCCTATTCTGGACTTTCTCCCCATTCATTTGTTGGGGGCGTGGGTCACCATATGCTGGCGGTGGGATTGCCAGGCGTTTTTGCGGTCCACCGGCAGCATACTATACTATATGCGGACCGCCAATGACCTATGCGTGCATTCGAGCATAGGTGGTGCTAGAGAGCCATGCGGGTTCTCAGTGTGTACTTGTACTCGTGGGGGGGTGGGGGGGGGGTGTGAGGGGTGTCCCACAAATCAATATGGGGACCCATTAGAGCATATTTATATTGATGTACTTGTACTCATGGGGTGGTCCCACAAATCAATATGAGGGCCCATGGGGAGGTCCCACAAGTCAATATGGGGGCCCATTAGAGCATATTTATATTGATGTACTTGTACTCATGGGGTGGTCCACAAATCGATATGAGGGGCCATGGGGAGGTCCCACAAGTCAATATGGGGGCCCATTAGAGCATATTTATATTGATGTACTTGTACTCATGGGGTGGTCCACAAATCGATATGAGGGGCCATGGGGAGGTCCCACAAGTCAATATGGGGGCCCATTAGAGCATATTTATATTGATGTACTTGTACTCATGGGGTGGTCCCACAAATCAATATGAGGGCCCATGGGGAGGTCCCACAAGTCAATATGGGGGCCCATTAGAGCATATTTATATTGATGTACTTGTACTCATGGGGTGGTCCACAAATCGATATGAGGGGCCATGGGGAGGTCCCACAAGTCAATATGGGGGCCCATTAGAGCATATTTATATTGATGTACTTGTACTCATGGTCCACAAATCGATATGAGGGGCCATGGGGAGGTCCCACAAGTCAATATGGGGGCCCATTAGAGCATATTTATATTGATGTACTTGTACTCATGGGGTGGTCCACAAATCGATATGAGGGGCCATGGGGAGGTCCCACAAATCAATATGAGAGCCCATTCCTACATTTTTTTTTTTAAATGTGCATGGCGCTCCGAGACTTTGATAGTGTGTTACTTAACTTGTGTGGAACCCGCGTGCAAAATTTGGGGCCCCTGCGACCTTCAACAAGGTCAAAACTGAGGTCAGAGGTCACGTTTTGATGCCGTACGGTGACCTTTATGGCACAAAGGAATGTCCGAGGGCTTTGAGCTTGGTGTCGTTGGAACCGGCTTGGAAATTCCATGCAGATTGATGCCTCTTGTGAAACTAAATGTCAAAGGTAACGTCTTAAAATGTAACAAAACCTTCCCTTAAGGCGTTTTCGTTTTAATGCCCTACTGTGACCTTTAGGGCCCAAAGGAGGGTCCGAGAGCTTGGAGCTTGGTCTCGTTGGAACGGGCTCGGAAATTCCATGCAGATTGGTGCCTCTTTTCCAACTAAATTTCAAACGTAACGGCTTAAAATGTAACAAAACCTTCCGTTAAGGCGTTTTCGTTTTAATGCCCTACTGTGACCTTTAGGGCACAAAGGAGGGTCCGAGAGCTTGGAGCTTGGTCTCGTTGGAACGGGCTCGGAAATTCCATGCAGATTGGTGCCTCTTTTCCAACTAAATGTCAAAGTTAACGGCTTAAAATGTAACAAAACCTTCCCTTAAGGCGTTTTGAGATGAAACTGCTTCAGGACTTTTTAAATGAATTTGGAAAAGGTTAAAGAGATCATTTTTTCACCAGGGGCTTCTAAATAGGGCCCAGAACAGGAATCTGAAGTATCCCACACAGAATTTTTTTTTTTTAAAATGTCAACTTTCTCAAAAAATCCTGTCTGGAGCTTAGAATCTGACAGGCTTGTGGTGGGGGAGGGGGAAAAAATGAAAAAAATTGAAAGAAATTGAAAAAATGGGCGTGGCGCTCCGAGACTTTGAGAGATTGTTGCTTATCTTGTGTGGGACCCGCTTGCAAAATTTGGGGCCCCTGCAACCTTCAACAAAGGTCAAAACTGAGGTCAGAGGTCACATTTGATGCCGTACGGTGCCCTTTACGGCACAAAGGAAGGTCCGACCGCTTTGAGCTTGATGTCGTTGAAACCGTCTCGGAAAGCACATGCAGATTGATGCCTCTGGTTTAACTAAATGTCAAAGGTTATGGCTTAAAATGTAACAAAACCTTCGGTTAAGGCCTTTTGAAAAGCTGCTGTGTTGCATGACTTTTGAAAGGGCTAAAGAGAAATTTTTTTCACGGGGGGCCTATAAATAGGGCCCAGATCAGGAATCTGAAGTATGGAAACTGTAACCCACCCAGAAATATTTTTTCAATCAAAGGTCAAACTTTCTCACATAATGCTGTCTGGAGCCTAGAATCTGACAGGCTTGTGTTGGGGGAGGGGAGGGAAAATGAAAAAAACTGAAAAAAGGTGCGTGGCGCTTCGAGACTTTGAGAGATTGTTGCTTAACTTGTGTGGAACCCGCTTGCAACATTTGGGGCCCCTGCGACCTTCAACAAGGTCAAAACTGAGGTCAGAGGTCACGTTTTGATGCCTTACGGTGACCTTTATGGCACAAAGGAATGTCCGAGAGCTTGGAGCTTGGTCTCGTTAGAACGGGCTCGGAAATTACATGCAAATTGGTGCCTCTTTTTCAACTAAATGTCAAAGTTAACGGCTTAAAATGTAACAAAGCTCCAAGGGTCAAAGGTCAACTGTGGATGGTAGACGCACTGTATACGCCACTTCGGAAGGTCCGACGGCTTTGAGCTTGGTGTCGTTGGAACCGGCTCGGAAATTCCATGCAGATTGATGCCTCTTGTGCAACTAAATGTCAAAGGTAACGTCTTAAAATGTAACAAAACCTTCCGTTAAGGCGTTTTCGTTTTAATGGCCTACTGTGACCTATAGGGCACAAAGGAGGGTCCGAGAGCTTGGAGCTTGGTCCCGTTGGAACGGGCTCGGAATTTCCATGCAGATTGGGACCTCTTTTGCAACTAAATGTCAAAGGTAACGGCTTAAAATGTAACAAAACCTTCCGTTAAGGCGTTTTGAGATGAAACTGCTTTAGGACTTTTTAAATGACTTTGGAAAAGGTTAAAGAGATCATTTTTTCACCAGGGGCTTCTAAATAGGGTCCAAAATAGGAATATGAAGTATGGAGACTGTAACCCACCCAGAATTGTTTTTTCAAAAAAAATGGTAACTTTCTCACAAAATGCTGTCTGGAGCTTAGAATCTGACAGGCTTGTTGTGTGGGAGGGGGAGAAAATGAAAAAAATTGAAAAGATGTGCGTGGCGCTCCGAGACTTTGAGATTGTGTTGCTTAACTTGTGTGGAACCCGCGTGCAAAATTTGGGGCCCCTGCGACCTTCAACAAGATCAAACTGAGGTCAGAGGTCACGTTTTGATGCCGTACGGTGACCTTTATGGCACAAAGGAATGTCCGAGGGCTTTGAGCTTGGTGTCGTTGGAACGGGCTCAGAATTTCCATGCAGATTGATGCCTCTTGTGCAACTAAATGTCAAAGGTAACGTCTTAAAATGTAACAAAACCTTCCGTTAAGGCGTTTTCGTTTTAATGGCCTACTGTGACCATTAGGGCCCAAAGGAGGGTCCGAGAGCTTGGAGCTTGGTCTCGTTGGAACGGGCTCGGAAATTCCATGCAGATTGGTGCCTCTTTTCCAACTAAATTTCAAACGTAACGTCTTAAAATGTAACAAAACCTTCCGTTAAGGCGTTTTCGTTTTAATGGCCTACTGTGACCATTAGGGCCCAAAGGAGGGTCCGAGAGCTTGGAGCTTGGTCTCGTTGGAACGGGCTCGGAAATTCCATGCAGATTGGTGCCTCTTTTCCAACTAAATTTCAAACGTAACGTCTTAAAATGTAACAAAACCTTCCGTTAAGGCGTTTTCGTTTTAATGGCCTACTGTGACCATTAGGGCCCAAAGGAGGGTCCGAGAGCTTGGAGCTTGGTCTCGTTGGAACGGGCTCGGAAATTCCATGCAGATTGGTGCCTCTTTTCCAACTAAATTTCAAACGTAACGGCTTAAAATGTAACAAAACCTTCCGTTAAGGCGTTTTCGTTTTAATGGCCTACTGTGACCTTTAGGGCACAAAGGAGGGTCCGAGAGCTTGGAGCTTGGTCTCGTTGAAACGGGCTCGGAAATGCCATGCAGATTGGGGCCTCTTTTGCAACTAAATGTCAAAGTTAATGGCTTAAAATGTAACAAAGCTCCAAGGGTCAAAGGTCAACTGTGGATGGTAGACGCACTGTATACGCCACTTAGGAAGGTCCGACGGCTTTGAGCTTGGTGTCGTTGGAACCGCCTCGGAGAGCAGATGCAGATTAATGCCTCTGGTCGCGCTAAATGTCAAAGCTTATGGCTTAAAATGTAACAAAACCTTCGGTTAAGGCCTTTTGAAAAGCTGCTGTGTTGCATGACTTTTGAAAGGGCTAAAGAGATATTTTTTTCACAGGGGGCCTATAAATAGGACCCAGATCAGGAATCTGAAGTATGGAAACTGTAAAACACCCAGAATTGTTTTTTCCAAAAGATGGCAACTTTCTCACAAAATCCTGTCTGGAGTTTAGAATCTGACAGGCTTGTGGTGGGGGAGGGGAGAAAATGAAAAAAATTGAAAAAAATTGAAAAAAGGTGCGTGGCGCTCCGAGACTTTGAGAGATTGTTGCTTAACTTGTGTTGAACCTGCTTGCAAAATGTGGGGCCCCTGCGACCTCCCTATCAAAAATGTGTGTCTGTGTATATTTTATTAAAATATTGCTATATCTGCAATCTAGCATATTCTGAACATGCCACACCAAAACGATAGAGAAATGTGTTACTTGTGGAGTCTTTTTGTAAGACTTGTGTTCAATATTTTTTAGTGTCACTTGTGGCGCAACAGATAAGGAGTTGCCCTTTGGTGTGAGAGAGCAGGGTTCGATTCTTGCCCTTGGCATTCAGTTTTTGAATTAGATGATTAGTTGAATTAAGAGATAATAACTATAATAGTTATTTAATAGTTATAATAACTGTTATTTAATAGTTATAATAACTATTATTATTATTATTATTTTGGAATTATTCAATATAATAATGTGATTATAATAAACCACTTATAAATATGATTTAATATTAAAACCCACTGCATATATGTATGTATATAGAACCAAGTGTATCAGAGCTAGACACAACATGACTTAGCAGAACCATAAAGAAATTACCAGAATACTACTTTGAACAATTGAAAACATTTATTTAAACATACACTATTAAATAACAATAACAATAATTTCTGAACATGAAATAACAACAAGGAACATTTATGAACATGAAATAACAACAATTAAAGAACATTAAATAACCCCAAATATTTTGATACTTTTGATGAGTCTTTCAAACTTCTAAACATGCTAGAGGTCTTGGAATAGTTTCATTAGCTTCCTATTGATCTGTAGATTTGATTGGATATGTCGTTTTTACATTTTGATGACGGAAAACATATGAAAATGTAGCGTTAAAATGCTTAAAACACAATGGTGTGATGTGAAAAGCTTGTAAACACGCTAGGAGTCTGAGAGTGGTTTCATTAGCTTCGTATTGATTTGTAGATGTGATTTGATGTGTTTTGTTGTCAATTTTGATCGCCAAAACGATAGAGAAATGTCTTTTTACTTTATAGTGGAGTCTATATATAATACTTTTGTCCAAGTAAGTTTAGCGCCACTTGTGGGGCAATATTTAGAAGTTCCTTTAATAGTTATAAAAATATTATTATTATATTATATTATTATTATTATTAAATATAATGTCATTATAATAAACCAAACCACTTATAAATCACATAGAGATGTGGGACATCGCCAAAATCCCCATAGGTATACCTGCATTATACCGTATTGAAATGTTACCCTTGGCACTCAATTTATAAGTTCCTTTAATAGTTATAAAAATTGCATTATTATTATTAATATTATTATATTATTATTATTATTATATTATATTATTATTATTATTATTAAATATAATGTCATTATAATAAACCAAACCACTTATAAATCACATAGAGATGTGGGACATCGCCAAAATCCCCATAGGTATACCTGCATTATACCGTATTGAGATGTGGGAGCCCTGAAGTGGGCTCTCATATTGACTTGTGGGACCATCCCATGAGTACAAGTACATCAATATAAATATGCTGTAATGGGCCCCCATATTGACTTGTGGGACCTCCCCATGGGCCCTCATATCGAGTTGTGGGACCACCCCATGAGCACGAGTACATCAATATAAATATGCTGTAATGGGCCCCCATATTGACTTTTGGGACCTCCCCATGAGTACAACTACATGAATATAAATATGCTGTAATGGGCCCCCATATTGACTTTTGGGACCTCCCCATGAGTACAAGTGCATCATTATAAATATGCTGTAATGGGCCCCCATATTGACTTTTGGGACCTCCCCATGAGTACAAGTGCATCATTATAAATATGCTCTAATGGGCCCCCATATTGACTTTTGGGACCTCCCCATGAGTACAAGTACATCAATATAAATATGCTGTAATGGGCCCCAATATTGACTTTTGGGACCTCCCCATGAGTACAACTACATGAATATAAATATGCTGTAATGGGCCCCCATATTGACTTTTGGGACCTCCCCATGAGTACTAGTGCATCATTATAAATATGCTCTAATGGGCCCCCATATTGACTTTTGGGACCTCCCCATGAGTACAAGTACATCAATATAAATATGCTGTAATGGGCCCCCATATTGACTTGTGGGACCTCCCCATGAATACAACTACATGAATATAAATATGCTGTAATGGGCCCCCATATTGACTTTTGGGACCTCCCCATGAGTACAAGTGCATCATTATAAATATGCTCTAATGGGCCCCCATATTGACTTTTGGGACCTCCCCATGAGTACAACTACATGAATATAAATATGCTGTAATGGGCCCCCATATTGACTTTTGGGACCTCCCCATGAGTACAAGTGCATCATTATAAATATGCTCTAATGGGCCCCCATATTGACTTTTGGGACCTCCCCATGAGTACAAGTACATCAATATAAATATGCTGTAATGGGCCCCAATATTGACTTTTGGGACCTCCCCATGAGTACAACTACATGAATATAAATATGCTGTAATGGGCCCCCATATTGACTTTTGGGACCTCCCCATGAGTACAAGTGCATCATTATAAATATGCTCTAATGGGCCCCCATATTGACTTTTGGGACCTCCCCATGAGTACAAGTACATCAATATAAATATGCTGTAATGGGCCCCCATATTGACTTTTGGGACCTCCCCATGAGTACAACTACATGAATATAAATATGCTGTAATGGGCCCCCATATTGACTTTTGGGACCTCCCCATGAGTACAAGTGCATCATTATAAATATGCTCTAATGGGCCCCCATATTGACTTTTGGGACCTCCCCATGAGTACAAGTACATCAATATAAATATGCTGTAATGGGCCCCCATATTGACTTGTGGGACCTCCCCATGAATACAACTACATGAATATAAATATGCTGTAATGGGCCCCCATATTGACTTTTGGGACCTCCCCATGAGTACAAGTGCATCATTATAAATATGCTCTAATGGGCCCCCATATTGACTTTTGGGACCTCCCCATGAGTACAACTACATGAATATAAATATGCTGTAATGGGCCCCCATATTGACTTTTGGGACCTCCCCATGAGTACAAGTGCATCATTATAAATATGCTCTAATGGGCCCCCATATTGACTTTTGGGACCTCCCCATGAGTACAAGTACATCAATATAAATATGCTGTAATGGGCCCCAATATTGACTTTTGGGACCTCCCCATGAGTACAACTACATGAATATAAATATGCTGTAATGGGCCCCCATATTGACTTTTGGGACCTCCCCATGAGTACAAGTGCATCATTATAAATATGCTCTAATGGGCCCCCATATTGACTTTTGGGACCTCCCCATGAGTACAAGTACATCAATATAAATATGCTGTAATGGGCCCCCATATTGACTTTTGGGACCTCCCCATGAGTACAACTACATGAATATAAATATGCTGTAATGGGCCCCCATATTGACTTTTGGGACCTCCCCATGAGTACAAGTGCATCATTATAAATATGCTCTAATGGGCCCCCATATTGACTTTTGGGACCTCCCCATGAGTACAAGTACATCAATATAAATATGCTGTAATGGGCCCCCATATTGACTTTTGGGACCTCCCCATGAGTACAACTACATGAATATAAATATGCTGTAATGGGCCCCCATATTGACTTTTGGGACCTCCCCATGAGTACAAGTGCATCATTATAAATATGCTCTAATGGGCCCCCATATTGACTTTTGGGACCTCCCCATGAGTACAAGTACATCAATATAAATATGCTGTAATGGGCCCCCATATTGACTTTTGGGACCTCCCCATGAGTACAACTACATGAATATAAATATGCTGTAATGGGCCCCCATATTGACTTTTGGGACCTCCCCATGAGTACAAGTGCATCATTATAAATATGCTCTAATGGGCCCCCATATTGACTTTTGGGACCTCCCCATGAGTACAAGTACATCAATATAAATATGCTGTAATGGGCCCCCATATTGACTTTTGGGACCTCCCCATGAGTACAAGTGCATGAATATAAATATGCTGTAATGGGCCCCCATATTGACTTTTGGGACCTCCCCATGAGTACAAGTGCATGAATATAAATATGCTGTAATGGGCCCCCATATTGACTTTTGGGACCTCCCCATGAGTACAAGTGCATCATTATAAATATGCTCTAATGGGCCCCCATATTGATTTGTGGGACCTCCCCATGGGCCCTCATATTGAGTTGTGGGACAACCCCATGAGTACAAGTACATCAATATAAATATGCTGTAATGGGCCCCCATATTGACTTGTGGGACCTCCCCATGGGCCCTCATATCGATTTGTGGGACCACTCCATGAGTATAAGTACATCAATATAAATATGCTGTAATGGGCCCCCATATTGACTTTTGGGACCTCCCCATGAGTAAAAGTACATGAATATAAATATGCTGTAATGGGCCCCCATATTGATTTGTGGGACCTCCCCATGGGCCCTCATATCGAGTTGTGGGACCACCCCATGAGTACAAGTACATCAATATAAATATGCTCTAATGGGCCCCCATATTGATTTGTGGGACCTCCCCATGGGCCCTCATATTGACTTGTGGGACCATCCCATGAGTACAAGTACATCAATATAAATATGCTGTAATGGGCCCCCATATTGACTTTTGGGACCTCCCCATGAGTACAAGTACATCAATATAAATATGCTGTAATGGGCCCCCATATTGACTTTTGGGACCTCCCCATGAGTACAAGTACATCAATATAAATATGCTGTAATGGGCCCCCATATTGACTTGTGGGACCATCCCATGAGTACAAGTACATCAATATAAATATGCTGTAATGGGCCCCCATATTGACTTTTGGGACCTCCCCATGAGTACAAGTACATCAATATAAATATGCTGTAATGGGCCCCCATATTGACTTTTGGGACCTCCCCATGAGTACAAGTACATCAATATAAATATGCTGTAATGGGCCCCCATATTGACTTTTGGGACCTCCCCATGGGCCCTCATATTGAGTTGTGGGACAACCCCATGAGTACAAGTACATCAATATAAATATGCTGTAATGGGCCCCCATATTGACTTGTGGGACCTCCCCATGGGCCCTCATATCGATTTGTGGGACCACCCCCAGGAGAGTGGGCTTCCATATTGAGATGTGGGACCCCCCCCCCCCCCGTGTATAAATACACAGACAAGTGTGTACAAGTAAAACTGTCAAATATGCTGCAAGCTGGCTCCCGTATCGAGTTTTGGGACCCCGCCCAGAGCCAAGTGGGCCCCCGTATCGAGTTGCCGGACACCGACGAGAGCTCCCCCTGGTGGTCGGAGAAGGGAAAGGGTCCCAAAGGGGCATAGCGCGTCGATTGCCGCCTAAAATGGGGGGGGGGCGTTCGGGGGGGGGCTTGGTGTTTTCCGGCACGCCGGGGCCACCCCCGAGACCCCCGGGGGGTCCGGCTATTTTACAAACGTCGCGTTGTCGGAGCGATCGGGGGCTTTGGCCGTGGCGGTCCCGCTTCCAGCGTATTACGCTGGAAGCGGGCTCCCGTTTTTCGAGCAGAGCTGCTAATGTTGGAAAGTGGCTCTGTGTGTCTTGAAGTCTGCAAACCGCTGATCGAATTCCTCCTGTACCTTCACAATGGCATCAATATACTTCTCACCACTGAATGCTGTGCCCCTGTCCATGAGAGCCTTGCATGCTGGGAAATGGCAGAGGTTTTTCTGAGGGAGCTGGGCTTTCCATAACATCAGTTTTGTAGAGAATGCTCTGACATTGTCTTATGCTGCACTAACAAGCTGGCCCTGGCCCTGCAACTTCTTATTCAGAGCATTCAGCTCCTGCGTGATGTCAACAAGAAAAGCTAAGTCCATGAGCCATTTGGGATCACTCTGCTCGGGAACAGCCATCCCACCCTTCTCCAGCAGGAATACTTTCAGTTCTGTTCTTAACTCAAAAAACCTCTTCAGGACGTTTCCCCTGCTGAGCCAACGTACCTCTGTGAAGTAGAGCACATCCTCATATTCTGACTCAATTTCCTCCAAAAAAGCACGGAACTGGCGGTGCTTTAAGCCCCTGGATCTGATATGGTTGATGCATTTCACAACGACAGACATCACATTGTCAAACTTCAAGCATTTGCTGCAAAGGGCCTGCTGATGGATAATGCAGTGCAGAGCAATAGCCTCCTCCACACCCTCCTCCTCCAGTTTTCTTTGAACAAGTGCCACCAGCCCGTTTTTTCTCCCTGTCATTGATGGCGCTCCGTCCGTCGTAATTCCAACAAGCCTCTTCCATGGCAGACTGATATCCGCAATGGCATCACACAGTTGCTGAAATATCTCCTGAGCGGTGGTCTGGCCATGCATTGGTTTAACTGTAAGCAACTCCTCTGTCACTTCAAAATTGTCATCAACACCACGGACATACATTGCGAGCTGAGTGGTGTCAGTGATGTCTGTGCTCTCATCAAGAGCCACAGAGTATGCACGGAAAAGTTTGGCTTTGTCGCACAGCTGATCATATATGTCACTTGATAAGTCAGAAATGCGCTCTGCCACTGTGTTAGCTGACAGGCTGATGTTGTTGAACTGACCCTTCTTTTCCGGACAGACTATACTTGCAGCCTGCAACATGCATTTTTTTACAAACTCGCCTTCCGTAAACGGCTTTCCCGCCCTAGCAATCATCTCACTCACAACATAGCTAGCTTCGACTGCTAAATCAGCCTCATTGCTTCCTTTCTTGAAGAGATTTAGTTGCTTCCATGTAATTGTTTTTTAGCTCTGTGACTTTTTTCTCTCTCTCATCTCCCAGGTGTTTTGCATACTCTGTTTAGTTGAGTAGTGACGTTTGACGTTATACTCCTTGTATACAGCGATTTTCTCTGTGCATATAAGGCACGTTGGGTTTCCCCTGTACTCAACAAAAAAATATTCAGCCTCCCACTTCTTCTGAAATGTTCTGTTGTCATCATAGATTTTTTTCTTTTCCCTGAAAGTTTTGATGAAGACATGGCGATATATTTTGCTTCCACTCTGTGTCACTTTTGGATCACTCTGGATTGATTCCGCTGCGCGCATTTGATTGACGTGTGGCGGAGTTCCCTCGGAGGGGGGAGGGAACTCCGCGCAGCAGTTCCCTGCCAGCAGCAGCAGCAGCAGCGGGAAAAATAAAATTGAAATATAAAGCGCAAACGTAAACGCGCGGGCCAGATTAACACTATTACATGATATCAACAAAGGGGCCATGAGAAAATGTCTCACGTCTGGCCCGCGGGCCTGGAGTCTGAGACACCTGATGTAAACTTAAGAGCACAGCTGTATGTTGAGTATGTCAGCTTAGCTTGGTTCATCTTACTGGGGGCAGCTACATGGATGTCAGTGCAGTCCACAATAATTTTGCAGTTGAAGGCAGAATGAATTTATTATTGACTCAGAATGAAGCACAACTTCATGTCATACAATACCTTGACTTTATTTGTAATTTTGTAAAAAAATATGAGCATTGATTAGCAAGCAGGACCTGCAGGAACAGAGAATGGTGATGGGTGGAGTTGGGAAGAGAGAAGAATAAAGAAAACAGATCAACTTTATTATCGGACATTAAAAAGTCAATTTCAAAACAAGTTGCCGCTCCTACAGTTTTCTAGTATGTAAAGATTATTTCACATGACCAATGCAAAATATCACACTCAATACATGTGTGTCTCTGGGGGGTGCATTGTGCCTTTGATGTATATAAATAATATACCATAACCAAATACGTACAGTGGAAATCAGGTTGCCAGAGCAGGTCAGTCCAGTGTGCATGTTCCTCAGGGTCTCAGCAGTTACAGGTGAGGTAAAGAAAATAAAAGAGAAAAAGGTCAGTAACAACACTTTAAGTAACAATACTGAATAATTATCTCTTTTAATAATTTTCTCTCAGTAATCACTCAACTACTGTCTTTCCAACAAACAGATTGACTTGAGTTTGAGTTTAACATTTTGGTTTACTTCATGTTAAGGCTAATACAAATGACAAGGCTAAGTAATGTAATGCTAACTAACGTGCTCGCTACTAGCTAGGTAGCTAACTTGACTATGTTCCATGCAAAACATGTATATTACCTGATATGTTTGGTCCTGGTCCTTTCACCAGACGGGAAGCGATAGAACGAGCAAGTGGTATGATCACTTTTGTGATTACAACCTGGTACAAAGCACACAGGCATCTTGTAAAAGTGAATTTATTGGAGCAATCTCTTATATTTATTTATATTTATTTATTGTTATGAGATCTTCTTCTTCTTCTTCTTCTTCTTCTTCTTCTTCTTCTTCTCTTGCTTTTATGAGATCTTCTTCTTCGCTTTAATTGCGAGTCCGACCAGTCTTGGAGCATTATCGCCGATGACATCACTTACGCGACCCAGAATGCGACTTGGGATTTGTAGTCTTTCTAGTTGCATATTTTTCATAGTCTTATATTTCAACAGTTTTACGACAACCTGTGACTTTTTTTACATGGAAACGATTGTTTAAGATTGACAAACATCATATGTGTCATTCATGGCACAATTCAAACGGGATGAAAAGATAACTTTTCTCTCTCCATTGACTTCAATGTATAATTTTCCGCTTCCGGGGTCCCATGGAGGCTCCCGGAAGGGGAGGGACTTTGCCTCTCTATTATGGCTGTGTGTACCTTGTGTGCACCGCCTAGTGGTTAAAGCACGTTATTGAATTATTGTTTTAATGTGTTATAGGTGATGAAAAAAATATTAAGAGTACATACTTTCATAGGGGGAAAATAGAAGGTCAATGATAGAAATATAGAATATAAAAAATCAAGAAGATACTGTAAGTGATCTATCAATAAAACAGTTTAGTGCAGGATGTACAAAGATATTAATAGGAGGATGTGCAAAACAGAAAAACGAATTAACCTTTATTTAAACCAGGGATGGGGAACCTCATTTGGTACGGCCCTCAAGGTAATTTATAAACACACACAAAAAAGAAAAAAATTAAAAAGAAATGTTTAGTGCGAGTGCCCGTTTTTCCTGGCCAAGGTCAGGGTCCTTGAACACAACACGAGCCTAACGTGTCATCCTTATACAGCATAGACTGTATATATAAATGGACGTAGTGTCCGTGACGTCACCCATAGGATTCTGCAGAGTTGCCGAGAAGCCCTTAGTAGGCGGAGTCGGCCACTAACGGCTCGACAGTGACGTCAGAGTTCAACTCCAGCCTTCTCCAGCCTGCTCCAAATAAGGGCAAAGAGGCGGAGCCGAGGCGGGACCTGCTGCCTTCGAACTGGAAGTAAACAGAGCTAGCTCAGGCTAAGAAGCTAAGCTAACATGAAATACATGCATACCAAGTTACTGCTAACAGTGTAGTTCCCCTATATCAGGGGTCGGCAACCCGCGGCCCTCGGGCCGCATGCGGCCCTTTAAGCCCTCTGTTCTGGCTCCCTTGAGCTTAGACCATAGGCTTAGACAAAAATAAGAAGGAAATAAAATAAAAGTATTTGTAGGACTATTTATATTTTGTTGCATGGTTGAAAATGTTTCGTATCTTGTATTTTGAGGTGATACTGTGACACATAAATAAAAAACAAAACGGTTTTAATTAGGTCAACTAAAATATGCGTCACATCCTGCTACGGTCCCGCGCCAGCGCCTTTTCCTGCGGGTGAATAACCTGACCCCCGGCTCGATGAGCGAACTATGGTTAAATCAAAGAAAAGTACCGGAGGAACACAGGATTTAATTCTGCGTGGACAGAGTTGTATGCTTTCACAGCAAATGATGCTGGTTTACCGGTATGTTTGATATGTAGAGAGAAGTTGTCAACGGTGCTGCAGCCTTTACGTATCGAGGAACAACAAGGGAGAGGAAGACGGCTGACAATCTTCAGTCATAATTCAATGGGGTATCTAATTTATTTCAGAAAACACTTTTTGTTATATTCCATGGAATGCTCTTAACGTCCCGATAGCAATGAATATATTAAATGCTTGGACAATAAATACATACAAAAATTAATCTCTGGAAGCCGTAGCACTGTAAAAAGCACGATCAATCATTTTAGCCGGCCCGGCTAAAATAACTGGATGGCCTACCTGCCTGTCAGCCTTCCATCTGTGCACAAACTTATCTCGTGGCCTCATTGATGATGCGCGTTCGTGTGTGTTGGAGGAGGGACTCTGTAAGAAAGTCTGAAGGAAGAGGCATATTTTTTCCGGTTGTGTATTTTCAAATTCTAGCGCACTCGAGCTGGTTTCTCCATTCTTACCTACCCTACCTTTAACTCTTTTTAGGGTGCAGCTATATATTTTATTTATTTCAAAGTGGGCCCATTTTAATAATATTTTGTTCCCCTTCAAATGTGCAGAGGACTCCCCAAGTGCTGTGTTTAATTTATTTTAAACTAGGCCTGTGTATTATTTTTAATTCTCCTTATCAGAATCAGAATCCTTTTATTAGTCCCACAGAGGGGAAATTTGCAGCGTTACAGCAGGAAAGAGCCACAGACATCTTAGTGTTGCATATCTGAAATGCGTTAAAAAAGTACTAAGTTATAATATAATAAACAATAAACAATATGCTAAAAAAGTACTAAGTTATAATATAATAAACAATAAACAATATGCTTAAAATAAAAAAGTTACATAATTTTCAAAAATACAGATCAAAAACAAATCAAATCTACAAATCAAATCCTGTAGCAGTTCTTATAGGAGTTCTTTGTTTCTTATTAGAGGTTAACAGTTTTATATGATGTAATAAATAGCCTAATAAATGCAAAAAAAATGGATATTATTATATTAGGTGATTTTCTGGATTTTTTTTTCTCATTTTGTCTCTCATAGTTGAGGTATACCTAGGATGAAAATTACAGGCCTCTCATCTTTTTAAGTGGAAGAACTTGCACAATTGGTGGCTGACTAAATACTTTTTTGCCCACTGTATCTAAAATTAAGCACTTTTAAGATGCACATATCGGAGAAATCAGTGTTTCCCACACAATGTTAATACTTGGGCGGGCCGCCCAGGTATATTAAGGCCCGCCCAAGTATATTTCGGACCTTTTTAAAAAAAAATGTATCCGTCCGCGAGCGACGCCATCTGCGAGTGATTAACTAATGGACAATGAGCCCTCGCTCTACGTCTCCTGTGCCTGTTCGCTCTGCGGTTGATTAACTAGGGGACAATAATCCCCCCCTGTTCGCTCTGCGATCGATTAACTAGTGTATGATCCCTCGCTCGACACCTCCTGTTCGTGCTGCAATCGCGTGGAGGGAAACGAAAAACGGAGAAGACGACGTTAATTTAGAAGACGCGGACACTAAGGTAAAGTAACTATTTTCTCCTTATTGTGTTGCTGTTTTCTGACTTTGGTAGGAGATTCGAATTATTTGAAGTTAGTGGCAACTAAGAGTGTATTTAACGTAACCAGGCCAACTTTGCTGCGTGCAAGTTACGTGTGCTAAATTAAATATAAAAAAGATTATAATTTGTTTTCTCTTCGGGCTATGCCAGTTAGAAGGACACAGATTAACTTTAGCTAAGGTTAGACTGTTAATTTCCCCTGCATTACTCCTCAGATATGAGTATTCAAAAATATTTTAAGAGAATACGGCGTGAGGATGAGGAGGAGAGACGAGGAGAGGAGGAGAGACCACAGGTAACTTAGCCAATGTTAGCATTTTGCTTGCAATGGCAATAATAAATGCATAAGTCTCAATAATGATATATGTCGGTTCATTTGACCTGAAATTATACAATTGCAGTCAACAGTGAGTTGCAATGCAGAGACCAAACTAGATTCAAGCTTGTTTTCAATTCTAGCCGGTGGTCAGTGAAGATGCTGGCACAACTAGTCAGAGTACTGAGGGAGAGGCAGCAGGTCCCAGTGTGGTAGAAGCAGCAGCAGGTCCCAGTGTAGAAGCAGGTGCAGGTCCCAGTGTGATACAAGCAGCAGCAGGTCCCAGTGTGGTACAAGCAGGTGCAGGTGAACAAGCAGCACAGTTCCAAGCATCACAGACACAGACACAGACATAGTATAATAGCAAGGAGAACTCTACCATTTAAATGCAGTAATACCAATGCATTATTTTCAGATTCCAAGCATCGCCACTCAGGATGGAACCCTGATTGGCTCAAAATGCCACAGTTCAAGAATTAGCTCTACCTCACCCAGCATGGTATGAATGGCATTTGCAAGTTCATATTTGTAATAAAACTTATTTTTTGTAAGAATTAACACGTTTTTCTTTTTAAAAAGGAATGTTTTGCCGAATCTGCAGGCAACACAAGCCTCCAATAAAGAAAGGCCCCTTAAAATGGGCTTTCATAGAAGTTGGGATTCTTGTTTTCCGCAAGGATTATATCGAGCGCCACATCTCCTCAGAGCCTCATCAATATAGTGTAAAGCATCAGGTCTCACTTGCATCAGGTATATCATTTTTTTATGTAAAGCTAATTTCTGCAACCTATCAACCATGTTTGGCTCATATAATGAATTATGTCTTTGCCCTTGGTCTAGGCTACTCAGTGATGCAGGCTTTTGAGCCCACAGTTATTATGGAGCATGAGGCCGTCATAGGTGGATTCAAATGTCTTTACTGGCTAGTAAAGAATGAGATGGCTCACCACACCAACTACCCTAAGCTCTTAAGTTTAGCTCAGCTTTTGGGTTGTGATTACTTTGAAAATCTGAAGGTAAACCTAGTACAAAATGATGCTTGTGAAACTAAGAACTTTGACCAGCTAAATGTTAAATGATGTCTTTTTCTCAGGTGGATCAAAGAAACAATTATCAATCACACAGAATAGTGGATGAAATGCTGGAGATCCTTGCAGAGATAGTAGAGTCGCCTATTTTGGAAGAGATAAGGTCATCTCAAGCAATCAGCCTAGAGGTTGATGAAACCACAGATGTATCTGTAAACCGCCAGCTGGATTTACATGTTAGGTGGGGTATTTTTTAAAGGTATGATGTGCATTTAAATAAAGATGTAGGCCTAGTTAAACTTAATATTTATTAATATGTGTGAAAACCTATACATCTTTATTTTAGACACCTGGATAAAGAGGGTTATGTTTTCAACCACTTCCTTGACCTGGTAACTCTGGAAGATGGGAAAGCTGACAGCGTTGTTGCTGCCATCAAGAGTGTACTACAGAAGAAGGATCTCCCGGTAGACAGGCTCTATGGACTCGGGACAGACGGTGCAGCAGTGATGACGGGTATGGAGTTTATGGTTAAATCTAATGGATTGTGTGAAATGTGTATTGTCAGCTGTTATTAAAGGAAACAAAATGACGCCCTCAACACTGCATTTAATTCTTAAACTTAGGCCGTCTGAATGGAGTGGCAAAGCAGCTCACAGACAGTTTTCCAAAGCTGGTTTCTGTAGCGTGTGATGCTCACAGACTAGCACTGGCATGCAAAGATGCCTCAAATGCTGTCAGGTATATGGCAAACTTCAGGAACCACCTGCAGGAACTGCACCTATTCTTCCGAAATAGTGCAAATAGGTCAGCCACACTGAGTGCTGCCGCTACCACTCTTGGTCTGAACGACTTGAAAGTCAAGGTGTGTTTTCACCTATTTTCATAATACTATTGTGGTGTCATATTATTTACATATATTTTACTTACCAGTGTTTCTACTTGTTGTTAGGAGGTGAAAGATACAAGGTGGCTATCGCAGCACCTAGCCGTTCAAAACCTCCAGAGGAACCTTACAGCTGTGCTGGCTGCTCTGGCGGAAGAAGCAACCACAAGGAAGTGCCCAGTGGCCAAAGGTCTATAATGTCTGTGCCACATACCGCTTTGTGGCTGCCCTCTACCTTCAGGCAGATGTGCTGCCCCACATTGCAATGCTGTCTAAGGTGTTTCAGAGAGCTGATGTGAACTTTCTCCACATAAAGGAGTAGGTAGATTACAAAGAAATGCATTTGATGCTCCCAGTTATTTGCATTATCCATCCTATTATATTGTTGTCTTTTTCCACATTTAGGTGCCAGTCACACTTGTTACTCTGAGGAGAATTCTGGAGGCAGGCGAGACCCCACTCCCCGGAACGTTCCTTGCTCGCCTACACCAAGACTTGGACAACCCAGGTGGACTTGGGGCGTTTAGCATTGCCGGAGAGGAGGAGAGGATCAGGAGGGGAGCGCCCCCGGGAAGATATGTGGGCCAGATTTGTCAGAGATGTAAATACATCCCTTCTTACTTTTACATTCCAATATTTATTTTCCTTGAACTGAAAAATGTATAATATCATTCCAGGTCCTCAAACCTTACATCTGCAGCCTGGAGAGTAACATTGAGAGCAGGTTCCAGCATATTGAAGTGCTGGGGGCCTTCAGTGTCCTGGGTCCAAAGGCAGTTACCTCCAATGATGTAACCAACATTTCAATGTTGCAGACCCTTGCCAACAAATTCATCCCAGGGCAGGATGCCACAGTTATCCAAGAGTGGACCTCCTACAAGCAGCATGTTCTTGAAGGAACATTTAAGGTTGGTAAATACCTAAATTAATATGAACTTGACGGTTAGAATTGCTTGTTTTGACATCTGTAAATGTTTCAATTATACTGTATACTCATTTGCCCTGCCTTGGCTAATCTCTGAAGGACAAGACACAAGCTGAGATCATGCAGCTCCTGGCCAGTGAGAAGGACGAATGGGCAGAAATATACCCAAACCTCAGCCTTCTCTCTTCAGCGGGGTTGGTCATCCCTGTCTCCAGTGTAAACTGCGAGAGGGATTTTTCTACGATGAACAGGGTACGTGTCTTGCATGTCATTCTGTATAGTTCATTTAAAACAAACTGTCTGTTTTACAGATGAAAACTGACATGAGAAACCGACTGAAAGGGGAGCACCTGGCTGCATGCGGATAGCAGTCAGTGGACCAGCGGGATGGGATGAGGCGTTCTCATACACACAGGCGTTGGAGCTGTTCTTCAACAAACCTAGACGGATTAAGTGCTCTGACAAACAGTGCCATCTTTGTACAAAATGAATATTGCCATACAGTAATGTAAAGTTAATGAATAAACCTGTTGTTAAAACTTGTTGTTTGTCACATGTGTTGCACGTCACAAAGCCCGCCCCGCGGTCCGCTCACACTGCTCGCAGCCCCCCCCCCTGGCACCTTCCCCCCCAAGTATATTTCAGATCTGTGGGAAACACTGGAAATTGTTCCATTTCAAAGAGCTTTTTGACGCTCGGCGTAACCTTGGCGCACTGCTACTATCCCAGAGCTTGAAGATTAATCACGGGACTGTAGTCCCAAAGGATAGCTGGGGATTATGGGTAGTGTAGTGTCTTCGGCCATCCTAAACTCTGAAATGTTTTTCAGAATTCATATCGCTTTAACACCACATCCCAACGTGCATTGCGTCTAAAACATCCAACCACCGAGCTTAAACCATAGCTGAGGATCTTGGGTAATCAGTTCAGTGGCTGTGTATCGCAATGATGCTCGAAATGTCCCATATAGGCCTACGTCTGTTTCCGGTTATCTTTATTTTGAAATGCAGTTCCTGACGGACGCCGAAAAAGCCCAAGATTATGGAATCAAACAAATAAATAAAAACAAGGATAATTGTGTATTATTGTTGAATGAATAACAGTGTGTTATTTAGAAAAGAATAACAAATTAGAAGAAAAAAAAGATTTGAAAAATACAGATTTCAGTATTTTGAGGCTCTGAGCCCCATTTCTTTTCCTCACAAACGGCAAAAAAAAGTCATTATACGATTTAAAATAAAAACAATAATCGTGGCTTGATATTGATTAAGAACATGTTTTTATGAAACCCACAGCTTCTGGTCTTCCAAGACCCGACCCAACAAAAAGACGTGGTGCAGGCACGAAACATACTACCAATAGATATACATTGCTTTTAAAATCGTTCTGTGTGACACGAAAAAAAGGGGAAAATCGTGTTGGTGAACACGAATCAATAGATTAAATGTCTTGACTATAACAGGAAATGCTGTGAGACTGGGTTGTATGAGCTAGTAAAGATAGGTAGGGATGAAGATGGAATGGGAAAGATTGTGGTGACACAATAAACGTTTTAAATTTAAATGGGCATGTATCATGCATGGAAAGGAGGAATCAAAGTAGGTAGATATAGACATGGACACTGACACACAGAACCGGAAATACACAGCCATCTCATCCATGATTAAGAGCTCGGTTCAGTTCCTATCAAAATCTGTATTGTCCTGTTAGAGAAGAGTGACCAGGAGGCAGAAGTGTGAATCTAACCGCTGCTCCCACTGCTTTGATCACTCCGCCACAGTCACAAGCCCCAGCATAATTTTTTTCATGGGGCCTGGCCCGACATGGATCCATGGAGGAACAATCGCACAATGAGGGGAGGAAACAGCGACAGACACACATATCTCTAGTATACGGTGCACACACACCTGGTGGCTGGCGGAGCTGGTGGAAGACCACGATGTCACTGGGGTCGTTGAGGTTTTCGGCTAGCGTGTGGACGTCTTGACCCGTCAGCCTATTGGCCATAAAGACGGCCGCCCTATCTCTGTCCGTCCAGTAGATACGATCCTGAAACACAGGGAGGAAGATCGGATGGATAAAAGTCGAACACAGAGCAGGTTAGGCAGGGTTTCGTTGGGATTGAACCCATGAGCACATAGACAAACATTTATTTCAAAAGCTGAGGTGTGAAAGACAGAGCCATACAACTACATGATGTATCAATCCTCTACAATTACCGTAATTTTTGGATTATAAGCCGCGCCTTTTTTCAAATTTTTTGACGCTGCGGCTTATATAACGGTGCGGCTAATCTATGGATTTTTACAGCTAACGGCCACTAGGCGACCTCCTAAATCTATGGATTTTACAGGTTACAATCCACCACCTTTAACTATATGGGCTCGATGGCCGGTCCGCGCCCCCCACCTTTAAGCGGCGGGCTCCAGCAGGAAAAGCTGGAGGCCGGAAAAGAGTGAGACAGGTAGCGCGCAAAAGTAAAAGTGGAACCGAGAGTGGTACGAGAGACAGAACGAGAGCAAGACAGACAGACATTACGAGAGCGAGACAGTTTGTCCCCGTACCACTGGTTGAAAACCACTGCTGTAGATCACTGCCGGTACGTGCGCTGGAAGCGCACCGTTTAAGTTTGAAAGTTGAAAAGTTTGTGTGTCTGAAACGCTATGTGATACAGTACAGTTTACACAACACAGTAGATGTTCTGTAGCTACTATTGCACTAAATGGTAACACTTGAATACGTTATGCAAATATGCAACTTGTTTGTTGAAATGTTAATAAATGGGAGCTTCCTCAAACAGCCATCTCTTTCCCGACAATCCCCTCTGTGCACGAACCCTTATGGTAATTAAACATTAAAACACCTGCGGCTTATAGTCCAGTGCGGCTTATATATGTACACATCATTCAATTTAGCTGCTGCGGCTTATATTCAGGTGCGCCTTATAGTCCGAAAATTACGGTAATAGTTAAAGAAGACTAAATAATGAAAACCTCGCAGTTGTTTGCTCCTGCTAACCAGTCAAGTCAGTTTACATCCATTTATGTCCAAAATGTTAGCTTTTCACTTTATTATCCAATAAGATATTCCGGTGAATTGTCATTATTAGCAAAGGAATTCTTCTTCTTCTACTGAGATATGGCGAAAAACACATTTTGTGAGGTCACAGTGACCTTGACCACCATTGTTTAGTCTGTTCGTCCTTCAAAAAAGTGAACGTTTAAGGCAAGTGTGAAGAAAATCCTTGAACGCTTTCCTGAGATATTAGTTCAGAAGAATGGTACGGAGGGATTGACAACCGGAAAACATCACTTCTCTTGCCACAATAATGAGAAAATGTATTAGTGCCGTCAAACTTAATAAAATACAGTTGCCATCTCTCGATTTTATAAAGGCTTTATGACAAAAATATCCTGCACAACAGAATATATTAAAAAGTAGAATATATTGCCATTGTATGCCTTCTTCAAATATTGAATGTACAGTTTTAACTACAGTAAATGTCTTGACTCTTTTTCATCATTTTATTGTATTAAATATTTTTGTAAAGTTCTCATAATCATTCTATTGATAACGAGTTATGGCGAAAAGCATGTTTTGTTAGGTCACAGTGACCTTGGCTTTTTACCTCCAAAAGTAAATGATTGAGTAAGTGCACATTTTTACCAAATCTGGAAAAAACAAACTCAAGGGGTAATTTAAAAAAATTATGTTCACAAAAATGGAGCAGATGGTCTTTCAAACTGAAATCATAATGCCTCTGGCCACTGCTGTCTCTAACATGGAGGCATAATAAACAGAAGTTGATGATCAAATAAGGATGATATTTTTGGTGCCATCGCAAGATTGTACAAAGGCCTTATGACAAAAAATGTGGTTGTCTGCCTTCACTTACCAATCAATTTGCAGTTTACAACCATGTCTGTTGGTTTGTCCTGAATATACAGTAGAACTGCACAATGAATTACAATTGTATTGAAAATTGCGATATGGACTATGGCAATATTCAAAAAGCAGGAAGCACAAATTGTGGTAAAGGTAGTATTGTTGAGCTGCAGAGATATCCCGCCCAGACTTATGTTTTTTTGGTACAAATATTCTTTAAAAAAAATCACCCGATATTCATTTGAATTATTGTTCACTAATAATACAAATAATGATGCCACAGGATCAATCCCTCCAATACCGCAAAACACAAAATATTGCTTTCTTTTCTCCAAATCGTGCATCCCTATTCTGGGGTTTAATTTAGATGTTTCCTCTCAGCTGGTGTAAGCACATAGTTCAAAGCCATGCTGTGTACGGACTCACATGAGTTGCATGCTGCGCCGCTTACATCTGTAAACGCTCCGCTTGGAGTTTAATTTATGTGAGGAAAATTAGGGCGAATGAAATGTACCCTGATAAATATTTTGTTGCCACACATTGGCTAATTCATTAGAGAGAGCGTGTTTTGGCTTTTGCTGCAAATATTATGAGGCCATGAATCCATCAAGGAAATGCAAACTATTACTAAGGCATTTTTTAATTCAATTGGAGTGCAATGGTAACATAATTGGGGGGGGGGGGACGCCTTATAGTGGAAGAAAATTGAATCTACTAGGTGTTTTTTAATAAGATCAAATATCAGGCTCAGCGTTATGCCTTAAACTAACCACATTTTACAAATGATTCATAACTTATTGATTTGTATGTTTCTCCATTCCTCTCCCTCGACAGATTATTAAGACATCTTTTGCGGTTGCCGTAGAAACTACAGGCTACTCTCCAGCGAGACAATAGGCCTCGAGTGTGTATGTGTGTTTCTGGGTGAGTCAATCATTGAGTCAGAAAGATATGGTAATGGGATGTGCATCACAACATGCTGCATTCAATAACACAGAGGCTGGGGAGTGTTCAACATCCTGAACAAGAAGGTCACCTTGTTGTCACAACAGGGCAGAGAGCAGAGGCGCCCGATCGATGGAGTGTTTCACCACAGAGGGAATGTATCATAATGTCTCTGGGCTACACTATAGTGCTTCCTGCAGCCGGCACTCACAGCAGAAAACGCTCCGGACTGCTGTAATTTATATTTTAAAGGTTAAAACAAGCAGAGAAACAAGAGAGTGATGGAGTGTACCTGTAATCCAATCCAAAAGTGTAGGTACGCTCGTTTACTAGTCAATTACGTTAAAGAGCAACTTCCAGGTTAAAGACACCTGTGAATAAATGTGTAGGAAAATGATGAATACACTAGATTTTCCCAAAAAAATACAGAAATATACACTACTGTGACATCTGGCTTCGTTTTTGTAAGAAATGTTCACTTCCGCATAAAAAAGCCTCGGCACGTGACCTCCCGCGTGTGACGTAACACGGGGGACACAAGGGGGAGAGCGGCCGGTGTAACGTATTAATAAACATGGATCCCAATGCTAGTTTCGACACAGAAGACACAGAAGAAGTTGAACATTAATATTCAAATGCATATGACGGACCACAACCTTATAATTATGAGCCTGCTAGGCGTCCAAGAGACCAGGAGCAGCCAAGGATTAGAAGAAATAATGGCCATCGGAGAGAAATTGAGCTGTGGTGTGAGGAGAACCAGTGGAGAACTGGGCAGCTATCTTGGTGAGTGACCGGCGTTAACTACAGAATGTTAGCTAACGTCACATCACAACATTGTAAAGTTAGCTATCATATATCAGGCTATAACTAAAGTAGCATTGATAATATAGTAACGTTACTGGCAGGACTGCTGATACTGATCCATAACAGAAACTAATGCGCAAGTATCAGCCGTATCTCGCGTTACCTAATGCAACTCCACACTACGGTGCTGTGTGCCGGAGGAGAGACACGAGATACGGCTGATACTTGACGATCTGGCTGAGAAAGGTTGTGGAGCCTCCGTTGATATGTCGTTGTAAATGGCTTGATGGAAATCAGGTGTGTAGTCGGGGAGGGTGCACAGCTGATTGCAGCAGGTGAGTGGAGGTTGAGCCGGGAGCCAGGAGTGACAGCCACCACGCACACACAAACAACACAGACAGGGGGAAACAAACAAACACAAAGGAGACGGCTGGAGCAGTACAGCCACCACAGCGTTACCTAATGCAATGTCTTACGGTGCCGTGTACCGGAGGGGAGAGAGATAGCAGCGAAGGGGGGGGGAGAGAGAAGTAATACGGTTTCCTGATAAAGCTGTGGAGAGTATGTCAGGGTATATGCAGGAATCCTGAAGTCAAATTTAATACCTTTTAAGACCTTTTTTAAGACCCTTTCCATACATTTTAAGACCTCATCGCAACTTTGAGTTCTAACCGGTTACATTGGCAACACACTTTACTTCACATTTACTATATTGATTGTAAGATAGCAAAACTAAACAGAGTGCAGACAGACTACTGAAGCCTCCTTTCCACATGAACTTCAACCTCTTTGTGAAGGTCAGGTTTAATGCAGTATGCTGCTTTTTTGCTTCTGTACTCTGTGCTCTTTCATTCCAGTAAAACTCCTCAGAAACCATTAGAAACCAGTATTTGACCAATAAACAAAACAATTGACAAAACTTTGAACTATGAAATATGTTAAACTTTGGTGAGCTTCAGCGGGGTAATGCCATATAGGAGCTCCCTCACAAATACCCAGGGGTTAAATTGGGCTGGGGCTGTCCGGGGCTAAGCCCTGGCACATAGGACGATGCTCTGACGTCATCACCCTCACACATTTGTCATATGTTTACAAAAAAGGATATATATGTTAAGAATTTTCTCGTTCTTAATATAGACTATATTTAGGGTCTATATGTGTTGACTTTACTTTAAAATAGCAGATCTCTGTGACCGGATATAGTTTGGCTTAGACCCCGGCCCCACAAAGACGCATACGGTAAAACTCATACGCAAGCGGAAAAAAGGCTTCCGTTCACACGCATTCGATTCATTAACGTGTCCGTTCACACAAGACCGCTGGAAATGCTGGAAACGATGTAGTACATATGTCAGGCCTGTGAGTGGCGCTGCTGCCGCCCGGAATACACCAAAAGCAGCGAAGAAGACCCCGGAGCATGGTTGCCATGGTTGCCCTTCTGTTTATTCTCCGCGGTGGACGGCGTGTTCTCCTGCTGTATCTCTCAGGTAGTCCACAAGCAGATGAAAAACACCCCCCTCTTCCAAGGAACGAGGGGACCGTGCGGCAGTTTCCGTAAAAAAAATGTTCCGCCGGTCAACATGTCCGTTAAAGTTTAAATCTTCCGTAAAAAATTAGAAAAGTGCCGGTCAGAGGTCTTCTTTGTTATTTATTGAGCTTTAAAACAAATTGATAACGACTCTGTTCTCTGTATAATAATATAATAATATTTAATAAACGGTGACTGCCTCTCTTTTCCTCCCCCTCTTCTGACAGCCCAGCAGCAGCAGGAGACGTGGGGAGAGGGAGGCGGGCTATTTCATCGTTATCAGAAAATGATCATAACGGGCTTACACACGGAGCCGTTGGACCCCCAGATCGTTGCGTATGCCGGTCTACCCACCTTGGGACCCGTTACCGTAGTCGTTTAGTTCCCCCCCCCCCCCCACACAGAGCGGAGCAAGGCAACGAAACTTAAAATAATACGCAGCATTTTACAGCGCGCTATGCATGGGCCCGCCTTGTGGGGTTTCCCGACATGTCGTTTCAGTAAATTAAAGGGTGTTTCATGTTGTCGTTGCTGTGGACCTTCTTAATACCTTGGAAAATGCCGTTTAATACTTTTTAATACTTTTTAATAGCCTTAATTTTTGCAAAATTGATTTATCAACTTTTAATACTTTTTAAGACCCCGCGGACACCCTGGTATGTGCTGCAGGGAGGTGGATGCACAATGCACCCAGGAACGAACGCTAGCTCCGGTCCTTTTGACTGTGGACTCGATGTTCTGACAGGCTGGTATTTGTGCAACCTGCACAAACACAATACTGCACCATGATTACAAATGGTGAAATACAATGTAAAACTACCGAAATATACCAGCTCCTTAAAACACAACCGCTCTACTCAACGCAACTCTACTCTACCCGCGGTCAGAGAGCGGAGATGTGTCCCCTGCGTGATGTAATATGACGCGTTTGACGTATGACCTTAAAAAAAAGCCGTTTTTAAGAGCAGAGCTCAAAATTGCTCCTTTCCCTCTGAATTCCTGCCCTTATATCTCGTAAAACATATCAAATGCTGCATTAACTTTTTTAATTGTAATTTTCAAGCAAGTTTAAGCATAAATGTAGAATAAATAAAAACCTGCAAGATGCTCTTTAAACTAAAAGCTTTCTACTCTGTTACAGATAATATAGTATTTTTTATAGAAATACTGGGAACTGGATTTTGTGTCAGTTGTTCTATTAGAATAAAACAAAAAATATTCCTATAAAACGTCAAGTAAAAATTGTGCGCAGTCAAGATAAAGTAAAATATGTGTATAAAACTAAGAACATTTGTGCAAATAAAGATGTGATTAAATAAAATTAAATGTATCGTATATAAGAAAATATGCAGATGTTTATAAGTAACTAATAATACATATATTAATGATGCTTCTTTACTCTGTTGCTACTTTATGAATCAAGACATTTAAATCCAGTGTTTGTGTTCAGATTTCTTTTTTAAGTCACCTGTTTCATGATTTTGCTCTGAAATGTAATCCAAACCCAAGTGAATAACATTTAAATCAAATCCCAGTTTGTAAATCTGGTCTCCTGCTGAATAAAATCTGTATCTCTGTTCCCACTGAGACCAGCTCTCTGTGAGGGGGGTCCCGCAGGGGAAAGGTCCTCCTGGGTGATGTCATTAGCACCCATCTGATAGAGGCTGGGACCCTGCTGCTGCTACACCAACAGGGACAGGCCAGACGAGAGTTTGTCAGCAGAAACGGGCTCAGGCACACAGCAAAGAAGCCATAGCAGATTAAAGTTTCTCTCTGAGACATATGACACACACACTGAGGGGAGCTGGCTGATGTCCAACATAATGAGTGTGTGTTGCTTCAGGCTGCTCTCTAGCTGTCTTATGTTTACTATGCAGTCAATTGCACAAGGGACAACAGGCAACACACACACACACACACACACACACACACACACACACACACACACACACACACACACACACACACACACACACACACACACACACACACACACACACACACACACACACACACACACACACACACACACACACACACACACACACACACACACACACACACACACACACACACACACACACACACACACAGAGCATAACGTAATTTAATTTAACAGTCATTACATTCAGACTCCCAGTCACCCCAAAGGCCTCTGGAGAGAGACTGACATGGACACTAAATCTTTAAAAACAAATCTGTAGCTCGCAAACCTCAAACACAGCCAGAGCGTAGGGGTGTCCCAGCGTCTCGGCGGACGACATGTGCGTCCTGCGGTGAGCGCCATTCAGATCCACGCTGGCTATGAGGTGCAGCTTGGAATCCACCCAGTACAGACGCTTGTTGGCTACATCTGAGAAACACACACGCACAAGCGCACACAAACGCACACACACACACGCACACGCGCACACACACACACACACACACACACACACACACACACACACACACACACAAAGAAATTGATCGTCTTGCGGTGAGCACTCTTGCACTCTGACCAGACAAATCCCTTTAGGTTGATATTGATTACATTTTAAAATGTCAGATTCTCACGATTACACCGCCGCACATTTTAACTGTGTCGATCTATAAAGGCTCAAATACTTGAAATGTCATTCAAAAGTAACTGCGGTAACTTTATTTATCTCTTTCTTGCCATTATCGGTTCACATTTACCCATTTTATTTCAATTACTTTCAAGCTTTTTAACTCCAATGACCTGATTGATTTCTACTACTCATGTTCAAATTAAGTACAGCTTAGTACTGTTATTAGTGGATGCTACTTCATTTACTTCATATTTTCACATACTTCACAATACTGCTACTTAGCTAAATCATTTTTTTAAATATTGTATGTGTACCTATTCGAGTTTCTTAACTTGTAGTTACCTCTTAATAATGTCATATATTAGTCATGCTTTTTGTACTTTCTTATCGACATTGTCCCCTTTGCTGTAACAATATACATTTCCCGAGGGTTTACAAATAAATGATTGTAATCTGATTCAGACTTAGTTCATTGGATATTTATTGATATATTTTAGCAATAATTGTATTGCTCCATACTATATTGTATAATGCAGCAGTATGTGAGGTGTAATTTAAGGATAATAGCTTTTTTCTCTCACCTAGCGTGATGCCGTTGGGCCACTCGATGTTATCAGACACCAGCACCTGTCGGTCCACTCCATTCATGCCAGCCTTCTCGATCTTGGCCCGCGTGCCCCAGTCCGACCAGTACATGAAGCTGCAGGGAGCAAAGGAAGCAAATATATTGTATAACTATTGAGAGTGTATGTAGTCCTCCAGGTGAAAGTAACAATCTTATACAGTACACAGCACAAGGATTATACTGTTCAAAACGATGGATTCCCCTTTTTTCACATTTGATAGATTCTCATCATTCATTTCCTTAAATGTAGTCCTTTATTTGGGATCACATTACAGAAGCAGCTCTTTTTCAGTTAGAGATTTTTACAAAATAGGATATACATAAATGTTAATATTTTAATAATCAAAAAAATGTAACTAAACAAGTATATTTAGATAAATATGTATTCCCAACTCCCCCAAATGTCCTAAATCTATCTGTACAAATCTTTTCATACAACATTTTTATACCATATTCCAATTGGATTGTAGATCAAACAATATGCCATTGAAATACTGTAAAACCTTAGTACCATTCCTGTGGTCACATGGGGAAGAGGATTATTTCCATTATAAATATTTCATACCTGTTCTGCACAGACCGTGTGTCTGGCTTTAATCCTTTCCTTTTAATTGCTTTTCTAGCAGCTAAACTCAGTGTTTTCCAATTTGTTGAGTTTTTCCCAATTCACAAATATATTAATTAATTAGTTGTTATGAAAATTGAATGCAAGATGGCGACACGGGCGAATGCTGCGAACGCAGCGAACGCTGATCTCCTAGAAATTAAGGACGCTTTATCCAGCATTACCAAGGATATAAGTGACTTAAATAAGACCCGAAAGGATGACAGCATAACAATTAAAAAACTGCTGGAAACGATCGGAAGCATGGAGAGGATTATGAAGGAAAAAGACAAGAAGATTGTCACGCTGGAGAGAAGGATCGAGGAGCTTGAACAACAAACCCGGAAAGAGGATGTTATCGTGACCGGATTGAAAATCATAAAACCATATTCCCAGATAGTGAAAGGAGATTCTGCGCCTTCCGACAGAGACGGACATGATTTGGTCGAAACACAAGTGCTCGAGGCACTTAACGATCGTGGCGTGTACCTGAAGTTTGAGGAGATTGAGATCTGCCACACACTTGGGAAGCCTTCGGAAAGTGGATTCCAAATGGTGATCATAAAACTTGTGAGCAGAAAGACAAAAGTTCGTATGATGATTAACGCCAAGAAACTGAAAGGGACCGGAATCTACATTAACGAGCACCACACGAAAAGGAACGCGGATATTGCAAGAACTGCGAGAGACCTGAGGAAGAGGAACAAAATCGAAGCTACCTGGACCAGGGACTGTAAAATATTAATCAAAACAAACGAAGGGAAAGTATCGATTGTGAAGGATAGTGAGGACAGTTAATGAACTCTGAGGATAAGAATATTACTCCCGCTATTGGTAAAGTATTGACAAAATGCAATTACATCTATGCGCTATTTTCCCTCACTTCATTCATTAAGTGTGAGTCAAAAGTTCTATCGACCACTCGATAATAATCTGTTATATTTAGTTTTGTATTTTGTCCTGTGTGCTAAAATTAATCCCCTGTATTGTATGATCAGTCATGAATTTACCTCCGTGGATGCACCATGAACTCAAATCCCCCAGTCCCAGTGACTGGAGTAAACTTTAAGGATTTAAATCTTTTTGATGAAAATCTAATACGACAGAACTGTTTCGACTCTCACATTGACCCAGACTCTAATTTCTTCAGGAATCTTACCAAAAACTGCTGCTACTATAGCGAAACACTTTTTAACTTAGAACTTGAAGCTATTAATGGCTTTTCATTAATACACTTTAATACCCGTAACCTTAATGCAAATAGTGACAACATCAAACTATATCTTCAACTCATAAATAGATCTTTTGACATCATTGCAATCTCAAGAGACCTGGCAAACTGACTCAAACACTGTTGACAATTTTTTACCCGATTATGTGGCTTTTCATATGAATTGCAAACTCCAAAGAGGTGTAGGGGTTTCACTGTTTGTTAAAAACACACTTTCTGCGAGATTGGTAGAAAGTCTCTCCTTCTGCTGTAACAACCTCCTTGAATCTGTCACCGTAGACATTGAGCTAAAACAGAACAAACATATACTCGTCTCATGCATGTATAGAAATGGGGCCCTCATCACTGATGTCAGTGATCACCTGCCAATATTCACAATTTTCGGAAAAGAACCTGTAAAGAACAAAGAACAAAAGACATACATAACTAAGCGGACATTAAATGAAAGTTCACTAAATAAATTAAATATTAATTTAAAAAATGAAAAATGGCAAGAAGTATTTGAGATTCAAGATGTAAACAAATCCTATAATGAGTTTGTAAGGATTTTCATGCAAAACATGAACGAATGTTGTCCATATATTAAAATTAAGATTGGCAACAGGAATAATAATGACTCAAAACCCTGGTTCACTTGTGGACTGAAAAACGCTTACTGTAAAAAAAAATGCACTCTATAGGACATTTTTGAAAAGTAAAAAGTACTGAAGATGAAAGTCGTTATAAATTGTATAAAAGCAAATTGACTAAAATTCTTAGAAACTTTGAAAAACGATACTTCTCTGAAAAATTTGAAAATGCCATAGGAGATATGAAAACCACTTGGAAGGTAATAAATAGCACAATTAAGAAGAAAATAACTGAATTCAAGAAATTCCAAACCGAAGGAAAAACAACAACGGATGTTGCAAATAGCTTTAATGAGTTCTTTACTGAAATTGGCCCCAATCTGGCGAGTAAAATCAGCCCAACTTCATCTAAAGTGGATGATTTTCTGAAAAAGAGCAACCAACAGAGTACGTTCCTGAACCCAATTACAGAAAATGAACTGCTTGATATTGTTAATTCACAACACAGTAAACAGTCCAAAGATTATTTAGGACTTAGTATGAATATTGTTAAACAAGTTGCACCAAACATTGTAGCCCCCCTAGTAAATATATGCAATAAATCGTTCAAACAAGGTATTTTTCCCAATGAAATGAAAATCGCGAAGGTGATTCCGGTTTTCAAATCTGGTGATAAATCTATTAATAATTATAGACCCATTTCTTTGCTAGCACAATTCTCAAAAATCCTGGAAAAACTCTTTAACAACCGTCTGGAGTCATTCCTCAGCAAATGTAATATACTATGCCCCAGCCAATATGGATTTCAGAAAAATCACTCTACTTCTTCAGCAGTAATTGAACTGGTTGAAGAAATTCCCAACAACATTGAGAAAAAAATGATTACAGCTGGTATATTCATTGACCTTAAAAAGGCAAATGGAACATTATGGCATAAGGGGTCAAGCCAAAGAATGGGTCAAGAGTTATCTGATAAATAGGCTACAATATGTGGATATAGACGAGGCGAAATCAAACAATCTTCCTATAACATGTGGAGTCCCTCAAGGATCAATTTTAGGTCCAAAACTGTTCCTGATTTATATTATTGACATTATCAACACCTCCGACATGTTAAAATTCATTTTGTTTGCCGATGATACCACCATTCTCTGCTCCCATCATAATCTTGGTGATCTTATTAAAATTGTTAAGGCAGAATTAGAAATACTATGTAACTGGTTTGCAGTTAATAAATTATCTCTTAATGTGGCCAAAACAAATTACATGTTATTCAATACAAAGTCTGAGAGTAGAAATTACTGCATTATACGGATTTGTAATACTGAGAAAGAGAAAGTTGGTGCATGTACATTCTTAGGACTCATTGTTGATGAAAAACTCAACCGGAAGCACCATATAAATTATGTACAAACTAAACTGTCAAAAACAATAGGTATTTTGTATCGTACTAAGAACATTCTCGAGGAAAAAATACTCAGAACTCTTTATAACAGTCTATTTCTCCCTTACCTTTATTACTGCTCCGAAATATGGGGAAACACATACTCAACAAATCTACAAAAAATAATAACATCTAAAAAAAAAGTGTTACGAATCGTCTGTGGTGTTCGTAAATATGAACACACAACTCCCATATTTAAAAAACTCAATCTATTCAAATTTGTTGATATAGTTAAGCTTAAAACAGTACTGATTATGCACAACATTTTCCATCATAAAATACCTACTAACATTCAAAAGCAGTTCCAAGCCACAGTCATGAAATACCCAACCAGGCATCCTAACTGGTTGTATAGCAAACCCTGTAGAACAACCATCAAATCACACAGCTTATCCATAATCGGAGTTAGAACATGGAATGGACTTCACCCAGACCTTTAAAGTACTACAAGTCATCAACAATTCAAAACTAAAGTAAAAACAATTATATTTTGAGATTACTCCAGCTAACAGGTATTGGATATTCTCAGTATTGCTTATATATTTATTCGGTTTTTTCTTGCCCTAATTTTTGTTTTATTTAGTTGTTTTTTTCCAGTTTTCATTGGTTTTCTTTGTTTCTTTGTACTCCTTAATTTCTATACGTTTTTGATGAAATAAATGCCATTATTATTATATTGATGCTAATGATGATGCACGGGAGGGCTACTCCCCATAAGCTATGCTTCAGCCCTCCCGCTTCTACTAATTTTGTTCATTTGTGTATGAATTATACGTTTTTGTTTTTGTATGATTTTAGTCGAATACATATAAAAAAATTAATTCAAATTTTTTTTTTTTTCATTTATATATATCTAAACATAATTTATAAAGGCAGTTATTAGTCTGTATTGTTGTGCTAACATAACCTGTTGTATTGTTTAGCACTGAGACACTCTTATCAATTATTTTGTCTGAAACAAGAACAATGAATCTGTCTCCAGACACCAGGAGGGTTGATTTGTTGAAAATATGCCAGTTTTCTTTTAGGTTGTAACTAATCAGACAGCATTCTTCTATATTTATTATGAGGAGCGCACCGACATTTCTGCACTGGCAACATGACAGCGCTAACAATTGTGTTGGCTATATACAGCCTATTGATGAACAATCCTATACAAGACTGCAGGAAACAGGGAAATGTCAGTTTCCTTCAAATAGAAGCTGAAAACATGATTTCTCGCTGCAGAGTGAGACAATACTATCTATGATTGGATGTCTGGGAATAGAACCTGTGCATTTGTAGAACTGTGGCTTTGAAATGCACAGAAACAGAGTCAATGAAATTAAAATTAAAATAAGTGCGAAATCAGAATATGTGCTTTACAGGAGCTGTCCATTCAGCGCCACAGAAACACAACACCAGCATAATCTCTCCCACAAGTTTTAACTAACTCAAACATTTGAAAGAAACATATTCAATTCAGCCTTTCTATGTTTACATTTTTTGTAGTGGCAAACTTTGGTAAAAACACTTCTGTGTCAGTAACGTGTGCCATTGGTCCCAAAAGACTATTTCTCATTTACTTACATTGGGGAAATGAAATGTTTGTAAGAGCCCTCATTTAAATCAATAGTTCCAAAAAGTTGTTGGTTATTTAATTTAATTTCTATTTACTATATTTATCTGACCGAGACTGAACCTGATGCTATGGTGAAGGAGAGGATCAGAGGCAGGGCTTAAGAAAAATGGAAGTGCGCATGCTTTCATCTGCAATCACATGAACCTTGATTTGCTCACCGCGAGTTTGAGTGCAGAGTCTTGCAGTGAAAACAGCTAGTTAGTTTTGTTTCTATGGTTACGTCCCCTGCTAGCTTGTGCGACTACATACAGCTGTTATCAGATGATTTACTAGGTCAAATTCTAAATAATATGGACTTTGAGTGCAGCGCTCAGCGACAAATTTGAGCTGTTCGGGACGCCAACAGTTGCGCTTCTGCTGAGTCAGGAGACAAAGCTCTCTCCATAGAAACACAAAGGCAACGTTTAAGATCAGTATAGTTTGATTGGTTATTGGGCAATATCGGCCAGCAATCACAGCAGCAAAGTACATATCATTTTGTGTCTAGTCTATTTCAGTTTATCTCTGTGCCTGTTTCTTTTCATCTGGGTTTGGATCACCAGAACACAAAAGCTGCAGAAGGAAACGCTGGCACGTATTCAAAAAGCTTCCTAGATTAGGAGTCATCATCTGGGGCAGAATCTCTAAAAAAAAAATTGAAACGATAAGAGTCAGGAAGCTAAATGGGTCACAGGCTTGTAACTCTGGCTTCCCCACATAAAGCAACAAGAGTTCTCTTGTGTTTATCATCATCACTCCCACAAGAGGATTATGTGTATTCATTTTCTGGGGCTAAAATCACTTTCCAGATTATAATCTGGAATCATCTGCAATAATAAATAACAGGGGGGAAGAAAAGGTCATTCAAGTGTGTGTCAGCACATTTTTAAAGATGAAAAAGAGGGTCAACCAAACAAACTCAGCTTGACACTAATTTCTGCTGACTTGCTGTAAATTATGTAAATTCATGGCATTAGTTTAGTCATTAGCATACAGTACATCAGAAAGATTGTGCAACATAGTGGATGCTAGCATGATGAAGCTCAAAACAGACCATTGTTTAACCACTGTAATTATTGATCCTGTCATTTAGATCTTCAATATTGGTCATTACATATTCTGCGCTACGCAGTCACTGTCTGGAGAGATGACAGCCCCGCCCCTTGTCTGACAAAAACAAAGAATTTGCACCAAGCAGAAAAAGTAGTTACATCATGTCTTAAAGCTGCTGTTCCATGTTTTCCACTTCAAAGAGCAAAAAGCATCCAAAGTAAGAATTGTCTTATTTCCACTTTAAAAAAAGAATGTTACTGTAAAAATATAATAAATAAATAAAAAAAATAAAATAAAATAAAATATCTGTGTCTTCAGAACATCCACAGAGAGGACGAAAAGTGGAATTAATCAGTCAATACAATACAGCTAAATGATGCTGATAATGCGGCTAAGGTCAAGGGTCAAAGTAAACTGTTGTAATGTCAAGTAGTGAATGTAGATGCTGCATTTATCCTGCTGCCTGCCACTCTTACACCTGCACACAGGACATTGATTCCCTTTTGATTTCATTGAACTATACATCCACGCCAATCATCTATTTTAGATCATAAAAGACCTACAATCAAATGACAGCAGAAATGTTCACCACAAAAGTGTCACCGCCATGACTTTTAGGGAACGTTTCCTGATACGTTGCACTCATGTATGCTGGGTCAATTATTTCTGAGGCCCCAGGCATTTAGTATTGTGTTCCTAGACCAATGTGTGGGTTTGACACATTTAGACTTCTCTGGTCATAATGTGTCCAGTGAAAAACGAGTTCCCTTCAGCACAATTTGAAGCACCAGCCACTCTCATCGATGTCACAAGCCCAGCGAGAATGTCTCAACTACATGCAAAGAAATGTTTCTTCGTCATGTCTTAGGCTTTGGAGCGTTTACTTTTATTTGTTGCCCTGTGTCTTGACAGGACTTGAAATAGCCTTCTTTTTAATAAACATTTATCTAAATGCCTCAATGATGTCATATAGCCTTCCTATCAATTGTTTTCAAACCAAATAATAATGGGCTGCTTGATCCTCAGTGTTTACGTGTGCTTTCCACTTTCCTTTTTGTTTTGCCCGGTACTGTCTCTTTGGTGTAACAATGTCAATTTCGCAAATGTGGGACGTATGAAGGAATTCTGATTCTGAAACACTGATATCATTTGAGGGGATTTTCTCCTGTTAGAGGCCAACCCAGTCTCACGACATTTCGTGTTATAGTCACGACATTTAATATATTGATTCGTGTTCACAACACGATTTCCCCCTTTTTTTCGTGTCACACAGAACGATTTTAAAAGCAATGTATTTCTATTGGTAGTATGTTTCGTGCCTGCAGCACGTCTTTTTGTCCGTTCGGGACTTGGAAGACCGGAAGCTGTGGTGTTCATAAAAACATGTTCTTACTCAATATCAAGCCACGATTATTGTTTTTTATTTTAAATCTTATATTGTCGGACTTTTTTTGTCGTCTGTGAGGAAAATAAATGGGGCTCAGAGCCTCAGAATACTGAAATCTGTATTTTTTAAAATCTTTTTTTCCTTCTAATTTGTTATTCTTTTCTAAATAACACAGTTATTTACTCAACAATAACACAAAATTATCCTTGTTTTTATTTATTTGTTTGATTCCATAATCTCGGGCTTTTTTTTGCGTCCGTCAGGAACTGAATTTCAAAATAAAAATAACCGGAAACAGACGTAGGCCTATAAGGGACATTTCGAGCATCATTGCGATATACACAGCCACTGAACTGATTACCCAAGATCCTCAGCTATGGTTTAAGCTTGCTGAATGGATGTTTGAGCCGCAATGCATGTAGGGATATGGTGTTAATGCGATATGAAATCCGAAAAACATTTCTGAGTTTAGGATGGCCGAAGACACTACACTACCCATAATCCCCAGCTATCGTTTAGGACAGGGGTCGGCTACAGGCGGACCGCGGTCCGGATCCGGACCCAGACGCCGACCTATACGGACCCGGACCTATAATCAATACATTAATAGGGGATTTAAATTTTGACAGGGCGAATCTATTTTAACCGCTGCCGACAGGGGGCGAAAGAGACGAGTGAGCGATACAGGGAGAGAAACACAGAAGACGAGATGAGAGAGCAGCAGAGAGAAGCGGAGAGGAAAGTGAGTGAAGACAATAATTAGCGATACAGGGAGAGAAGCGGAGAGGCGAGTGAACAGGCGAGTTAGCGGCAGACAGGGAGAGACAAATAATTACACATGGCGCTCTCCAAGAAGAGGAAAGTGGACAGAGCTTTTAACCCTGAGTGGACGGACTCATTCATGTTCATCCTGCCCTGTACCAGAGACCGTGGCGCTCATTAAAAGTGCCAAAACGCCACTATGAGACAAAACACAGAGTGTTTGACCAAACATTCCCTCTCAAGTCAGAACTGAGGTCACACAAACTAAATATCGTTCCAGCGCAGGCTAACCGAGGCTAACCGAGGCTAACCAATGAGCACCTGCATGTGTGTATGAGAATGGCCCTGACACCATTTCAGCCCAGATCTAAACTCCTGGCAGGACAAGCTCAAGAGCTCAATTCTCGCATTGAATAAAAAAAAGTGAGTGAGGGACTGTAATATAAGACGGAAAGAAAGAGAAACTTTAAAACTGTTCAATTGTTATGATATGTAAAGACTGATATTGTTCTATAATCGTCTGAAACTGTTAAGTCATGATGTGAAACGGTTAACAAAGAAAAAGGGAAACTCAAGCTGCTGCTACACTTTATTTTATTTATCTAAAATTAAGCACTTTTAAGATGCACACATTTTCAAAAGCTATTTTATTTATTTTCTCTATTTTATTTTTAAATGCAGCCCGAGAGAAACACTACACATATCCACATTGACCATTTACACAGTATTTTATCTGTATATAGTTCAATGTTAATTGACATTACATATTGTTGTTTTTGAATTGTACTTTCTTTATTTGATTGGCAGTCAGTTGTTGATTACATGCAGACGTTGATAAAGCTACAGGCTACTTCACTATATATCACACTAATTCATAAAGCAATTTAAACATTTTGATGTTCCGGACCTTTGCATGGGGAGATTTTCTCTAACTGGACCTCGTTGAATTTTAGTTGAATACCCCTGGTTTAGGACTACAGTCCCTGTGATTAATCTTCAAGCTCTGGGATTGGATGTTGGAGTGGCAGTGCGCCAAGGTTACGCTGAGCGTCAAACAGCTGTTTGAAATGGAACGAAACCACGCCAGACTATCCAAAACTGGAATCGAACGCCCCCCCCAGAACTACACATGCTGGCTATTGTGTTTCGCAAAATGTTCCATGGGACGTCTCTACTGAACGTTTTCGTTTTCCCCACAATTAGAAGTTGCCAGGATTAAACACATTGGTGTTATCAAATGTAAAACATATCATAAATAAATGGGTGCAAATCGCTTGTGTCCATAATGCGCAGCATTAATATATACCCACATGACAGGTCATTGTTACTTTGTAATTCTACTCCTCTACAATAAAGAGGTTAACCTGGTATTTTTACTCCATACATTTATTTGAGTTACTTTGCAGATTCTGATTAATGATGAGAAATATAAACAACCCTTAAATCAGACTTTAGTTACACCTGAGTAAAATTCAGGGAAGGTGATTGTCAAGTGCCAACAATCGGAAGAGATATTTGATAGTTGGTGCTTCATTGACATGAATGGAAACGAGTAATAAAGTATATTCATTACTCGTTATTCTCTACTAATAGTTCATTAAAGACTGTATAATGGCTATTTTTCACATCCCTTTCAAGATTTCAAGATTTTTTAAGGTTTATTGACATATCATATACACAACTACGGTGTAGTTATGCAATGAATGAAAAACTTGGGTCGCAGCAGAGGTTCCTCAACAGTGCATTACAAGACATCTATCAATATGTGTGTATACCTCCACCATTAAACTGTCATATTCTGCACATTTCTTATACTATCTACATACGTAAGAGTATAATTAATGTGTATAATATCAGTTAAAATAAGTGCTTCAACATAATCAACATTGCAGGAAAGCAATATATTAGACGTTAAGTACTTTGTCAGGCTTAATATTTATCTTTTGATACCCCCAAAAGCTTTTTTCTTATTTAAAAGAAGACCTTAATCTAAAGTATTATTTAATGTTTAAATAAAGGTTAATTCGTTTTTCTGTTTTGCACATCCTCATATTAATATCTTTGAACATCCTGCACTAAACTGTTTTATTGTAGAGATCACTTATAGTATCTTCTTGAATTTGTAATCAATGTTGATGTGTAGTTTTATTCATGTTTTCACATAATTTTACAGCATATTGCTATATTACTTTAGACTCAGTATTTACATTCTTATATTCAAAGAAAATCAGTAATATCTTTAAAGTCCTTTTATATCAGCGGTGCACCGTTATGGTGTAAATATAACCTATCTACGAATTAGATCAAATGTAAAAGTCAGCCGAATTAGTGTTGATACTGAAGGAGACGTATTGTGTGAAGAGAAATTGAAGATGTTGTTTAATTGTTGATATATTTATGATCCACGTCAAGTATTCAGTTTCGGTGGCATTTCTTCCAGTTTTTCCAAAGGTCTTCTCATCAGGGCTCTATAAATAAAGAACTACGGCAGATCTGTAATATGTAATGCAGCCGAACCGTGTATTACAATGCCGTTATGTGATGACTTTCAAAGAAAAAAGCAAAAACACTCGGAACAAAGTATTATTTTCTTCTTTTTAAAAAAAAAGTTTTTCGGATTTGATATGGCATGAACACCATATCCCTACATGCATTGCGGCTAAAACATCCAATCAGCGAGCTTAGCTCATAGCTGAGGATCTTGGGTAATCAGTTCAGTGGCTGTGTATCGCAATGATGCTACGTCTGTTTCCGGTTATTTTTATTTTGAAATTCAGTTCCTGACTGACACCAAAAAAGCCAGAGATTATGGAATTAAACAAATAAATAAAAACAAGGATAATGGTGTGTTATTGTTGAGTAAATAACAGTGTGTTATTTAGAAAATAATAACAAATTAGAAGGAAAAAAAGATTTAAAAAAAATACAGATTTCAGTATTCTGAGGCTCTGAGCCCCATTTATTTTCCTCACAGACGACAAAAAAAAGTCAGACATTATACGATTTAAAATAAAAACAATAATCTTGGCTTGATATTGAGTAAGAACATGTTTTTATGAACCACACAGCTTCCGGTCTTCCACGACCCGACCGGACAAAAAGACGTGCTGCAGGCACGAAACATACTAACAATAGAAATACATTGCTTTTAAAATCGTTGTGTGTGACACGAAAAAAAGGGGAAAATTGTGTTGGTGAACACGAATCAATAGATAAAATGTCGTGACTATAACACGAAATGCCGTGAGACTGGGTTGTACAGGCACCAATCTTTTGTACTGGACACACCCCTCCCTGCCCTTACCCCTGGTGAGGATCCAGTGCGATGGCCCTTGGCTCGCTCAGGTCCGTGTTGATGAGGACTCGTCTCTTGGTGGCGTCCACCGAGGCCACAGAGATGGACTTGTCTCCGGAATCGGCCCAGTACAGGTTGTGTTGGAGCCAGTCCAGAGCCAGCCCCACGGGGGTCTTCAGGAGGGAGTCCAGCAGGGGGACCTGCTGCGAGGGGTCGCTGGCCTCATGGATGAAAGCACTGTGAATACAGAGGGGGGGGCCTATGTAAGGAATATTCTGCAGCAAGCCAGACATTATTGTGAACATCGATGTGTATATTCGTGCTGCTGGGGCCCGTTCTTGTGATAATAAGTCTATATAAACTATTCCTCTTATCACATGGCACCATACCAACAGATTTACCATCTGAAATATAGATTTTTGGAGATTTCATTACAAGATAAAGCATTTTACAAACTGACACCAAAAAAAGCCGGCTAAGTTTAATAGATGAAGCACCTGCTGTCACATTTATTAATAAATGATAAGAGGAATAAACAGCTTGAATGTATAAAGTAAGCACAAATGTAAGTTTTTTTTGACACATTAGTTTAATAAATGATGAGTGGGAATGTATGAGCACATACTTAGTTGGTCTTATCCAAATTATTGAAAACGAATAATATTCGATACAATATTAATACTTACTTACTTACTTATTAATACTGTATATTTATAAAATAAAATAAATATATATATTAAACACATTTGTATACAAAGTAACATTTCATATAAATCTCTTACTCATTGATACAATATATCTAATTTTCAGTATCAATGCATAGAAGTCGAATACAAAGTAACTTTTAGTACAAAATGATAACTAATAATTAAAATGTAGTTAATTTTTTGAATAGATATTTGTGAATAGCGCTTCTTTCTTTTAGTGAATTGATCCCCACCATTGTCCAAGTATTTGCCCTTTTGCTATATTTAATTGTTTTCATTGGAGAGCAGGCTCTAATCACACATCAGGCCCATCGGTGAGATCTGGGCTCTATTTCCCCTCCCTTAGTTTCTCCATTTGCTCGGTCAAGGAAAAACACATACAGGCCTCATTAGCGTTTATCACGATTGATAAAACATGATTACTGTTGATGACTATACATCATGACATCTTAGAGTGTAGTTGGTCTACAAAATGAATTAGAAGATCTTGGACAATGTAAACATTTACATTAGTTATAAATGATTGAATCAATGATTTGAGAAAGGGTCCTGCCTGACGCCAATGTTCTTATTTTATGGCGTCACCTTGAAGATGTTTGAGATATTCTTGTCTCGACTGTTTTTATGTACGTACAGGTTATCATTTTTGTCGTTTGGATTGTGTATTTTGCAATTTTATTATCTTTTTGTTGTATCTTTACACACAACATCTATTGCAAGTCTAAACCTTCCTGGGAGAGGAATCCCTCCTCCGTTGGTCTCGTTGAGGCTTCTTCCATTTTATTGTACAATGTTAGGTTCTAAATGGTGTGGTCTGCTGTACACACTGTAAAGACCCCTGAGACAAATGTATTATTAGTGATATTAGGCTATATAAATACAATTGGATATATTGATAAAGCAACCAAGGAGATGGAAGAACTTTTCAATTTCCAACATCCAGCCATTATACAGTACACATATATGACAGTGACAAGTATATGGCCTAAAGAAGTTGTATCATCACGCCTGATGTGCCTCTACACTAAGTCTCCTTTCTTCTCTGTGCAGTACAGCGACTGCAGAGCGGAGAATGGGAATACTATGGGTGGAGTAGCCTTGAGCCATGCTCTGAGCAGGTTCACTGGGGGGTTAGGGTCTTTTTGGTTGGACCACTTATCAGAAGAGACAACGCACGACTCAAGGGTCGCTAATGATTTGGCCCTGGCAGGGGTGTGAGGCGAGGCCAAGGCAGCGGGGCTCCCCAACTGGGATTTATTTACTGGGATTAGTTTCACTAGAGATTTTTAATTTTAACATCCATTTCATGAAGAGAACACCCTGCTCCAATTAGTAGTTGGGATAACAATAGGAACTGGGCGTTATTTTAAAATAATAGCAGGCCTCATCTCAGACCATTTCATTTTAAAAGCCCGAACAAGTAGAGGCTCAGGACAATAAATACAATCAACTCATGACATGGAAAAAAGATAGCATGTAAGAAGAAGCGTTTGTAATGTCACATTAAGATTATTCAAATCAAATCAGATCAGAAGAAAAACTCTTGGTTTAACTTTGGAAAAAACATAAACTCAGGTTTACATGTAAGATCAGGTTTGTGATCTAAATGAAAGGCACCCTGTGGAACTTTTGGATCAATAGTGGCGCTACCGAGTAATGTTAATGTAATATTAAGAGTGGGCATCTGTGTTGTAAGCATCTGGTGCACATACGCAAGGATGCAATGCACATTTGAGACACATAGTACTTGAATCTGACAAAGCTTTTTACAAAACAAAACTCCAATGGGTACCTTTAATGCTTAAGATTTGAACATTTTGGGATTAAAAATAATAAATATACTAAAATCTAAAATCAGGCTTAGTTTTCAGAGATTTTGGAAGAGCGTCTGCCAGTGAACGTTGGTTTTTGCTTGTATTTTTTTAAATAGTATTGTATTGCAAAAAGGGTTTATAACTATGCCTTCCTTTAAAAAATAGGATTAAAGAAATGCCAGACTCGGATATTTGACAATGTTTCGGATATTTTATATTTGATTGTAAATCCAGTTTCTTTACCTGTAGATTTTGCGATGGAAGCGATCGCACCAGAACACCCGGTTGTTGGCCACGTCCATGTCCAGAGCCACAGCGTTCTTCTGGGTGGACACCACCTGGCTGTAGTCGCGCTTCACCAGGTCGATGCGTCGGATCTCATGCCGGTTGGTGAACAGCAGGTAAGGGCTCTTCCCTGCACACAAAGCAACGAATATTTATTGTCCTGAAGAAAAGAGTAAACTTGCAGCTTAAGTATGGGAGAGTTTGTCCAGCTGAAATAATCAATCACGGCAAAGTCACAGAGAGAAAGTAATTTAGAAGTAGAATGATTGCATTAAAAAGAGGAATACATTATTGATAGGTGGAGTTGGGATGTGGTTTGATAATGGCTAGTCAAATCAGCTTTGACAATTTTGGTAAAGGGCCAGAAGTCGTTATCTCAGAAGCATATATCCTCTATTTACAGCAGCTCCTACAGTTCATCATCCAGAGAAGATGCACCGTATGGAGGTTTTTCTAGCCGGAGCCAATACATTAACCAATAACTTCCTGTTTATGTATTTAAAAAATGTGTTCATAACCTAAAGGTTAGAATGGCAAAGATGTAAAGCAATTAACGATGATATATTCCCTAGGGGTTTGGGTTAGAGCTAACACACTCAATTGTGAACTGCTTTTGAAACTGAAAACAACATCAACCCCAGAAAGGCTGTTAGGCTCTCAATTCAAAATGGTGTACTTATTTTTCTTCTTTTTTTTTAACTAACTTTATAGGGGCCCCTGTTTTGGGGGGTTTTCCCTTTCCCATAGTGTGTTCTTTGTGCATGTAAATGGTCTGCAAAGGCTTCAATTCCAAAATCTCTCTCCGACACACTCCCCCCCCCCCCCCCCCCTGCTTGAAGCGCCTCCATTCGTCTCCTTTTTTCAATAACACATTGAGAGAGATGAGCTAAGGGGCGGGATATCTCTAAGCGGTTAACCAATCACAAAAGAGGGTAAAGAAAGGTGCTGCAGCACGTGAAAAATATATAGAAAATAAAGCACTTTTTATACATCAAAGTATTTAAACATATAGAGACAGAAAAGATGAACCTGAAAATGTGCATAAAAGGGCCCCTTCCACAGTCACCTACTGTATTGGAGTTGCTGCAATTGTTAAGTCAAATAAAATAAATGTGACTGCCGTATTATTAGCTCTAATTTAATTATCGGGAAAAAACATAATATAAATGTTCCTATTATCGTCCAGTAATTTATCAACTATAATTTAATATTGGAATAATATATCATAACATACATTTTCCCATTATCAGCTGGTAATTTATCCCCAACGATATACATCTTTCATTCCTAGATTCAAATTAGCCAAGCAAGTATAGTGTAATAAAATAAATGTAACCTTTAGCTTCTGGATTAAGATTATATTAGATATAAGAAATAAGGGTTGTACAGTACCTGCAATAATCAAACACAAAACAGCATAGCATTATTCTGCTGTAGAGAAAGACAGAAGATGTCGATAATTCAGAAAAATTGACCATGACAGGAGACGCTGTGTGTTGGGGGGATGGAGCAGACATCTCTCTAAAGTAATAATTCGGAGGCTCGCCACAGTGTCAAAAGCCACTGCGACTTAATATGCTGCGGCATATTTGTGGCACTGCTCTGAATGTCATCTTCTAACACAGATAAATAACACAACAAAGCCGTGTGATACAGCTCAATATCCGCCTCTAACAAGAGCACCGGGACAATAATCCTTCATTAAAAACTGCTGAATAGTAACTGTATTGATCAGGGTGTCTGTATACATCATTAAGTTGTATGCGTCTTATTATCTTCTCTCTGCAAATATAGATCACAATTACCTTGGCACCTCTTTAAACAGCGGCCTGTCCACTTTCACAGGCGGGAGGACTAAATATACGTGTACGAGCGCACACAGTAAAAGAATAGTAATGAGGTCATTTCCTCTGAGGGCCGATAAACAACCTTGAACAAAGTTAAACCAGGCAGGTTTGTTGACCTTCTCTGTGCGACCAATAAACAATAAAGATCAGTTACTTGGTCCCCTCAAGAAACTGTGCAACTGCAATAAAGTTTAACCGACAGGATGCAGAGTAATGTTAAAGAGGCCCTATAATGCTTTTTGGGGTTTTCTCTTTCCTGTATGGGTTATGTTTTCGAGCATGGAAATGGTCTGCAAAAGCTAGAGTCCCAAAGTTCCCCCCAGAGGGATTTTCTCTTTACTTCTGTAACATAGTGACATCATTATGTAACATGCATTTTTATTGGCTAGCGCTAATGTGTGACAGGCTAAGCAGCTGTTGACCAATCACAACAGAGTCGGCCAGCTAACCAGACTGGGCTCTGGTTTCAAACAGAGGGTGAAAAGAGGTGCTGCAGCACAGGCAGCAGTATGAGAACAGTTAAAGAGCTTTTTGAACATTAAAGCATGGAAACATGTCACAGTAGAGGCACAACATATAAATAGGAAAATGAGCATAATAGTGCCCCATTGATATCTCTTTACAAAAAGCAGCCAAACACATCTCATTAGATCACTTGCGCTAAACGGTCCAATTTCTCAATCATAATTTGTATCAGTAAATAACTGTGACTACTAGCAGCTTCAACAAGAGAGCTGCAGCCATGCTTGTTGCTCAGTGAGGCTGTGCTGCACATGTAGAGTGCACTCAGCTTCTCTTGTTAAAGATTCCTTGGTTGTTCAGGTTTTCTAACTGGGAGCCACATTTTTAGCAGAGGTATTCTCAAATTAGGGACCTAATGAGTAAAACTTGTTAAAGCAATGAATTAATCAGTGTCGCGTTTCCCTGGAGGACACAGAGGGGCTATGAGCTAAAGGGGATGCCGCAGCTGTTCTTCTTTTACAACTCAATATCCAGATGTTCCAGAGGTTTTTACCAGGAGATGGTTCCTGGACAAGACAAATGTAACAACTCATAACAAAACTGATTTAAGCTGGTTTAGGTCAATAGTCAGTGATGACTCATTTCCTTCATTGTTTAAAAATAACCAAGATCTAAAAAGTGTATGGTTAGAAAAAAAAGTGTCTTCAAATAGGTTAAATGTAAAGGTATTACAGCTTCTTGCAGGCACGCTAACACATGCTCAAACACCGCTTCAGGCAACTCAATGAAACAAATGTTTACCTTTATTACAATTATCTAGGTTTATAAAATAGATGGAAACATTTTGGATAATGTACATACATGACTGAACAAAATAAAGTCGTTTTTAGACATTTTAAGAGCGTTGAGACCTCAACAGTTGCTAGGGAAGATAATTAGGGAAATCACAAAGTAATCATGGTGCATCCTCTGGAAAGCATGAGTGTATCAGAGAGTGTCAAGGTTATCCATCCAATAGTTGTTGGAATATTTCCGTCTAGGCCAAACAGAGAACCGACAGACCACCATTCCTAGAGCTTAGCCGCTAGCATGGCTAAAAATACGTATATTGCCTTTTTGCCTTAAAGCTATAAAAGAGGACTGGAGTGGACATTTGCATACTGGGAAAAAAAGGACTTGAAAATTAGATAAAGCTAGGAAGGAAACCCTGTAACTCAAATCACAGCCATTGAGACCGACACAAATGATTTGTTTGCCTTTTCATCAGGAATAGATGTGTTTTAGGCTTTGTCATACTGCAGTTTAAGCACACGTTGTCCTCTATTTTGGCTGCACTCAAAGCTATTTTAGGAGCTGTCGACTTGTGATAAGGTCATCCAGAATGCATTTTAATTAGTTGGTAGCCTTAGCAACATTTATATTATCACACCTTTATGTGTATTTCCTTGTAATTCTGGCAGGGAACGTGGGTATTAGATGCCCACAGGAAGGGTTTTATCGCTTCTGGCTGGCAACTGCAGCCCACCTTTGTCTTGTGACATCTATATTGAGGCTCTTTCTGACATTGCATGGTAATAGGATGGCGTCTGCAGCCAGTTCTCTCTGGAGGTTGATATGATATTCTCTCATTAATGGCTCCCTGCCTTCAGTTTTTCTGACAGTGTGTCGTACCCTAATTGTTGCATGTTATCTTTTCCTTCCTTTTCTTTCCTCTACCAGCCCATAGTATGAATGAAAAAAATGCCGGCCAAAAGGAAAACTGGCGATTACAGTGACAACATTTCCGACCTCTCTAAGGGGGAAAATAGTTCCCTGCTGTTTTATGGGCTGTCACAGCACAGCGGACCTGCTGCATTCGCTGCGATTCTGCTTTCTGACACACAGCCAGACACACTCGGTTCTCTGCTGGTTGCGATGAGCTGATAGCAAACACACCGGGCAGTGATGCGCAGAGAAATATACAAGCACAGGCAGAGGGGCATAGTGTGTCGTAGGCAAACACACACAGAGTGAGTGCTGAGTTTGATATTAGCTCAGCTTAATTGAGGGAAACGAAATCACAGCGTTCGACAGCCACGGGGACCGAATCACCTCTTTTAAACTCAATCACTGTTTTCCTTCCAATTAAATAATGAACATTTAAGGAAAGTGGTGTAAACACATAAACTCGCTTCTCTGCGTAAAGATTTGAGTAATAGCTTTAGATTGAAAGTCAAATAAAATGAATTGGCCTCTTTTTCACTTTGTCCTCCACTAGTCAGATGACTTTTGTCAACAAGCCTAATGGGATATCATCCAAAGGAATTAGCTAGGTATCCATGAAGAGTCGCTTTACCTCATTATAACAGTTACGCATGGTTGAGCGCATCAGGCTGTCACTCAGGGAACTATCTAATGTGAGTGAAGGGACACTGGAGGACAGATTTATCCCGGCAGAAACTTGCTTCGCCTTTTTTTCTCTTCAGGGTTTAGCAATTATGTCAATACACGAGCAAGTGCAGAGGGATGATAAGAACCTAACAGCGGAAAGATGTTTGTGATTATGAGATGTGGAGGGCACAGAAAGCTGAGAGTGAAGTGTTGCACTAATGAGGCGGGGCAATATCTGAGAGCGTGTCTCGTTATCAAAAGTACGACAGCTTTTTGAACCATCAGTTGAGAGTCCAGATTTCTATTAATTGCCAATACTATTTTGTCAAAATAGAAACCCTTGAAGAGAACCTATTAAGCTTTTGGGGTTTTTCCCTTTCCTGTAGTGTGTTTTATACACTCACTTGCCACTTTATTAGGTACACCTGTTCAACTGCTCGTTAACGCAAATATCTAATCAGCCAATCACATGGCAGCAACTCAATGCATTTAGGCATGTAGACATGGTTGAGACGACCTGGTGAAGTTCAAACAGCATCAGAATGGGGAAGAAGAGATTTAAGTAACTTTGAACGTGGCATGGTTGTTGGTGCCAGACAGACTGGTCTCAGTATTTCAGAGACTGCTGATCTGCTGGGATTTTCACATTCCAAAAAAGGGAAAATATCCAGTGAGCGGCAGTTCTCTGGGTAAAAATGTCTCGTTGATGCCAGAGGTCTGAGGAGAATGGCCAGACTAGTTAAAGATGAAAGAAAGGCAACAGTTACTCAAATAACCACTAATTACAACCAAGGTATGCGCTCCAACACATTGTGTGTGATAGGCTAAGGGGCGGCACTCAAAATGACCATAATAGGGCCTTTAACCTGAATCAGTGATGCAGGGCTGACATATGAAGGCTCATCCCGAAGTTAGTTTTGTTCTTTTCACTAAACAAAAATCGGATTTTGGATAATTGCAGAACATAAACACATGATCATGATCCTTACACGTTTTGATCAGCAAGATAATCTTTACAAAGAATATTCAAATGTGTGATTTTGAAAGAATAGATACAAAAAAAGGTAGTAAAAAGCTAACAATTGGCTATAAACAAACTACTGTCGTCTTCACCGCTAATTTAACGACTGACTAGCATTAGGCGATATTACTTTTAGAACAGTCCTTTAGCCACTTGTTAGCAACCGCCTTTATTAAGACCAGTAAAAACTTCAAAATGAACATTAACTGACGTTGTTTATGTAGAAGAACAAACCGAAAAATCCCTCAAGCTTGTGTTAACCATACATTTTTTCAGGCACCAAACCAAAAACACATGTTTATATATATTTTTTTACTTTGAGATAAGGGGACCTAAACGCAAAAAAATGCTCACTCCCCTGGTCTGCGTCCTGCAGCACTATTTGGTCTTAGACACCTTGCATTGTTTACCATTGATCATTGTGACTCACCTTCTGCCTTGCATGTCTTGGTAACTGGGTCCATCTCATAGCCTTCATGGCATTCACATTTAAAATCCCCCTTGTAGTTGATGCAGATCTGGCTACAGGCGTCTGGGTTCTCACACTCGTCGATGTCTGTAAAAGACAAAGAAGAATGAAGAGAGGTTATCCATCAGCTGGAAGACAGAGAGCGACAGGCGCTGTCAGACGGACAGACGGTGACTGATTCACCGCCATGAGCTGCATCAGATAGGAGCGGCAACTCAATCCACAAAATATAAATAAAGCATTGACTTTCTGAGATTAAGGGCTGTAATGGAGGAGTTTATATGCACATTTATTGAGTTGTTCAGGGATGATGTATATTTGTAGCCTTACCCGGAATTTAGCATCGCAACCCTTCCTCGACAAAAAGCAATGGGATTTTTCTATTGGAATTTTAAATATTGCAGTAAATAAGACCAAACACTTGTTTATGACACTTACACATTTGTTCATCAGGATAATCTCTACAAATAAACACCACTTTTATAATAGTTGAAACATAAATGCAACCGCCAGAAGTAAATAGCTAGCTCAACGCTATCAGCGCCACCACCGCTAAGCTAAAGGCAGACTCATGTTCAGTTTAAGGGAGTTTAGTATTCCTGTTAAGTATCTTGTTCGCAACCACCATTTTAAGAGATCTATTGTAAAAGCTTCAGACATTAATGAGTGGTTAATAGAGTGGTTCAGAATTATTTTTGTAGGCCAATAATAGACAGAATTATTTTTGTAGGCCAACCAAGAAGTTAGCAAAGCAAAGGGGTCTGTTGACTAAAGAAATGGGATTTTCTTTTATTGCAGAAAGTAAGCCATTCAGCCAACACAAGTTCATCATACTTAGCATTTTTTGTTCAGCAGGATAGTCTCCACATATTGACACTACTTTGTGATTTTTGTATCGTAAATTATATTGGTAGAAATAAACATGAGGACGTTTAGTAGTCTATTGAGTCACTTGTTAAGTTAATCGAAGCTTCAGTCATTCACAGGTGGGGGATTTACTGACATGTTTCATGTCGTAGGACAAAATGTAAACATCTCTACAGCTTTTTTTAGACCTCATTTCAGGCATCTAAAAAGAAAGCACGTTCAAAACACTTTTAACTTACTGACAGGGGAACCCAGAACAGCTAAATTGCTAACTAATCTCCTGGTTTAGGACTCATTCCTGACCCACTCTATAACTCCAAGTGTTGAAGAAACACAGACATTATGTCATTCACTATAATAGGAGGAAAGTAGTCGACAGGGAGACTTCTCCGCTCTGCTTCCTCCTAACAGATCTCAGGCTTTTTCCTGGGGTGTGATGGAGAAACACAAGTGCTAAAAGGATGGGGAAGAGTGTGAAGGACAGGGTATAAGCGTGTGTGAGAGTGTGTGAAAGAGAAGTGTGGCTGTTCTAGATTCCCTGTGGGAGTGACAGGCAGGGCACATTAAACAAAGACAGACAGCTGGAGAGCTGAGAGCTGTCCAAAGCAATACACCAAAACACACTCCCATGGATCAATCTCACACACAAACACGGACTCACAGCAGCTTGGTCAGCAGAGCCAAAATGCCACTCGTTTCTTTCCATCTGTCTGACTGTCTATCTGAAGTTTCTTTACTTACCACCACAAGTCTTCTTGTCCAGTAGCTGGTAGCCTGTGGGGCACTGGCACTCGAAGCCGATTGGTCGATCCATGCAGACATGGGAGCAGCCACCGTTGTTGATCATACACTCATTCAGCCCTGGGAGACAAAGAAAGAGAAGCCAGTGGTCAAATGCAGCCAATCTAAGAGAGGAACATTCCAAGACTTAAATCTAGTGGTGCAGTGATGACACATTTTTGTAGGCCGACCCAGAAGTTAGCATCGCAAGGGCTCCCTCGACAAAAAGCAAAAGGAATGTTCTATAATATTTCGGGATATTGCGTAAAATAAGATCTGTGGCAAACACATGTTGATGATACTTAAATGTGTGTTCAGCAGAATAATCTCATCAAAACCACTTTTTTTATTTTTGAAGCGCGAAGGCAATAGCTACAAGTAAAAAACTAAAGTTAGACTATAAACAATCTATATCACGGTCACATGACACCCCGTCAACACCGCTTAGTTTAAGAAGGATTCATGTTCTTGGTAGTCACTTATTTTGTCACTTTATAGAAATCGCTTTTTTTCCCCCACTGATAAAAGCTGAAGAGATAAACCAGTGGGCGATTTACTAATGTATTTTATGCTGTAGAAAAAAAATCTCTTCAGCTTGTGGTAACCACAGAACTTATTTCAGGCTAAAATAACAGTTGGTACTGAAGGACAAGACAAGGGTACTGGAAGTGGTAAAATTATAACTCATTCCCAGGTTTTAAAACTCATTACTGCACCACTCTATAACAAAATTGAGCTTTGGGCTTCTAACCAAAAACATGTTCAAAACCATTGACTTCAAGAAGAGGGAACTGGAAGAGGTAAAACGCTAACCATTCCAAGGTTTTATGACTCATTCCTGACCTACTTTATTGAAAGATTCAAAGGCTTTATCATTGTATGCACAGTTGTTGGGAATGAAAACTTCCAAGTCCCAGGCCCCTCCCACAGTGAAACATGCAATATACTATGAGGAAACCTAACAAGTGCATGTGAGACTGTGCTGCAGGAAAAATGAATATATATACGTGAACATGGAACATTCGTGAACATTCGTACATGGAAAATGGAACAGGGTGAACAGGAATACAAATAAAATACTGTACAGTGGAATGATATACTAATAATTGTAATTGTATATAAATATTATAGAAAAATACACATATACGTACATATGTTGATAGCACATTGGGACATTACTGTGGCCCAAGGTTATCAAAAAATGTAAGAAATTGGATTTAGAATAAGCCCTCTGACTTTAGAATATATATTTGTAAAGGGTTTAATAGCAGTGGAATAGCTCATAATATCTGACAAAGGTGTATGTGCGGCACAAGGTGTGGAAAATGGATATCATATTCATAATCTCCTTTTAATCTTGGCTCTTGTACCTGGCTCTTTTTCAACCCTTTTTGAATCCTTATCAGATGTTCTCACAGGTGAAAAATAGGAATCAAAGAGACCCAACATCACACGCGATAAGCTCTTAAAACCCTGAATCAGGTCTATCTGCAGGGATGTGAAGCATAGAGGGGATTATCGATGTGGACCGGGATATCTGAGATGTCCCCTAAGGATCCATCACAGGAGTGAGAGAGGACGTCTAAATTAAACAGGGACAATGAGTGATGTGAAAGAAGTGGGGAACAAACAACGGGTAAAAACACTCCCTTTAAACTGGGTCAGAGCAGCTGGCAGAGATGGCACATAACAAAGAAGGAAGTTAGATTTTATTGTGCTGCACAATGACTTGATAGCAAGAAGGGCTTAAAAGTCACCGGCTTGTACATTTTTTGGGTCAGATTTATAGCTTCCAACGAAAAAAAAGAAGCTAAGCTAACTGAGTGAAGGCTAAAATAACCAGAAGAAGAATGATCCAACATTTCATTGAACAGCTTTGCTTTTTACACAAACATTAAACACGGATGCATGGTGAACAAGTGACAACTGGAAAGGGGTGATAGAGAGGAATGGATTAAACTACAGGGGAAGCCTCACTCCTCAATACGAGAGTGCTTCATTCGCTCAACAGCATCCCGCCCAATCTAGTGTAACACATTTGTCAATAGACAGGGAGCTTTATATCATCAGTCATTGAAACAGGGTGACTGTAAACAGAGTTTGTGTGTGTTATAAAACAGTAGGCCTACAGCAAAGCATCTGAATCTGCAAACCCACCACAAGGAGTTTTGCAAAAATATGCTTTATTCACTGAATATTTAAACAGAATGCTGGAACAATGCATTAACCGATACATATGACTTTGTATTGTTTATTTGTGTCGGAGTAAGTGTGTAAATTATTGCACTAAATAAACAGCATATTAAATGATCACAGAACCTTTGTGGATTTGTAAGAGATAGACTTTTATTTTGAAAGGGTATGGGCTTAAAATGATAACATATTAACATATTAACATATTATTACAAATATTTTTGTAAAAAGGGCTTTTCTTTTTATATACATGAGGCTGAACAACATTTTGTTTTTCAAAATGTATGTGTATGTATGTGTGCACTGTGAAGGTCTGCTACTTTCATTTTCAGATTTTCCTCCCGCATTTATTGTATAGGTATTTTTGCTATTATTTGAGGTTGAAGCAAAAGTTAAACATTTTGGGATATTCACCCATTTACTTCCTTTCGAAGAGTAGCCTATAGCTGGTTGCCCAGAAATAAGAAAGGTCCAGGAAGTTGTGCTCATTTCGGGGAAATACAAAAATGTAAACAAAATGTCATTTTCACACTTCATTTACACTTTATTTGTTGTGTGGATTTAACAACAAAAAATACAATGTGTAATGAGCGAGCTTTTGAGGCACTCTTATGTGGATTTTGTTATCTTTGGACGGAGCCAGGCTAGCTCTTTGCCTGTTTAAAGTCTGTGTGCTAAGCTAAGCTAGCTGGCTGCTTGCTACATCTTTAATATACTGAAAGGATATGACAGTAGTTTCAGTCTTCTGATTTATCTTTACGTATTAACCCTAATCCCTTTAGGTACTTTAACTTTTTTTGTTTTACAATTTCAAGCAAAAGTTTGAATAAAATATCTGAACATTAAAAGAGAAGTCTGTTTGAGAGACCTAGCTTGCAATGCTAAAACGTAGTAGCCTACTGACATTGTCATTCATGATTCTACACACTCCACAGGCAAAACAAGCCTTTGCTTTCTAAAAAATTATACTGATGCTATGTTGTTATTCCTTGCAGTAAAATGCTGAAAGTCTGTCCCTGGCCCTTATTTACTTAAAGAGTTAGAGTTAGACCAACTATAAGCTATAGGTACACAGTGAATGCATGGATGACCTGTTCAGCTCATCTGTGGAGCTTTAGCACAGCTACAGCACATTATTCTTTATATATTGTTAAAACAAATACAGGAAGATAAAGTTGACTCTCCAGGGATTGACTGAGGGTTGCTTTTGTGGGAACACTTCATCTCTGCTTTGTGTGAGTGCCAGCAGACTTTGAGCGGAGCGCTGCGACCGCCAGCATTAAATTCCCCTCTCTAATTCAGCTGGATGGGTGACAGCAGCCTGCCACTCACAGGAGCCAACTCCCTTCATGTCGCTGCTAGAATTAACTGCAAACGGAAGAAAGACTGAGATGTGTCTGTTTCTGTAGAGGACTCACTCCTTCCTGGGTCTTTGAGTGGGCTGGGTGGTAACAAAGACGCCTCAGGAGGCCATGTGGTAAGACGAAGAGCTTTTTCTAGACCGCTTCCAAGGACAGGCGAGATTTAGAGGTCAGTCTCCCACGAGGAAACAAACATGACGTCTCTCCTTTTCTTCTCGACCTCCATCTCTCTTCCTCCACATCCTTCACCATGGTAACCCATTATGTGCTACTTATGTTCTTCCCTTTTACACAGAGGTTACGCAATAGTGCTTTAGAGAAAAAACAACAATGCCAGCAGAATGCAGCCCCACCGTGTGACATGTAACTTTACATTATGTGTGTGTGTGTGTGTGTGTGTGTGTGTGTGTGTGTGTGTGTGTGTGTGTGTGTGTGTGTGTGTGTGTGTGTGTGTGTGTGTGTGTGTGTGTGTGTGTGTGTGTGTGTGTGTGTGTGTGTGTGTGTGTGTGTGTGTGTGTGTGTGTCAAAGACCCTGGCCGGCTTTCCCTTTTACACAACCCTCAATTTGGCTATGTGATTAAAGAACGAATTGTCGCCTAAACTATTAGTTGGACAACACAAAAATACTTATTTCCAATAAACAATTACAGAAAATGCTTTTTCGTCCACTTAAATATGAATATCTTCTACAATTTCTTTTTCATTTAATATCCTTGGGTTCTTGCCTTAGAATTTGACATATTGGGCAAACATATTTAACTTTTCTGGCATTTTATGATGATTAATCAAGAAAATAATAGCCAGATACATTGATACTAAAAGGAATTGCTAGTTGCGGCTCTATCTGTGATCACAGACTAACAATCCTCCCTCATACTGTGTCTGTTTCTGTCACACAAAATAACATAGCAACAGTCCCGCTCTGAAAACTATGTTGCAGTGTCGAGTAATGTTGTCATCAGCCTTTCAAATATAAAGAATTCCTTTTTGTGTGTCATATTAGACTGAATATCTTTGGGCTTCAGAGTCATTTCATACATCACCTGAGAGAAACATGGATGGACATTTTTCCCTATTTAATTACATTTTATATACCAAAGAAATAAGTCGGTAATGAAAAGAAAATGTCATGTTGTTTCGGTTGGGTGACTTTGTTGGATTCCTACTTTGAGACTTGAAATATTTTGTATTGTTTAGTTTTGTATATGGTTTGGAGCTTGTTGATCATGAAGTGTGTAGTTATTTCGCTGTGATATTGATTGGATAACTAACTGTAATCTAAATTCTGCCATCCGGCTTCAACTAAAATGTTATTGTTGTGTCTGTAGTAATTTGTCTGTATAACTATTGAATAAAAACATGCTGTAATGCTGTTATAAGACCCTCAAACATGACGATTTCTTTGTTTTGTATCATATTAAAGTGAATATCTTTGGATTCTGAAGTGACAAACACCACTTTGCTCTTGAGATGGACATATTGACTATTTTCACAATAATTGCTAATGAAAACAATCATTAGTTGCGGGTCTATTTATGATCACAGAGTAAAATTATTCCCAAATGCTGTGTCTGTGCCTTTCATACAAAAATAAAACAGAAACAACAGACCTGCCTGGAACAAGCGGGAGGTGATGGTGATGAGAAATGAATGGTGTGTCGGGTAATGAGTCCGGCCCGTGTATTTCTAACGAGATGTTGAAACACAGAAAAATATTTGTTTGAGCACCGAGAGAAACGAGTTGTCTTTATTTCCCTCTGATGTAAGGCTGATGCGGGCGAATGCAATCACACCGAACAACTACGGACAAGTGTGTGTCTGTGCGGCGGGGAGTATCACTGTCTCTCTGTGTGTGCTTTCCTGTGTGTGTTTTTCGGTTTGGGGAACATCTTGCGAGGGAACGGTTGAGCGAGCACAGCGATGAGCAAGGTGTGTGTGGACACGCTTTTAATGAGCTGAGAACAAGACCCCAGCTGAAGTGGGGAAGGGAGGTGTGAAGAGGCAGGAAGAGGAGGAAGAGGAGGGACAAAAGGAGGAGAATTACTCTCTGGGATACCTGTGTCGTAGTTTCTATCCCTGGCAGAGGTCAGCCTGCCCTGCCATCTGTCACTTGCACATCCTTAACTTTATCATCCTCTGAGATGTTGTATCTGTCTCATGTCCGAAACTTTCTGTCTGAGTTCTTCAGCACAGAGGGCTTTACATTTTCTTAAATAGGGGGAAATGGGAATCTACCAATCTGAGGGTCAGAGGTTCGATCCCATGCCTCTGCAGTCAACAAGGCAAATTGTCTTGGGCAAGATACTTAACCCCAAATTGCTACCCTAGACCTTCAAAGGTTCAGGACTCAAAGGCTTTATTGTCATATGAGCAGTAGCTAAAGCAGCTTTAGCAATCAAAAGCTTAAATATTAGGCTCCTTCAACAATACAACATACACCATACTTAAATACGGACGGCAACTGGCCTAAAAAAACTTTCCATAAGGAGAAACGCGCAGCAGCTTCAAAAACATTATGCAAATATAAAATGACAAAATTGCTAAAACACATGAAGAAACTTCTTCATCCTTTACTAAAAGTGCTGCAAAAACTAAACGCTGCAAGAAGCTCAAAACACAATGGAAATGGGGACACCTAAAAGTAAGGAAAAAAGTGATACAGCGCTTGTTGACATACAGGGATTATAAAGATGGCCAACTGGCACGTACCTAAAATGTACGTTTTGTTGGCTTAATTCAACAACGTGATTGCATGACTCGTTCTGATGTTATTGCAGATCTTCTAACTCGTTAACCTAGCTAAGCTAGCCATGACATGTTAAAGGTGGGGTATGTAATTTATTTCAGAAACATTTTTTATTATATTCCATGGGATGCTCTTAACATCCCGATATAAATGAATATATTAAATGCTTTGACAATAAATACATACAAAAATGTCATCTGTGGAAGCCGTGGCGCTGTAAAAAGCACGAGCAATCATTTTAGCCAGCCCGGCTAAAATAACTGGATGGCCTACCTGCCTGTCAGCCTTCCATCTCTGCACAAACTTATCTCGTGCCCTCATTGGTCATGTGCGCGTCCGTATGTGTTGGAGGAGGGGTTCTGTAAGGAAGTCTGAAGGAAGTGGCAGATTTTTTCCGGTTGTGTAATTTCAAATTCTAGCGCACTCAAGCTGGTTTCTCCAAAATTACATACCCCACCTTTAAGTAATGTAAACAAAACAATTTCTTAAATGTCCTCATGGTACGTAAAACAGCTTAAGGGAAGAAAGTATTGTGAGACAAGAAAATAGGGATGGTACACAGCAGAAGAAGCATTTTTCTAGTTTGATGCTAATTACTACACACAGGCTCTAGTTCTGAGCAACTGAGGCTGCTGCTCATTTGAATATGCTTCTGAAGCCTTTGAAATGCAAGGTAGTGAGAGGAAGGTGTTTGCAGTTTTGTTATGGCAAACATGATTAAACGGCGACATTAACTAACCGAATCCACTCACAACTTCATTGTTTGTTTCACAGAGCTTAGCCGACAAACACAATCTCTTTCACTTCATACCACACGATTATAGGAGCGAAGTAACAACCAAACACCTGTGTGAAGAAAAATAAAATAGGTCCTCTTACCGCACTCCTTCTTGGGCTCGTCTGATCGGTCCTTGCAGTCTTTGACAGAGTCGCACACCTTGGAGCTGTCGATACACTCGCCGTTCTTACACAGGAACTTCAGGGGGCCCTCACATTTGGTGGCTACAGAAGAAAAGAACAAGATATATCACCATCTACTCTATAAAGTGTATTTTGCATAGGCTATTGCAAACATAAACTTATGCAAAAAAGTGTGTGAAGCATAGGCCAGGAACCCATTGACTTTGCTTCGCAGACTGCTTTTTGTCAACTGTCCCCAGTGGTGAAAAGTAACTAAGTAGATTTACTCAAGTATAACACTTAACTACAATTTTGAGGTACTTGTACTTTACTTGATTATTTACATTTTTTGCCACTTTGTACTTCTACTCCAGTACGATTCAGAGGAAAATTGTGTACTTTTACTCCACTACATTTATTTAATACATTTAGTTACTTCACAGATTTGGATGAATGATGTGAAATATAATCAAGTGTTAAATCAGACTTTAGTTCCACCTGGAGTAAATTCACAAGCTACCCTGCAGTATACAAAGTCATTCAAACTACTGTAGCTGCTCCTTTACCAGCTTTGAGAACACTTTCATGACCAATAATTATAATCCAAACATATTGATAATACAGATATATATTATTCTGAAAAGGGCCAATCTTCACAATACAGTAAGTACTTTTACTTTTGGTTGTTCAAGCATATTTTGATGCTAATACTTTTTAACTTTTACTGAGTAACATTTTGATTGCAGGACTTTTACTTGTAGCAGAGTATTTCAACACTCTCGTACTTCTACTTTTACTTGAGTACAAGATCTGAGTACTTCTCACACCTCTGACCAAAAGTCCACACTGAGCTGAGGAAAAGGGCAGTTACGCTGCTTCATTTGCTTGGAAAAATATGCAAATATGAGTTGAAACTCAGGGAGCTGGTCTCTCTAAACAGTTTTAAAAAACTTTTTAGTGATCGAGAAGATGCTGTTCCTGATTGTGACCATATATGTTTTCTGTTTTTTAAATGTGTGTTCTGTAACTGTGCTGCTCTGTTTCTTGGCCAGGTCTCTCTTGCAAAATACATTTTCTCTCAATAAGAATTCTCCCGGGTAAAAAATAAATAAACGTAATTTATGCTGGGACATCTCCCCACCACTTTCTGAAAATTGCCAATTTTGTCCCCACCACCTTTTCAAAGTATAATTGGTTTAAAATGTTTTTAAAAACAGCGTTCATGAGATGTTTTAATAATCACTTCGACAGAAACATGAGCAACATGTAATCTGGAGAACAGTTTGTCAGTTCACTTTTGGTGGGTGTACTTCTGGGGACCCAAGTGCTGCAATTTGGACATACATTTAATATTGGTAAACCTGGTATAGAAAATAAAAAAGGAAAGATTGCTTCCCCTTTGCAGCAGCGGGGCACAGGCACTGCAATAGTTGTCAAAAAAAGTAAGCAAACAATAATTCCCCCCTTAGCCATGTGATTGTAATAACCCCCAAACTTGCATGTGCCACAATCAGAAACAGATTCCTGACACAGTTTCTTTGTTGAGTTGGGTTTGTGACATTGAAAAACAAAGCAAGGTATTCAGGCGTCTCAAGGTGTTGCTAACAAATAGTAAGCCATAGTAAGGGTATTGTTTCCTGTTTGCGCACAATACACTTGTTGTCTTTTATATCTGGAAAGGTGTCACCAGCGCTTTTTCAAGTGAAGCCCATAGTGTGAAGTCATAGCAAACGTCCAGTGGTTCACCAGATTCCTTCAGGCTCAGGTGAAACAAGTGGTAGCTTAAAATGCTCTTCACTCAGATATTTATATGACTTCACATACAAAACTGAGTGTAATAAAAGCTCAACTTTAATTTGGTCCAACTTCTAAAGCTCGGATTTCATTTCCTGTAATGCCATTTTGTACTAAATGATGCATCATAGTCAGAAGATGGAGCAGTAATGGGATCAGACCAGAAAGAGAACCGGGATGGATCCACACAGTATGATCAATGGTCTTGTAGCAACTCATAAGGTATTGAATGTATTATATATAAATGGACAATAATTTGTGTCCGGAGAACTCCCATATATTTTTATTTAAAGTAAGTTAATGTATAACTGGTACGGTTTCCATTAAATCAACCCTATCCTCGATCCTTTAATGATACTATATTCATTATCAGTTTTTTCCAGATACAAATGTGTATTCCTTTAACCTGTTAAGCCCTGAGCCTGTTTTCCAGGTCTCAGGCTCGAAAATGACATGCCCAGAACAAATGACCATATCCTTACTTCTAAAAGGGGTAAATTAATAATCTTTTTTCTCAAAGCAAGGTTACTGTGAGTTGGATGTAGAAGAGTCAGAATCAATATAAATGTTTTCATTTAAAAGTACATTCAGATTGAACATAGTAAAAATAAGAAAATTATAGTGTCCGTCCAAAAAAAAAAACCCACCTTTGGGATTATTTGGGTGGATTTGCAGTTTCTCTGGAACCCATTGGTCGATTTTGGTGATTGACATCTCTTTTGAACCGTTAGAGCCAATAGAATCGAAGGGAAGTTCCACATACACACACGTTACCATTGAGGAGTGAAAGGTAAGACAAATTGGCCGTGTTTGCTCCGTAAAGCTCTGTGTTGTGATGTCTGTGTTTGCTTCCCCTATCGCAAATTATGATCGCTCAGTGATGATACTTATATTTCTGGAATCTGTGAAATCTCAGCTTGCTAATTGATATCTTGTTTGTGCAGATCCAATATGTAATAAGGGTATTTATACCTAGAGTTCTGCGTGTTAGCATTTTTTCACTCAGGGCTCATTTAGACGCTTCTTGTGAGACTTGTGTTTTGTTTTCGGTAAAAAATGTTCATATCGTCAGTTAGCTGAGTTTCTTCCCGTTAAGTGCGTATGACACATTAATAGGTTTTTAAATGTTAAGAAGCCCTGAGACACAGTTTCATGAAAAAGAAACCCGCAGCCCCCCGCAGGGGCCTCCGGGTTGAACAGGTTAAAGCAATTAGAATGATGCCAACATTTGTTCAGTTTGTTTCTCTGATAACGTTATATTCAGATGTCCAATGACTATTACTAATCTGGAAAAAGTTAAGAACGACCTAGATCTAAAAAGTGTGAAATAAGAATGTGGCTTGAATAAAACTGTGATGACAGCTTCTGTCAGATTACAGACACCAAAAGTAATGTACTGGTAACTTCATTAAAATAACGGATTTACAGACTACAGAAAAACATTTTGGGAAAGTATATAGGGGACAAAAGTGTACCTAAATGACCAACTCAACAACATACATAATATAAATATAGTCGTTTTTATACATTTTAAGGCGGAAATGTTCCATATTATACCTATAAAAGTGTTCAACTGGCTCAAAATAACTTATCTTTTGTAAAGTCATTGTCACTGTGGTTTGCACTAAATTTAGTTGTTCATCTAAATAGCTTTAACAATAGTCATTTGCTGATTTTATTTTTCGACTCCTCTCCAACACAACTACTCAGTGTGTTTGGACAGCAGGAAATCAGGTCGTTCTACAATTATTTTTTAGCTGACTTCTTTATTGACACAACTCAGTTTCGCTGAGCTGTTGCTCTTCTGGTTTCTTTAAAAAAATTAAATAGTTGCTCAGGGACTGTTTGCTGCAGAATTATAATAGACTGACATTGCTTAAACCATCAAGTACCATTTGTATCCCTATTCGGAAACCTTAAGGATACATTTTAAGGTGTTTTATATTTGCATCATCAAATTTGGTAACATTTTGCCAAAACTGATATTAGAATTGAACTCAAACCAAACCAAAACTAAAATAAAATAAAATAGAAGGAGCAAACATAGATAATAAAGGGAGTTGTACTGTAGCATGCACTGTGATAGCAGTTGTGTTACTTTTGTCCTAAAAACTCACCTCTTCAATCTGGCTTTTAATGTGTGATTGTTGTTGTATTACTTGATTTTAAATTTGACTTTAACTATATTTATTTGTTGTTCTTTTCTTTTCACTATCTCTGTAAAGCGACTTTGAGCACCTGTAAAAGCGCCTACAAAATAAATCTATCATTATTATTATTATTAAATTCCCAATAATTCTACCACAGATACCACTAGATTCCAATAACCAAAAATTAGATTTTCACAAAGGCAGACAGGTGCCAAAGGCTGACAACACAAATATATAAATATATACCAGCAGAGAGACGAAAAATAGGAAGAGAGATTAATCAGACCCCGGCATAAGAGAGGAGGACAGGTGTGCCGGCAGAGAGGAGACAGACCCCGACAGGCTGACAGGTGAACCCACCGTTGACGCAGCCCGACTCGTCGCTGTGGTCAGGGCAGTCCAGGACCTTGTTACACTGCTTGGTGCCGTGGATGCAGGAGCCATCACCACACTGGAACTCATCGGGGCGACACGTCAGCAGAGCTGTGAGAGGGCGCACACACACACACACACACACACACTTTAAATTTGACGTGTAAATCCTCTTAATTCCTTCTAGAGGAACACAGCATCCTAAAGTAGGAATGGACCAAAGTAGGGATGCCAGAAACTGACCACGACCAAAATCAAAAATCGGACAGCCCTGGCGAATAATAATCGATTATTCGACCCCCCCCCCAGAAAAAGAAAAAAAAACTCTTGCATTTGACCTCATTTGCACTTGTCAGTTTGAAGTAGTTCCACGAGGAACTCTTCTTTTCTTTGTTCATCTTTAGTTGTCTTCACACTCCAATAAATCAATCGCACGTGTGGCGGAGAGGCGGGGGGGGGGGGGGGGTCGGTGTGTAGCAGCGCAGCGAAGGGCTGCGCTGCTGGCTTCCTCCAAGTTTACAGTAAAACAAACTGGTGGTGTGATCAATGGCCATTTACAATTATTAATACTATTACTATTATTAGCATTAGTCTATATTTTGGTAGAAACTAAGCCAGGAAAAAAAAAAACATAAATAATAATAAAAAAATATATAAATAAATCGAATAATCGCTGGCATCCCTAGACCAAAGACCTTTTGTTGCAATGTATACGTCTATCTTCCCTGGCCTGCAGAATAAAGGCAAGCAATGCTAAAAGAATATATTCTACAAGGAGGTTGTATTTTAGGCTTGGTTTACTTTTTTGATTGATTGCTTGTCCGTCAGCAGGATTAAAGAACAATGATGGCTAATGCTGATGGCATCTGTGCTACATTCATTATGAGTTCCAGACCAGGAAATTACAAATGAATGCCCCCTTATAAAATCCAACACATCGTGTTGTAGTGTCCACGTTGTTTCCAGCTAATGAAAACACTACATTTCGGAATAACGATTTCCAAATGCAGGAAAGGGGATTATAGGAGGATCAGGTGAATGCACCATGGTACTTCTAGGAGAACAGTGCTCTCCAAGTGCTATTATGTTGTAATTCAAAAGAGGCCCTTTAATGCTTTTTCCTTTCCCTGGAGTGTTACATACAGTGTTTTGCAGAGGCTCAAATCCCAACTTGCACAAATATAAATCAGAAAATTAGCATAATAGGGCCCCTCTGATCTACAATGGAGTGGTGCAGGCTGCAGGGATGACGTATTTAGCCAGAAGTAAGCTGCGCATGGGTTCCCTCGACAAAAAAGCAATGGGATTTCTCCATAGGATTTTGGAAAATAGCACGAAATAAGGTCTGTGGAAAACGAACCTGTTTGATAAATGCACGTTTTGTTCAGCCGGATAATATCCACACGTCTACCCTACTTTTATAATTTTCGAATCATAAATCTAATCGGCAGAAGCAAAATGCTAACGTTATGCTATAAACGAACTACAGGGTCGCTGCTTCAACGTCACGCCAACTTAAGATCCATATTCAAAACTACAGATTCAAAATTGTACAAGTTGAAGCTTTTGTTTTAACAGTTTGCAGGAGGCAGGTACTTGCTTTCAAGCAGAACAGGGCAAACAAACTTAGCGTGAGTTTTTACATGTTCGGCGTAATGACGTACAACGTCCGCGACAACTTATGTAGTCCTATTCAGCCACTTGTCAACAACCATAATTTTTCACACACGTACACTCTTCAAAAATCACCAGTGGGGTCACTGCTGATGTATTTAATGTCGTAGAACAAAACGTGATCCGTCTCTTAAATTTGTGTCAACCACAGACCTTATTTCTAGCTATTTTCCCAAATCCTATGAAGAAATCCCATTGACTCTGAGACGAGGGAAACAGTAGTGGTAAAATGCTGACTCACTTCCGGGTTTTAGGACTCGTCACTGCACCACTCTATAACCTCCATGCGGTTGTTTGCCTCCACCAACAGTCAAGTAGCAGTTTACATAAATATCATAAGTTCATTTTTTTGTCTCTAGCTCTGGTTTAGGAGCAGGAGTGGTCATTGGCCAATTGGAAGGTCAGTGGTTTCATTTCCAGCCCGAGCAGTCAACATGTTGATTTGTCCTTGTGCAAGATACTTAACTCCAAATTGCTCCAAAAGGCCAACGATGTGTGAATCCTCACTTGTATAGGCAAAAGCGCTCCATAAAATGCACTCATTAATATCTCAATGCGTGTGAAATAGTGATAAACAGCATAGGATTTCTTGAGTTATAGCCAACATGTGTTTTGTGAGTTCACAGCGACCTTGACCACCAACATATAATTAGTTCATTAGTCCAAGTGGACGTTTTTGCCGCAATTGAAAAGAAACTCCCACAAAGCTTTCCTGGAATGTTGCATTCATGAAAACAGGACAAAAGGACAGACATAAACCATCATTCAACTTGCCATAACTATCACTTGTGCAAGCACACTACCAATTTGCAGAAGCAATCAAAATCGTTGTGTTAAAACACATACATACAGTACTGTCCTTGTATCCATCCACAGTTAGGTGCTACCAAGGACAGTGAACCTGAACGTGTGTGATGAATGATTTTCAATATAGTAATGCAAAGATGAAACCACAGCACATTTCATTAACATCCCGAGCACAGACACGCATTTCATCAGCCAGGCCCAGTGTGCTCATATAACTCCTTTCCAAAGCACACTAAAACGCAATATGACTGAGGGGGAAATGATTTAGTGTTATCACAGGATGAGCAGAGCGTAGGGGAGGTAATGGAGACAGTTGCCCGGACACACATGTGCATGCACTCACAAACACATTATCTTTAATACAGTGTTTCTCTGGATCTGGGATCAATAGAGAAGCTCTGATTGGCCAATACCCTACAGACACATGCACTCAATTTATATCTAATGTCGCAAATATACTGATGAATCACAAAAGCGTTTGTGTTCAGCGGAAAAGTTGGCAGAATATTCGATTCATAGGAATGTAAGAATCAGAATAGTTTATTTATCACAAAGGGAAATTGGATTTTGTGACGGTTGATTTATTTAGAATAAAATAAAAATAAAATAGTCATGTAAATATAAAGTAAGTAAAAATGGGCTGGAAAAGATAAAGTAAAATAGAATTAAAGTACTTATCTAAAGTAAAGTAAAAATATGAAATCAAAGATACAATAAAATAAGAAATGTTATATAAAAGAGAAGTTACAGTGAAAAGATGCAATAAAAATAGAATTACAATTTTTATACAAACATAAGTTGAGTAAAATTGTGTAAAATAGACAAATTAAATAGAATAAAAGTATTTATAAAAACATAACAAGTTAAGTAAAACTGTGCTATGAAAGATACAATTAAATAGAATAAAAGTAAAAATGTGCGATAAAACACAAAAGAAACTAGACAATATTAAGTGTCTTTGAGCAACAGGAAAAGCGCTATAAATACCATGTACTATTACTATTATTATTATTGTATGGATCATTCCATTCAGGGTGCATGGGGGGGCTGAATGTCAGATTTTAGATTGGTTTTCCCCCAATAATCCATGATATATAGCCTATTATGATGTCCATTTAAGCCTAATAACAATGCTAGAAACAAAAATCTGCATTGACATGAAAGCAGGTGACTACAGAAAATGCTAACCACAATAAGCTTTGAACAAATGTGAGGTTGTGCCACCAACAGCCTAAAGCAGCTGGTGAACAAAACATCAATCTCCTATAAGTGCTGCTTATATGACACCGCAGAGAGTGAGAGGTGCGTTTGATGTGTGCACCACACATCTTGATAATGAACGGTGGGACTATCTGGGCTTCACACTCTGGCTTAGTGAGACAGAAGCTTCGGGGCTCCCCCATCCATGACCGGCTAATAGGAAAACCTGTTTTATCACAAGGCCCCATCTTCACACTGTGTTTATCAACAGAAACACACCCTTTACCAGACACATTTAGAATAAAAAAACGTCCCCAACTCCAGCAGGGCGGGAATGTGCTAAATGACAACTCAGAAAGCAGATCAAATATTGTTTGTGGAGAAGGTTTCCTCTGTGAAGCACACTTATCTTGACATACTTTTCACACCCGGTTTGATTCTGAGTAGTTTTTCAATGATTTGATCCAAACAGACATATTGCGCTGCCAATCTCAGTCGTAGTGAAATGTTCTCATGACACAAGGAAACAACATGGATCACTCCATTCAGGCCACAACGGGGTGTGTGATTTTACATGGGAATATTTGTTTTCTCCCAAAAATCCATGAAATATAGCGTATTGCAATGCACATTGCATTCAGGGTATTAATAATACTGTGAAAATAATCTCCTTAGCTTGCAAGAATAATTTAGTATGTTGAAGAAGTTGTACTGATGTGGGGGTCCCTTGGAGCAGCATATTTGCTTCATACTATAACAAGAACATAAGACTACACTCACATAAGAATGAAAAAAGTGTCATAGTGCTACATTTATTATTGTTATAAGTGGTGATATTCTTTATGGTTTTACTTCTCTATTGTACTGAATCTATACCTAATCTAACCCATTAACATATTCTATTCGTACACCCTTTCAGTCAGATAAAACTGCCTTCCACACATAAATAAAGGGACAGACTTTAAACAACGAAGAATGTATAGCTCCTAAAAGAAATGCAAAGAAAAGAGGAACTCACGGCATTCAAACTCATCCGACTTGTCCTTGCAGTCTGGGTCTCCGTCACACTTCCATGCGAGCCGCACACACTCCCCGTTAGCGCAGCGGTACTCCTCCGTGGTGCAGTTAGTCCGGCGATTGGTCAGGTACGGGACCCCGTCTCCACCGCAGCGCTCCGGCCCCTCGTCTGAACTGTCTGCACAGTCGGGGTCCCCGTCGCAGCTCCACATGAGCGGCACACACTCAGAGGAGTTGCAGCGGAAGTGGTTGGGCCCGCAGGTCAGAGGGGAGGAGCACTTCAGTTCATCACTGCCGTCCCCGCAGTCATCGTCCCCGTCGCACACGTAGACCGTGGCCAAGCACTTACGGTTACCGCACATGAACTCACCGCTGGGGCAGGCTTTGGCATCTAGAGGACAGGAAGAGAGGAATGTGAGTTGGTTTGAAAAGCTAATAAAGGTCTGTCTGCCTAACTGGTTGTTGATTGGCTAATGGTTACACAAGCCAAAAAAATCGTTATGACATCATAAAGTGGCCAAAATCTGATCAACTCATTTACAGACAGGTTTTTATGTAAATGGATCAGGACAAAAAGAGAACTAATATTCCTCAAACTTGCAGGGTCTCTTTACACAGAGGGGACACATGTTTATGTATAACAGACATGAAAAAGTGGATTTTGCATAATAGGTGACCTTTAATGATAATAGAAAATGTTTTAATCTGCGTCTGCTTTAGGCAGCAGTGATTAAAATATGTCAAAGCTTGAATAAACTAAGTGGGTGAGGACCTTTACAAACAAGTTGACTTTACTCTGAAATGCAATTAATGTCGCATTATCTTCCCTTCTAAAGTGTCTGTGCTTATTCTATCTTACATATTTTAAACCAAGTTCAGACTGATGAAATTCATGTTTTGGAACCATTTAGTATAAGGTTGGTTAGATGAGTTTATTTTTAAGCTATTTGGTTAATGTTATTTCTGTTTACCGTCAGGGCCCCTATATTAAAATGTTGGATAGCTTATCTAGGCGTTCAATTTGTTTATGTCGATTTTGAATAAAACAATTGAATTGAAGGTGATACATTTATTTTGAGTACACCTATGCAGTTTGACTGAACAAAGACATATTACATTCATTTTCAGGTTCATATTTGTATTATGTGCCTCTACTCTGAAATGTCTCCATGCTTTAATGTTCAAAAAGCTCTTTATTTTTCTCATACTGCCTTTTCATTTCATCTAATCGTTTATTTGAAGAGGGACAATGCACATTGATGAAAATTTTTAACCATTAATTCTTCAAAATGTAAATATGCCAGATTTGAGCTTTGAGCTCATTTCCATCCGTAGTCCCTCACATACAACATTTAAGAACATGACATTCATATACATAGCAAAAATAAATACATGATATGCAGAAAGAGCATGAGCAGCATACAAGCATTAACCACATGGCAGTAGAATGTAGCAGCTACGACATATAAAGTGCAAGAGAAGATACAAGAGCTACCTAAAGTGCAAGAGGAGATACCCCTGTGTTAAAGTTTAGTCAGTGGTGGTTGCACGTATGTTTGTTTCTCAACCATTCTTTGAGTTGACCTTTAAAACTGTTCAAAGTGGGACAATCCCGTAACTCAGTTGGGAGGCTGTTCCACAATGAGCTGGCCTTAATTGATAGTGCTGCAGCACCTCTTTTCACCCTCTGTCTGAAACCAGAGCCCAGTCTGCTCTGATTGGTTAGCTGGCCGGCTCTGTTGTGAATGGAGATGTATCTGAAAGGACCTGTCCCTGGTCCTAACACCTTACTCACAGGTAAGACTGAGGCCCCGGCCACACGAGGACGCATACGGCTAAACGCATAGGATTAACGCAAACGCAATCGCAAAAAAACTTTCATCCACACGCAATGTTCACCGGATAGTGTCTGTCCACACGAGACAGCTCCGTTTAGCTCCAACCGCTGGAGAAGCTGCAGTACATATAAAGGAGCCTGTACGTGGCGCTGTAACTTCCTCCACAAAAGCAGTGAAGAAGCATGGTTGTCATGGTTGCCCTTCTGTTTATTCTCCGCGTTGGGGGCCGAGGGAACCGGGCAGAGTTTTTCGCCAGTCAACATGTGTTGAAGTTTAAATCTTCCGGACAAAATTATAAAAGTGCCAGTCAAAGGTCTTCTTTGTTATTTATGTAATATTCTGTTCTATGGACATGTAAGTGTCTACATAAACAGATGAAGCGGACTACTTATATCATTCCGAGTGTCCATCTTTATTTCCACTGGCGCGTAACATGCACACATACATCACCTCATCCACGTGATCTCTGTAATCAAAGATCTTGTATTCACCAAGATGTTACATCCCCCTTCTTTAGAAAAGAACAGTATAGCTGCCATTACAAATTATAACCATATGTATTTAAAATAAATGTACGTCTTGAGGCACTATATCTACTAATTGTGATTGCTCTATCACTGAGGGAATATTATAAGGCTGGTACATTAACATTTAGTACTTCTGCAGTTTAACTTATCTTGTTGAACAGTTGCCCAGAAATAATTATAATAGAGCATGTAGTACTGCTTCTGAAACAAAACTTTTGAATTCAATTTCTAAACAAACAAAATCACAGTGCATTGTCAGTGTTGCATAATACACAGATTCAATCAAAGTGCACTGTCAGTATTACATTTCTCTTTTCTTTTCACAGGTTTAACACATCTCTTGGCTTCACTATGCGATCTTGGGATCTTATTGTAAACAATGTGTGATTGCTCTCTGGGGCCTGTTTGTTTCTCAGTGTCCTGCTGCAAAGTCTCAGTGTCCTCAGGCTCCAACTGCTCGTCTGATGGATTCTCCTGATCTGTGTCACTCTCACATGTTTGTAGGAGGTGACGCCTGTTGCGCCGAAACATGTGACCTCCGTCCGTGCAGATGTTGTAGGATCTCTGGGTACCTGCTGGCTCGACTACTGTTGCAGGTTTCCATGTCCCTGTTGGAAGCTGGAAGCGGATCGTGGCTCCCACTGGTAGTGCAGGCAGTGATCTGGCATTCCTGTCATAATATTGTTTTTGTCGTTTTTGGCACTGTTCTCTCCTGCTGTGAACGGTGCTGCGACAGGCAAGCTCTGGTTGTAGATGCTTTTCAGTGGTGGGAAGGATGGAGCGCAGACGCTTGCTCATGAGTAGCTGCGCTGGCGATTTCAAACCATCCACTGGTGTGTTTCTATACTCCAACAAGCTGAGGTACAGGTCAGTTCTCTGAGCGTGTGCTTTGTCCATGAGAGCTTTGGCAGTCTGGACTGTTTTTTCTGCTAGCCCGTTGCTCTGTGGATACAGAGGACTGCTTGTGACATGCTTGAAGTCCCATGCATGAGCAAAAGCTTTAAACTCTTGTGAACTGTAGCAAGGTCCATTATCGCTGACTAGTGTCTGTGGTATTCCAAATCGAGCGAACATGGCCTTCAGCTTTTGGATGACTACTGAGGAGGTGAGGCTGGTGATTTTTTCTACCTCAAAGTACCTACTATAATAGTCAACTACAACTACATAGTCAGTACTGTTCCATGCGAACAGATCAGTGGCTATTACCTGCCAGGGTTGTTCTGGGATTGGGTGTCACATCATAGGCTCTTTTGGGAGTGAGCTGCGTCGCTCAAGGCAGGTGCTGCATGTCCCTACTAGTGTCTCTATCTGCTGACCCATCCTTGGCCAGATGTGTCGTGTGTGAGCTTTATATTCCAGTATCCAGATCTGGCGTCTAGTACACTGAAATACTGTGCTCAAGCCAGTTTTGGTGTAACATCATCTAGAGTAGGGAGTGGATAGTGGGGTCTTTGGATAGCTTTGTTCAGGGCGCGGGGGTCTAGGCATATGCTCAGCCTATTTGTTTTCGGCTTTTCCAACACTACTAGTGCATTAACCCATTCAGTTGGCTCTGTGACTTTTTTGATAACGTCCAGTTTTTCCATGTCGTGCAACTCATCCTTGAGCCGGTCACGCAGAACATATGGGATGCGTCGAGGTGGACATACCACTGGTGGCACAGAGGGTTTGAGTTGGAAACTGCATTCTCCAGGAAACAGTCCGATGCCTTTAAACACATCAGCAAACTCTTCCATCAAGGTTGTGTGTGTTATTGGCTTTGCATCAACTACATGTATCATTTTGACTAGGTTTAAATCTAGACATGCTCTTAAGCCTAACAGAGGTGGAGCATTTGTATGGACTATGTCAAAACCTACCATGGCTGTTTTCTCACCGTGTTTACATGTCAGTCTACATGTTCCTTCTGCTTCTATCTTGTGCCCACCATAATCTGAGAGTTTGCTTGATGGGGGGCCTAGTATTACACTTCCATATATCTTGCGGAATGTGTCTGCTGGTATAATACTACTCTGAGCACTAGTGTCCATTTTAAACTTCAGTTTGTTCCTCGCTTTTCCTATTTCTACTTCTGCATATGTCTGTTCTCTATCTTTGTTTTCATGCTCTTTTATGATAGCATCAATATAGAGTTCTTCTAGTGATTGTTCTGCACTGTTTGAGATGGTATGCAATTTTCTGGGATTATATCTCGTCTGTGGCTGCTGTGTTTGTGACCTACACACTTTAGCAAAGTGGTTGGGCTTCTTGCATTTGCTGCATTGGCGACCCTTTGCTGGACATTCCTCATTGCGGCTGTGCTCCCTCCCGCATGCTCCACATTCCTGTTACGATCATTCCATGTCGTCTTGCGCCCACGGGATGCTTGGTCTGCTCTAAAAGTTTTTCTGCTAACCGCGTGAGCAGAGCGAATGTCGTGGCTAGCAGCGGGAGTTAGCATTGTCTTTAGCTGCTGCCCTGATAGCTCATGTGAAAGTGCAATGTCAATGGCTTTCTCTAGCGTCAAGTCTGGACCGTGACATAGCAGTTTTTCGCGCACTCTTAGTGAGTTTGTAGCAAAGACAATCCTGTCTCTAATCATATCCTCACTGTTTGGGTAGTTGCGGTCTTTACTTAGCAATTTTAGCTCCGTTACAAACTGGTCAAAACTCTCACTGTCGCCTTGGATTTTTTCATGAAATTTATAGCGCGCAATTATGGGATTTGCTTTCGGAGTTACATAAGCTTCAAAACCGTAATAGTACGTTTTTATTACCTTACTTTGGTCTTCTGTGAGAGTCCATGTGTAAAAAACATCTCTGCCTTTTTCCCCAATCTATAACAGTAGATAGCTACATTGTTCCTCCTCGTCTTTAGCATGTAGCGGGCCTGAAAACATTAGCTGCACATGCTGCCGAAACTTTCTCCATGCGTCCGGCAGATTGGACGAGTCCCAGTCCATTCGTGGTGTTGGAACGCCTGTGTTCTCCATCTTCCGTCGACAGGTCGATGATAAATGAACTAACTCTGACACCATGTAATATTCTGTTCTATGGACATGTAAGTGTCTACATAAACAGATGAAGCGGACTACTTCTATCATTCCGAGTGTCCATCTTTATTTCCACTGGCGAGTAACATGCACACATACATCACGTCATCCACGTGATCTCTGTAATCAAAGATCTTGTATTCACCAAGATGTTACAATTTATTGAGCTTTAAAACAAATGAATAACGAATCTATATAATATAATAATAAAATACATGGAGCATCTTATTCCTCCCTCTCTTCTGACAGCGTCAGTGTCTGTCTCATGCAGCTGCTGATCCAGTAATGAGTGACCCGACAGTAAAAATAAACATATTTATAACTAGTTTAGGTAGTTTGAGAGGTAATTAAAATAGTTAAGGGTGATGATCTGACTTGAAGTGTGTGTTGTGCTCCGTTCACCGCTGCATCACAGCGGGAGGAGCTGCAGGTGAGCAGAGCTGCGTGTCTCCGTCCTGTCAGATTAAACTTCACTCGCGTTTATGTCCATATCGAGAGAAAGATAAATCATCTGAATTCAGTGTGCAGTTTACTTTGACGCGGGGGGTGAGCAGCAGAGGTGGGGAGAGGCGGGGCTATTGCCTCATCATTATCAGAAAATGATCGTATAGGGCGCACACACGGAGCCGTTGGACCCCCCAGAGCGTTGCGTATGCCGTTCTATCCACATTGGGACCCGTTATCTTTTCCGCAGTTGTTTACTGTCATATTCGGTCGTCCTCGTGTGGCCGAACGGTCTATATGACACTAAACAGTAACGCAAACGTATGGGGAAGAGACAGGTGGTTATCACACGATGAGGGTGAGACACCTTCTCTCCTGTGGAGCCACAGATAATGGAGCTCTCTCTGTGGAGGATCTCTATCATTGTCCTTCCTCCTCTCTCTAAGATCTCTTTCTTCCTTCTGTTTGTTTTATGATGTCCGTTCCCTGGCTTCTCTTTCTCTTGTCTAACCAACAAGGTGAAGCTTGTAATTCATTCACTGTATGTTATGGTTTGACACAAGTAGGTTACAGTTGTCATTGTATGATGTCGTACTTCACAATTTAATAGAGCAGGCTTGTTTCAAGTGTGAAGGCTACTATCAGGCTGTGAAGAGGAAGAATCGTTTTTTCACTCTATTGTTATTTTCCACACACGCACAAGGCCAAATAGATATGGATAACAGTTGTTGCAGGGATGTACGAATCATGGGGCTGCCCTAGTAGTTAAAAGGTCAGCAGTCTTGCTCAATGGGCACCTTGGCAGTGATAGATATATATGTGTTTCTGAACCCCCCCCCTCCTCCCAACAAAGAAAGAACATAATTGTTCTTGAACATTCCCAACAAAATCTAAAGGACACAAAAGAAATACCTACAAAAAAGACCTTGATAATCTTTACATTGTCTTATGAAGTACGATAAATGAACATAACTAAGACCCTTTTACTTTAATGACATGACGTACAATATATAGACATGACTACAAGCATTATTCCATAGGGGGCTTATCATACGAAATCAGGACATGACTGCATTCCTTTTTATGTTATGAAATTATTTTTTTGATAAATGGAAATTATCTATATCATATCAGTTTTAAAATGACAATATTATTCATTGCTGCAATTATTCTGGGACATTATATCATCCAACAAAAGCTATGGCAAACCAGATGCACTATTTGCATTGAAAGTTAGCATCGCAAGGCCTCGCTCGAGACAAAAGTAATGGGGTTTTTCTATTGGATATGATTTGTCAAACACGTTTAATATGAAGTAGGAAAAAGTCAAAAGCTGATGTTAGGCTATAAATAAACTACATCACCTTCAGATGACTTCACATCAACCACTTTAAGAATGAAGTGATGTTTGGTAGTCTCATTTAGTCACGTTTTTATGACACAGTGAACCTTCGGAGATGTACGAGTCGGGAATTTACTGACCTATCGTAATTCCTAGAACAAATCAGAACAGTCTCCTACGTTTTTGTAAACCAAATATCTTGTTTCAGGCATTTAATCACTAACACGTTCAAAAAAACTTCGCCTTTGAGACGAGGAAACCAGAAATGGGTTTAAACCATTTCTGGGTTTAAAGACTCATTCCCACACCTCTCCTTAACATAACTGAGCTTTGAGCTATCTCACCAGATAGTCTAAAATCAGGGCTATTCAATTAGTTTGGAATGGGGGCCGGTTGATTTAAATTATCCAAAGCAAGGGGCCGGGGAAAAGATGGCTTGAAATATGAGCAATCATATTAATAGCTTCAGATACAGTAAATACTACAACAGCATAGTGGAGTGCATATATTGTGTTTCATTCAATCAAACAACATAGCCCCAAGGCCTTTATAGATCTAAATGGAAAGTTCAGAACTCAGTAGGCCGACATGTGAAGCTGATTTAACCATCAACATCATTTAATGTGATTTCATTTAGGTGAAATGATCTAATAATTCACGCGGAGATGCAATAAATGACAGGAGTTGTCATTACAGTAGCTAGTAGGTGGGTTCGAAACCCGAGCCCGCAGAAGTTTTCAGGCAATGTCTTCCCCTCTATCTCTCAATGTAACACCCTCTCTAGAATAAAGGCACTAAGAAAAGAATCGTAAAAAGAAAGAAAGAAAAGTAGATTACTTTTAACATTATTCTCAAAGGGCCAGTAAATATCACCCCGGGGCCGGATTTGGCCCGCGGGCCGCCAATTGAAAAGCCCTGGTCTAAATAGTACAATCACTAACGTTTGGCTACCTTGGTTCTGTAGTTGGTGCCAGTTAAAAAATTCTAGGGCATTTGAAAAGCCTGTCTCTGGTCCTCAATTACCTTTGACTTGTTACTGAATTTATTTTTTTAAGGGAGATTCTTTTTTACTGCAAATGTCTGCAGGAAGGGAAGGTTTTTCCTGTAACTTCACCTCCCCCGATTCACTAAGCCAACCTCAAGGCTTCTGTAAATCCTTTTCTCTCTCTTTGTATCGCTACCTCTTACCATTTTCTCTGTCTCTACTCAAGTCTGGCCAAAAGCGCTCAGGCTGTGAAGATAGTTGGTGTTCCCACTGTGAGCCCAGAGCAGCTCAGAGGCCAGCACAGTCAGAAGCAGGGTTTGATATTATTCATACGAACCACAGGCAGCTCCAACACCGCTGCCTCTGTCTGTTAAGGCTGGTTACAGGAAGGAATTGCTGTTTTAAAACTTGTTACACGGAATCGGCCACTATTGTCAGTGACCTGCAGGGGAGCGCTCATATCTCCCAAATACAGAGTAGTAGTAGTAGTAGTTAGTTATAGTGGAAACGTTGGTTGAGTCCTACAGTACAGTCAAGACTTTATGAGGATACACAGTCATTTTTTTCTTCTGATTCTCATCTTTTGTTCTAAACAGGGGTGTAGTGCTATGTCTACAAACACCGGAGAGCACCTGAGCCACAATTGTGGCTCATTTTGAACGATATGTAACCGCTGTCCATTAGCACTCCAGCCAGAATCGGCAAAGCAGCATACTGAACTGCTTTATCATAGAAAAGCTCCTTGACTTATAACCTCATGCTGCAGCCAGAGAAGTGCAGCACCAGCGTGCAGAGCGCACTGCTGTCCCCACACAACGGTTCACTCCGTTTAATTTCATTTGATCACTAAAATCGCTAAATTACTAGAGCAGGCTTCCTTCTAACCTTTTTTAGCAAAAGCATCGTCTCATGTTTTATCACTGAAACACATTGCGGGTCAAATACTGTTTTGTCACAGTAATGACTTAACTATGTGAACTCAAACAATAGACAATACATGATTATTCTTCATAAAATAATGACAATTTAATAGATTTCAAATCAGTTTCCTGATTTATTCTTTTCATTTGTATCAATATTACAGTAACCTCCTGAATAAAAATCCTCCTCTGTCTGTCCTCGTGGAGATGTGTGTTCACTCTGCCCTGCTTATCTCTGTGTGTCTCTTATGTGTGTGTATGTGCATGCGCCGGACACATGGTACTCGTTTACAGAGGATATTTTGATTGTGTGACAGTTAAGCAGCAGAGCTCATTAAATATATAAAGTGGAAACACTGTACAGATCTTTAGCCAGAGCGCACCGGGACGTCACCGAAGAACACTACACCCATGGTTCTAAATGAGAATCAGCATTTAAATGGCTACAGAAACCAGTTTGAAATGTTCTACAAAGAAATAAAACAGGCGTCAACATATAAATATCCGTTACAAATAGTTATAAGCTGAATGGTTGTCCTCATTTGGCTGTTTTAAGACACTAAAAGCAAACAGAAAAGAAGGGCTTTAGAAAACAAAAATTATATTTTACAGTCGAGTAGAGAATCATGCATTTGCACGTGCTGAGTTTAACTGGGGGAACAAACATCTCATGCGAGATAGTGTCCTAATTACTATCCTATGTAATTATACCATATGTTTAAGTCCCTATCTATGTTCTCATTGATTGCAACACAAGCAAGGGGGAAGCAAAATCAAGATTCTGTTACGGTTTGTATTCATTAATAATAAACAAGCTCCATCTGATTCTGAAGGGTTTTATAAGCACTGTCCCTGTTATACCTCGACCTTCACTCCATACTAACTTGGCAATAAATAATTAAGTAGATTCAACAGCCGTGTAAGTTAATACACGGCGGACACCATTAGTAACTTACATGAGTGGCCTGGCTACCCAGGAGAGAGACTTTGTTTCACAGTGTAGACCTTAAGTACATATATTTGAAGACTTTGGAGCAACTTTGAGCCCACAGACTGCCTGTGGGTGATGTCGTACAAGTCAGTGGCTTTATAATTATAAATAAATTAGACACAGTGGGTAGAATTTGTTTACCTCAATCTATTTACAGTAATTTAGTGAATCTGCTTAAATAAAACAGGGGAAATCCTATATGTATACCGAACACCAAATGGATATGTATGCATATAGAGTGTATGATTAGTGTATGCATGAACACACAGGGAAATTGTATTTGCTGTACCACTACACAACTTTTTGTTTTTATTTGTAACTTTACAACTGCTTAAAATCTGTCAGAATTTTCAGTATGAGCATGTTAGCATGCCGGTGTTAGCATTTGTTAGCCTAGCACAGTGTTTTTCAAAGTGGGGGCCCCGACCCCCCCAGGGGGCTGCCAGGGGGCGCCAGGGGGGTCACACAAAGTTACCTTTTTTTGTTGTTGATGTTATTAATAACTGCATATCTATAAATCTATGTGTCCTTTGATGCCAATATTTTAATATTTTTTATGTATTCATATTTTATTTTTTTGTTTTTAAAATCACGCGACCGCCCTTCAAATCAATCAGAATTGAGCTGCCGCTACTGAGAGTGAAACTGAGTATCAGCTCAGCTTTTGGAGCAAGTGAGAGCCAGTGAATATTGACCCTAACCCTAACCCCTAACCCTAACCCAAAAAGGCAAAACATATATGTTAATTGTTTATATTACTGTTCAAAATTATATAATATTATGAAGACAGAAATCACTTTAAAAATATGTTTACTGTTGATATTAATGTTGATATTAATGTTTAATATTGTGTTAAGAATGTTTATAACAGAACACACAATGAATGTAATGAATGACAAACAAAAGATAAATACAAAAAATGTTTAGAAGAATAACTGATTATTAATTATTAATACAAATATATATTAAGAAAATGTATTAAGCTGGATGATTAATTTGTCATATTTTCCATCATAACGTACTAATTTAAAAAGAAATTGCAACAGGGGGGTGCCCGCCAGAGGATAATGCTATATGGGGGTCCTTGGCATGGCAAAGTTTGGGAACCCCTGGCCTAGCTAACATGGTCGTTGAATCTTTTCCTTGTTAAAGTCAACAAAAATCTTGCCTTTAGCATCAAGATGAACACAAGTGAATAATAAACGGATGACGGTGCACAGCAGACATCTCTTTGGCATTAGTAAACACACTTTATGACTGTGCTGTTTAGCCTGCTAAAATTAGCAACACATGCTAACTTTTTTAATAGAACAACAAACCTTCCTGGCTGTCCTTCATTTTCATTCCTCAGGTTATTTTTATTGTTTATTACCAAAAGATGTTTATTAAAAAATAATTGATTCATCTGTGGACAGAATGGTTGTCAAGGCATACAGAGCTTTGTTTGCTAGAGCTCATATGAACAATAAATAATGACCGAAAATATAAAAAGATGTTTACAAAAAATACAAATAAATCTTTAAACGGTAGTCATTTATTGCCCCTTCTTTAATATCTTGGGTGGGATTCCTTTTCCATGACTACCACGGTAGTAGTCAGCACTTGGCAGAGTGTAACACGTTTTCTGGCGGCTTTGATGATGGGAGATTGTTGCCAGCAGCAACCAAGAGATGACTGGTCCTTCTACCTGCATTAGCATTACAGCTGATGAGAGTGTGGTGTGTGTGAATATTCAGGATACAGAATAAAGTACATTTTACAATACTTTTAGTGTAGGAAGATGGATGAGACGAAAGATGAAAATAAGTCTTGTATCTTTTATCTGCACTGCTGTGCAGCTCAACTTTCTCTAATCTTTCTTATATTTATATTCACAACCTTAAAGCTGTTTCACACCACGAACAGATTTTTAAGTTATATTCCATAATGTATATTTTGTGGGTTTTGGGTAGGAATGCTTTCACACCCCTGCAGAACATTCGTGGGAGAGGAAAAACATTTGGATGAACCTTCATTTTACCGGATTTCTGCCTGCAGAAATGTGTTTGATCAATAAAACCCTTTCCTCCAAATGAAAAATGAATCTCGTGATTTGCATTAAAACTTGCCATGCGCATCTGTTGGTTGCTGGTACAATGTATTTCAGAAGCGATGGGCATTTGTTTCTGGGACAACGGATTGAAAAGACTGCTAAGCATTTTCCAACAGTGCTGCCACACAGGAATTTCCGAAAAAGAGATGGAACAAATCTTAATACCCTGCCCATTTTAAATGTGATGATGCAAATCCAAACCTGCTGAAAAAACAAATGTTACCACTAGAGGTCGGGTCGGCCATTGTTGAGAAAGAATGTTTATATTGAAACTCAAACATATTCAACATTAGTGGGGGAGGATTTATGCTGATAAAAGTATCAATAAAACCCTTTTGGTTTTATTGAGGAGGATTTGTATGCTTCATTTTCCGGATTCCCGCACAGCATTTTCGCTCCTCACTGTAGAGAACCATTTTCTAATCTGAAGGGACATTTTTGACATGTCCACTCTGAATGGAGAGCTGAGGTTCATTAAATCCACAGTCGCTGCAGCAAGGTCATTGGAACACACCGCCGCTAAAGACAAGCTTAGAAAGGTAGAAACACACACACTAACAAACACACCCACACACTTCCTGCCAGTTCAGACGGTTCACATTGCCTCACCAGGGAAATAGCTCAGTGGCTGACCTTTTCTGTGATGCTACACAGACATTTACAGGAGGAGCTGTAATAGAGAAGAAATACCTCCTTCATCTATATAAATAATAGAGGACAAGGAGGGGGGCACATTTCAGTTTTTTTTTTTTTACCTCCTCCATGTCATGGTTGATACAATCCTACTGAAGGCCAATGGGGAAGACACATAATGGGCTTATAAGAGCTGTTTGGGGGTTTCCCTTTCCTGTACTGTGTTACATAGGTTTTTATGCATGTAAATGGTCTGCAAAGGCTAAAATCCCTGTTTCTCTCCCACACACTAACCCCCCCCACCTGCCTGAAAGACCTCCATTGGACTCCTTTGTTTACTTCCGTAACATAAGGACATTACTATGTAAATGTTGCGCTTTTATTGGCTAGCAATCGGACAAATTGTACGCGATAGGCTAAAGGGCTGACACATCTCTAACAGGCTGACAAATCACAATAGTCAGCCAGCTAACCAATCAGAGGAGACTGGGCTGTGGTTTCAGACAGAGGGTAAAAAGTATGAGAAAAATAAAGACCTTTTTGAACATTAAAGCATCTAAACATGTCACAGTAGATAGCCAAAAAATACAAATATGAACCTGAAAATGAGCATAGTATGTCCTCTTTAAGACTACACTTAACACACACAAAGATTTAAATCAGCAGAACAAATTAAATGGATACTTTTTTGTCGGTGGATGCACTTTAGTTTTGTAAAACAGTCTTTGTAAAAGCTTTATCCGTGGGGATGCAGAGCATTGTACCTGTCAGTTTAGTTTCACTACAGCAGACAGCTGTGAAGAGCGCAGGAAGTAATTGTTTGCCTCATACTATCCAAGCACCATTAAATATGAATAAAATACATGCAGAAACACAACCGCAGAGAAATATTATTTGCACACGCCGGGCAGGAAGCTCATCCCGACACTGGGTGCAAATGCGAACACACACAAATCCAGAGCGGTTCCTTAGCGCTGCGGTAGATCCCAGCAGACAGGAGAGACGCCCGGAAAGGAAATGTACATTAATCTCCACATCACTGAGGGTGGAGGACATTTTCTTGCAGAGACTCTCTCGATCTGCTGCTTAATGTTAATGTTGATCAAGGAGAAGTTCCTCCGGTGAGGGCTAGATTCTACTTAATACATAATTCAACATGTGGATGACTCAATTAGCAGGATGCCTCAACAAGATGTACTTTTTCCGAGTCTGCGGCGGGCTGTGCACTCTGTAAATTCCTGCTAATAGTCGAGCCAACCCTGTCTCCTAAAAATTACGTTCCCACAGAACTAAACTGCATTCTCAATTACGTTTAGCTAAAAACGTATTTTCTCAAACGTTACGTTCTTTATGAACGTATCTCAAATACGTTTATTTTCTACATATCTTCTAGAAACGTATTTTCTCCCACGTTACGTTTCTTATGAACGTATCTTAAATGCATATATTTTCCATTTATTGTCTTGTTTATAATAATGATAATAGTCATTTATAAATATCATTTTAGAGCACACATTTGAAATCAGTAGGCGAGGCTAAAATTTCGCCAGCTGTTACTCTAGAAAATAATAGTTTTAACATACCAAAAAGCTGCTGTGTCGTTTATTGCACCTCAAACATTAAAACAAATCCAGAGTTACGTGTTTCTGTACTTCCTCTAAGAAGAAAGGACAGTAACAGAAGATCTCTGTGACGCTAGATGTGGTGTTAATGCGATATGATATCCGAAAAAAAAATCAGTTTAGGATGGCCGAAGACACTACACTACCCATAATCCCCAGCTATCGTTTGGGACTACAGTCCCGTTGACAAACCCCGTGATTAATCTTCAAGCTCTGGGATTGGATGTTGGAGTGGCAGCGCCAAGGTTACGCCGAGCGTCAAGCTCTTTGAAATGGAACGAAACCACGGCAGACTATTCAAAACTGGACTCGAACGCCCCCCCCCCCAGAACTACACATGCTGGCTATTATGTTTTGCAACTCTATGGCACGCCTCTACTGGGAATTGTAGTTTTAAAAGACGTTTTCATTTTTTCCCAAAATTAGAAGTTGACAGTATTAAACTGTGTACAGCCCTGGAGGTTTAGGCGATAGGAAACACATTGGTGTGTACAAATTTAAAACGTCAGGTCACCATTGAAAAAGAGGTCAATGATCTCAATGGGTTTTCACCTGAATAAATAAAGGTTTTGAATTGAATTGAACATGTAATTACTAAATGGGTGAAAATCGCTTGTGTCCATAATGCGCAGCGTTAATATATACCCACATGACAGCTCATTGTTACTTTGTAATTCTACTCCACTACAATTCAGAGGTTAACCTGGTATTTTTACTCCACTACATTTATTTGAGTTACTTTGCAGATTCTGATTAATGATGTGAAATGTAAACAACCCTTAAAGCAGACTTTAGTTACACCTGAGTAAAATTCAGGGAAAGGTGATTGTCAAGTGCCAACAATCAGGAGAGATATTTGATAGTTGGTGCTTGAGAAGACTACACATTTATCTGCAGATCTCTATAAAATATATTAATTACTTGTTATTCTCAGTTAATTAAAAACTGTATATAATTGTTATTTTGCTCATCCCTTTCAAGATTTCAAGATGTTCTAAGGTTTATTGACATACCATACACAACTACAGTGTAGTTATACAATGAATGAAAAACTTGGGTCACAGATTCCTCAACAGTGCATTACAAGACATCTATCAATATGTGTATACCTCCACCCTTAAACTGTCATATTCTGCACATTTCTTATTCTATCTACATACATAAGAGTATAATGAATGTGTATAATATCAGTTAAAATAAGTGCTTCAACATAGTTAACATTGCAGGAGAGCAATATATTAGACGTTAAGTACTTTGTCAGGCTTAATATTTATCTGTAGATACCCCTAAAGCTTTTTTCTTATTTGAAAGAAGACCTTAACCTAAAGTATTCTTTAATGTGTTAATAAAGGTTAATTCGTTTTTCTGTTTTGCACATCCTCATATTAATATCTTTGTACATCCAGCACTAAACTGTTTTATTGTAGAGATCACTTACAGTATTTTCTTGATTTTTTATATTCTATATTTCTATCATTGACCTTCTACTTTCCCCCTATGAAAGCATGTACTCTTAATATTTTTTTCATCAAATAACATTATTCAACAAAAATAACATTATTCAACACAAATAATTCAATAACATGCTTTAACCACTAGGCGGTGCACACAAGGTACACACAGCATCCTAATAATAACTTTGTATTAGTGTAGGACACTTATGTATGTATAACATCTGAAGATGTGTAGTTTTATTCATGTTTTTACATAATTTTACAGGATATTGCTATACTATTTCTCATGTTTTACTTCTACACATTAATATCTGATTTGTAAAACATCACAGACCGAAAGGCATATCCGTCATTTAATGGTAAGCTATTGAAATTGTGAATAGGGGTGGGCGGATCGATCCCAAAATATTGATACTTCCGATATTACGTTACATTTCAAAATATCGATACTAGAGCCATTAGGATCGATACTTTTATACTTTTTTCCCCGTCTCCTCTACTCGTCAATTTCTTCAAAAAACTATGTGCAGTCTATGGTGCAGACGAACACAAATGCTCTTTTCTTCTCTCTCCACTGCTGTCCACCTCTCCTCGAGGCTCCCTGCATGAACGCCGATTATCAAGCTGACTGACAGCAGCCGGCAGGGCAGGACAGCAGCAGCCAGCGACTCGCGAGTGCAACACACACACGCGCATGATGGCTGAGAGAAAGAGCAGCGTTGTGTGGAGCAATTTCACAACTGGCAATTGAAACTTAGCGAACTGTGATGTGTGCAAGAAGACAGTTCGCTACTCTGGCCACTTTGTATTGTTATTTTTCATGTTTTCAGTTTAAATTTGCAAAAGTAAAACGTTTATTCGTCTATAAAAACTGTCCTGTCTTTATTCATGAAAATGAATTCAGATTTAGTCTATTTATGATGATTTCGGCTCAAAAATCATGCAGCTCTCCCCTATATGAAAGTAGGCTACATAAGACGCTTTTCATTTTAAAAAAAGTATCGGTATCGGCGATACTGGCCCTGAAATACTTGGTATCGGATCGAATCCAGATTTTGTGGTATCGCCCACCCCTAGATTCCATAGATGTGTCTCCCATCACCCAAATCCCCTGACTATTCTCTCAACTCAGTATTTACATTCTTATTCAAAGAAAATCAGTAATATCTTTAAAAACTACAAGTCCTTTTCTATCAGCTGTGCACCGTTATGGTGTAAATATAACCTATCCATAAATTGGATCAAATATAAAAGTCAGCCGCATTACTATTGATACTGCAAGGAGATGTATTTTGTGAAAAGAAATGCAAGATGTTGTTTAATTGTTGATATATTTATGATCCACGTCATATATTCAGTTTTGGCGGCAGTTCTTCAAGTTTGTCCAGAAGTCTTCTCATCAAGGCTCTATAAATAAAGAACTACAGCAGATGTGTAATATTTAATGCAGCCAAACCGTGTATTACAATGCCGTTATGTGATGACTTCCAAAGAGAAAAGCAAGCACACTCGGAATAAAGTATTGTTCTATTTTTTTTTTTTTATGTTTTCAGATATCATATCGCATTAACATCATATCCCAACATGCATTGCGGCTAAAACATCCAATCAACGAGCTTCAAGCTAAGGATCTTGGGTAATCTGTTCAGTGGGTTTGTGGCATGGTTTGTGGTGTGTATCACTCAAAATGTCCCTTGTAGGCCTACGTCTGTTTCCGGTGACTTTATTTACGGCTAAAAAGCCCAACATTATAAAATTAAACGAATAAATAAAAATAAGGATAATTGTGTGTTATTGTTGAGTAAATAACAGTGTGTTATTTAGAAAATAATAACAAATTAGATTTTTTCAAAAACACAGATTTCAGTATTTTGAGGCTCTAAGCACCAATTATTTTCCTCACAGACGGGAAAAAAAGTCAGGCATTATACGATTTAAAATAAAAAGAAATAAATAAAAAGATAAAACACTGGCATGTAATTTACGTTAGAATAAATAGAATGGTTTTGAATAATAGATGAGTAAAATCTACGTCCCTTTACAGCCCCGCCCACTTTTGGGGAAACCAACGCTGTCATTTGAACGGCGATCAAGCCTGAAGCCACAGAGATCTTCTGTTACTGTCCTTTCTTCTTAGAGGAAGTAGCCTACAGAAACACGTAACTCTGGATTTGTTTTAATGTTTGACGTGCAGTAAACGACACAGCAGCTTTTTGGCATGTTAAAACTATTATTTTCTAGAGTAACAGCTGGCAAAATTATTATAAGCAAGACAATAAATGGAAAAGATATGTAGAAATTAAACTTATTTAAGATACGTTCATAAGAAACGTAACGTGGGAGAAAATTGTTTCTAGAAGATATGTAGAAAATAAACATATTTGAGATACGTTCATAACGAACGTAACATGTGAGAAAATACGTTTCTAGCTAAATGTAATTGAGAATGCAGTTTAGTTCTGTGGGAACGTAATTTTTAGGAGACAGGGTTGGTCGAGCGGGATGGGGCTAACTGAGAATGTTTCAGCACTTTCAGTTTTGGGACTTTACTCTCTCTACTCACATTTGGGTAAACACACATAAGAGTGTAAAGGGAGTTTTGTTAACTGTGAGCAGGATTAAGCTTGAGAATGCTCACAAAAGTGAGAGTGAGAAAGAAAACAAGGCAGTTGCGTGTTAAGGGTGCTTTCACAACTCAGCGGTTTAGTGCACCAATGAAAAACAAGCAAGTTTAATTTCAGAAAAGATAGTAGACTCTAAACTAAAGAATTGTAAAAGCGAGGTTGTGACACTTGTAGGAGTCCAAACGCTAAACTAAACCGATGTACTTCTTCTGTTGATCATGGAGAGCGTAACGGAATCAATTTCCAATGTGTTTAAAATGTTAAAAGGAGAGGTGTCATGGCCATATCCACTGATCATAATTCCATTGTTGAGGTATACTAAAATAGAAAAATACTGTGCAATTTTCCAAACTCACATTGGTTTCGCATACAGCATCTCTGTAAAGTATGTGTATTCAGCAGTATTCACTTTCTCCACTAAACTGCTCGCTGCAGCTCCCCCCCCCCCCCCCTCCGTGATTATCGATACACAGCCAAACACAGCCAAACTCAACCTGAACACACACAAAGTCACAGCCGAAATAAAAACAATAAGTGTGGCTTGATATAGAGAAAAAAAAAAAGGTTTATAGGTTGATAAACACTGTGAGAATGGGTCTACAGAGAGAATTTCGCGCGATCCCAACTGTCTGTTATCAGCCTGCAGCAGGGAGCAGAAATCCGCAGGGCTGCCTGCACTGAGTGTGTGTGTGTGGATTGGTCAATCAGCGGGGGCTTAACGTAACGGCTCCGCGTACGTAACGTAACTGCTCCACGGATTGGCCCATTTAGTTAACTAAATGGACCCGTACCCGGAACAATCAAATGACGATGACGTCATGATGACGTTTCACCAACGAGGCGTTTTGGGGAGGTATTTTCTGTTTTAGAGTTTTACTCGCTACAGGGTGTACTTTGAGGGTTTTGACTATGCACACCGTTTACATGCAGAAAAACCTTCATAACACACAAGGGGACGGGTAATAACCGGAAAAGCATGACATGTGGCCTTTAAGCTATGGGCCGCCATTTAGCTCAATTGGCAGAGCTGGGGTCCAGTGTACTGGGGTCCCTTCTGTGGCGGACGCAGGTTCACATCCAGTTTGAGCTCCTTTTACATGTGTCTTCTTCTCTATCTCCCCCTTACAACACTGTCACTCTCAATATTAAAGCCAACTTTGCCCGAATTTTTTTTTTTTAAATGATAATTAAATGTATGTTGAACATGTAGTACTTCAAGAGTTTTGGTAGTACTTCAATAAACAAGTAAAACAAAACCAAAAAGTAATGACACTCAGCAATTGACAGCAGCCATTATATTATTCATGACCAGTCACAGAGACAGCTAGTGCTTCTAAAAAAACCAACTATAGCCTTGTGAACTTCTTTTGAACACCAGAGAGGTCAAGTTAAGCCACCAGGTGCAGCGAGGTGGAGCATGGTTTGATGTGGCAGTCATATTAATAACCCGTTTTGATTTTTCCAGACGGGTCCATTTAAAAGCTGCAGGAGGCCGGGTCATCAAAATGGTTAACTAAGTGATTTATGTGCCTGTGAGTTCATGTCTTTAACTCTTAGTTTGTCCATGATAAATCAGTCCGAAGAGGAACACAGTTAGCTGCATTTTTTTGGTGTAACAGGTTCATTCAAAAATATGAGGGTAAAGATGGACTGATTGATGGACTCTGAACTCATTTCAAAGTATGCTTTGCACCTTAGACAGTGCGGTAGTTTCCATTTTTTCTGTCAATAGGAATTGAGAAATGATGCAAAGCTCTGCCCATTTTTATACCTGTGGAAAGTAGCTTCTGTACGTGGGCATTCCTGTGGGAAATGTGTGAGATAATCGAGACCCGAGACCTCCTGTGCCGTGAATGGATTTGGTTCTTCCTAAATCAGTCAATCGGCTTGCTACTCCCTCCCTGCAAGTTGGACCCAGGTGCCCCCCAACTAAAGCAAGCCATTTCCTATCCTGCCTGCAAAATGGTGGAACGAGCTCCCCGTTCGACAGCAAGCGTGTTTATATATTTCGTTGGGAACTGAAAACCCAACTGTTTCGCCTGTAACTTGGCCATTAAAAAAAGAAGACAATGAGCACTTCATGAGTTTAGCCTATTTGAAACTAACGCACTGGCATTGGCAAATATATATGCATCTTTCGTGTTGTTCTGAGTTTTTATCTTCATGGTTTATTACATTGATTGTAAGTAAATGAAAATGTAAGTAATGTTGTGTAAAGTATTTAAGGTTTTTTAAATCTCTGCTTTGAAGCAATAAGACCCAGCAATGTATTTCCGATCTTTCTATTATTTAAAAGCTAGATGTCTTAACTAATGTGACCTTAGTAGCCTTCTCTCCTGTGCCTGACCGTGATGCATATCATCCATCCTCCTTTTCTAGACAGTTGATAAAATAGACCCAGGTTTTCTGTTCCCTCGTTTGTTAATTGAAAAAGGAAGTCTTATTCACTCCTTATTATCTTGCTATTGCTAGGCTGCGAAAGGGACACACATTGAAGCAGAATTTTTGTTTCAGCATTTGGGGAGTCCATCCCACATGTCATGCTCAATGGTGCTGAGAATCTTCACTTAAGCTTAAATATTTTTATATACAGCCCCCAAAATATGATTTGTGACTACATTTGCAGCCTCACTGAATGTGTTTTTTGCAGCGGAGCCTTCTGCTGTCGGGCAGAAGCAAAATGCAATGGGATATATAAAATGTTCATAAAACAACTTTATTCTCCATTTCCTCTTTCGCCTCTGAAGATCTGAAGCCTACTCTCAGTACTCAGAGTTATACAGCAAGCAGTTTTTTTGACACATAGGGCAATTATGGACTATGCAAAGTAGTAATTCTGTCAACTATTATGTCTTTTAAGTTAGCACTCACATGGCAGAAAAAAAAATTATACGTTTTCTTTTTTATTGTTTTTTCCCCTCATAGCCAGTCAATAGTGTTGCAGTTATTTGTGTAAGCAAGGGGTTCCCTGACAAGAATCCATGGGACTTTTTCATTGGATTTTGAAATATTGCAGAACATCTGTGGCAAACATGTGTTTATGATACGATACATCGCATTTTTTCAGGAAGGTTCATTTCCACATATTAATACCACCTCTATAACAGTTGAAGTGTAAACTCAATTGCCAGGAGTAAAAAGCTAACATTAGGCTAACATCAAACTACATCACTGTCGCATGACTTCACGTCACAAATCGCTAAGCTGAAGGAAGCTAATTTGAGACGAGGGAGCCCGGAAGTGCTAAAATGCTAGCTCCTTTCCAGGTGTAGGGCTCATTCCTGAACCACTTCATTCAGAATTGGTCAGGTTTAGTTTTGCATCAGACCCTTTGAAAAAAAGGGAAATAAGGCAACCTTCTTGAACTCCTTGTCCTCCTTCTAATCAGAAACAAGGTTGGATAGTGAGGCTTGGGACCTTCCCTTTGATATGCAGTCAGGTAAGTTGAGATAGACGCAATCATGTGGGCTTATATTGGACATATAAGTCTTCAGTTAAACTCTGCGGTACATAGCCTTAAATGTGATGTTATCCAGCACTGTGCTTTTTTTAGTGTTGGACTCAACTTCTCATTCCTGGTCACGCTGAGCGGAGTTTACCTCAGGACAGATTCTGGCCTCTGCCTGGGGGGGCGGTGGCCTCGTGTCGATCGAGAGGCTTAAGACCGTTGCATCAATATGGACATTAGAATAAAAAAGGGATTAGCACAGGCTAGACTGGGTCTCAATGGACAACGAAGTGAAAAGCCATCTAAGCTAAGAAGGCATGAGATCTGAAGTCAACGGAATCACTTCCACTCGCTCTGGCCTGAGAGCGAGGGGACACTTTGAGACAGGGAGTCATTTACGGGCCACTTGCAGGCTGATCCGGCAAAAATAAATTCTTAATTCAAAGACAAATTGAAAACACTTGTATCAGGTATCGTTCAAGGAGGGGAGGGTAAATATCCATTCAAGAGCACTTTTTCTTTTTAAATGTAATGCGAAATTAATTTGGCTTCCTCTCTAAATAAATACTCAAATGTGTGTGTGTTTGTAACAAATCAACATAAATAGCTTAAACACTAGCCAGTCATATAATCAACACCCACACACACATACAACTGACAGCGAGCCTGAAGAGACGAACAACATCATTTATATATAGGATAATAAGGGGATTTTTTTTCTCCCATATGCATTTGCGGCAACGTGCCATTTTGCACATCATCTTCAAAGTCTAACCCCCTCCCCCCCTTCAGCTCTGTAGCCTTTTTCTTGACGTGAAGAAGCAAGGGAGAGGGAGAAAAGAAGAAGAAGCTGATTCTTCACGGCGCCTCAGAAGTAGGGCAAAGATAGTCCCTTCAGGGCGGGGGGGGGGGGGGGGGGATGGTGATGTCATTTTTGATGGTTCTGAGCGCCCTGCAGAGGAAAGGCTAAAGACTTGAGGTTCAAAATGTGATGACGAGACGCCAAGTTCCAACAGATATCTGCACCAAGAATCATTCCACATCAAAGAGAACTCTCTTTGTCGACTGCAGCTTAGAACCCAAACCTCACTTCAAATCCTTCTGATTAAATAGGATTGATCCCTGCTGTGCTTTAATGTCAAAAGCCTCTGGAAGGTAGGTGTGATCAAAAAGAGTGAAACGACAGAAAATACTAAAAAGGAAAAAAAGGAGCTCTTGAGTTCTCCTTATCTCTGAGTCTTATCAAGTCAGTCCCATTTTAGACAGTCCATATTAATCCTCTCAGTAATATCCTACAGGAACAGGAATAGGGTCAACCATGTACGTCCCAAACACCTGTGGAGATGGCCAGGGCACATTATATTGTCCATATAATGGTGCAAGAGCATTAACATAAAGTGGGTGTATGTGAAGCCCTACCAAACGATGAACTGGATGACCCAATGTCTCATAAGTCAGTGTTTCTCTGGGTCGTTTCTCTCTCTGTGACCTGCGTGGTTGTGTGTCAAAAGGGTCATTTTCTTAAACATTTGGCCGGTCTGCCGGCTGAACAGTTTGTGTTAGCTCTTGAGTGTCACTAGTGTTATTGTCCATAAACATCTGCACAGGATTCTCCATTCTGAACTCCTCTGCATCAACATCGAGTTGAGGCGGATGTGCTGTGTTAGGAAAGGCTGGAGGTGAAGCATCCTGCTCTTCAGGCTGATGATGTCGATGTCGATGTCGATGTCTCAACTTATGAGCCCAATAACACTCATCCTCATCTGAGCTTGCTGACTCCTCTGTTTCACCTGGTTCAACATCCTGCTTTGATCTCCTTTGCTTTCTATGTGATTGTCTTGTGCTTTGTGCTGGTTCCTCAAGTGGCAAAGCATTACATGACATCAACATGTTGCGATGGAGGATCCTATTTCTTCCTGTTCCACATTCTGGCTTTACCTCATAGACCAGGCTGCTTTCTCCTTTCTGAGAGACTACAATGTGTATCTTATCTTCCCAGTATGAGCGTAACTTTCCGGGTCCACCACGCTCAGACATATTCCTCACAAGGACCCTGTCGCCTGGTGAAAGCACTCGATTTGCCGTTTTTTTATCATAGATTTTTTTTTCTCTTGCTGTAGTCTTTTGAATATTTTTGGATGCAATGTCATAAGCCTCTTTCATTTGTTGCTGCCATTTTTGAGCACACTCATGATGTGTCCTTCCCCATCATTTATCTCAAAGATGAAATAAATTGGCAGACGGTGCTTTCTCCCAAAAAGCAGATCGCATGGGGAACTAGAGAATGCAATTCCTGAAGACATTGCTAGTGGGAATGCTTTATGCTGAAATGTAATGTTTAAGAATAAAGTGAAGACTTGAGATTTAAATGATACATGAACAATGGGGGCTTGAATGTGTGATGAGAGAAGAAAATAAAGTAAAAAGGCTTGGAAAAGCAGCAGAATATTTGAACTGCAAACTTTTGAACTAACTTTATGGCGAATGATCTGTCGCCATGCCAACGGCATTTGATGACAGATCATTCGCCACTTAGATGCGTTGATAGCTGCATCGTTACCAAACCTGTGAAGTTTTGGGGCGTTTGGAGCAGTTTCACTGAAGTTATGAGAAAACTGTGTTTCATGGCGAGCATTGTGTTGCCATGGCAACGGCGTTTGAAGAAATCTCAAAACTGTCCCGAAGATGTCTTCATGGCTGGACTGTTAGCACACATGTGAAGTTTGAGCAGTTTTTGAACATTTCCATAGGAGTTATAGCGACATCATGTTTTATGGCGAGGGATGGAAACGGTGAGATCACAGATTTGGCGTAGAGCTGTTGAGGCATGGACCGGTGATATACAAGTGAAGATTGGGGGACGATTCGACCGTGTCGATTGGACTTACAGCGACATCATGTTTCATGGCGAGTGGTCTGTCGCCATGGCAACGACATTTGATGACATCCCATAATACGCTTAGATGCGTTGGTTGCTGCATCGTTACCAAACCTGTGAAGTTTTGGGCTGTTTGGAGCATCTTCACTGAAGTTATGAGAAAACCGTGTTTTATTACATTACTCTCTCTCTTGATCGCCCTCTCTCTCTTCGGCATATGATGATGACACCCCATAATTAACGTAGAGCTGTTGAGGGCAGGACCATTAACCATTATCTGAAGTCTGCTGCTCTGAGCATGTCAGTTGGAGCGATGACATCATCCTGTTCCATGACACAGGTGTTTATAGTTGAGCTAACGAGCTCTGTAGAGATCAAAGGTTTGCATTGTTCTGAATGAGAGATAAACATCTTACATGTGAACGTTTTGTGGAAGAACCTTAACAGATATCTGTGAAATTTCAAAACGTGAAGCATGTCAAGGAAGTTGAGTATCTGAAGTGTAATTTTTGTGTAGTTTCGGGTTAATAATGTGGCCTTTTTTGCAGTTTAACTAAAAGGTGTGCGGCTGCTGCCGTGAGGAAATATCAGCCTGAAACTAGAGAATGCAATTCCTGAAGAAATTGCTAGTGGGAATGCTTTATGCTGAAAATCTGACGATAAACTGCTTTGCTGGAATGTAATGTGTAAGAAGAAAGTGAAGAATTTAGATTGAAATGATACATGAACACTGGGGCCTTGAATATGTGATGGGAGAAGAAAAGAAAGTAAAAAGGCTTGGAGAAGCAGCAGAATATTTGAACTACAAACTTCTGAACTAACTTGATGGCGAATGATCTGTCGCCATGGCAACGGCATTTGTCGACACCCCATACTACGCTTAGATGCGTTGATGGCTGCATCGTTACCAAACCTGTGAAGTTTTGGGGCGTTTTAGAGCAGTTTCACTGAAGTTATGAGAAAACCGTGTTTCATGGCGAGCATTGTGTTGCCATGGCAACGGCATTTGAAGAAATCTCAAAACTGTCCAGTAGATGTCTTCACGGCTGGACTGTTAGCACACATATGAAGTTTGAGCACTTTTTTAACATTTTCATAGGAGTTATAGCGACATCGTGTTTTATGGCGAGGGATGGGTTTCCATGGAAACGGCATATGGTGAGATCTCAGAATTGGCGTAGAGCTGTTGAGGCATGGACCGGTGATATACAAGTGAAGATTGGGGGACGATTCGACCGTGTCGATGGGACTTACAGCCACATCGTGTTTCATGGCGAGTGGTCTGTCGCCATGGCAACGGCATTTGATGACACCCCATACTACGCTTGGATGCGTTGATGGCTGCATCGTTACCAAACCTGTGAAGTTCTAGGCCAGGGCTATTCAACTACACATTCAGTTGGGCCAGATTTTATAACTACAAAATTCAGCTGGGCCAGACATTCAGCGGCCTGTAAAAAGCGGGTAGTGACACATTTTAAACCAACACATATTACTGCGATGAAAAACATGCAATTTGTATTCATTGTTCATCTAACAAAGGTAGGTCAAAAGGTGCATAAAAACACAACAAATTAGCATTAACTTAACAGAATCTTAAAAAAAAGTGAACAGTTGTAGCATTACATTTGTTTGCTTTAGAAGTCAAATATTGAGGTTATTTTTTTGAACCAGGCACATCACAAAGTGCATTTACTGAATACAATAATAGCAGTCTTAATAAATGTCCTCACATAAAAAAAAAAACAGCTACAGGACTCCAATGCAACTAGGGCTGGGACTCGATTAAAAAAATTAATCTAATTAATTACAGGCTTTGTAATTAATTAATCGCAATTAATCGCATTTTTTATCAAATATAAATATTTGACCTGAGAACAGTGAGAAGCAATTTTTTTCACATGGATTTTAGTATACCATTGAATAATGACTGAATACATAAGCTTAAGCAACAAAACATTGTTTATTTTTTTCAAGGATGTACTTAACCAAGACCAACAGAAAAGTGCAATTTTTGCCATAAAGTGTAGCAATAGCATATTTAGGAATATAGTACATTTCAGAGATTCAGGTAGGTAGACCTTCTGTAAACTATAACACTTTGTTTTTTAAGTATAACACAATACTTTCAAGTACATTCAGAACATTGGAAACCCTGACTATTAGAAAACATCTCTCTGATGCTTCAGAGGCCATAAAGACTTTGTTGATTTACCAACAGTTGATTTAAAAAATCTAATCAATTTCAGTCCAACTCTCTCAATAACCTTGGCCAAAACAATAAACAGTTCAACATAAAGTGCCAGTTGCACCAACAACATAATAAATAGTTCAACATAAAGTGTACTGTACCATTTAAAATAAAATAAAAAAGTGCCAGTGATTGACCTCAATCCCTCCTATTCTTCCAATATCCTGATGAAAAATAAAATCTCTCTGTTGCATAGGCCACTGTTTGATCAATGCGAATTGGGTGTGGGTCCTTGTACTCCGAGTCGGGCTAACGTCCACGCTAGCTTCAATGCTAGCTGCTATAGGTTTTGCATTGAGGTGATACTTGAGGCTTGATGTGCTGCGGTGATACGCAAATTCCTTTTTGCATAATTTGCAAACAACCGTGCTCTTATCGATGCTTCCATCCGTTCGTTTTTTAAAACAAAATGTCCCATCCACGGGGCCAACCAAAGCGGTCTCATCAGCTTGTTCGTTCATGTTTGACTATTGTTCACTGTGGTTTGTTGTTGTTTGAAGTCATGAGCGTTAGTTGGTGCTCCAGTATAATCGGTACCCCTGAAACTCATCCAGTGAGAAACGTTACGCGGTGCAAAAATAAGTGCGATTAAAATGCGTTAATTTTTTTAACGCGTTCATTTTTGTGTAATTAATTAATCTTAATTAACGCGTTAAAGTCCCGGCCCTAAATGCAACACAAAGAGGTAGTACTGTAGCAATATTATTTTTTCACTTTTCAAGTACAGATCGCTACTTTCTGAACGTTAGGGAACTGCTGTTTTTTGACATCACTCCAAAACTTTGCTGGCCCGTTAGTGCGCAGCATGTCAATAAGTTCCAGTGTATATGTCCCATTGTCGATGCAGGGGACTACTTCCTTTGCTCTGGTTGATACGTCCCTCTCTATTGCAACAGTGAAGGGGTCTCTGGCAAAGCCCATCATCACCTCTGTAGGCAGAGCAAGTCCCAATCGACCGGCAAAGTTCTCTTTCAACCTCGCAATGAAATCTGTCATCACATCCGTGATTTGTGCCGGAGATGTGATGTGTTTGGGGATCGTCGGAAAATGCAGCATCCGACCCGTGCTCAAGTCGGTCGCGAAAAGGTCCAGCTTGACTTGGATCTGCTCCACAAGATCAATGACCGTTTTGTCTCTGTTTACGCTTCAGAGTTGAGAGAGACATGTTTTAGAGTTGCTATCATAGGACCACCGTTACTAGCACCACTAGATGCACTTTAAAAAAACGTGCTGCGTTGTGGTTTGGTGGTTTCTATGCAACACGGAGTGTTGCGTTTATGGTCCGTACTAGTGTAGAAATTTGGCTACGGGAGGCTGGGCCACTCGGGAGTTGGTTCTGGGCCGCATCTGGCCCTCGGGCCGCCAGTTGATTAGGCCTGTTCTAGGCTGTTTGGAGTATTTTCACTGAAGTTATGAGAAAACCGTGTTTCAAGGCGAGCATTGTGTATCCATGGCAACAGCATTTGAAGAAATCTCAAAACTGTCCTGTAGATGTCTTCACGGCTGGACTGTTTGCACCCTGCTATCTGAAGTCTGCTGCTCTGAGCATGTCCGTTGGAGTGATGACATCATCGTGTTCCATAACACAGGTGTTTATAGTTGAGATCAAAGGCTTCATTGTTCTGAATGAGAGATAAACCTCTTACATGTGAACGTTTTGTGGAAGAACCGTAACAGATATCTGTGAAATTTCAAAACGTGAAGCATGTCAAGGAAGTTGAGCATCTGAAGTGTAATTTCTGAGTAGTTTCTGGTTAATAATGTGGCCTTTTTGGCAGTTTAACTAAAGGTGTGCGGCTGCTGCCGTGAGGAAATATCTGCCTGAAATTACAATGGGGTTTAATGGAGAAATGTTGAACGTTTTTGTCACTTCATGCCCTCAAGAGGCACTTTGTTTAATTATTTTTTGCTTAATTATTTGTCATTTTTCAAGCTACGAGATGTTTTCCTACGTTTGTCATGATAAATTATGTCTCAGGAATGTAGGGTTTGGGAATTATGGCAGTTTAAAAAAAAAAATATGAATGCGAATTCCAAGCTGTCCTCCACTCTAGCTGTGACATCACACACTCTAGTTAATGTTAAAATGTGAAGAAAACCTCTAAAACAAGGTCTGAACAATGTTTAATATCTGTAAAAGTAAGAATCAGATTTAAAAGTTGTGTTACACGAACAATGTCAGAAAGATGTGTAACACAATGTGATGTATTATGGGATGTATCTCTGGAATTATGAAAGTTATGAATGAGAAAAGTAATAGCCATCGATTCCCGACAGAGCTGAACGTTTTGATGTTTGAATGGAGTTTCTGCAATGTTCAATGCGGGAGGAGAAGCGTGGCAAAATAAGTCGGCGGAATAATAAACGTTTCGTGCATAGAATAACAGTTAGTTGGAATGCTGTTAACAGCATTCCCACTAAATTACAATGGGCTTTAATGGAGGAATGTTGAACGTTTTTGTCACTTCACGCCCTCAATAGGCATTTTGTTTAATTATTTTTTGCTTAATTATTTGTCATTTTTCCAGCTACGAGATGTTTTCCTATGTTTTTCATGAACAATTACGTCTCAGGAATGTAGGGTTTGGGAATTATGGCAGTTTTTTTTTTAAATATGAACGCAAATCTCAAGATTTTCTACACTCTAGCTGTGACATCACACACTCTAGTTAATATTCAAATCTGAAGAAAACCTCTTTAACAAGGTCTGAACAATGTTTAATATCTCTAAAAGTAAGAATCAGATTTAAAAGTTGTTTTACACGAATAATTTCAAAAAGATGTGTAACATTTTAATGTTGGAATGAGGTTTCTTAGTGAAAGTATGAATGAACAGTTAGCAGTTGAAGTCGCATGAAGATTTGTTGAAGTTGAAGAATTTCTCCATTGACTTCAATGGTTAAAAATGGGATGTATTTTGGGATGTATCTCTGGAATTATGAAAGTTATGAATAAGAAAAGTAATAGCTATTGATTCCCGACCGAGCTGAAAGTTTTGATGTTTGAACGGAGTTTCTGCGATGTTCAATGCGGGAGAAGAAGCGTGGCAAAATAAGTCGGCGGAATAATAAACTTTTCGTCCGTAGAATAACATTTAGTTGGAATGCTGTTAACAGCATTCCCACTAAATAACCAGTTGCTTCACTGGTTGTACAGTTGTAAGCATGTACCACGTTAGTTACATAGGCACTCCAGTTTCCCTTTTTCTCTTCATCCAAAGTCTGCAGCATTGAAAGCAAAGTTCGGTTAAATCTTTCTGCCGGGTTCCCCCGTGGGTGGTAGGGAGTTGTTTTAGAATTTTTGATTCCTGAGTACTTCTGCAGTTGTCTGAAAAGCTGGTTCTCAAATTCTTTACCCTGATCATGATGTATTTTAGCAGGAAAACCACATTTCAATGCAAAACCATTAAAGAGCCTGTGACACGAACCCAACAACTGTTGTGCAATGAAATAGTGGGCTACTAGTAATCTCGAACCGTCAGTTTAAAAAAGAAAAAGCGATACCGTTCCGATAAATATCAATAATTTCGAACATCGCGGGAAAATTCCTTCGACTCATTTTGAGGTTTTGGGGGAAGCCGGAAATGACGTCAATGCGGGAACGCTTCACTGTGCGGCGAGAGAGCCAAACACGGACAAAGTGTGGTGTCATGCGTAGAAATTGTGAATTGCTGAGTTTAGGCACGTTAATAACGTTTTAATGAAGTTGACTACAGTATATTCATATTTGTCAGTGCTTTCATGTCAATTCGGCGAACATAAACATAAATGATCTTGGTGAAGATGATGATTAAATTAGGATTAAAAATCGGTAGTGAGAGCTGCTGAATTTCCTCCCGTCGGATGTGATATAAAAACAAATCGATTATTTTTGTAAACTCAAGTGGATGAAACTACATTTCTTAGTGCTTTCATGTCAATTCGGCGAACATATGACACATTAAATGATCGTGAGGATGATGATGTAAAAATATTTTGTTTGAGCCGGTCTGCATTTCCTGATGAGAAAACAAACCTTAGCTTTTTGTAGTTGCAGTCAGTGGTGTAGTGGGCGTTGGACGCGGGGGTATGCCGTACCCCCACTTATTTGCAGTAGGGCCTGGCTCATTTCGTGGCATCTGCAGGCAGTGGCAAGTACTTCCGGCATCTGCCACAGAGGCCGCTACTCCGTGGTATCTGTGGCAAGTATATGCCACAGCCACAACTTGCCGTGGCAAGTATATGCCACAACCATGCCACAACTTGCCGTGGCAAGTAAATGCCACAAGTTAAGAGAAGGTTTATGGTAGCTGCCACTCGCCTTCCGTGGCAAATGCTGATATTTAAACCCGTATTTATCGCGTAAAATGTCGCTGTTTTGGCATGACTTTATCGGACTGATCTGTACACAAGACTGATGATCTGTTACTGATGGTCCGATCTCTATTTTTCAAAAAGATTAAACATTATATGTTCTATAGATTTTACTTGGAGAACGTGGTTTGTTAAAATAAATAAACGTGCTATTTTTATGATAATAAAAGTTGACATAAAGATCTAACATTGTTGACCAGAGGTGGGAAATAGGCTAACTTGTATACTCAAGTACTGTACTTGTGATTTAGAAATAGCCTACTTGTGCTATAAGGATAAGGACAACCAAGCGCAAAGCCTACAAGCACTGAAAAGCTGGCAAGGGGAGACGGATGAGCATGACTCAGCGTTCTGTCAAGAACTCGAACAATATAAATTGTTCGCCAGTTTCAAAACGCAATAAGAGGGTGGGTGTATAAAAAAGCATGCATTGTGTCTCGATTTTTAATATACTGTCATGATTGTCTTAACGGAATAACATGGTTTGTTTAGATTCACTGATATCAATATCTAATAAGAATAATCTGAAGCATTTAAATAAAAATGTTCAACCAGAATTAAAATATTAAATTACAAAACAGATACAATGACATTAATCTGTTTATTAACAACGAAAATAATAGAAATTAAGTACATATGCCTGGATTTAAAATAACACATTTATACATGTGTACAATCAAATATAACTGTCCTTTGCCTCATTTATAAAATATAAATCTTAGCATCTCACTAGCAGTGGCAACTGCAATCAGTTACAGCTGCCCTAAGTCTGTAGCCAAATCTAATAACACCATTGTACACGTTGCTGTGTTAATACAGATATTTATTTTTTAATTATTTGTCTTTACTAGTAACAATACAGTATATCGTAGCAAGCAGTGGAAACTCCTCTCAAGAAGCGACAATTGCCAAGGGCTTGCGTTGCAACGCTCACTTGCCAATATTTCTTTTTTTATTACAATATAGGCCTATGTTTAGCCTACTATCGCACGTTTGTTTATTTTAGCAAACCAAGTAGGCTATTCCAAGTAAAATTGAATATAAATGATAATTTATTATCTTTTCAAAAAATAGAGATCGCACATCAGTCCTGTGATAGTCCAGCGACATTTTACACGATAAATACGGGTTTAAATATCAGCATTTGTCACGGAAGGCGAGTGGCAGCTACCGTAAAACTTCTCTTAACTCTGGCATCTTGTGGCAACTCCCGTTCAGCATGCGCAAATGCCACGGCAAGTTTTGGCATATACTTGCCAAGGCAAGTTGTGGCATATGCTTGCCACGACAAGTTGTGGCATATGCTTGCCACGGCAAGTTGTGGCATCTGTGGCATTTACTTGCCACGGCAAGTTGTGGCATATACTTGCCACGGCAAGTTGTGGCATATATAAGTTGTGGCATATACTTGCCACGGCAAGTTGTGGCATGGTTGTGGCATATACTTGCCACGGCAAGTTGTGGCTGTGGCATATACTTTTCACAGATACCCCATCTGTGGCATATACTTGCCACAGATACCACGGAGTAGCGGCCTCCGTGGCAGATGCCGGAAGTACTTGCCACTGCCCGCAGATGCCACGAAATGCGCTTGCTGTCTCTCCTTATTTGAAGCATGATTTCTTTTTTTATTAGTCTAATACATCTAAAATCATTGCCAGTGTTATCAGTTGCAAGTGTGTGTTTGTTGTAATAATGACGAAAACATAATAGGCAGATTTCACAGTAATTATAATAAAAACGTGGCTCAAGCATTTATGCAACTTGATTTGAAGCGTGTGTGTGTGAGGGGCAGAACTGTGTGTGTAGGGTGACCAGGTGTCCCGCACTGTGCGGGACTGCACACACAACATTTTTATTATTTGTCCCGCGTCCCAAACATTGAGACTATGTCCCGCATTTGAGTGATAGTCGCGCAGAAAGGCCGGATCGGTTCGCTGACAGCCGGCACCGCCCTTTATTATTATATTGTCTAAACGGCATCATGTAAATTGCGCTGACAGGCGACACAGAGGTCCCCAAGCCCCCCCCCCCCCCGTTGACAGTTCACGAGCGTGTCCATAGTGTCTCCCGTCCACCCACCACCCCGTCCACCCAGTTAAACATCCCCACTACACCACTGGTTGTAGTAGTACACCAACATGGATTAAACGTGTGTTTTTTTTTACCACAATGTTGGGGAAATTAATGGATAAAATGCACAGATTATTATTATTATTATTATTCCCACTCCGATCGGGACACTAGGTCCACCGTTTCCCCGTAGCAAGGCTCCCCCCGTTGACAGTTTACGTGGGCTGGGCTGGGTGCAGTGGCGGACTGGCCATCGGGACGAATCCCGATGGGCCGGTACCGAAGTGGGCCGGTCGGATAAGTCACTAGCACATCCCCCACTCCCCCCGTTGACAATTTACTAGTTGTACCGAAGTGGGCCGGTCGAGAGTCCCGGGTTGATTTTTAGTCCCAGTCCACCACTGGCTACATACCTAAACTAGGTAAACTACCTAAACTTCTAACAGATACAACATAAACCGATCCTTCAGCCTCATATGAGCTCTCAGACACGTTCAAAATTAAACTGTCATCGCTGTCTGAGCTTGCTGCTGTGTGCGCCATCGTGCGTTTACATGCGGATGCTGGGATCCTGAACGGTGCAGTTGGAGTGCTGTGCCCGCATTGACGTCACCCATAATTTGGCGGGACTTGAAGAATCCCCGAGAAGATCCAGGAAATGGTCAACATTGAAGGGCAGATTAATGGTTATCAAAGTACAAATATCCAAAATCAGTTCAGTAACGGTTTTCAAGGGGACAATATTTACTCAAATTAATGGGTTTGGATGATGGGGGGAAATCGTGTCACAGGCTCTTTAAAGATTTTCTCAGCTCCAGTTTTACCTGATTTGTTTTGGGTTGGATAAGCCTGTGCAAATTTAGTGAAGTTATCAATTATCACTAAAATATATTCATACCCTCCCCTGCTTTTTTCAAGGTGAAGATAACCTATGGAGACCATTTCAAATGGTGCTGTTACTATGACACATAGGGGCTCTGACATGCACTGTAGGTTTTTTTTTGTTGTGTGTTATAAAAAACCTCAATGTCTTTCTGCATCCCAGGCCAATAAAACCTGTCTCGTGCGAGGCGTAAAACTCGTTCCACCCCCAAATAACCCATTTCACATTGAAGGTACCTGTACACCAGTCCTCTGTACTGCTCTGGAAGCCCGATTTGAGTACATGTTGCAGTTTTGCGTTTCAACGCATGGGGTATGGGGTGCCTATCTTTATTTCGTTTTCCGGGGCCACCATCAGTGATGCAAACACAGGTATGGTGAAAAAAGAGAGAACTATTTGAAACAGAAAGAAACAGCGTAATAAACCATCTGACAAAGGCCTGTGCTATAATGCTTCAATTAACTGTTCTTTATAATATACTCAGATCAATAGGAGACAGAGATGTTAAGTTATAAATCGAGGGTTTTTATTATTATTTACAGCAGGGGTGGGGAACCTTTTTCCTTTCAATGTTTACAACATCCTCCGAGGGTCATACAAATTATTAACTCAACCTCTGCTTAAGAAAACTAAAATCACAGCCCATTCATTTGGCCTTTCTTTCATGCTGTGCAAAGAAAAAGCAACCTCTTAATCCAGATATCTTACCATGACTCGCGCATGCATGTGCATGGTGTGGCATGATCCCCACAACAGAAAGATATGGACACAAGATGTGTGCAAATGTATTTAGTATCCATGTGAACATGATTTAAGTGGGGGGGGGGGGACCTAACCTCCTCTAGGGCATGCTGCCCCGGGAAGATTTTTTTTTTAAATGTTGAAGTTAAAAGCATCAATCGGGTGCACTTTGAGAGCAACATGAGGAGATCTATGGATACATCTCAACACCCATATGAAACAGAACAGTAAGCAGATTTTTCTGTTTGGATATTTTACAAATCACTCTCCTTTTAAACTCTATTGTTATTTTTAACAACTTTTTTGTTACTGTCATATAGTATTTTATACCTGTTTTTCATTTAGTCTCCAATGTCTCATTAATAACTATAATGATCATATCAAGGTGTGCCTTAGCCTCACTGAGCTGAGGTTATTTGAGCATCTCAGGAGAGAGCTCTCTTCCACCTGGTTGTAGAAAAGCTCTTTATATTCGTTAGCATAGCTAGCTAACCAGATGCTAATAACAACAGATCGCCACTGTGCTTACAACTAAAGACACAGCCACGCAAACACTGCGGCATGTGTACGGCTCCTTATGGGTACTGCAATATTTGAAGAGCTGGAGCGGCGTTCCGGTGCTCTCCGTCAGCATTCCTTTCAGACGAGAAGACACGTTACGCTCGTGTTGTGTTCAAGGAACCTGTCATTGGCCAGGAAAAACAGGTAATCGCTTGTTTAATTATTTTTGCGATCTAGATTTCTTCTTCTTTTTGGAAATGAGAAGTTGTCCGTCCGTCCGTCCGTCGGACTGACTGACTGACTGACTGACTGACTGACTGACTGACTGACTGACTGACTGACAACCCCCCCCCCCCAAACGAAAACTCTTCGGTTCTCCACGAATTACACAAGTCACCCAAATCAGCGTTAAAAAAGCGGGAGGCGCCGACAAGCGACTAATTTGCATCACTGCACCATGCCCGTGTGCTGCTCCTGAGACGACAAAGGCTGCGTGTGACCTCCCTGTTGACTTTGAGCTCCCCTCGTGGCTTGCACGGGCTGATCCACCTGCTCCTCTCTCTCGTCAGCTGCATGCAGTTCTGCCTTTATTTTGAATGTCCACATATCCTTTTCCAGTGAGGTTGCTACGCTCACAACACTGCTGCAATTCCTTTACAGTCAGTCCTAACAGTTTTTTTTCGATCTCATTTAGAAAATCTTCTCTGTGATCTGACATCTTGTTTCTGACCGGACTTTTTCACGGGAAAAACTAACAAACGAGGCAAAGCCGTACTAGCTACACTACACTTGAACTGTTAGCCTAGCTACGAACCACGTTACCCGTCGCTCTCCAGTATCCGTCTTTATCGTTCTTTCCCGGGAACCTAGTTAATAAGTTAATAATCTCGGAAGGATCACTCAGACCGCAAGGGCATTATAGGTGTAGAAAACGTTCATTTATTAACTTCCACAAGGCAAATGTTCAAGATGTCAGCATCTCAAACAATCTCAAAAACACAACACACAGACACACTTATTCTGTTCATGTCCAGTATAAAACAATCATGAACCATAAGGCGATCTGCCCCCTTGTGGTATAAACATGTATATGCAGGTAGACAACCTCAACCTTATGGGTGCTACACATGTTATATAGTTACTCAGATTATAACGGAACCCAAGGAAAAGCAATCGATTCCAGATCAAGTCAAACCAAAATCCAGCCAATTCCAAGCTATGCTCATATGCTCAGTTGGTCAGGGCAACCCAATGCGGGAAGACGGGCAACTCAACATAGTTGAACGATGGTGCTTCAGTTAGGATAACTCTTCTATATGCCATTGTTTTTTTAAGATGAATTCAAAATAAGATGGAACAGATTTTCTAACAAAACTTATAATTGTATAGTTTTTTGTATACGTTGTTTTGTTTTTGTTGAATTAAATTACACTGGGAAAAACCCTTAAAAGATGGATTGATGGATTGAAATGAGAATGATAGTTCAAACTGTAATATTAACACTATGTGACCTTATGGAAGGCAGGTGATGTTGGGAAAGGTAGGTAAAACCATCAGAATGAATGACTTTCTTTGAGGTTCCATTCCTTCTTAATTGGAGAACTGACGGCTAAACAAACTCACCAGACGCACAATCCTCCTCGTCCGCCCCGTTCTCGCAATCCTTCTCCCCATCACATCTCCATGACAACGAGACACACTTGTTGGTTCCCCCACAGTCAAATTTCTCTGGGGGGCATGTCTGTTTGCCTGTGGGCGAGATGAAAGAGATACAGAGATTACTGCAGTGGTGTTATGATCGCTTAAAAGACAGTAAAGCCGGAAAAAACACTGGACTTGATTTCTATCGCCCCCACGATGCAGTTAAAACTCATCCAAACTCCACCACACTGGCCAATGGATTTCACTGTATTGGCCGCCTCTAAAGAGGAATGTCAGGAGATCATGAAATACAGCAAATGCAAAATTGGCTGTAAAGCAAACGAACAGCCCCCCCCTCCCCCTCCTGCCAATCTGGTCTAGTTGGCACAGGGTAGGTTTGATCAAGATTACAGTGTGTTTCATAGGAAGCTTGTTGTTAATATTACATCTTTGCTTACAGTGCAGCCTTGAGCCTGCCAGTATGGAATCAAGGGGCAGCCTGCACGGTAAATCATTTTACTTTCTGATGGATTTGTTTACAGTATATTTAATTACAGTGGTTCCCAATGTTTTTTTTGACACACACACCCCCCACAGCCTTGTCAGAAGAGTTCAAGTAACCCTCTTCTTAGCATGTTTTACCTTCTTCTAAGGATTTTAATCCGGATGCTATTTACCACTATTAATGAAAGTCTATATTGTTATGTTTTTTTTTGTTGTATACAGCGTTACGGCCGCCGCCTTCTATCTGCCCATTAACCTTTCTGTAAGTGTTTGCAGCTGGGTGTTTTATATGTATATGAGCTGTGCCGTTGCCCAGACGCCATTGGATGCCGGCTTCCTGTCCCTCCCCCGGTAGGCGTGACCGAAGATCTGGATTGGAACATGCCGGACCTGACTCTCCAATCCCCGCACACACCTTCCGGGGAAAACTACAAGAATGTGTGCACCTCAGTTAGTCAAGAGAGGTCTGAATCTGTGGCAGACCTCTCTCGGTACTCTCCCCTTACATCCTGTGATCATTCTGTTAACAGTGGTTAACTAGTTGTGGTATATTTGTGTTTATACTTGTTACTCTGTTTATCTAAAGTAAAATGTTAACTGTGGTTAACTTGTACTCAGGCTGTGTTTTATAACAGCCTACTTTTGTTATCCCTATTCCTTTTTCCACTTTAGAAGTGAGGTTTTCTTTTGTTAGTTTTGTTTGTGTATTACTGTAACTTGTGAAAGCTCTTACTTAAAGAGTCTACCTTAGTTACTTTAGTTTCTTATTCAAACCGGTGCCTTTGTGGCCTTTTGTTTGGATTATGGTTGCTTGTTGCCAATTTCATTTAGCTCATTCATTAAACAACTTCCACATTTACCAATTTCAACTGGTTATATGTTACCTTCTACTTTCCACGAGCCGGGACGTAACAACAGTTACACTGTCAATATTTAAGTCGGTCTATCTAGCTATTTTACTATTTATCCATTACAACTTTCCATTCATTTAGCCAATTATTTTGAACATTCATTATTAATTATTCTCTACAACATAACTGTTCTTACTATTTAATCATTTATTTTCGGCAAACATACATTATTTAACCATGTATCCATTACTCAAGATATATTACCATTTATCTTTTGGACAAATATTTCAACCATTTAACCATTACTTTAACGAACTGTTTCTACAGTGCATGCATTGCTTTTAGTTGGACCCTCCAGGAAAATGCGGGCAAAAATCCTTGATTATGCGGGCTAAAATCCTTGATTATGCAATTAAACATACAGGGTTTTTATGTGATTTTATGCGGTGAAGTTGCGGGAAGTTGCAAAATATGCGGAAAGTTGCGAAATATATATTTGTTACTATTGGGCTGTCTTATTTATTCTCTCTCACACACAACTTGCCACTAACGTTACACCCCTTTACTATTCAATTAAACACATTCAATGTTTATTTATTGTAAAAGCAATTGTGCTATTATACACACACACACACACACACACACACACACACACACACACACACACACACACACACACACACACACACACACACACACACACACACACACACACACACACACACACACACACACACACACACACACACACACACACACACACACACACACACACACACACACACACACACACACACACACACACACACACACACACACACACACACACACACACACACACACCTTCGCCTCATTCTGTTTTCATTTAATCGTTCGTTATCTGACCAGCTTCAATCTTGTAGGCTACTCACTTCGTTTCTTGTAGCCCTCGAAAGGGTTTTGGAGGTTGATGCCTTGGTGAACGTGAGTTGTTTGGCTTGTCCGCAGCAGCAGAAAGCATTTTCGAATGTTTGAATGAATCAAAGTGGGTCGTCACCGTCGATTTTCTCTAAGACTTATGCTCCAACACACAGTTGCACGGGGTGCAGAATAGTTTCCCCCCACTTTCGTGAAAGACATCGGGGTACTACTCTGCCCGTTTTTTTTTACTTTTTTTTTTCTCAACTTTGTGTGGGAAAATGCGGGGATTATGCAGCCTTTTGATAAATATGCAGACTTTTAAAAATCAGCGCTATTTTGCTGATTATGCGGTAAATTCTGCATGGAGGGTCTAATTAGTTATCGCACCATTTATCCATTAATTTAAGACAATGTGTCTATTACTACAAAGTACTCTACCAATTTTCCACTGCTTTTAGGAAACTATTTTGACCATTTATCCATTACATTTAACAAACCCACAATATATAAACATTTATCCAGTACAGTACCTTTGTATCCAGTAGTAAAGGACCATTTATCCAGTACTATCCAGATGTATTACCATTTAATTATCACCTTTGGCTAGATATTCAAATAGTTTATTCCTTACTTTTTTACTCACTTTTTCTGTCATTTTAGACAATTTATCCATTACTATTAATTATTAAACCAATATTCCACTAGTTTTAAACAAATATTTTTGACTATTTATTCATAACTTTTAACAAACCTACAGCATTTAACTTTTAAATAGTACTTTTACTATATTACTAGAACAAACATTATCATAAGTATATCTAATAGTTTGAACTGCATGCATTTTAGCTTTAGCTTCTTTCCCTTTGCTTACTAGCATTCACACATGTAATGTTCATACAGCTCACCCTACTGTATGTGGATATATTTTTTCATCAAATTGTTACATCTATTTTTTTTAATCAGTTGAGCTACTTTAAAATCTTTCCAACTACCCACTTGCAACTGCCACCCTTTGCAGCTGCTTATTAAGGCTAGCTTTCGAAACCTTTCATATGGTCATGTTTTTTTTCTGAGCTTACTGAAACAGCATTTCCACTGCTGGCAAACAATGTAATGAGCGGATCATTAGTAGCGAAATGACTGAAAACACGCTCCATAATGAATATCATTTATGAGGTTGGAAGAATCTCTAATGCTGTCACTATCAACGTTCAGCGTACACTGCATTGTGGGTAATTGGACCAGACAAGGAGAAGGTCTGCCAAAGCATGTTTCTAAACAAAGCACATCTGTTCATATGGAAATGCCTTCATTAGAACACTGCACTTAGGCTCAAATTGAATTTATTTTTGTGTAATGTAAATGTAATATGCAGTGCGTTTTAATTATTAAATGAACAACTGTATATCTTCCATGACTATCACAGAGTTCAAATTGCATGGTGCATTTAAGCTTTAGTTTTTGATGCTTTTTATACTGGGTCTAAATGGCTTTGAAGTTGGTTTGCATGTTCTTTTAAATCAATGAAGCATAATTATATGTTCTCTGATAGCATGAATAAAAATCAATTATACAAAAAGCATGAAGTGCAATGCAATTATTCATGGTTATATGATTAAGAACTTTGATTCCATGTCAGAATAATGTCTTTCATTTGCTTTGTGAAATACAGTACTTGCTGACATGTGCCCTAGATCTTTGGATATCATTCCAATTGCATTATCTTATTAATTGAAGTGATTTTTCATCCCTCGAAAATAAACAGTTTTAAGATTCTGTGATTGCTAGTTTATTTATTGTCTCTTCCTTATTTCAAATAAATTGAATTGCTGGTGTGGGATGTAAAAGGTAAATGAAAAATGTAAAGGTAAATGAAAAAATTGTTTTAAGTCTTCTGTCCTGACTCCACTTGGGAGTTCATTCCACTGTGGGAAGTGGATTGGAAAGAGCCTTGATCAAGAAAATTGACCAAAGAAAAAAAAAGAAAAATGTCTTCCACTTTCTGTCCAGGATCAAACTCATGAAAACTGTAAAGTTGTCTCTGCAGGTCTAGCATAGAAAATCTATCAGACAGCTGCTGCTGATTCAGAACGCTGCTGCTCGAGTTCTCACTAACACAGAGAAACTTGATCACTCCAGTTCGGAGGTCTTCACACTGGCTTCCTATCTTTCTACTGCTGGCTTATAAAGCATTGACTGGTTTATTGTCAAAATTAATTTCTGATCTGCAACATTACGAACCATTGAGAACTCTCCGTTCGGCTGGGACAGGTCTGCTTTCTGTCCCCAGAGTCAGAGTCAGAACTAAACATGGAGAAGCAGCTTTTAGTCATTATGCTCTATATATCTGGAACAAACTACCCAGAACTGCAGGTCTGCTGCAACTTTCACTTCTTTTAAATCAAGGGTGAAGACTTTTCTATTTGCCACTTTTAATAATAATAATAATAATAATAATAATAATAATAATAATAATAAATCACTTTATTTGTATAGCACCTTTCATACAGGGGATTGCAGTTCAAAATGCTTTACATCAGTAAGAAATAAGACATAAAATCAGTGTAAAACAAGCAGCAAGAGCAAAGCATAAAGTGGGATAAAATAATAAAAAATAAAAACATGGAGAATAAAACAGAGAAATAGTGCAATGTCAATCACAGAGAATAGTGCAGTATAATAGTGTAAAATCAGTAAAATGCTTTGGTAAAGAGATAGGCATTTTTAAAAGGCGTATTGGCTTCCCTAATATTGTTGGTTAACGTGTTCCACAGTTTTGGGGCGTAGTTTACAAAGGCTGCTTCACCGATCTGCTTATGACTTAATGACTGAATGTAGTTAAATGTAATGTTATGTGTTATCTTGCCTCTGCCTACAGAGGTAGTTGGTGTCAGTGTTCTGGCATACACTGATTACATTACTCATCAACCACTTAGTTCGTTTTTACATGAGTGCCTGTGTTGGTCAAAAAACATAAACAAAGCTTGTTATCAATACTAGACGGGATGGACGCTACAATTACTAACTGATATAATTCATCAGTGGACGGGAGTAAAGAGAGTTGAACCACAGGACCATGAGAGAATATTTGGTGTATTTTGGATTTGAACCCAATGCTTATAGGGAACATTAGAGGATTAAGATATCTGTACACTTTTAGTGTGAACCTATAGAAAGAAAGGAACCGTCTCAGCTGAAACAGCGCAGTGACCACGGAGAGGCCATCTGCACAGCCATCCAACGTCAGAAATCTAAGCAAGAGTGTCATTAAAAAATATGAACCAGTAGCAACTTCCCTTAGCAGGTCATTCTTGAGCTGAATGAAACTGCAACAGGGAGATGGTGTAGTGGATAAAGACATGGAGTGGTTTGTACTCTACTTCTATACAGCATTTTCTTGCATTTATGTTGATACAGATAGAACCGCGTGGCTGGTGCTGTGAGCAAATATCAGCCTGAAATTAAAATTGGCTTTAATGGAGGCATGTTGAAAGTTTTTGTCACTTCATGCCCTCAAGAGGCATTTTGTTTAATTATTTTTTGCTTAATTATTTGTCATTTTTCAAGTTACGAGATGTTTTCCTACGTTTGTCATGAAAAATTATGTATCAGGAATGTAGGGTTTGGGAATTATGGCAGTTTTAAATTTCATTTGACATCATGCACTCTAGTTAATGTTAAAATCTGAAGAAGGCCTATGTACCAAGGTCTGAACAATGTTTAATATCTCTAAAATTAAGAATCAGATTTAAAAGTTATGTTACACGAATAATTTCAGTAAGATGTGTAACATTTTAAAGTTCGAATGAGGTTTCTGAGTGAAAGTATGAATGAACAGTTAGCAGTTGAAGTCACATGAAGATTTGTTGAAGTCTGAAGAATTTCTCCATTGACTTCAATGGTTAAAAATGTGATGAATTATGGGATGTATCTCTGGAATTATGAAAGTTATGAATGATAAAAGTAATAGCAATCGATTCCCGGCTGAGCTGAACGTTTTGATGTTTGAACGGAGTTTCTGCGATGTTCAATGCGGGAGGAGAAGACCGGCAAAATAACGGGCGGAATAATAAGAATAAAGAATTCCGTGCGTAGAAGAACAGATAGTGCCCACTAAATTATGCCCTGTGATGTCTTTTCAGTCACTTCTTTTTAGACAGCCTTGAAGAGCGTGGAGTGAGCAAACAAGCCTAATGATGGGGATGATTAGCTCAAATGGATGATTATGGATGGAGCTGTATCTTAAAGAAGACTGGTCAGGGAGGCAATACAGGAAACATCTCTTAGAAATGTCTAAGATGAAAGAGGCAAGGAGGTGGTTTCTTTGAGAGAGGAAATAACACGGTGTCTTGAATGAATTCGATGTAGGTTCAGAGAGGACCAGAAATAAAACAAGAATCTGACTGAGGAAATTAACCGAAGGGTGACGGAGAGCGCAGAGCAAAGAAAAACAGAGGACAGCTCCGGGGGCACGCCAAGAGCAAGAAGCTGTGTAAAGAGGAACAGGATGAGGAGACAAACTGCTGCTGACCTTTCAGGTTGTTTTTCTACAGCCAAATCAAAGCCATCCGCACCGAGTGGAAAGAGAAGAAGGAGGCGAGGCAGAGCGTAGACTTGAGCAGAATGAGAATCCACCGAAGGGAAGGCGAGCTGTCCTGTCCTTTTAAAGGATGACTCTTTAATGAACCGTATAGCTCTGGTACTACTGAATCCAAACAAAGACACAAAACCTCTCTAGGACAAAGAAGTAGGGTTGTACCGAATGTCAATCATTTGAAGCTTCATTCGGTGAAACCTCAATAGGAGCATCCAACATTTGATGCATATATTATGACCCTGACCAAAAACCTCAGTTTATATAAAGTGGTACATGAGATTCAATTATTTAACCAAATGTGATTTATGTTGCTTTTAGACCACCTTTTAACCCTAACCCACAAGCTAAAGAGCCATTTTGGTTTTGAATGCATTGCAAATGTTGTATTTGAAAGGCTAAATGCCAACAATTACGAATTGAAACTGAATATTTAATTAGATAAAAACATGTTTGGTTTCTTTAGAAATAATTACAAAAACCTATTTTGAGAAATGTTGACTTTTTGACATTACTACTAAAAATTAATGGAAAACACACGTTCGAAACAATTCTATGCCACCACAACTGGAATATCATTTAATAATAGTATAAAAATAATAATGTTAATGTAGCCTCATCTTAATCTGCAAATCTGAAGAAATGCTGGGTTTTAACCATATATACAGTCTATGGTTTTAACATAATGAATGGACACAGCATTGGAATATTGATTTAGAATTAAAATGTCAACGCTTTTAAGTCTCAAAGCTTTGAAATATTTGGTAATACCTTACAAAAGCATTGATTGAAATGTCTCAGCTTTTTTTAAGATGTAGGTAAAAGAGTTTTTAAGGCAAGTATTTTTGAAGGCAGAGCCGGAAATTGCTATTGCAAGGGCACTGTTTACTAAAAGCAATGGGATTGTTCCATTCTACTTATAAAGTTTAGAAAATAAACAACTACGGCAAACACATATTAACTACTCACATTTTGTTCAAACTATCCCTCTAGTAAACTGGCCCCTCTAAGATGAGATTCTAACCAAAAAATCATTGACTTCGAGACAAGGGAGCAGGGAAGTGCTTCAATGCTAACCAATTTCCTGGTTTAGGACTCCTGCACTACTCCCTTAGAGTTGTGCTTAAGAAAGCGGCCACATAATAAAAGCCAATTACTCACAGACAAACTGACTGCCAGGCTGTTGTTTACCACCAGAGTGAAAAACGAGGGCTCATCTCCATTGTGGTGTTTTGGCAGCAGATGTGTTCACAATGCATCATCCTTTTTACATGACCCAAGGCTGCATTCAGCTCCACATTACAACGCTTTAATAGCTGTTCTTATTCATTTGATCATCGCAATTGACCTTGTTATTATTGACAGCCGTTTCTCCCTAAACTTGGCTCTCAAGAGAACAAGTGGATACACTCTTTGATTTTTTAGTTGTCACCACCAGGCAATTGATATATAAATGTGATAAAGGAACAGAGCAGAAACATTTGTGAAACTGGTCTGATATAATAAGCCGCAGCTTCATAACGAATGTAAAACGACACTACATCTGACATTGAGATCTTGGAAGTGCTCATTCGCAGCCTATTCATATAGGTTAACGTTTATGTGGCTGCCTCCAATTGACGATGGATATATGACAGTTACTGCTTCAAATCCTCATGCAGAATCAGAAGAACACACATCCCAGTGTTTTACAAATGTATTTCTGAGTAATCCTGACCCTCTTTTCAAAACCTTGCGTGTTCACCTATCTGAGTCTGTGCACTGTCAATGTTCAGGTCCTTATGGTGTATTAGATAACTCTCTGCCTCATTGCTAAAGAGACAAAGCGTTTCAATAATTTGAGTCATACTCAGATTCACCGCTTCATTAAACCGGGTTAGCGTGGCCGTGTCCTCAGCCCCTGAATTATAGATCTGGTACAGCGTTGAACACTTGCGGCTTGAAGACTACAAGATGGAAAATTGTTGTTTTCCACAAAGTGCATATGCAAGTTATTTACTGTACATCATGAGCTCCATAAGAGTGACTTCAAAAGCTGGAAAAAGCCAGAATAAAATGGCAGTTTAGGGATTTGTAGGTGATGGCAAAACATTGGACTGGTAGACAGTTTATTCACACCTATTTGCAGTTTAGAATAGTCAAATATGTGGAGTTAAAACAAGCTGCTTCTCAATGTGAACTGACAGAAGTATGCACCGAGTCATCCTACTTGATGGCTTCCGGATTGTTCAGGCAATGTTTCTATTTACAACATTTATGATAAAAAAATGTCTGGCCCCTCTAAACAAACTTTACTGTCACCTGGAGCTGCAAATTACTTAGGTAGATGTATTAACTTGTCAATTGACAGAAAATAAATCCCTTACTATTTTGTTGTTGTTATTTACGACGGAGTATTAGAGCCACACTTAGAAGAAAAAAACAGAGATTTCGAGAATAAAGTCGTAATAATACGAGAATAAAGTCATAGTTACGAGAATAAAGTCGTAACATTACGAGAATAAAGTCATAATTACGAGATTAAAGTCGTAGTTTCATAAGTGACTTGAGAAGCGGACTTGGAGGAGATTGTCTCCTTTCTGCAGAAGGAAATGGCTGGTTCTGGCCGACTACATTACATTACATTGCATTTAGCTGACGCTTTTATCCAAAGCGACGTAAAATATTCGACCAACAAGATACAAACTTGAAAAAAACTGAATCATATAAGTACATCAGGTTTCATAGAGCTAAAACATTTCAAGTGTTAAAACTGGCTTTAGATAAACCAGCCCTTTATTAGTAAGTGCTTTGTTAGCAATTCTTTGTTAGTAATTCTATCGCTCGAAGTGGAGTCAATGGGGAGCTCATTCCGATTCCACTACAAGGCTATCGTTCGACTCCTTCTGGATTCAAAGCCTTGATTACAAGTCTCATCGTTTCTTGTGAAACAACAAATCCCCTTTGAACAGCTCGTAGATGTAACCAACGATAGCCTTGTAGTCGGCCAGAACCAGCCATTTCCTCCTGCAGAAAGGAGAAAATCTCCTCCAAGTCCGTTTGGTTCTTTCTTCGAAATAATAGACATAGTTTCTTGCACAACCTTTTCAAAGTAATAATATTATGATAATCTGATGCTGATGTGCGAAAAGATTAAGTATTTAGTTATTTGAGAAACCTAAACTAAAGTACTGCTTCACAAGATGCTCCATATTCCTCATTTTATTGCAGGATGCTGCTGTTGTCTCCTTCTCAAGTCATCTATGAAACTACGACTTTAATCTCGTAATTATGACTTTATTCTCGTAACTATGACTTTATTCTCGTATTATTACGACTTTATTCTCGAAATCTCTCTGTTTTTTCTCTCTAAGTGTTGCCCTAATACTCCGTCGTAGTTATTAGATAGCACTGTCATCCATTATCGACATGTCATAAATATGTATTCACCACAACTAAGCCTTACAGGATCATTTGTAGGATCCTTGCCAAAATGGTGAATATGTGCTCCCCCTAAACAAGGCTAAAAGCAAAGCATCATCTGGATCATTTACTGAAAATATAATTTTCCCCTAATGGACTGATGAACTGCAGACGTGAAGTTCCACAAAAGGAAGTACATTTCCTGAAATAGTTTTCAGAGCAACAAGCACATTTCAGAACATTTTGAGCACAGGTTCGCACTGAAACGCACCTGTCTCCTTATGAACTTTATTAAGTGTTTGTGTGACAAAGACTAACCATGGGTCAGTCTGAGTTAACCCACATTAATTGCAAAACGATCAGGTTCATATTTGTAGAGATATATCAACCATTTTAAAAGACCAATAGAACCGTGAGAGTCACGTCTTTAATAGTCCCATGGTTTCCAGCAGATCTGAAATATATAGGGGGGGGGTGCTATTGAACGGTTCGCCGGAGCGTCGCAGTCGAGTTACTGCGGAGAGCATAAAGCAGCTCCTTCACGCGATAGCTAAGCGAACAGGTACAGGGGGGGTAGTTAATCGATCGCAGATGGCGTCGTGCTCGCGGACGGATACAAAAAGATTAAACCTAAATGGGTCGCGGAATATAATTTGGAGGACGTTAAAGGTAGGGTAGGTAATTCACTTCAGAAACACGGCACGGGTCAGATAACTGGATGGCCTACCTGCCTGTCAGCCTTCCATCTCATGCACAAACTTATCTCGTGCCCTCATTGGTCATGTGCGCGTTTGTGTGTGTTGGAGGAGGGGCTCTGTAAGGAAGTCTGAAGGAAGGGGCAGATTTTTTTTGGTTGTGTACTTTGAAATTCTAGCGCACTCGAGCTGGTTTCTCCATTCTTACCTACCCTACTGTACCTTTAATATACCTGGGCGGCCCGCCCAAGTAAAGTCTATGTGTGGGAAACCCTGAGTCCATATAGGACGTTTTTTGAGTGTGGATGGAGCAGATCTCTCTAGCTTAACCTTGCCTGATCGATCCGATCCTAAACGCTTTTTTTTTGTTTTTAGCCTGCCGTCTTGTGGACACACTTTCCAAAGCATTAATTCATAAGTATGTAGTTATTTCGAGATATATTAAAGTTGTTCTTGTTGGTTTCAAAGCCCCGCCTCCTCTTGTTTGAGTGATGCGAGTCAACACAAATGATGCCGCTGTAAAACTGGCGTGAATTATTGCAGGGCAATTCTTTGATTGGTGTCCGTTGTGAAAGCACAATAAGACTCACAAAGCAGATTAATCATACATCTCTGCAGAACGTTTATTCGGATTCTTATTGGCAGTGTCCATCCACACAGTACCTCTAATAACAGCACTATAACAAACATCACAAAAAAATTAATTCAAAAAGATGAAACAACACAGAACTGTAGCTTCCAGTGCGTGCAATTCAAACATTTACCAAGAAAAAAGTCCCCATTATAAAGTCGATAAAAAAAGGCTTTATAATAAACTCCCCTGGAAAATTCTCAACAGGGTTTGAAGCTCAGTATCTACAAAGAGGTTTATAGAAGGACGTTTTCATCAAAACCCCTTCCAGAGAAATATCTTTAATCCACTGAAAATTACATAACACTTGAAAAGCATAATGTGGTAGATTTCAAATGTGCAGCAGTTAAGGGTTAACCATTGGTGATGAATTTAAAAGCAAAGGAGGACAAACTGATACGCAGAGCTGAGCTAAACTCTGAGTTTAGTCAGAAGACGTAAGTAGCAAACCCCTCTGCACTCTTGTTAGATCGTTCAAAATGGGAGTGGGGCTATGAAGAGCCGCGTTGGGATGGTTACTTTAAAAATGTGTTCAAATTACCTGTAAAAAAAGTGCTCAGTATCTTAATCTAAGCTCACAAAGCAGAAAGAAAGTATGTTCCTTTTCACAAGAAACAGAATATTCTCTTACTTCATTACATGGATTAAGTCAGTTGTCAATATACTGAAATGTCCAAACCAAGAAAACCACAGGGAATAAAGATCAATACAGATTGAATTATAGGATAAGCCTACAGAACAGTTTATTTTACAAATGTTGTTTTAGCTTTATACATGAAACAGCAAACATGGTACTTTAGTTAAAGGGGCCCTATTATGCTTTTTCGGTATTCTTTTTCCGTAGTGTGTTTATAGGTTTGTGTGTACGTAAATGGTCTGCAAAGGCTGAAATCCCTGTGTTCCCTCCAGAGGGAGTTTCTCTCCCACACTCCCCCCCTGAAACGCCTCCATTGGACTCCTTTGTTTACTTTGGTAACAGTGATATCACTAAGTAACACTTACGCATCTATTGGCTGGCAAAACATTGCACGAAATAGGCTAAGAGACATCTCTATGTGGTTGACCAATCACAACAGAGCCTGCAGCGCAGGCAGTATGAGAAAAATAAAGAGCTTTGTGAACATTAAAGCATGCAGACATGTCTATGGGATTAGTTTTGTGTCATAAAGATTTCTCAGAATCAAGCAAAACTAAGAGTTTAAGAGAAAACAAAACTGAGTCAAGCTAAATAAAATCAATTTCAAAAATAAAACTATAAGGCAAAGAGAACTGCAAACAAAAATATATGTTAAAACAAAGAAAAAAGACTTATAGTTTACATGATTGCACAAATGATTTGTTTGCAACTTGTAGTTTTATTTTTTAAATGAAATTTATTTTTGCTTGACTCAGTTTTTTTTTCTCTTAAACTCTTGGTTTTGCTTGATTCTGAGACAGTGTTGCTTTATCTTTATGACACAAAACTAATCCCATACATTTCACAGTAGAGGCACAAAATACAAATGTGAACCTGAAAATGAACATAGTAGGACCCCTTTAAATAAACCCTTGAGATTGAACTGCCTTCCATGACTACACTGGGTCCTTACTAATAATAATAATAATTATAATACATGGGACTTTTATAGCGCTTTTCATGAAACTCAAAGACGCTTTCACAGAGAATTTAAGAAAACACAACAAAAAAAGACAAAGAAATACAAAAAGAGATAAACAAAACAGAAAAATACGGGGGGAGTGGGGTGGTCAGTGGTTGAATGCAGTGTTGAACAGGTGGGTTTTGAGTGATGTTTTGAATGCTGTGAGGGAGGAAGAATCTCTGATGGATTGGGGTAGTGAGTTCCAGAGGGTGGGTGCAGCAACGGAGAAGGCTCTGTCGCCCCAAGACTTGAGGTTGGTCCGGGTGCGGAGGGACAGGAGGTTGGCAGTGGCAGAGCGGAGGGAGCGAGTGGGAGTGTGTCTGTGGAGGAGGTCAGTCAGGTAGGATGGGGCCAGGTTATGGAGGGCTTTGTACGTCATCAGGAGGATCTTGTACTGAATTCTCTGGGGGATGGGGAGCCAGTGGAGCTTGATGAGGACGGGTGTAATGTGTTCACGGATTCGGGTGTGGGTGAGTAGACGGGCGGCGGAGTTCTGGATATATTGAAGTTTGTTGAGGATTTTTGCAGGTGAACCATAGAGGTTTGAACTTTTGGAATACGAGTCAGAAAGAAATCCCCTTGCAGACTAAGTGGCCTAGGAACGTATTACTCTGCATTAGGGCCACTGCAGAAAGAGTTTGTTCCTTTTCTTTTACTCCCCAAGCCTGACAAACAGTGCACGCAGAGTCAGTGCTGTGGCCAGGTAGCAGCTGGCTGCAGAGGCCCACTTCCTCCATGATTACACATTAATCTAATACAAAAGCTATGAGCGCTGGCACTTTCCAGAGTCATTCATATTTCAGCGCTTGCGAGTAACTCACTCAGTGTGGCCCGAATTTGAATGCTTAATAAAGCAGTGTAATTCTACTCCAGCGTGTAATTGGGAAGACACTCAGTGAGCCAGAATGATTTTGGCACAGATGTCTGCTGCGCCGAGTCCGAAAGGCTTTAACCGAGTGCATATGTGTGAGTACTGTATGTTTGTGCACATGTGGAACATAAATAGAAAGAAAGTGCAGGAGAGTTCGGGGGCAAACGGAAAGAAAAACAAGATGAGGGTTGTCTGCATGTGAGAGCGCAGCCTCTGCTTATCAGGCTTCAGCATAACTGGAGCATGATGCATTAACGTGTATGCATTAACGTGTACGCTGTGCTATATGTAATTAATCCGTGTAAAAACAATTGTGCAGCCATCGGTCTCTGCCATTTACATACTGTAATGGTACATTTCCAATTTCTTGCATGTTAAGATTGGATGCACTCTTTGTGGATACACGCCCTTCCCTCCGCTGTTAAGACAGCAAAAACAATCCTCACTTTAGCAAAGTTTAATGATCAATTTGAAGCCTGGTAGATTTTGATTTGAAAGTGAAGCGTTGCATGTGATTGGAGCATCAAGTGCAATGTTTAAGATAAGGAAATTAAAGTTGAACCAATTAAAAAATCAAAAGTCAAAGTAATTATAGCACAGTGTAGAAATACTCTATTACAAGTAAAAGTCCATCTTTTAGAAATAAAAATGTTTAGCATTAACATATGTTTAAAGTACAGAAACTGAAAGAACTGTTACTTTCTGAATTTAAGAAACACATATATCATTACTGTATTGTACTTTGCAAAGATGTGGTCATCACTTTAATGTTCATGTTGATAAAGTAGTGACTTTTCTTTAATATAGATACAGCCATGTAGTTTTAACTTTTTAGTAGTAAATTATAAATGATTTGTTGATTATGAGTTGGATTACTTATCTGGTTTGGACTTATTAAAGGTCCCATTTCATGCTTTTCTGGTTATTACCCGTCCCCTTGTGTGTTATGAAGGTTTTTCTGTAAACGGTCTGCAGAGTCAAAAACCCTGAAAGTACACCCTGTAGCGAGTAAAACTCTAACAGAGAAAATACCTCCCAAAAGCGCCTCGTTGGAGATTTCTCATTTTCTTCCTGGGTACTCTGACGTGGGGATACCCAGAGGCCACACCCTCTGCCAGCCTTTCCCGAAACAAAGCTTCCCAAACCTTTCACAGGGTATATGCAGGAATCCTTAAGTCAAATTTAATATGTTTTAAGACCTTTTTTAAGACCCTTTCCATACATTTTAAGACCTCATCGCAACTTTGAGTTCTAACCGGTTACATTGGCAACACACTTTACCTCACATTTCCTATATTGATTGTAAGATAGCAAAACTAAACAAAGTGCAGACAGCCTCCTTTCCACATGAACTTCAACCTCTCTGTGAAGGTCAGGTTTAATGCAGTATGCTGCTTTTTTGCTTCTGTAGACTCTGTGCTCTATCATTCCAATAAAACTCCTCAGAAAACATTAGAAACCAGTATTTGACCAATAAACAAAACAATTGACAAAACTTTGAACTATGAAATATGTTAAACTTTGGTGAGCTTCAGCGGGGTAATGCCATATAGGAGCTCCCTCACAAATACCCAGGGGTTAAATTGGGCTGGGGCTGTCCGGGGCTAAGCCCTGGCACATAAGACGATGCTCTGACGTCATCACCCTCACACATTTGTCATATGTTTACCAAAAAGGATATATATGTTAAGACTTTTCTCGTTCTTAATATAGACTATATTTAGGGTCTATATGTGTTGACTTTACTTTAAAATAGCAGATCTCTGTGACCGGATATAGTTTGGCTTAGACCCCGGCCCCACACGGTAAAACGCATACGCAAGCGCAAAAAAGGCTTCCGTTCACACGCATTCGATTCATTAACGTGTCCGTTCACACTAGACCGCTGGAAATGCTGGAAACGATGTAGTACATATGTCAGGCCTGTAGGTGGCGCCGCTGCCGCCCGAAATACACCAAAAGCAGCGAAGAAGACCCCGGAGCATGGTTGCCATGGTTGCCCTTCTGTTTATTCTCCGCGGTGGACGGCGTGTTCTCCTGCTGTATCTCTCAGGTAGTCCACCAGCAGAGGAAAAACACCCACCTCTCCGCCTCTTCCAAGGAACGAGGGGACCGTGCGGCAGTTTCCATAAAAAAAATGTTCCGCCGGTCAACATGTCCGTTAAAGTTTAAATCTTCCGTACAAAATTAGGAAAGTGCCGGTCAGAGGTCTTCTTTGTTATTTATTGAGCTTTAAAACAAATTGATAACGACTCTGTTCTCTGTATAATAATATAATAATATTTAATAAACGGTGACTGCCTCTCTTTTTCTCCCCCTCTTCTGACAGCCCAGCAGCAGCAGGAGACGTGGAGGGAGGCGGGCTCTTTCATCGTTATCAGAAAATGATCATATAGGGCACACACGGAGCCGTTGGACCCCCAGAGCGTTGCGTATGCCGGTCTACCCACCTTGGGACCCGTTACCGTAGTCGTTTATTCCCCCCCCCCACACACACACACACAGAGCGCGCACTATGCATGGGGCCGCCTTGTGGGGTTTCCCGACATGTCGTTTCAGTAAATTAAAGGATGTTTCATGTTGTCGTTGCTGTGAACCTTCTTAATACCTTGGAAAATGCCGTTTAATACTTTTTAATAGCCTTCATTTTCGCTAAATTGATTTATCAACTTTTAATACTTTTTAAGACCCCGCGGACACCCTGTTTCAGCGATTCATGCCGGATATGTACAGCGTAGGGCAGGGGTTCCCAACCTTTTTCACCCAGGGCCCCCCCGAATGACTCCTGTTGGAATTTGCGACCCCCCAAAACTTTGAAACTTTAATTATCGCTGTTGCCGATCTGCCCCCCTGCCCGATCTGTACTGTGCATGTGCGAGATGGTCTGCCCTACTGGACAACTCCGTACGGCAACCCAACTAAGACACTTGACACAGTGGCGTTTGGCAAAGCACAAAAAGAAAATGGATTTAACTTCTGTTTGGCAGTTATCATACTGAATAAATATTTACTGTGAATGTATGCAAAAATGTATGGCATATAGCTGTCTAACAGAAGTTAAATCTATGTCTCACTTATTCTGACAATGTACTTAACCCCAAATAAAAGAACCCAATAAAAAGAGTTGTTAAATAATAGTGAAGTCACGTTGTCATAACAATAACTCATCTCTCCCGGTTTTTTGGTGTTCTTTTTTTGCTTTGCCAAACGCCACTGTGTGAAGTGTCCTATTACAGTTGCCGTATGTAGTTGTCCAGTATGGCGGACAATCTCGCACATGCGCAGTACAGATCGGGTAGGGGGGCAGATCGGGTAGTGACAGCCGTGCCTGGTAACAGCGGTTACACCCCCCACACACACAAACACACACACGGCAACAGCGGTAATTAAAGTTTAAAGTCTCAAAAATCCTACAACTACTGTCACAAACTGGATGAATGTGAAGTATTTCATTAAAGGAGCATGAAAGCGTAATTAAGGAGCACTATTGGAGTGACTTTGTTGGTTATTGGACTCAGGATTAATGAATTTGGATGCCCGCTGTATCAAGAAATTAAAGGACGGCGCAAGTGGAAACAATTCACAAAGGGGTTCAACTGTTAAAACACATGCTCATAGTAAACCGGATTTTGGCGATGTGTTTATGTGGATTAAAAAATCGTAAATAATCTACAAAATGGAGGAGACCGATCTGATCGGAGCAACTGTGACAAATAATCCAACTGAAACCGACACTTTACGCGCAGAAGAAACATTTATATTAAACGAAAAAATGATACATTTCTGTCTTTGTATGCTTTTATCAGCTACTAACTTGCAAATGTATGCATCATATTTATTTCAAATGTCGAAGACCAGGACACTTCAAAATAATATACTATGTCTAATAAATAAATGGTAATATGGTTGCATAGGCCTGTATAAAACAAAAATGAAAAACTGGCATATTAGGCAGGTAAATCAAATGCTTGTCTGCCATGGAACAGGTAGCAAAGAGAAGACGAGGTTCAAGTAGGTTCATTAATGTGAACCTTGGGCTTGCACGCCCGCAGCCAGGGATGGAAAGTCCGGTGTAATGTGAGTGACAGCCAGTCTAAAGTCGTTGTGAACGTCCAGTGTGTTGCGTGCTTTTGTTTTGATGGCAACAAGTGCGCTGAAGGCTGTTTCTGATAGATATGTCGTACTGAATGGGAGTATAATCCTGGTCGTGGCATGCAGTGTGAACTTTGGAGCGAGGCTTGGTCCTTTGAGAATCCAAAACTTTTTAAATCCTTTTTCCTGGAAGTATTTCTTTGACAGCGAGTCAGCTTGGATGTCGGTGAGCTCATCTTCGCAATCCAGGTATTCCACATCCTCAACTTTGGCAATAAAGGGATCTAAAACCCACAATTCCTTGGAGAGATACTCGTCTATGTCAGCGAACCGTGATTGCATTTCCGTTTGCAGTGCGTTCATATGGCGGATGAACTCGCGACGTACAGGCACCGTTTCAGGATTGTTTCAGCAGTAGTGGAAACTGTTGCAGCTCCCCCCTCTCCATTTTCCCGACCCTGTACTCCAGTTTGTGCACAAATGCATCATTGGAGAATGTTGGACTCCACGCCTTGCAGACGCTTGTTTGTTTCATTGTAGAGACTGAAGATGTCGGCCATGTATGCTGTTTTAATCCAGAATGACTTAGTCACTTGCTCTGACAGTGCGCGGTTACGAGTTTGTAGAAACTCTTCAATTTTTTCCTTCAGTTCTACAAAGCGTGCCAGCACTCGGCCGCGTGAGAGCCAGTGCACCTCGGTGTGCAGGAGGAGGGTTTGGCGCGCTTCATCCTCGCACAAGTCTGCGAATAGACGCTTGTTGGTGGGGCGACCTTTGATGAAATTGACTATTTTAATAACAGTTGAGAGTGTTTCGCTGAGGTCTTCTGACAGTTTCAGGGCCTGGCGATGTATCACACAGTGAAATATTGTGCAGGGTGGGGCCTTTTCTTTCAAGCGACGTCTGTGCAACATGCAACTAAATTCTCATAGGAAAGCTTGTGGGATGAGAGGTAAGAATCCACTGCAGTAAAAATGTCCTCACCCCGGGTGGTATTGGTAAGGTTGACTGACATAATGGCCCGTCTACACTACAGGCATGAAAAAATCTTGAAGCTGGGCGTGTCTGAAGCTTGGTGATTTTTTGCGAGCAACCAATCACATGAATCTCCCGCCCCCGACATACAAAGCAATAGCAATGTTAAAACGAAGTAAACTGGATATAAACTCTCCAAACAGGCGAAAAAACTATCAGTTTCACCCACTGTCTCTGCCACCTCCCTCCATGTCTGGTTCCTCCGGTTTGTATCCCGGTAAATAGTTCCGGTCGTAAAGAACCGGGTGATTTGCTACCGTAATATCTCGTTTGGAATATGAGGAAATGAACTCTCCCAAATGAAGCTCTCCCAGCTTGCACGCGGTTTGATTGGCTGAGCTTGCACTGGCGGGATTTGCATAAACGGAATTTGATTGGCTGATGCCAAGCATCGAGCCTCAAAAGTTGAACATTGTTCAACTTTTGATGCCGATAGATGCTCGTGATGCTTGTAAAGCCATGCCATGCTCCCCACAATGCAGTTCGGCGAAGATAAAAAATCTTGTACGTCACCCCATTCAAGTGAATGGGCGAAGCGTTGAAAGCATTTTTTGATGCCTGTAGTGTAGACGTACCGTAAGAATGTCCTGCTTCAAATCTACCCCATCGATATATTGCACATAAACGATCAGCACAGCCTCGTCTGCTACAGTTGTGGTGTCATCAAGTTGTATGGCAAATGGCCCCTTTCCAAGCTTTTCGAGCAGCTGCAGCTCGCAGTTACTTGCCATCTTCTCAATTCTGTCTTTCACCGTATTGTTTGACAGTGGTACAGTTTTTAGCTTCTCCGCGACCTGCGGGCCGCACAGTTTCTCAGCCATCTTAATGCAAGCTAGCTTAATGAACTGCTCGCCAATGTTGTGCGGTTTCTTTGCCTTTGCTATTAAAAGTGCACATTCAAAAGAGGCCTCGCTGCCAGCCCTAACAAACGCTGTTCTAATATCCATTGGCTTGTTTGCCTTTGCAAGGTGTTGTTTCTTTATGAAAAAGTCCCGATCACGCCCGACTGTTTCTGGGTGCATGGTCTGTTGTTGTCTCTTCATTTTGCTGGGTTTCATGCTTTCGTTGGCTAGCTTCTCTCTGCATATCACACACTCTGGGCGGGTTTTGTCCGTTCCCTCCATGAAACTGAAGTTAAGATAGCTCTCTAGGTAGGTCCTCATTTTCTTTTTGATTGCAGATGAGCTGTCATCTCCTTTACATTTTTAGACAAAAATATTCACCTTATGAAGTCGGTCGCTAGCTAGCAAGCGCAGCAAACTGTTATTATTATGAAAGCTGACACAGTAACGTCAATGTTGGCGCCAATCGGAGGAGTATCAGATGAATTTTTTTAATTTGAATTTTAGTTAATCATTTAATTTCTATATTTTATTGTAATGTAGACAAGGCTTTTAGCGCCAATCATGTATTGCGTTACATTATGTAAAAAAAAAAATGTTTAAAAAAAATTATATGTACATTTTTTTTATTCTAAATATGATATTAGGCCTCAAATCATCTGAGGTCTGGCGCCCCCCCTGCGATTTTTGGCGACCCCCCAAGGCGACCCCCAGGTTGGGAACCACTGGCGTAGGGCACTGAAGAACGAAGCTGTTCCTACTTTGTTTGGACCAGTGGGAGTTTCGGGTACACAACCTGTAAGTATTCATTGTTGTTTGTGTATTCATGGACGCGGGAAGGGGGGTGCTGAGGGCACTGCAGCACCCCCTAGCGGCAGGCAGGGGGTGCGGAGCTCCCCTGTCTGAATTATTATTTGACGGTTATTGCTGCTCCCGCTGTGCATAATCTGTGTAATATGTAGTCAATAAATTCCACATTGTTGGTAAAATAATATTTTGGCCTGCCCCAAATGTTTTTTCTGTAGCCCCGGACAATTCTACCTCAATAATATAATACATTAACCGTGCTTTACGTGAACCTCATCAAGACACTAGAAAGGACGGCAGGACTGTAATTTCCCGTGTTCAGTGAATGCAACAGAGGCAAGACACCAGACCAATCAGAGAGTTGCATGGAAATAAAAGTGTGCTTGTGTCATTCAAGCTCGCGGCTCTGTGTGTGTGTGGAAATAGCGCATTTAGTGTGTGTGAGAGAGGGGGAGAGAGAGAGGGACCGGTGCCAGCAGCAGGGATCGTGTTGTTAGCATCTGGTTAGCTAGCTGCACTAACGGACATACGGAGCTGTTTGTTCCACAACAAGCTGGAGGAGAGCTCTCCTCTCAGACTGAGAGGCTCAGGTGAGCTAAAGGACTCTCTGAGTGTTTAGATCAGGGGTGTCCAAAGTACGGCCCGCGGGCCAACTGCGGCCCGGGATCCATTTGTTATTGGCCCGCAGCAAATTATAAAAATAGAATAGAATGTGGCCCACACATGAAACTTGCACTTGACTTTATTGTAGTTCTTAGTTTGACCAGTAGGTGGAGCTACTCACTAGCTGCAGTCCTAATGCAGCTTCTCCACAAAAAAAAGTTTCAAATAAAAAAGATCCGCGACGACAAAATGGCAGAACCAAAGAAACGCAAGATAGCAAGTGAATGCAGAAAATTTCAAACAAAGTGGGAAAATGAATATTTCTTCAAAGAAGTCAGGGGGAAATGTGTCTGTTTGATTTGCAAAGAAACGGTTGCAGTGATGAAAGAGTACAATGTACGACGACACTACGAAACCAAGCATCCGACCTTCACGTCCTACACTGCTGCTGAGCGAGAGGAGAAAGTCAAGCAAATGGTAGCTAACCTGCAGGCTCAACAACAGTACTTTTACCGTGCTAACAAAACACAAGAAAATGCTACAATAGCTAGCTATGAGGTAGCTCAACTCATAGCGCGCCACGGGAAAGCTTTCTCAGACGGTGACTTCGTTAAACAGTGCCTCATTAAAGTCGCTGGAATAATGTGCCCGGAAAAGATGCAGGAATTCAACAACGTGAGCATGTCCAGAAACACAATTGTGCGGCGAATCGAAGACTTGTCAGCTAACATACAAAATCAAGTGTCACATAAAGCTTGTGCTTTTGATTTTTACTCGATTGCATGTGATGAAAGCACAGATGCCACAGACACCGCACAACTGTTAATTTTTTTGCGGGGAGTTGACGATAACTTTTGCATTACGGAGGAGCTGCTTGATCTTCGGAGTCTAAAGGGCACAACAACGGGTAAGGACATTTTTGAAGCCGTGTCAGGTGCAATTAACAAGATGCAACTTAAATGGGACAAGCTGTGTGGAGTTGCAACGGACGGGGCTCCCGCTATGACAGGCGAGCGCAAAGGAATGGCATCTATGGTGTGCGCCAAGGTGCGAGAGAGTGGAGGCGAGGCTGTAAAATTGCACTGTATCATCCACCAAGAAGCTCTCTGTGCCAAGACAGTCCAGCTTGGCGATGTGATGACCACAGTTGTGAAAACTGTCAACATAATTCGAGCACGAGGGCTCTACCACAGAGAATTTCAAGCTTTCCTATCTGATGTCGATGCTGAATACGGGGACGTACTCTATCATTGTGATGTTCGCTGGCTTAGTCGCGGCTCCGTGCTGAAGCGGTTTTATTCCCTGAGATCAGAAATTGACCAGTTTTTGAAAGAGAAGGACCGACCTCTTCATGAACTGAGTGATCCTCTATGGTTGGCAGACCTGGCCTTTCTAGTTGATCTTACTGGTCATCTTAACTCACTGAACAAGAGCCTACAAGGCAAAGACCAGCTTGTACCACAACTTTATGCACACATGAAAGCATTCTGTGCGAAGCTTCGTCTTTTTGAGACACAACTACGCAACTTCAACCTTGCGCACTTCCCTACGCTGTCCGAAATCAAATGTGCTCATCCAAAGGCCGACCTCTCTGCTAAAAAGGGGAAATATGTGTCTGTGATCACAACTCTTATGACAGAATTCAATCAGCGCTTCCAAGATTTTTCTGTCATTGAGAAAGAAATCAAGCTGTTCTCAACTCCCTTCCTGATGGATGCAGAAGAAGTGGAAGAGAGTCTGCAATTAGAACTCATCGAAATGCAGTGTGATGATTCTCTGAAGAATCAACATCAGCTCCTCTCCCTACCCGACTTCTACCAGAGCTTGGAAAAGGCCAAGTTTCCTCTGATGCGACGCCACGCAAAAAGAATGACGAGTCTGTTTGGCACAACATACATATGCGAGCAAACATTTTCTCTGTTAACTCTGAACAAAAGCAGATTGAGAACCAAAATGACCGACAGCCATCTCTGTGATGTCCTTCGCATCTCAACCACCAAACTTACTCCTGACCTGCCAGCCATCCTTCAGTCCAGAGCGCAGCATCACTGCTCCCATTAAGTGCAACGCTGTTCCCATTGTAGGTGAGTTAAAATATATTACACAGTATTCATGTGTTCAAAAGCCCAATTACTTAATAAATTCAGTCAATTAAAGTTGATAACATTTTTCTAAAAAACGTTAGCTGATGTGTTAACAACCGCAATAAATTATTTGCATAACTAGGTTAAATAAAGCCTACCCTTTCCCTTGTCCTGTTATTTTTCCCTCTTTATACAGGGCTGTGAAGGGGGTCCCCATCCTGACAAAGAAGCAATCTGAGGCTGCAGTTTTGAGAATGAGCTGCCAACCCTTTTTGTAAAAAAAATTAAAACCCATACATAGAAAGATGTGATGTATAAAGTTTTTTCTTTAAGTATAATAAATTATCAAGAATAATTTACCTACATTTGATTGATTTTATTTGAAAATAGATAAATGAATACCCATACATAGAAAGATGTGATGTATAAAGTTTTTTCTTTAAGTATAATAAATTATCAAGAATGATTTACCTACATTTGATTGATTGATTTTTATTACTGTTAATACACTAGAGGTGAGGCGATATACCTTAACTTTAGTGAGTGGCCCAACCTTTCGCATATTTTTCTGTATGTGGCCCTCAGTGAAAAAAGTTTGGACACCCCTGGTTTAGATAGTTAACTTTAGTCTAAGTTATCTCAGTGGGTCTCAAACGGTTTGGTCAAATTATTCAAAAGATTATTTCCGCGGCACACCCTCACATGATCATTATACTTATTAAAAAAATAAGAGAATAAAGGAAAAACAGTTATGAAATACTATATGGCAGTAAAACAAGAATACAGTTTGAAAGGGGAGTGATTTGTAAAATATCCATAAAGAAAAAGAACATCTGCTTACAGTTGTGTTTCATCTGGGTGTTGAGAGATGTATCCATAGATCTCTTAATGTTGCTCTCAAAGTGCACCAGATTGATGCTTTTAACTTCAATATTTAAAAAAAATCTTCCCGGGGGAGCATCCCCCCGGACCCCCCTAGAGGAGGTGAGGTCCGCTCCCCACTCTAAAAAAATAGCACTTTACCCCTGCCTATATGCCGTGAGCTGATTATCGAGCCTTCATTGTAACAGTCGCGGGTTTACTGTGTGTTTGCGTGTGGGGAGTTTTTTTGTGCGTGCTCTATGGTGCCCGTAATACTGTTCACTGGAGTCCAGCACCTCCGCACCCCCACTCAAAATACCTTCCCGCGCCTCTGTGTGTATTTATGATGTTTAAAACAAACAAGGTATCTACCACGACTGTTTAAATGGGTAAACGTTTTTCGGGCTACCAACTTGGGATCGTGGAGAAATGCTCTCCGCAGACCAGAGTCCTGCATCGGGTCGGGTACCCGCCGCGGGTGCCCCGCAAAAAGAGTGATACGCAGCACGCGGGTGGTATTTCTTTTAACATTTTTTTCCGGGTTCGGTTCTGGGTAAAACAAAGAAGATGCAGTTCGGGTTGCGGGTGATGCATAATAAATATATTAAAATAATAATAATGTAATGTTTGAATCCTCAGACCTCTGCCCCTCGGGACCGCGCATAATCATAACCTCTGCAGCGCATCAATCTGCTGCTGAGCGCACCACATTCGAAATGGCTGAGGTGAAGCTCTCTAGCGGAGGATACAGCATTGTCAATAACTCTTCCTCAAGAGCGAAATCCAACGTCTGGGAGACTTTTGGTGTCGTCCTAGATGGAGAAAATAACCAACATGACCACGCTTTTTGAGACAAATATGCAACTGCGTGTGTTAATAATTGCATGTTTTCACTGCTCATAGGATATGCGGGTTCGGGTCGGTTTGCGGATCTTGTGCCGACGGGTCGGGTCGGTTTGCGGAACTAATTGGCAATATGTGCGGGTGGCGGGGCGGCTTCGGTATTGCAAGTCGCGGGTGCTGGGCGGGAGCGGGTCTTGAAAATCAGACCCGTGCAGGACTCTGCCGCAGACCCATTCTCTGAGCGGCGCCTCGTAGCAACAAGCCTCTCAACGTCCCGACAAATCAGAGCACACTGGGCTCACAGGAGCTCCAACAAGCCGTTTAGGACAGAGAGTGAATACACATACTATACAGAGATGCTGTATGAGAAACCAATATGAGTTTGGAAGATTGCACAGTATAAATCTATTCTAGTAGACCTCAACAATGGAATTATGATCAGTAGAAATGGCCATGACATGGAACCTTTAAGGTAACTAAAGCAGTCAAATATATGTACAGTAGAGGGATAAAAAATCGCTAACCAGCTAGCGCCTGCCTGTCCCACTTCGTTGTAGCCGTACATTAAAAAAATGCAGTAATATAAACTAAATAATAAGTGGTTATTGACTTGATGTCAAATGCGACTATCCACAGTTTGCAGAGAAATGTCCTGAAATTAGCATGCTAACCAGCTAGCACCAGGCTATCCTGCTTTGTTGTGCACTAATATGCCTTTATACTGTTGCGAGCAATATCTACTGAAATTAGAATGCTAACAAGCTAGCACCAGGCCATCTTGCCATGTTGTCACTTGCTCCCTGAGAGGCGATACAGAGTGACAGATGCACAGGTCTCATTATGGCTTTATAATTCTACCAAGTGGCTGGCACAGGCAGGTAATGTACCAGAGAAACGGGATAAATGAGATAGATGATAGCCATTTACGAGTAGGTGGGTCTCTGTTGCTTGAGATATTCGCACAAAGTCCACCCTTGAGTGTTTTCCCCCCTTCTCTTTTCACTGCAGTGTGATTCAGTTAGATCTACTCAAACTGAAAGATGGATGTGATGAAGTGGATCTCACTAGCAACCCCTCCATTCTGGATACAGCCTCGATCCAACACTTTTTCTGTGGAGCATATAACAAGGAGGGCTGAACAGCGGTAGGGACGACTTGTATTATAATTTGACTTTTAGGAGGACAGAAATGTTTCCATTTAGCCTCCAGCACAGTCCAAAGATAACTCAAATTCCTCAACCTAAAACGATACCAAGTTAAAACAGAACCACAGCAAAATCAAAAATCTATCTCTATTGTTGTTTGTAGAGTGAAGTAAAAACAAAAACAAAAATGTTTTCCAGTGTTGGCGTTAGCTGAATTTGTACTTTCCAACATCAAGTCAATACATAAGAGATTTCCATACAAATGGCTTTTTTCTCGGCCCAGATCTCTATCTTTTTATTCCGCAGCCAAGAGATGAATCCCTCCTTCATTTATCTTTAATTGGATTTCCAATATAAACTTGTTATACTTCAGAGGTCCCTTTATGTCTCCCTCCTCACACACAACTTTCTGGTGGTGACATCAGAAGCTTTGCTCGGATTTTACATTATTCATCGATGCAGCCAAGGAAATGGACCAAAACTAGGCAGAATACCCTCTGAAAGATTTGTTTGGCATTTTCTTAATACATTTCCCGCGCAACATGACGCATTTTAATTCCTTCCCACAATAACGTATAAAACAGTTCAAAGATCAAACCCTGTTAATGCCGAGTAAACCAGAGATGGTTAAGAAAAGAGAAGGCCTACTGAGTAACAATTTCCGTGTATTTATGTCACATGGCTTTTCTCCCTGCCATACGTCTGTCAGGGTTAGCAGGAATGCGGACCCAAGAGCAGTACAAATAATATTTCAAGTACCGGTAGTCTTAACAAAAAGTGAGCTTTAGTTTACCAAAAAGCTGAAGACAAATATAAACAAAGAAAAACTAAACATATTAATTTAAATCTCAGAGTTCAAATCTAAATATATGTTAGCTGCTGCCACACACTTGGCTGAAGGCAAAGTTGCAATTCTTTAGTTTAATTGGGCAGTTAATATTGTGCAACAGCGCTGCCACTGTATACTTTTGGCTCTTTATATGCACAGCTCTTTCCCCACTGAGTAACAAATGGAGGCAGTGTGGTGTATGATGTTGTTTTACTGTAAATGTATTAGGATAACATTTGCCCGACGAAGACCTAGCAGGGTTAAAACGCCTGTTCAGTTGTAACACATTTCTGAAGCAGTTTTTCTCTGCTTTTCCCCAAGACATCATTATTTATCAATGCAGTGCTTTGAGCTCCATCTGATATCTGTAATCCCAGGAGAGAAGCAAGCAGCCATGGGAGGAAAACGGAATTAGCATTCAAGAAAGAAAGAAAGAAAACAATTAATAGCTGGTTCAAGCCTCCCACACATGGGCCCTGCTTAGTTGTGAAGACCTCAACTCGCCTAACCCCCCAACAGGGCCTGTATGTGGGTAGACTGGCACAGACTACAAGTGAGCCAGCCAGCGATCCTCGGCTCTAACAGCTTGGCAGAGAGGTAATCGAGGCCTTACTGTGCACTCTCCATCAGACAGCGCTGAGTATTGGAGTGTGTGGGCGAGTGGAGGCAGGCGAGGCGGCTGAACGGCAGCCAGAGCAGAGAGAGCAAGGTAAATCAGCAACCGAAATACAGCTGCTTCCAGAGTCTAATTAAATAGTGTGAAAAACAACTGAGATGGAGGAGTGACAGCGTATGCAGATGCATTGCGCAAAATGCCACCATGATATCAGCCAGAGCTTCTTTCTTTTTTTCTTAGAATAAAATATTTGATCGTCTGCAACAGTACATCCCACTTTGCCTCTAAGATGCTACAGCTAAGATAGAATTGAACACAGACGACAATTCAGAGCAAAGGAAATGTAGGTGTCATACAACCGGGGTTAATCTACCAATATTCACTTAAAAGAAATCCAATGGGCAAAACGCTCAAGTCGTCTGTCAATGATACCAGTTTTAGTTAAGCGTTATTAGAAAGAATAGTGAAGAGTGTTTGGTACAATCATCATCCAAACAGCCTGTTGCAAACATCTACCAGAGTTTACGTAACATCCACACCTCAAGGCAAAGATCTTGGTCCAAAATCTGCATCACTTCAGATGGCCAGCAGGAGGTGATTCAAATTGCTGTGAAAATAAGTCCCATTGTGTAGAAGACTAAACAAATTCCCTTACCCTTCTCTTAATTAATTATCTCAGTTTACTTTTTCCGGTTGTGTTTATGGCTTCAATTGTTCATTTTAAGTCTTCTTCAATACAGCATGATGTACAGCCAGGTTGAATCCATCAATAATCACTGAAAAGAAGTCAGACGTGCAAGTAGTCTCTGAAACATACAGGTTTTTGTCAATCGTACTTGAAATACAGTAAGTATAGGGATGGTATCATTATTACCAAAACAGCAAACGCCTACTAAAGTTTATTGGACAACCACAGCGCTGGCCCCAAACGGCAACTTCCTGGTCTTAAAAACCAGAGCTGATGCAGGAGTGCCTAAAATCTGAATTCCTTCAAATTGTCAGCAGAGCACATGATACATTGGTTGCAAAACATTTTTTGAGATTGTATAGAAGTCTATGAGAAAATGACCATACTTCTCACTTGATTTATTACTTCAGGAACATTTTTCTTGAAGAGCTTATGGTCTTGGTCTTGGTGTTAAGTTTGACAGCATGATGTGAATCTTGTAAATGATAGTCCTATTTAGTAAGTGAGTGAAGAGTAAAATAGATGTTTAGGGCCACATAAGGGCGGGGCTACCATGTGACTGACAGGTCGATACCACAGTAAAGTAAGCTTCTATTTAAATGCACTCCATGTTTTTATTTTGGAATTTAAATCCTTTCATTGTTTTCAGTACATCAGAGTTCATTTTAACATTAATGAGCATAAAAATGCCTTGTTAAATAGCTTTTTGTACTTAGCTCCGCCCTCTCCTATCACTTCTGATTCCAAAAAACAGAAATGCTGAAGCCAAAATTGCAGTCCACAATCCAACTGGTGATGTCTGAGGGACTACGTCCACTTCCTATAGACAGTCTATGGATGCCCCTCAGGTTGGGACAAACTGGTTTAAATAATAACGCTAAACCTCTGACTTGTTAACAACCTGACCATAGGTCTGACCCCTTTTGTGTGTGTTGGTTGCTTTGACAGACATTGTTGCAGCGGTTACTTTGGAGATTATAATATTCATAACCAAATCATGTCAAGCCTACAAAAATAAGACCGAAGTTGAAATAGACAGAAAGTGTCCTTGAAAGACGTCCTTGATGCGAGCAGCTGAATGGTTTCACTTACTGCAGGTCTCCTCTGCCTCATCAGAGCCATCGGGGCACTCTGGTTCCCCGTCGCATCGCCAGCGTCCCGGGACACACTGGCCATTTAAGCAGGCGAACTCTGCGGGGGCACATGTCTTCCTGGCTGCTCAGAGAGAGAAAAAAAACCCAGACATAGAAGAGAAAGTGTGAGGACAATAGCGCAAAAAGAGAGCTTAATCTCTGTCATGAAACTTGTCACATTATCTGAATCATCAAGCTCATAATTTCTCCCATTACACCTATGCTCTCCATCTCATGATAAACCTCATTCATTATCTCCCTTTTCGCTTGAATTTATAGAGCTGCAGGACCGAGTCCTATGACTCGGAAATTAGTTACCATTTTACCTTTTACGCATCCCTTGTCTCAAAGTCAACAGAACAATAGGCGCATTTAGCTTAGTGGTCTTACGTGAAGAGATGCCAAGTTCTTTTTATGTGAAATTCCGCTTCAACTACTATAACATTTGTTGTAATGTATAGAAATATTATTGCTGAACAAAATATGTCTGTAAATACCGCACTCATGTATATGAAGCCGAATGTTGGCTGTCTTTTGCTCAGCGGTGATGTGGTTCATTGTAGCCTAACATTCTTTTTTTACTTATGCCAATTGCGTTCAAGCTTTAAAAAATAAGTGGTGCTAATTTGTGGAGTCTTTCCTGCTATACAAAATGTGTAAGTATTATTAACGTGTGATTGCCAATATTACTACTACTGGTCTCCAAAAGTCTAAACTGTCTTTCAGCTTTTCCATCGCAGAGCACTGAAATGGATGCTAAATGCTGAACACACAAGCTCAGCGAAGTTAAACCTTTTACCTCCCAAACCTGTTTATCACAGAGAGCTACAACCCAGCAAGGCCACGGGCTGATAAACATGTGAAGCGTGTCGAGAATTGAATTTCAAAAACATGTTAGGAAAACGCCATTCAAGCAAGTAGAAGGAAATCGAGTTATCAAATTGTTCCCGTAACAGCCCCAAGCTTACCATGGTTGCTACCCAAATCATGCTAACCCTGGGTGTTCAAAGAGAAACGTGTATTTCACACTCTCCACCTGTAGCACCTAGACTGCAATCTTGGAGAGTTAGCCAGAAGCAGACAGAGGTCAGAGACATTCCATTTCCTCAGACTGTTACTCTAAGAGGACCTGCAGTAGGTAATAAATCACCAGCTAAAAGGCCCTCGGCAACCCTTCCTAAGATAGCCCTATCTTGGCTCTGATGCTGCAAATTAGATATAGCGTTTAGAGCTGTGCGGGGAGCTTAAGCTTAGCGGAGTGGTTGTTAGGAAAGAGAGCAGGCAGTGATTTTCTCAGGAGTCTGATTTGCTGCGCTCAGATCAAACTCTGCTCCCACTACTACAACAAGTGTTCTTGCTTCAACTTGGTAGCAGATAGCAAAAAAGTGCAGACTGTGACAGTTTTACTTTTTAATGTATTTCGAAGAGTTCAAGCTAGGTGTCTATCCTGACATTTAACATGGGTCAGTCACAACTGCATAAAGGTGTACACAATTCACACGCAACACATTGAATGACTTAAAAACACAAACTCAAAATCTTTGTTTAAACAGAAAAAAACATATATATTTAAATATTCAAACACATTTAAATAACACCTTTCCCACCAAGGTCATCTTTTTAAACTATTGTATTAAAGAACAGTCCACAAAAATACGGTTCAGTTAGTTCAAGAAGGTTAAAAACAAGCAACGAACAATCTTCAATCTTCAGTTGGTCATTACATTACTTATTTATCTGATGCTTTTATCCTAGGTGACTTACATACACTTGAATACCGTAGGCTTGAATACAGGAGCAGTTTGGGTGAAGTATCTTGCCCAAGGAAGCTTCGACTTCTTGATTGGCAGATTAGCCCAATAACCCCCTGAGGTATAGTCAGTCAATCAGTCAGGCAAGGGCAAATTAAAACAAATTGTAAATTATTTGCAGCATCAATCTGCCATTCCAAGTTTTAATTAGCTTTTTGGGTGGGGGAGGGGGGTTCAAAAATGGTGTTATCAATGAGACAGAGGGCCTCTCATTTAATTAATTTCCCCTCCTCGACTCCTCGGCTCCTCGGTCCTCCGGTAGTGACCCGGAAATGGATTTCAGCGCGCCATGCTGAAGGACATCTCATTTTTCTAAATGCACATCGAGGATCGAGGATCGGGGAGGCTCTCTGGAGGAGCTATAATCAAGGATACACTGATGGGTCCTCCGCGGATATATTTCCGGGCTGTCATTTCAGTGATGTTTAAAAGAGTCGCGGACAGACGGATCTCAGTTGGTTTGGTGTCCTATGCTTACTTTTAATACTTGTAAATAAAACTTTTGGCCCGTAATTTCATTGTAGCGACCAGAGAGTGGGGGGGGGGGGGGACTGTCCATCAGACGGAGTGCTGCTGTGCCTCCTGTCATCATTAACGGACGTCTCTTTAAAATGACCGCTCAGAGGAGAGGATTTCTCATTTCTCTAACCGCCTGCTGCTTCCCCTCCTCGACTCCCCCGCTCGCATCTCCTGTGGGCGGGACTAAGACAAGAGGATAGGAGTCGAGGATAGGAGTCGAGGAGGGGTATTAGAGAAATGAGAAAGGGCCCTAGTATATATGAGCTTGACGTCAATGTGTTGGTTATAAGGCGTGACAGGAAGTCTTGGCAGGAGGGTATCGCCAGAGTAAGACTACCTTCTGAAGAAAAAGGTGAAAATAAATTGCCAACCAGGATTTAGGGAAGAATGGAATTTAAAAGATTGCTATATTAAGCTTATTTTCCGTAATGATTTTCCTTGCTCTCGTGTGTTTTCCAAAAAACTGACATTTAGGGGAGCTTTATTCTTTATTTCTTTTAGGACACAACTTCAGCGGAGCACTGCTTTGAGCCCATGAAAGACAACAGTTAAGTGTCTGTTTTATAACTGCTAAAGTCGGTTCAACAAGTGAAGAACGAACAAATGAACGTTTTCAGTACTGGTTGCAAAAATGTGCGGTAGATGTAAGTTATGCAAATTAAGGGTGGTTCATGTTGACTTCCACAGTAACTGATAAATATTGAAAGAATCTTTTAAAGTGTTACATTCAGAATGGAATGTGTTGTAGTGTAACTGTTTCAGTGCCAAATAATTTTACCCAGTGCGGAATCTGGACCCTTTTTTCCAAATCCATCTTTTGACACCTTTTCTTTTTAGCTGTCTTTCATTGCACATGAAATTCCACTGAATTTTAATTCTCATATTTACAGTACGGGTCACTTAAGCGTTATCTATGATGTGGTTGTAAGTCTTCTAACGGCAGCGACGGTGCAGGGAAGCCTGCCGCAGAGAAGCACTCAGATTAGGAACTGCTTGTCTCTAATTCTAAATCTTGTTTAATTGCCCCCATTCTCAATTATCTCCTGTGTCAGAGTGCCAAAGTCAAACCGATAAAGGCTCATCTTAGCATGTTGATGCTATGAAAAGAAATTATGAAATGTCTAATAGAGTTGCTCTAATAGGACGGCGGCGAATGTGTTATCAGCCTGCAACCACAATCAGCGAACCTTGTTTCAATTCACTTCAAGAAATGGAAATTACCATTCGTTTTCGCCTTCTCTGCAAAACGTAATGAATTGAGTCCATTAAACTACTCAGACACACAGTCCCACGCCTCCCTTTGTTCCTTCGGGTGTCTCAATTATCTGAAACCCAAGCACTTATATGTTTGTCACCAAAAAAAATAAACACAATCTTGTTTTTCTTAGATCGCACAAAGAGCGGAGGTTTTTCCGGAGCGCCGCTTAAGTGCCAATTGCCGCCTCATTAGAGAGCAGGAATGTGCCTTTGTTAAAAAGGTGAAGACAGATGCTTATGGGGCAAATGAGGGTTATGACATCATTTTAAACAACACCTCCCTCGAGTGTATAAACTCATTAGCACTGCGCTCGCATTTAAAAGACCCAAAAGAAAAACTCGGGTGTATCCAGCAACACAAGTCGCACATTTTAGCATGAAGCAAAAGTGATGTATCACTTTTGTAAGTAGCTTTAAGAGAGACACACAAACACACAGGAGACCCTAAGGCACAATATAGTGTTTAAAGGAAACAGAATAATTAGATTCATACAAATCCTGGAAGATATAACCACATTTTATTGAAATAATTAACTAATTGACTCCCGTGAGTCTAAAAAAAGAGATCAGAAGAATTGAGTAGGCGACTCATGTGCTGGTTAAGATTGTGCTTAGGCCTTAAATGGACCCTATTATGCTCATTTTCAGGTTTCATATTTCTATTTTGTGCCGTACTGTGACATGTTTACATGCTTTAATGTTCAAAAAGCTCTTAATGTTTCTCATACTGCCTGTGCTGCAGCACCTCTTTTCACCCTCTGTCTGAAACCAGAGCCCAGTCTGATATGCAAGATTCAACAACATTTGGATGGAAATATTTAATTAATTTCACTCCCATGAGACGAAAAAAAGAGATGAGGAGAATTGAGTAGGCGGAGCATGTGGTGTTTAAGACTCTGCTTAAGACTTAGTTTGATCTTTTGACAAAGACCTTGAAAATCTTCCGTTCATCCGCTACGTGTCCACGTTGTTCAGTTTCTCCCCGAAAAATCTCAACTTCTTATCCACCGGAGCCTGCTACTCATTTAAGCGGAGGTCTATAGGGGCCATGGTTCACTTGGCAATAATTACCTAGGGCAACTCATGCCATCTGCTAGCAAGGACTTTCTGTTTTAATTAGGAGAGGTTTTATAAAATGTTAGGCTCGTGGGGGGCTGAGAGGGAAGAGTGACAGGAGAATGAGAAGAAGGGTAGATAGAAAAGCTGAGAGGTTTCAGAAGTGAGTAATAGCAGCGGGATGGAGAGTGACACACAGTAATAATGCTTTATGGAATCTAAATGGAAAGTGTGATACTTAATCAAAACAGGCAATATGACTGTAGGTGGCAGGGATAGCACTTACTGAATGACACACACACACACACACACACACACACACACACACACACACACACACACACACACACACACACACACACACACACACACACACACACACACACACACACACACACACACACACACACACACACACACACACACACACACACACACACACACACACACACACACACACACACACACACACACACACACACACTTAGTGGTGGACATTTACCCAGAGACACAGCTCCGGTGCTTCTGAAAAAATACCTTAAGGAACAACAAAACAACAGCGATCCAGAGTTGTGTGCCTCACTTATCGTGAGCATTACAAATGGGATGTGACACGGACAGAATGAGGGAGTTTACCCAGCCATGTTATGTCTCCTGGAGGAGGTACAGTGGGAAGGAGCTCCACGCTCCAACAACCCCACCTGGAGCTCCCTCCTCTGGGGCCGATGTTTCAAATCCGTTTCATCTTTCTTAAACGCATTTCATTGTGGATGTGAGTGGCAGACCTATACGTAGTTACATTACCTTGGTTTATGTTGAGCTTTGTCTGATATTAAGATATAAAGACGTCAGTTTAGCTCCCCGCTAATGCGACTGATGTATTCTTTTCCTCAGCAGCCTAGATGTGTCAAGAGTATAAAAAGCTCCAATGAAATCTGTGTTATCCTGCCTTGAGGAGCAGCTAAACAAGCTGTGTTGTGGCTCTGTTTACGTCAGTCTGTAGGTTGAACACAAATCAGATGGTTCAAGCCCCAGACTTCCTTATCAGTTTGTCCTACTCTGTAATTGTTAGCTTCCTTCCACCATTAGCGGTGCATTCATTTAGAGCACAGTTCTGGATTGATTTTGCCAAACTGTACCATTGGGAGTTGTAGTTAACTTCTCAACTGTACTTTTTATATGCATAGGTTTCAACTTTTAATTAAAAAAAAGATTGATGTACATCATTTTGTCCTGATGATTTACCTGGGACAGTTTCGTGTCTATGCACTATATGTGAGTCACGTAGCCTTGCGGGGAAAATGAGTGAGAATGTTACTCTCAGAACTATTTGGAAAATGTATTTTCACATAGCCACTCTGTTCTTGCAACAGTTAACATATCCATCCACTTCAGCTGTACATTGTATTTAGTGCTGATTTTTGGAAACCGTTAGCATGCTAACACGCTAAATTGAGATGGTTTACATAGACATCAGAATATTAGCATACATTGTTATCATTTAGATAAAAGCAGGCCTCACACAGCATTAGCTTGGCAAATATTGGTCAGTTATCTTAATTCTGACCTAGGCTAGGTTGAGAGTATTTTTCAGAGTAACAAGAACATTATTTATCGGAAGCCCATTTCTGATTTGTTTGTTGTCAAGATGAATGACATTAAATATTGGTACAACATATCGACAATGAGCTTCAAATACTCTGTTGAAGTGATATTAACCTTAGTTTGAAGACGTCTGTTTGAGTATAAAGTAGCTAGATTTACATTTTAGAACTGAGCTCACTCAATCATTCAGTGATGTTCAAGAGCAGAGCAGCAGACAGCCTCTGTAACCCTTTGTTTTTTTTTACCATGAAGGATATTAATGACAGCTCTCTTCATTTGGAGGCCCCGAGAAGCTTAATAGGTAATGCAGTGATAAGCACATTCTCCTGGGCATTAGAAGACAAATGGCCTCGTTAAGCTCGGAGTGAAGTAGGCGAGTGTTGTCGAAGCAGGAAACGTAATGTATCCTGTTGGCTTAAACCGCCATGCAAATGACTAAACGGTCCGAAATTAATGGGGTATCATGGTACAAGGTACAGCATGGCATCAACAAGCAGTGTGATCAGCTGTTTTTAAATTGCAATGATTACAGAATCTAATTAGGCTAATTTGAGCGTAGAGGTTTGCAGGAAGTGCCAGATGCACACGCAGAACTTTCCTATCTAATTTATAATTTAATATATCTCTGCATAAAATTCCACCTAGAATTCAAGGTGTAATAGAGTGAGCAAGTCATTTCAAGTGATTCCAACACCTTATCTAAAATGTACTAAGCCTTGTTTCTGTCAGTCAGGCCTGTGTGTAGAGAATTTAGCCTCTTGGACCAACAGAAAGACAAAAGGCACTAAGCTTTAACTCAGCACTGGTTGATTCATTATTGATGTAGAAAAAAAGCCACAGTAGTAGTGGCGTCTAAAGATTCAATCTATTTCCCTCAACCTTTTTACCCTTTAGAACAAATTAAGCAAATCCCATGCTAAAGAAACAACTAGGAGGGTATTTTAGGTAGATTGATAACTCTCTTATGGTAAACCCAATTTGGGCTGCAAACTTTATTACATTATTTATTGCAGAAATAACATTAAATTAACCTTATTGTTATTGGTCACTACCAGAGGTTGATTGTATATGTTGTATTTTTAGATGAATTAATGATTTGTCTGCTGTCGTGTTAGCAACCCCCCCTTGCTCTAATACTATACTAATACTATTATCATTAAATGCACGGCGAGTCATTTTCTGCCACTAAGCATCTCTCATTGTAAACAAAAGCAAAAGATGGCATTGTAAAGTAGCGTGGGGTCTTGGCAATTATTGTCCTCACCACTACCGTCTTCATTGCATTTAGTTCCTCTTGGTAAGGTTTCCTTCAGTGCTAACCATTCAGAGCCCAGATATCCATTACGATCTTTAAGAATTGCTTAACGATGATTAAGGAAGTTTTACGTAAAAGAAAAAAAACATTTACCCAGCTTGTTTCTCTGATAACTTAAGATCCAGACGTCTGACGACTAAAATCTGTCCAATAGGTCAAATTTGGTCGAAAACAACCTAGATATATTACATATATCATAAGAATCAGGCTTAAAACAATAAAAAAGCCAATCACAACCCAACATCCCTTTTTCAATGCAGATTCTGTGTCATTACAAATGACCAAATGCAAAACAACCGTTATTTGCTGACATATTTCTCTAAGTTAAAGATTACTTTTGGTAATCATGCTGGTATACAACACAACAAAATATACAACAGCTGTGGCTCTACCGTCATGTACAGACATATTGATGGGCATGAACCAATTGCTGAGCAGGTTGTACTTTGTATGGCTGCCCCTGCCAATGTAAACCGTGTACAAATGTGTTTGAATGGGTGAATGTTGACTGGTATATGTATATATGTGCAGTTCTTTACATTTTTTATGCGATAATGTTGAATTCTGCAGACAACAAAAATCACAATAAAGATGAACACGGTTCTATTTACGTAACCCACAAAGCCTGTTTTCAGATGTGGATCAAGCGGTTGCCAGAGGAAAGCTATTTTGTGCTGTTCCCCGTCCAGCATTTCATCTGACCTTGTGTACTGACCAAAGACACTTACTGCGCTAATTATAGTACTCGGTCTGCTAAAACACATCTTTTCTCTCCCTGTCAAGTCACATTGGCACAAACAGCTCCTGAGGAGGAGACTGGGCAGCGCGAGCTACCAGAGCTCCTTTGTTCTTTCCAGGAAGATTGAGGGTGATTTATATTGAAGCGGTTTGGTTCAGCTTGGCTAAGTCCCAACTGATTTACCTGTATCAGAAAGCGATACAGGTGGTTGTACACAACAGTCTGTGGGAAAGCAAATGGCACACACCTGAGCCACATTCAAAACTAATCTTGTACGATTAAACCACCTTCAATGCAGTCCTTTAATTCATGCTCATGTGATGGTCCACTTCCTTTCTGTGAAATGTAACAAGTATGGGGGTGGACATGAACACACACACTAAAATGCAAATTAAATTGAATAAATACTGTGGGGATAAAACATAAATACAAATTAAATGCAGTGCTACTGCTATCAGCAAACACACACATGTTCCTGCTCTTCACCACATGATGCCTGCTCCATGTGTCTAACCTTCTGCTACTCTGCTATTTTCCTGCATTTGCTGGTTAAGGGAAGCACAATATGGTTGATATTTCACCAACCATATGTCAACCTTTTCATCATACGACCTGGCATTCTAACTGGACAAACTGTGGTACAAACTGGTCAGGGCGAAATTGCACAACACTCTATACATCCAAATAAGTTGAACATTGCTTAAAAGGGGCCTATGATGTCTATTTTACAGGTTCATATATGTACTTAGTGCCTCTAATGGGACATGTTTACATGCTTTAAGGTTCAAAAAGGTCTTTATTAGCTGGCCGGCTCTGTTGTGATTTGTGAACCACTTAGAGATGTCCCCCACCCCCTTAGCCTATCACGTACAATGTGTTGGAGCACTAGCCAATAGAAGTGCAATTGCCACATATGTTGTCATTATGTTACAGAAGTAAACAAAGGAGTCCAATGGGGGCGTTTCAGGCAGATGAGGAGGTGGAGTGTGTGGGAGAGAAACCACCTATAAAGGCACACCACAGAAGAGGGAAAAACTTAAACAAAGCATAATAGGGTCTCTTTAAAATAAGTTTGGGCAAGGATTAAAAAGGTAGCAAAAACGCGGGAAAACACTGGTTTCTACTTTCAAGGCGTGTTGATTATTGTATTAAGTTACAGCTAACTTTTTATCAGTGTGTGTCCAAAAACAGTGTTACATGTACATGATGAAAACAATAAATAATGTGCCACTTTATTAAGCAGGTTATATAGTTTGTGTCGGACGCAAATCTGGATCAGCTCCGTTGTACCCCCGTTTTTAGAGATGTGGGTTTTATTTTTCTGATACTTTGTGAGTTCCCTGACACACCGGGGACACATTTATGTTTAAAAGACATCAACAAGTGCATTTTGTATGATAGGAGACCTTTAAAGCATTATCGTATCGTACACAGTGCTTCTTTGGTTCTCGAGCAATAACTTGCCAAGTGTGAATGCAGGGTTGCCGTGAAAATCACTTATAGAGTATATATATGATCACTCATATGGTAATTTTTTCTTAATTATTTAATATTTAATCTACTGTGGAGATTACCAAAAACCAATCTGTACCCAGCTTCCAGTTTCAGCGGTTTAAAAGTTAAAAGGGTTCTCCCTTACCATACACTGCACTGGGTACATAATGCACTACATGTCTTGTTAATCTCAAGCGATGGCATTCAACAACACATGGGTCTTCAGCAGTACAAACGCCAAGTGTGAAGGCAATCTAATGAACATTTGTTGAGAAAATCAAGATGAGACTTCTCATTTTAATTAGATGCTGGGCTTTCCATATCAACAAGGAGGCATCAAGTTCATCAGCAAAGAAACAATGCTGTGAACATAGGAATAATACCATATGCATTTCTGGAATATAGATGAATATATACTTTCAGAATGTTAGAGAACCGAGAACAGACAGGGGGAAGCTAATCGGATAATGCATGGCACATTTCAGAATCGACTGTACAGCTCACATACACTCTTTCTACATCAGTGATGCAACCCAGCTGTAATGTCACCCCAGCCTAATGTAATCATCTCTTCTGCTGGAAAATCTAACCTAGATCCAGCCAGGGAATTGTACATCTCATTATAGAGTTAGAACAATGGTTGTACAAGTGGTTATACGGTTATATTTCATGGGGGGGAGGTTCGGCTCTCTGGGGTTCTCCGTGCATGAATTCCAGCAGCCTGTTAATGATTCAGCGGGGAACGCCATCAAACCCTAGGGATGGCAGTGCAGAGACAAGCGGACACATATCACTGAGGTTTTGAAGACATAGCTGCAAGAGAAACGCCTTCAGGAACAGACGACAGGCACCACACAGGAGGAGGAGGGGTGGGTAGTGATGATGATGGGGGAGTAAACAGCACAGAAAGTATGCAGTAGAGCGGCAGGTAGGAACGACAGGGATACACTTTACTAACCACCTTGTTTCATGTGTTGACAGTGATTAGTGTTTTTGCCAACAATGACTTACATTACCTGCCTGAACTAGTGGAACATTTGTATTTTTTCCCAGCAAGAAACAGTTGTGTCTTCAAAAATATGAGCGTCTGTGATAAGGAGCCAAGTAATTACTGAGCATTTCATCAAAATTTGGCAAAGGAATCTAATTATGGCAGGCAGTGGAACCAGGAAGCAGGCAAGGTTTTAACAGCGGGTGTTTGCAGAAACCAGCCCCTGCTACTGCTTCTAAATCCCAGGCAAAGGTCAGATAATGTGCACTTTTTCACAGTGTGAGCTACCCTCGAAATCCTCCTTTTAACAGCAAATGAGCAGTGAAACAGGAAACTTTCTAATGACTAATCCGGCTCAACAGATGGACGCGCCTCTTGTGGGAAGATAAAACTGCTGAAGGCTTCATTTCGATAAAAGCCTGATTGACGAAATCACAAGCCTTTGTGAACGGAAGTGAAAGTATTTTTAGCTAACTTTGAAGATAATGGCACAATTTGATATACATGTAATAATGGCACATCTATAAATTGGTGCAGAAATGTGTCCTTAAACCGGGATATGAGTAAGCTTTTTTCCAGTTTCATCGTCTCAAAGTAAATGTTTTTTATACTTTGTGTTGTCTTCCCATTCCTGTAGATTTCTGCAAATGTAAATTGTCTGCAAATGCTAAAAGTTCCTCCCAGAGGGAGCTTTTGTCCCACAACATAGTGACATGACTAAGTAACACTTGCACTTCTATTGGCTAGCAATCCAACATATTATACTTGATAGGCTAAGAGGGGGGACATTTCAGACGCCAAGGTAACGGGCAACAATGAAACCGTGATTATCTGGTTAGATGCTTGTAATATGATCTGTGTTTAACACAAGCTTAAGAGATTAATATGTTAAATTCTACAACATAAAATACGTTAGTGGATACCCCACTGTTGAATGCCCGAAGCTTTATGTGTCATATAAACATTGGTTGCTAACATTAGCCGCCTTCAGCTTAGCGGTCGTGATGTGAAGCCATGTAGTTTGTTTATAGCGTAACGTTTTAGGTGAGCCTTTACTCTTCAAATATTATAATAGTGGTGTTTATATGTGGAGATAATCCTTCTGAACAGAAAGTGTAATTTTCGTAAAGTTTTCATAAAAAATTGGAAATCGCACTTATTTCTGTCGTCGGATCTAACGTCCCGGTGGGCTTAAAAGTATGTCATCATCGCATCACTTTGGAGGTTACAAGCACCCCTAGCTTGCAACCTCCAACTGTTGTATCCAAACGAAAGGAGACACAGTAGTTGGTGCAGAATGTCACCTGCAACACTGTTTTTGGTGACACAGCGGGGTTAACAAAACGGAGGGACACAGTTTGAGGATGGGTCTCTGCCAGACAGCTGACACCTTCACTGCTGCTCTTCCCTCCACAGCCTCTCCTGCACGCTCCAGCGGAAATGACTCCAAATACAACCCAGCAGCCAGATGCTCCTTCTGTCCGGCCTGAAACACCACAGTGTGGAGTTCAAACCAAGATCCTGGCAAATGTAACTTTCACACTCGGCTGATTTGTGTTATTGAGTCCTGAAGTCTTGTATTTCTCATCACAGCCACAGCAGTCCACCCAGACCTTTTCCTCAGAGATGTATTGATCACACTCTCGGTTTCTAACCTTTAATGATTCGGGAAAGCTTGACAGCACACACATCTCAGCAATTCCTTGCTTTCAACCGTTCTCGCCAGCAAAACTGCTTTCATTTATACATCAGCCTCTAAGCAGCTCCAATAGTGCAGCAAAGGGAAGATACTATTTGGGAAGAGAAACAGAGGCACCCAAAGTACAACTCAGATCTACAATCTCTGTAACATCTAGGCCAGGGGCAGGGGCGGACTGGGACTAAAATTCAGCCCTGGAAACTGACCCAGTCCGGCCACATGAAATGTCAAATGTTAGAAATCCGCTGTTTATTATTTAAAGTTTTACGTCCGATTCGCTCCTTTTTCCTCTCTGTACACAGCTCCAGTTTCGGCATTGGCCTGTCATCAGATTTCATTTTTAGTTGCTGCTGTAGCGGAAGTTTAGTAAAATAATTTTTGATGAAATAATCAAAATCTCCACTCTCCATAATTGCACTTGCTTCAGTTGCTTGCTACTTTTTAAGGGCGGTGATGACAGTTACAGTACAAACTGAAGTTGATGCGATTTGATTGGATTGTGAGGCATGACGTGAGCCTCATCTGATTGGTCAATCCCTAAAAAATATTTCACCAAGGGAAGCCAATTTTCGACTAGCCTCCTCTCGTAATAGAGAGTGCAATCTACTGTTTCACCATAATATCTAGAGGGGCGCTATTTCACTCTTAAAATAGTAAAAATACTCAATGAGAATGGGGGAGAGATGGGCCGGAAGAATAATTACCGAAACTAAACAAAGTGTTTTTATTTATTTATTAAAATTATAACTGCAATCCAAAAAAACAGGGGAAGCCTGGTTTCCCTTGGCTTCCAGGAGAAAACGCCACTGAGTTCAAGGGATAATTCTCACCCACCTCTTGCTCTTGCCCTGCACTTGTATGTGCCAGTTGAGCTGGTTCTTCCACCAGCTCAACTCTGTCCCTCATCATGAACGCAGGAGGCTGTATATCTGAACTCGCGCCCTCATCATTCTCTTCATCATCTTGCACTTGTTCTAAGCTGCTGCTGATAGTGCTTGTAGCAGCGCTGCTGCCAAAAAGGTCTGTCAATTTACGACATTTATATGCTTCACCTGCGAGTGACTTCACCTTCTCTTCTCTTGCCTTCTCGGCCCCATCTTTTTCTTTTTGTTTTCTTTGATTTTTATCCATGTTTTTTCATTCTCCCTGTCTGCCGCGGCGTTTAATCCTTCTCTTCGTGTGGCCGGTCTTTTTTCTTCTTCGTGTGTGATTATTTGACAGATAAGAACCACACAACTGCATTAGCGGCCGCTGTGGCCCTCTGTCGGCCGTCAGCGCAACTTAAATGATGACGTTAAACAATTGCTTTTAAAGGGCCGACCGGCCTTTCTGTGGTTCTCCAGATTCTACAGATGGCCAGTCCGCCCCTGGCCAGGGGTCGGCAAGTAAGTTTGGCCTTGGGCCGAAACATTTCTGAGCCACTAGATGGCAGGCCACACCGAGCCGATTATCGGCGTCGATAGATGTCGGGCCGTCGATGAGCGTCGTGTCGCCCTGCTCAGAGAAACGGAAGTGAGGGACCCAAACAAACTATTAAGAAGGCAAATCTGAGATTTCATTTAACTCCAGCTCTCGACACAGGTTCGGGAAAGCCCCATGAGCTTCTCGTTGTAGAGTGAAAATGGAACGCACACGCCATTTGTTTTTTGTTTATATCAGATGTGTATGTGTGGCCTCAAATATTTAAAAATGAAAAACTAAAAATACTACTCGGGAATATACAGGACTGTCTCAGAAAATTAGAATATTGTGATAAAGTTCTTTATTTTCTGTAATGCAATTAAAAAAACAAAAATGTCATACATTCTGGATTCATTACAAATCAACTGAAATATTGCAAGCCTTTTATTATTTTAATATTGCTGATTATGTCATACAGCTTAAGAAAACTCAAATATCCTATCTCTAAATATTAGAATATCATGAAAAAGTATACTAGTAGGGTGTTCAACGAATCACTTGAATCGTCTAATTAACTCGAAACACCTGCAAGGGTTTCCTGAGCCTTGAAAAACACTCAGCTTGGTTCAGTAAACTAAATCACAAGTATGGGGAAGACTGCTGATCTGACTGCTGTCCAGAGGACCGTCATTGACACCCTCCATCAGGAGGGTAAGACACAAAAAGAAATTTCTCAAAGAGCAAGCTGTTCACAGAGTGCAGTTTCAAAGCACATCCACAAAAAGTCTGTTGGAAGGGGGAAATGTGGCAGGAAACGCTGCACAACCAAGAGAGATGACCGCAGCCTTAACAGCATTGTGAAGAAGAGTCGCTTCCAGAATTTGGGGGAGCTTCAAAGACAGTGGACTGAAGCTGGAGTCCAGGTATCAAAAGTCACTGTTCACAGACGTGTCCGGGAAATGGGCTACAATAGCCGTATTCCCATGGTCAAGCCACTTCTGAACTCAAGACAACGGAAGAGGCGTCTGACTTGGGCTAAGGAAAAGAAGCACTGGACAGTTGCACAGTGGTCCAAAGTCCTCTTTTCAGACGAAAGCAAGTTTTGTATTTCATTTGGAAGTCAAGGCACCAGAGTCTGGAGAAAGGCTGGAGAGGAGCAAAATCCAAGTTGCTTGAAATCCAGTGTGAAGTTCCCACAGTCAGCGATGGTTTGGGGAGCCATGTCAGCTGCTGGTGTTGGTCCACTGTGTTTCATCAAGCCCAGAGTAAATGCAGCTGTGTACCAAGAGATTTTAGAGCACTACATGCTTCCGTCTGCTGAAAAGCTCTATGGAGATGAGGAATTCATTTTCCAGCATGATCTGGCACCTGCCCACAGTGCCAAAACCACCAGTAACTGGTGTACTGACCATGGCATTACTGTCCTCGATTGGCCTGCAAATTCCCCTGACCTGAACCCCATAGAGAATATGTGGGGTATTGTGAAGAAGAAGCTGAAAGACACCAGACCCAACAATGCTAATGAGCTAAAGGCCGCTATTGAAGCATCCTGGGCATCCATAACACCTCAGCAATGCCACAGGCTGATTGCCTCCATGCCACGCCGCATTGATGCAGTAATCCGTGCAAAATGATTCCCAACCAAGTACTGAGTGCATTAATGGACATTTTCAAATGTTTGATTGTGTTTTGCTGTTATAAATCTTTTTTTTTTACTTGGTCTGAGGAACTATTCTAATTTTTTGAGATAGGATTTTTGAGTTTTCTTAAGCTGTATGCCATAATCAGCAATATTAAAATAATAAAAGGCTTGCAATATTTCAGTTGATTTGTAATGAATCCAGAATGTATGACATTTTTGTTTTTTTAATTGCATTACAGAAAATAAAGAAATGTATCACAATATTCTAATTTTCTGAGACAGTCCTGTAAAGAGAGCTGCATTGTTGCAGGACAGTTTGTCTCTGCATGCCACAGTTTGAGGGAATCAGACTGAGCTGATACACCAAATTCTTAGCAGATTGTTTATAACTGTTTATTTGTTTGTATTTGTGTAAAGACGTTGCAACTATACAGAGCTTTGGTAATACTATATGTCACTATGGTCATGCTAATAAAGCTATTGAATTGAATTGAGTGTGTGTATGAATGAATGTTACGTTCCCTTCTGAGCTAGGGGAATCAAAGGGAAGCAACACAACCAGAATGGGATTGGTAAAAGTTATAAGCTGTTTTAATGCACAACAGGTGAACAAAATGCCAGGCAAGCAGCCTGAAACAAACAAAAGAGCCAAAAACACCGGTTTAAATAAGAAACAATAGAGGCCACAAAGGCGCAAGTTTAAATGGGCAACCAAACTAAGGGAGGACTCTAAAAAGTGAGTCTAAACGCATAGTGGGAAAATAAATACTAATATAAAGAACGAAACAAAACCTCACTTTAAAAGTGGTACAACTACCAAAGAATCTATACAAAACACAGCTAAACTAAAGGCAACAGTCACACAATACTAACCACTCTAAACACAGACCACACAAGTTAACCACAGAACAAAGAGCAAGTAGCGAGAGGCGTCTGTTCACTCAACAGAGCCTCCAGAATGATGATTGTCCCCAAGCTTTGTAGTAATCTCCAGCAGGTGTGCGCCGGCTGTGCGCTGCGATTGGAGTGCGTCGGGCCCGGTGTGCTCCAATCGCAATCTTCAGGGGCGGACCAGGAGATGGCAGCCAATGCCGGGAGGGCAACCGCACAGCTCATTTACATAGAACACACACAGCTGAAAACACTCAGACGACCAGGAAGGCAGCAGCCGTAACAATGAAGTACTGCACAGTTGTCATTTGTTGTGAGGGAATAAGTTATTATTTTGTTCTTTATATTCTCACTTGTGGTGAGTGAGTGAGTGAGTGTGACAGAGAGAGAAAGAGAGATTGCCCTTTGTACAAGTAGCTGTTGCTGACAATAAATAATGTCATTATAAATAAATGTGCCTCTGAGTCCTGCATGAACTGTGCATAGGTTGTATTTTAACATTGGTCATAGGGTGTTACTTGGAGAGACAACTATTTTCTCAGGTGGTACTTGGTGTAAAAAGGTTGAGAACCACTGATCTAGGCTATCGCTGCAAGTACATTTCATTAGTTATGAAGTTACAAAAGAAATCTGGAATAAAAGCTTTCACTACACAACTAACTTTAAAATCTGACATGCAAAGATTAGAAGCAGAGAACTTTCAAAGCCTCGTAGAAGATCTCGAGGGAGCATATCAGCGCTGTGGGTTTAAAGTACAACACAGCGCGAGTTCACTGCTCAATTAAGTGCACCAATACACTCAGATGAGCATGCACTTTGAAAGAATGACTACAAAACATCTCAATACATCTTAGGTTAACAATTCAACACAAATTCCTTCTGATGTGTTCCAGACGTACATTCATCTCTCTATTCACTCTTATCCAACCTTGCAGGATTGGTAAAAGACACAAAACTGCGTTTAACCCACTTTAACAGCAATTCACGAACAAGTATGACTCTGCGGTGCCGAGTATTTAGATGAATGGAAATTAATGAGGAGAATCCCAAAGTGATTTCCCTCCCTTCACTTGGAAAATCTCCTCTCAGTTTCAATAGCTGCACACAGGAGATTGTCTTTTTCACAATTATTATCCATCTGTCAGAAGTAATTATTACTGCAGGACCAAATGCCACCCTTAACCAATGAGACTTGACTGACACAATCCATCAATGCTGCGACAGTGGTTGGGCTTAAGATGAATCTTTTTTGGGAACATTTAAACTTAACCACTTCATGACCAGCATTGTGTTTCTTGCTTGTGTGGCTAAAAAAGCCAAGGTCATTTGATGTTGAAAAGGTGCAAATGTACCAAGCTTTCCAAGATTCACACATAATCGTACTTGTTGGGAAAATACTGAAAGTTCCTTCTATATCAGAGTAGCACATGATAACAGAGGCGCTACGTAGCTGTGTACGTAGCCGGAAGTATGACTACATGGATGACGCTCATGAGACACTGTGTTGAAGCCATGATAGCTATGTTCCTAAGATTGGCATGATGACACAGCCCCTAGAGAGATAGGCATATGACTGTCATGTTTATTTTTTACGCAGGCCTTAGCTAATCTTAACTAGTGTCAGAATACTACGGTGGCTGAGAGATGCAATCGACAATTATAAAGTGTGAAACACTTTAACAAAGCTTGAGACACATTTACATTTTATAAAACTAATTTATATTTTCTAAAACCAATTTACATTTTCGAAAACAAAATTACATTAGCAAAACACTTTTACCAAAGAAAAAACCATTTAACAAGATGCGAAACACTTTTACAAAGCTAAAGACAAATTAACATTTGCCGAAACACTTTAACAAAACTAGAGAATCAAACAGGAAAGGGAATACCCATCAACCCAGAAGTGAGGTGCAAGTGATTGACACAAACTTAAGTTTATTTTGGCGGATAGACCGCCGGTACCTATGGACCTTTATGGTCGTTAAACATGTTTTGTCCGTTCTGTGGAAACCACCTGGACCAAGTGACATGGTTTTGCTCATCACGATATACTTTCTCTAGCGCAAGAGATACGTTCTCGTGCACACGAGAAAGTTACAGGTTCGCCAAGTAGGAAGTGGAGCTGTGCCTTTTACACACAGCCTTCGCTGTGTTTACCTTCATTAGACAGAGAAAGAGTGACTGCAGGCTGCTTCGTTATAGCCACACACACCTCCACACACACATCGAACTGCCCGATTATTACGCCTTATTATTCTATTTATGAAGGAGATGTCCGGTCACCAGGGTGTGTGTGTGTGTGTGTGTGTGTGTGTGTGTGTGTGTGTGTGTGTGTGTGTGTGTGTGTGTGTGTGTGTCACTGGCATTTGTTTTCAGAAGAAATTAATATAATGTTGTCCGTTCCGGTACTGCGGTCAACTCAGCCGTCTCTCGCGTTTGCTTGGTCAAATCAGCAGCTCTTCATTTTTTAATGCACAATGAATTGGGCCTTTACGGTAATCACGAGAAGCGGCACTATCATGTCGCCCTCTATCACTCCTCTGGGCACTCACTCTGGGCCAGCCTCTGGGATCTGTTGCTGCTTGATCATTTTTGTTATGGAAATAAAAACGTCTTCATTATTCACAACAGCCCACGAGCCGGGTTGTAACAATAAGAACTATGAATGATTGTACTCAGGAGGGGAGTTTGACAGAGTATTACTCAAAAAGTACACAGTAAAAGTACTTCATTGTATTTATGGACGAGAAAGTACATTGTGATGAGCAAAACCATGTCACTTGGCCCAGGTGGTTTCCACAGAACGGACAAAACATGTTTAACGACCATAAAGACACACGTACCGTCCATAGGTACCGGCGGTCTATCCGCCAAAACAAACTTAAGTTTGTGTCAATCACTTGCACGTCACTTCTGGAATGATGGACATTCCCTTTCCGGTTTGATTCTCTAGTTTGTTAAAGTGTTTCGGCAAATGTTAAAGTGTTTCGACACTTGTTAATTTGTCTCTAGCTTTGTAAAAGTGTTTCGCATCTTGTTAATTTGTTTTTGTTAAATCGTTTTTTCCTTGGTAAAAGTGTTTTGCTAATGTAAATGTGTTTTATAAAATGTAAATTTGTCTCAAGCTTTGTTAAAGTGTTTCACACTTTGTAATTGTCGATTGCGGCTCTCAGCCACCGTGTGTGTCTGATTAAGTGGCATCACCAAAAGCTACTGAAAGGTGAGCAGGATAACAGGCACTTTGGCATCAATCAGCATTGTGTTTATTCTAGTATAGTCAATTGATTTAAAAATGTATTTGCGTTCAACTATAATCTGTAATTACTATGATGATTATTATTCAAAAAATACCTTTGAACATACTAGTATTTACTTGCATTTGTTGTAATAAAGAAACCCATGACAAACCGGTAAGAGAAATCAGAGGGTTTTATTATAACATCTCAGGGTCATTTTGATCTCTGAATTACTGGCATGAAATCTAGCAAAGTTTAGAAACTTAGCTAAAGAATCCCTACAGTTGTGACCGTGTCAGCTATAGCCAACTCATGTGCAACTTCAAGAAACTGGCTAACCCATGCTTCAGCAAATTCTCTTCTGTTTTCACCAAACGCAGAGTGAAGTGCAGTTGCAATTTGTCCTAGACTAGGTGGCTGGTTACTGATGTCTAGTGCAATACATGTAGCTTGGGTTGATTTATTTCCTTTCACTGCCCCGCGATTCATGGAAACAGCCAAGATAGAATTGCGGGAGGAAGTCAGGGTATAACTTGGTAATGTGATGAATATCTGGTATTTTCTATTGACACAAACGGTTCGAGGTTAATTGAGAGCCTTAATGTTTAACTTTGAAAGCCCTAGTTCATTCTAAATTGTTGCTTGTGAGCTAGCTAAACTGATTTGTTCTTACTACATTGCAAAACCGCTTTTTTTCCCTATACCAATTACCCTCACTAGCGTTACCACCACCCTGGACTGGAATAGGGTCAAAACAAATGTGTATGTAGCCCGATATTAGGTGGGAGTCACTTTTCAATCTGAATAGTTTCAATGTTTCCATAGCAACGCCATGGTTGAGGTTACTTTTTAAGTAAATTAAGGATAGGCAATAACAAGATTATCTGGTTGGGTTAAAGTAAGGTTAAAGTGAAGGTTAGGAGAAACACAAATCAATGGCATAGTACTGGGAAGACCAAGACCAAGCAATCAAGATTGCAGTGTTATCTTGCATTAATACATATGTGGCAAAGAGTAATGGGAATTTCATCTCGATTTTATATAAACATGGGAAAGAAGAGGAAATGTATAATGATAATTTATGGCCCATATACTTTACAGAGTGTTTCATGGGTATTTGGGTCTCTGAGATTCGTCTGCATTCAGTCTGCTGATCTTAGACGTATAAATTAATCCAACCAAGTGCTTCTGGGCAACCCAAAGTATGCCAAAGTTTACATATATTCTCATTACCTTCAAGTAATCTTTACATTTTGAGTTTACAATAGGTCTGGGTTGAAGAATGAATGCTTCAACATCCTTGACACTCTAAGTCAAAGGCAGCAAAAACACATCACTGTACGAGAGCCTACAACGCAGTTGCTCCTGCGTATGGAAATGTGTGTCACACTGGATTATATCGTCCGTCTACCCACCAAGGGACTGTAATGGGAATTGGAAGATTAGCCTTTTACCCTGCAAAGAGAATGATCTCTCTTCTTTCTTTCCTTCCTTCTCTCTTTTCCTTGAGACCTGACTCGACTAAAACGAAACACAATGCCAGCAGGAGACCGAGTTTTGGGAAGGACCCAAACTGGCCTGAAGACTACTGTATTTAAATTACTGTGACAATGCACTGAGTGCAGGATTTTACATTTCCCACTGCAGAAGAAAATTAGCATAACTGTAATACTGCTTGAGGTCAAATTTCTTGTTCGAGAAAATCTGCCCCTAGCAAGAAGACAGCATAATTAAGACAGTCGGAATCGAGTCCCCCTGCTACTTGCCTTTGAACACAACCCTAGTTACGTACATTTAAACACACTCACATTCACCCACTTCTGCTCGTGCCTGTTTCTCTGTGTTTTTAAGCCTCATGCGAGGCCCGTTTTGTTTTTATTCAAAAGCAGGGACGTGAGGAGGAAAGTGGCAGACAGCTATTGAGCTATTGATGAACTCTGTGAGGGTGGATATCCTCTAGTGTGTGCCGACCAAATGCCCGCTGGCCAATCAGAGAGTCCTGCAGCCTCCCACCACAGAAACAGATTACTCACACCGTGAATAAACGCTTCCCCCTTCCACCAGAGCTGCTCAATGTTAGCAGAGTAGCACAATGCAGCTACTGTATAGGGGCGGGCAAATCACATAATGCCTTAGATGAATATTAAATCATTGGATTGTGAATACACCTTTAAGCCCTGAGGGGCAGAAGGGTATATGAGGCCTGGATGTTTGCAAACAAGCATAAAAAAAGGACTTTGAGTTCTAGATTATTAATGGTCAAATCCAACGCCCACACATTTACAGTATGTCAAAATACACTGATCTCTCTTGTGTTTATCTGAAATGCGAAAGAGTTGCAGTGGTATTCCTGTAGGTTGACCCATAGATTAGCAGCGCAAGAGCTCCCATGACAAAATCATTGGATTTTCATGGATTTTGGAAAATAGCAGAAAATAAAAATGTGGCAAACAGACATTTATGATAATTGCACATTGTGTTCAGAAGGTTCATCTACACATATTAACACCACCTAATTTTTTAAGCGCAAATGTAATTGCTAGAAGTAAAAAGCTAGCGTTAAGCTATAAACATACACATCACGGTTGCATGACTTCACGTCAACACTGCTTAGCTAAAGGCGGCTAATGTTAGCAACCAATGTTTTTAGGACATATAGATTCTTCGGACATTCATCAGTGGGGTATCTACCAATGTACGTATTTTATGTCGTAGAACTTAATATATAAATCTCTTAAGCTTGTGTTAACCACAGATCTTACTTCAAGCTTCTAACCAAAAACATCTTCAAAAAAGGAAAACTTTTAGATAATGGAACCATAAAAGCTCAAATGCTAACATCTGTCAACAGTTTAATTTAAGCTAAAGGCGGCTAATGCTTGGCATGACGACGTGCAGACATTTCTGGGTTTTAAGACTCATTCCTGCACCAATCTGTTCTGCATACAGTATCAGTAGAAATACACTGCATCTTTCAGTGTCTTTGTGAAAACGCTGAAGGTGACATGGCGACTGTGCTCTTTACTGGAAGTTTCTTTCATGCATGTGAAGCTCAGATGGCTCCAATAAAAGCACGGTACATTTGTTACACATCCGAGATGTTGCATTTCGGATGGCCTCATTTAAAACTAATAGGAGGGAAATGAAGTGATTCATTAGCTGTTTTTATCAAATCTTGCCTCGGCCTTAATGGGCTGAGGGATATAACGGGAGCATTGGTCATTACATTACTGAAGACCCAGAGGTCACAACACAAACCGATTCAACCCAGTCTGATCGAGCAGTGCTCTTTATAAGCAGTGGCTAAAATAGTTAAAAGAAAGTCTGATTTGGCAGATTTTGGAAACTCATAAAAGTCATTTACTTTGCTTGAATTGTTACAGTCTCACAGTTTCTCAATTTTTAAAAGCCTTTGGAATAGAACGAATATTAATGCAGATATCATGACCTTTTTTTTTTTACGATGCACAGTGTGAAATTAGGTGTGGCTTTTAGTTGCAATAGCAGCTTACTGTTGCATGAGAGAATTTAATGAAGGTTTTTCTGGGGCATTTTTGCTGCTATATCAGCCCTATAATAATACATGTGCTGTGGAGATTAAAAGTAGGCCTTACTGCACTGTATGCAGGAGTGAAGATTCTGCTGTGTGGATACAACCAGGCAACATATACTGTATGTACGGGTCAATACAACAACAAGCTACTTATATAAGTGATTTTAGAGTAGATACATGTATACTTAAAAACACCTGCATATAATGCAATCTTTCACAATAATCCTGCAATAAATAATGCCTTTTTTTAGACAGTGTCAGTTTTAAAAAAGGGCAGCCTGATTGGCTTCCAGCTTCAGAGATTGTTAAATACAGAAAATGTAGTTCAAACAGCATTGTAAGTAGAGCAGGAGCGATGCACGTATGCCAGGTGTTCCCAGCAGTCTGTGCGTCTGATAGTACGAGCAGATGTTCTGCAGCGAGTCGTAGCCTCCCATAAAGATGCTCTGCCCGTCTTCATTCAATCCAAATTGACGCCATTGGTTTCAATTTTGTATCCTGGTTAGAGTTTCATCTGTCTCATGTACTTTGTTTACTCTTCTTCCTCTGTAGAAACTCTCTTTCTGTTCACAACAGACCCCTCGACTTGCTGAAGCAGAGACTACAGGTGAGTTTTTCATCCATTGTTTATCTCATTTACTACCCTTCATCTGATATGCATCACACAATAACACTGCAAAACAACCACTCTAAAATCAATGACACTGCAGCACTCTTGGTCCCTTGGCTCGCCTCTATACTGCCTCCTCTTCTTCACCGTTTATTTTTTCTCCACCCTCCATCTTTCCTCTTTCTCTGGTGATCCGTGTCAAAGGAGATTACATCACTTTATGGGCACAATAGATAAGCAAAAACCAATAAAACATGGCATCTGCTGGTCTGTTGTGCATATTCATTAAGACAGTACTGAAGTATCTTGTGCAGTCTATGTGCACACGTTTCTGTGTGTGCGTGGCCCATGGCTATGCATTTAGAACATATCTATCTCCAGGCAGGGTGTAGCTGCTGAGCTTTGATCACAATATGCAGCACGCAAGGTCAGGCACAAAAACTCAGAGAAACCATCTGCCGGTTTCCCACAACTGTGCATTCGTGTTGGGGGGAGAAACAAAAAAAAACAATATAACACTACAGGAAAGCGAACACTACGAAAAGGCTTAATAGACATATATATGACACACAGTCAGGGTTCATCTTGAACAAGCATTTGATTCTTGTAGACCTCCGTTTTAAATATAAGCTTTTTAAATTGAACCTGGCATGGCTGACCTTTTCTGCTATTAGTTTTTTATAAATGTAGTATTTGTTAAACAAAGTGATCATAAATCGTCTCTTAACAGCGACTTCATTGTGAGCTTTAGTCTTGCAATGAATAAAAACCTTCAGTACATTTTTTGCACCCACATGCAGCTGATGCTCCATCGACCAGCTGGGCCGATGACTTTTGAATATAATGAGTATATAATGATATATTTTTAGAGTCACATGACCCATGGGTGATCACTCCAGTTATAACGCATTGTTTAGAAAATGGGATTTAATTGGGGTTTTATATGAAATAACAAAGAGGTCATGTCAAATGGAGAGCTATTCAGTCCTGCTTGAATAGACCACAATTAAGGGTGGGTGAAATTATTATCGTTGGCTATAAAATATGCAGCGCTGCAAGGATGAGTGGACTAACTGTTTAGTCGATAGAAAATAAAAAATATGTTTTAATTTACTTAATATGTATTTTTTCAAGAAAACATAACAAAATCGGCCTCTCAAATATGAACATGTTCTGCTTTCCTCTGTTCTATTTGATATTAATGTTAAATGCCTTTTGGTTTTAGACTGACAAAACGTCCCCTTGGACTTAAGGAAACTTGGATGGTAATTGTTCACTATTTACCAACGCGTATTAAAAATAATCGTAGGATATTGTCCTAAAGAACTGTAAAACATTGATAATTGGAGATAAAATATCTTTGACTTGTCATATACAGTAAGTTCTGACCTCACTAACAGAACTTGTGAGAGACATTTATTTTTACAGTTTCCAGACTAAATAATTTATCAATTAATCAACAAAATGATCAGTAGAGTAATCAATATTGAAAAAACAAGCAGTTGTAGCAAACAGTAGAGAGAAACATTTACATTGATAGGAGATTGATACAATTGTATTTATAATGGTAAATGCAACTATATCAGCTGCACACTCTACACCTCCATGGCCCTTTAGATGGAATGTGTTAGCAATCATGGCTCCAACAAACAATTGCATTATGGGTTAATCGGATTTTCTCAATTCGGACACTTTGTAAGGATACCACCTGGCCATTTCCCTAGAGAGGTGTACCAGGCACGTCAAGCAGGGAGAAGACTAAGGGGCACACCCAGGATCAGGTCGAGGGATTATATCCACACTAGTTGATGTGGCCAGGGAAAGGGAAGTTTGAGCCCCTCTGCTGGAACTGCTTCGCCCACGATCCGACTCAGATGGATGGACGGACGGACAAATGGATGGATGGATGGGGATGGATGGATCCTTTAGTCTCTCAAATGCTAGGACATTTTGAATAATATCCTTTCCAGCTTGTCAAATTCCAAAGTGGTGTCTCTAAATGTGTTGGTTTGTCAGTCCAAAACCCAATGATACTGACTTTATTATGATTTTAAAAAGCAGAAAATCTTAATAATTAATCGATTATGATAAATAGATTATTTTCGGGCGACATATCATGTTGCGGTTCTATTTGCCACAGTTCTCTATTACCCCGTCACATTGGGTTTGAGGGGTGCTTTGATAATCGATGGTGATGATTTGAAGGTAGTGACGGCTGCATGCAAAGCTTCTACATTGTGATGGTGGCGATGTCATGAGTCACTGTGTAGCTGTGCAAGAGGAGGCGATTGTTGCTCCTGCATTGAGTGAAAGCGAAAGTCATAATTCATCCAGCTACACTGAATCATCAGTAAAAAGAAAGACTGAGGGCTTTAGATGCTGTGTCACAGCCATTTTCTCATCATTCCAATTCACTACCAAGCACGCTGCTGATGCTCTCTGTTACCCTGGCTTGACTTCAGAGTGGCGTAGTGTCCTCTTTAGGTCTGTGATGAGTCTGTGTACTCATCCACCAAGAGATAAATACAAATAAAATGCAGCAGCTCTCAGCCAATCTCCAACAAGCCCGGAGCTGTCGGCAAAGATTCAGAAGCGTTGCTGCTGAATCACATGAAGTGACAATTTTCACTAACATTAATCACAAGTTCCAAAGGGCCACAGTTCTCGCAATGTGTGCCAACAACCTCCCTGGTGGGCCTGTGTTTTGTTTGTGACAGTGATTCTGGATGAAAGGCGCTGTGTGCCTGGATGCCCATGGCCCCGGGGCCGGGTTCACAGAGCAGGCATCTTCCCTGAGACATTCAGCATGTGTGTTATCGATTTTCAAGCAAACCTGGGTTCATTTCATTTCCACTATGGAGTGAATGTTGGAAAATCTATAGCCAGGTGTAGCAGCAACACTTCTTCTGTAACATGGTAACTGAAAGGCTGGATGTTTAGTAGTTTGCAGTTGTGTGCCTCCGCAAAGCAGTAAAGATGCAGTTTAGTCCAACGTTAACTGTTAACACTCAGTTCAATCGGGAAACCATGTTTTAAAGTTAACGTAAATTTAATCACGTGACCAAGTTTGACCCAAACTTCCTCCCGTAATCCCAGTGTGGATCTATATGTGTTGCACTGATATTTAATGTAGCCATCACTTCCTCTGTGTAACGTAATAACCAAATCCATTACAATGGCAACTCTGCACTTTAGGTGTAGTAAAAATGAAGAGAAGGCATTTTGCTGAAGCACTGTGTAGCGCACATTTTACAGAAGGGAATCACAGTAGCTTTGTCGATGCTTTAGCCAAGTGTCGGAAAATGGTCGGACTTCATGACAATAATTCAGAAATCATGTGTTTATATAGCAAAAAAATCAACTGATCAAGACGACACGTATTAGTTTTAATTTAATTAGTTTTCTCCCCAAAATACAAGTAAATACTAGGGATTAATCCTGGATTATTATTTTGATAAATGCGATTATATTTTTTTTATTAATTGACACAACTACTACAAATGTGTTTTGTGAGGTCAAAGTGGCGTTTAAACATCAGTTGAGTAATTGCTTTGTCCTTGAGTTAAAGTTGGAGTCTGCATCAAATTTTAAGAACTTCCCTCCAGACTGTTGCGAGCGGAGAGGCATAAAAACAACAACATTTCACCGGATAAAAGCAAAAACCCTCCTCATTCCAACAATTTTAGAACAACTGTCAGGTGAATGAATTATGAGTTGGCGTATTGAACCTCTTTTTTTACTTGACATTCTCCAGTGTTTGAAACAACGAGGAAAGCTGTTAATATGCAGGAAGGAAACATAAGAGGGAACAAATAAGTGATCCATCTTGTTGTGAGGCATGTGACACAAAATCTTGGATTAAATACATTTTGGGTTTGACAGCTTTTAAACAAAAAGTCTTACCTAGAATAATACAAGTTTAAAGAGGATATGCTTATTTTCAGGTTCATGTTAGTAGTGTGTGTTTCTACTGTGGCATGTCTCCATGCTTTTATGTTCAAAAAGCTCTTTATTTCTCTCATCCTGCCTGTGCTGCAGCACCTCTTTTCACCCTCTGTCTGAAACCAGAGCCCAGTCTGCTCTGATTGGTTAACTGGCTGGCTCTGTTGAAATTGGTCAACCACTTATTGATGTGTTGGAAATGTCCCGTCTTTTAGCATGTCCTGCCTTTTTAATCACAAGTTAAAAATACTAGTATTTACTTGTATTTTGCGGGGGGAAATAACTAATATGCGTGTGTAGTCTTGAGATTTTTTTTTCCTATATAAGAAGATGATTAATTATCCGTAATTATTATCATGAAGTCCGAGAATTTTCAGACACTTGGCTAAAGCATCGACAAAGCCGCTTTCACAGAGAGCTGCTGTGATTCCCTTCTGTGAAATGTGTTTGAGCACTTGCCAATAAAAGCTTGCGTGTTGCGGAGTGATGTTTCTATGTTACAGAAGTAAACAAAATAATCTAATGTGTGTGAGAGAGAAACTTTTGGATTTTAGCCTTTGCAGACCATTTACATGCACAAAAACCTATGGATCACAAAAAGCATTAAAGGTCCCCTTCAAGACCAGAATCTAGCACTGGAGCAGCACAGAACAGTTTTAAAAGTGTTGCAATGATTTACAGTTAATTGTGTAGTTTTGAAACCTTGGCAAGATGTCAGTGATTCATCTAAACTGAAACAGCATTTCTCAACTCGCACTTCTAGGAGTGTCCCGAGAGAAATATCTAAATGTGTTCAAAGTGTACAGAGATTTCTGGGATGTGTAATGTTTAAAAATGATGCAAATGAGTGCTTTTTATTTTAGGTCTTGAGCATTAAAAACCAAGTGGAATAAATATATGGCGAGTGAGGGCAAGAGGTTGAGGCTGAGTGATGTTTTATATCCCCACATTAATCCCTCTCTCCCAGGCTCATCCTCTCTTTCTCTCAGCATCTTTGCACTAATCTGAGATAATAGCTCAATTGCGGACTTCTTAATGAACACTTTAGGCGAGCTGGCTTTGGGACACGCAGGGGCAGGGCAGTGGTGCCAGCGACCAAACAAACAAACACACATGTGGAAGGGGACTTAGACATGGGCTGTATCAGAGCAACTGCCTCGGAGAGTTTAGAGACATCGATGCCAACAAATGTTCTCAGTGCACCCAGGGAGAAAATGTCTAGTCGGTTTGGCGGTCAGACTGGAGGCTGATTTATAAATATCTATTGGAAACTTTCCCTTACTGCATTAACTGTTTTATGAATACATATTTTGTATTTGTCTTACTTTCTTGTGCTGTGCATCTTGCTGATATTATTAAATCAGAAAAAGAGGGGGAAACTAATTTGTAGGCTATTGGCTACAGTGCTATTACTGTACAGTACATGATCCAGCCAGTTACGTAACGCTAACAGCAGGTTGAAGACGTCAGACTTTCACAGCTTCTAATCTATGGCTAGAATTTAAGTTTATAGCATTTAAATGAACATCGAAATTAAAGTGAAAAGGCGCCCATGTTTTGTGTATCTCCTGAAATGAGCATGCTAACAGACTAGCCAGGAACAATCCTGCCTTGTGATTAGGGACGGGTGATATGTAGTATATTAAATATCACAAAATGTATACCTAATACTTTAAAATTGATATTGCAACAATTTGTTTGAGGTGACTATTGGTGCTTCTATAACATATTAACACAATGAGATTGTTGTTGAATAACCATCAGTTATGTGGATATAAAGACTTACTGTGTGAAAACCAATTATGTAAAATTAAAAAATCACATCATTGTCATTTAAAAGTACATGCTCCATATTTCGGTATCCAAAATCGAAGATAATATTTATTCTCACATCACGATATAGATTTGATATATATTGCCCAGCCATACCTGTAAGAACACTTGCTCCTCTAGATGCGAAGTGAGTAACTAATACCAGTCCTGTCTGACATTAGGATAACATTTTAGAGCAATACAAAAAACTGACCTTGCAGCCCCCTGTAGTAGAATTGAGCTGCTGTCGCATATTCATTTTCAAGGCTGGAAATACAAATGCCCCCAACTAGCTCAAATCAACTTATTTTGCCTATAAAAATGTTTGCTTTATTCAGGCAATTAGAACTTGCTAAACTAATTAAGACTCCATCATGATTGTGTGCACAGCAAGTTACCAGAGCCTAAATTGACCCACGGACATCAATGCAAAAAACACGCCTTATTGCACTGGGAGATAAAGCCATAATCCCTTCCACGCTGTGAACAGTTGTCAACAGATTACAGAGAGAATTTTTATAGGAACACAAACTAACTCCCCGGCTCACCCCGCAGGTCAGAATGATTTCTTTGCTCACTTTCCATCACTTCAACTGCACTCGTTTTTTATCCCACTCTCTTTGTTTTCCCAGATCATCAGCAAGGCTTCTTCTACGCTGTCAAACACAGCTTCACACATCACAGAGACGCTGAGGAAAAGACTGCGGGGGGAAATACATGCACACAAACCGAAACATGCTTTCAACGCTGATAAGTCGAAAACACAACAAGATGATGGGCCTCTCTTTTTGCCCAGAAAACATCCCCTGCTTACTGTGTTATTATTCTGCATTTACAAGTGGATTTCAGCAGTTGTCTAAATGCTTTTTCGGTTGCAAACAGTCGACACAAATTCTAATTTTATAAAAGATCGCTGACAAGCAGCCTGGCTGGGTATGACGGCGCATCAAGACAATTTATGAACAAAGAAACAGAGCCATGAGTACTCGAGAAGTAAAACTTACTGGAAGTGAGAAGACAGGTTAAATCTCACACAGACATAACTCAGAGGTTTTACAAAAATAAATTCCTAACCCTACATTAGCATTATCCTGACTAAAGACCTGAATAGCAACTTTTAAAAGTATAAAATCTTAATAAATGAAATATAATCCAAGCTTTTGTGGGGCTTTTTTCTCTCAAGAATGTGACTGATATAGGGGGGAAGGAATGGGAAGGGTTGATAATGGCACGCAATGTTTCTGTAAGTATTAATAATGATGGCTACTATAATTTATAAGTCAACATTATAAATGAAGCTTTTAACTTCATTTCAAACCTTTATTTATCCAGGTGTATCCCATTGAGATCATTGATCTCTTTTTCAAGGGAGACATGCTCAAGTAGGTTCCACATGAAACATAAAAACATAAACAGAACAACAAAAAGGACATCATACAGCATCATTACAGGGATTACAATTTACATAACTATCCACATGAACAGGTACCAGAGGTGGGGACTCGAGTCAAGTCATGTGACTCGAGTCAAGTCATGTGACTCGAGTCCCCACCTCTGGTACCTCATGTGACTCGAGTCAGACTCGAGTCACATGACTTGACTCGAGTCAGACTCGAGTCACATGACTTGACTCGAGTCAGACTCGAGTCACATGACTTGACTCGAGTCAGACTCGAGTCACATGACTTGACTCGAGTCAGACTCGAGTCACATGACTTGACTCGAGTCAGACTTGAGTCGCATATTTTTGGACTTGAGACTTGCTTGACTAACATTGATAAAAGACTTGACTTGACTTTGACTTGGTATTCATGACTTGAGACTTGACTTCAGCTTGAGATAGATGACTTGAAAGGACTTGACTGTTTAAAATTAAATATTTGCGTTTGTTTTTGTAGTGAGATATTACTTTAGTTTTTTCAAAAAACGTGATTATAGCGCGATGCGTGCAAACCTGGCAACCCACTAGAAGGCAGGAGTCTCAGTTAACATGGCAGCGGCTAGCTTTACTCCAAAAATAGGGAAGTTTGGATTCAAGGATTATTTTGTCGATGACGCTAATAAGAAGAGAACAGCGGTATGCAGGGTCTGCAGCATAAAGATCAGTGACAGGACCACCACAACATCCCACTTCATTCGTCACGACAAAAAAAAAACACAGAGAAAGGTGCGTGCATGTGTTGTGTTAGCTAGAAAGCTAACGTTAAGTTTAAGCTACGTTAGACTTGGTTTCAATTCGATTAAGCATTGCAAAGAGAAGACAAAACGGTAAATGAACACTAGAACCACCAAGGGATTCATTTTGACTAACCCTGATACTGACGGGCTGTCAGGAGAGAGAGAGAGAGAGGAAAAGAGATGCCTCGTTTATTTCCCCTTTGTTATTATCAGAAGTTACTGAAAACTGTTAAATAATGTAGTTAATCTACTTTTAGTAGTTTGTTTAAATGTTTTAATTATGTTGTTTTTGTTTGTAGAAGTGCATCATTCCTTGATTTATTGTAAAATCAATCTGAACTTTTTGATCTGTTATGATGATAAACTGAAGCCATTTCTAAATTAACCAAATTAAGTGAGTTTTAAATCGTCCTACTTAGTTTATAAGGAAATTATGAAGAGGAACAAATTAAATGATTTGAAAATGATATCTATGTAGGTGCTGAAGCTGTTGGCGGGTTCTAGTGTTAACAGAAATTTAAAATTCAATATGTGTGATGACAAATGCCATATATGATTTTCTTACCTGGAATTCTGCCTTTTTGAACAGACTTTTTGAGTCCTAGCTATATTGTTTGCAGTTCTAGGGTTAATATGAATCTAATATGATTGTCATCGGTCTAAATTAGATTTCAAAAGATTAACTGTGTATGTAATGAAGATCATAGTGTGGGTTTAATCCATTTTTATATTATTATATATAAATATTTTTTAACTGATTTAAAATGTGGAAACTGGGCTTATTCATCAGAATTTCGGATGACTTGACTTGCTTGACCTGAGAAATGACTTGACTTGACTTGCTTGACTCTCACCACAGTGACTTGGGACTTGCTTGATACACTGAACAAAAATATAAACACAACACTTTTGTTTTTGCTCCTATTTTACATGAGATGAACTCAAAGATCTAAAACATTTTCTATGTACACAAAATAACCATTTCTCTCAAATATTGTTCACAAATTTGTGATAGTGAGCACTTCTCCTTTGCCGAGATAATCCATCCCACCTCACAGGTGTGGCATATCAAGATGCTGATTAGATAGTATGATTATTGCACAGGTGTGCCTTAGGCTGGCCACAATAAAAGGCCACTCTGAAACGTGCAGTTTTGCTTTATTGGGGGGGTCTGGGGGGGTCCGAAAACCAGTCAGTATCTGGTGTGAGGGGTAGGGTTAGGGTTAGGGGTAGGGGTAGGGATAGGGTTAGGGTAATGTTGTGAATCGAGTGGCCCATGGTGGTGGTGGGGTTATGGTATGAGCAGGCGTATGTTATGGCCTCAAGCGAGAAACAGGACTTGTTCCTGTAGAAGAAACCTAGTCTAACCCTCAGCTTTTTAAGCAGGTTATTGACATGATGTTTAAAAGTGAGACAATCATCAAGCCAGATACCTAGGTATTTGGAACAGGTGACCACTTCAATTTTTATCCCTTGCGTAGTTACAATATCTACAACAAGCTCTGGTGTCTTTTTAGCTTTTGAAAAAAGCATTACCTTGGTTTTATCAACATTTAAAAGAAGCTTTAGTTCAGAGAGCTGAGTCTGAATGTTAAAAACAGCTTGCAATTCAACAACAGCCTCCTTAATGGAGGGACCTGCACAGTACATCACGGTATCGTCAGCATAAAAATGTAAGGTTGCTCCATCGACATTTTCACCTAAACTATTGATGTAGATGGAGAATAAAAGTGGACCTAAAGCAGAACCTTGAGGAACAGCATTAGTAATGTTTAACCACTCAGAAGACAGCCCATCAAAATCAACATATTGGGACCTTTCAGAGAGGTAGTTCACAAACCACCCCACTGCATGGCTGGATATGCCAATACTGACCAGCCTCTGCTTTAAGATGCAATGATCGACGAACGCTTTGGAAAGATCAATAAATAGGGCTGCACAACTCTGCTTATTATCTCAAATACTCGCCACATCATTCACCACTTTCATTGTGGCAGTGATGGTGCTATATTGCTTTCTGAAGCCTGACTGATGTTTAGACAGGATATCATTTTTACATAAAAACACCTTTACCTGTTCAATCACTAGGCGTTCAAGGACCTTAGCCAGAACTGATCATTTAGAGATGGGCCTATAATTATTTAATAAAGTGGCCTCCCCACCTTTTAGTAGAGGCAGGACATATGCTGACTTCCACAATTTTGGAATTGTGTTTGAACAAGGTAACACAAAACAGAACTGCAACAGAGCAGTAAGAGATCTGAAGGAGATTACTGACAGCAAACCCTTTTCTCTTTTTGCAAAAGGAAAAATGAAATGTGGAGGATAAGCAACACAACAAGCAAATATCATTATGTGACGCTCACTTACTTTCAGCCACCATTGAATTGTTGCTGAATGTTTTGTCATTGTAACCAAAGAAACACCCGGAGTCTTTCAACAAAAATGGCAGGGTTTCAAAGTGAAATCCAGTGAGCAGGTCTATTGTCCCTAAAGCTGTGGGCACCGAAAAAAACTACCTCCTACCAGGAACAATCAAGAATGAAAGCATATGCTGGGATGCGAAAGCTTATCTTAGATAATGTGACCAATTTACAAGAAAGAACATCCATACAATAGACAATGTTCTTGAGGAAATAACTTCAAAGAAAAAAAATACCATTGGATGTACCCTTTCCTACACTAATGTAAACTGAGAAAAAGAAAACTGAGGTTCAAACTCAAGCATTTCAAAAGGTGGATGGATACTTTTTGCATCACTAAAACTTTGTGTGTTGGCAGCTGCAACAGGGGAGGCTGAAGAGCTTTGGAGAAGCTTTGGAAGAAAGAAATTAACAATGACTACAGGAGGAGAGCCAGAGGATTCAAAAGTAAGTTTGTCTCTGGAGGAGCGGGTTTATTTGGGAAAAGGAACACAAAGGGCGCCGGCACACAGTTTGTTGCTGACTCCGCATCTACAGAGAAAAACAGAAGAATACTTTGAGCCCGATATGTCGATGTGAAAAAGCCTCCCTGCAGGTATCGATGTTAAATTCATGAACGAGGATTAAATGGATCGTTATCAGATCCAAGGATGGGAAGAATGTCAAGCAGAACGCATATACTGTAGAAAGATGGAAATGGGTGATGTGTTGCTATAATCTGGGCGAGGATTAAAAGGCGGCTCCGTGTCAGAAGTCGGTACAGATCTGAATTGGAAAATTCAATGCAGGATTCTTTTGCTTTCCTTCTGCTGTCAACTCCAGAAGAGGCGAGGTGCAGAGGGGCTTAGCATTTCATCCCACAAGTGGCATCAAACCAGTAAACAATTTCTAGTGTGGTTCATGTCAATTCAATTTCTCAAATAGAAGTGCATTGGTTTGCATCCATTTGTGTTTATGCACTGTATGCATTAATGCTCACGTCTGTCTGGTCCGTATGTGTCCATGCATACTTATGAGTGTAATTATGCATGTATGAATGTATGGGTGCATGCAGCGGGTGACTGGTCAGTGGGGAGCCGAGTTTGGATGATGGGGGATGGTGATGGGATGCAGTCTGGGGGTGGACTGGTGGGGGATGGGGTGAACAGATACAGGGTGGAGGAAGATCATAATGCATCAAGTGTACGTCCGATAACAGTGATGTGAAAAGGGATATTTAACCCCCAACGTTATTTTCATATTTTCACTCTTGTCTGAAGTGGTATTTATCCTTGTAGATTGTTTTGGTGGGATTTGTCATGTGTTAGGGATATTAGCCATAGAGATGTCTGGATTTTCTTACAGTACAATATATAAGTATCTTGTGTCAAAAATGTCATTTGAAAAAATTCAACTGCAATGTGTCTTTCAAGAAATCAAGACTTGGTCACTGATTATCCGCAGAACTTGTTGTGCAGTTCCTGTTGGAACTATTTTCTTTCTACCGTATCACTGCACAGAAGGGAATGTACATCTACTCTAGAATGAGGAGCCCTCTTGAGCTTTCTAATGTTATAGCTAAGTAAAAGAGGACAACTTTAATGTTTAGATCTTGAGTCATCAATGAGAAGTGCCCTTCCTTATCTGCACTGATAGGAAAGAAAGAAAATAGTTCCTACATCTAACTGCTCATAACAAGGTCTGTGGATGATCTTGAAAAACTGGGGAATTATTTATAGTAACCACAATCTGGTTGCCAACTAGCTCCCTTATACTAGAGAAGAGGAAGACCTCTTTATGGCTGATATCTCCAATCCTCTGCAACTCGCACCAAAGCATCACATCTACAAACAGCACTTAAGGAAAAAGGAAATCCGAATGTATACGTCCCACAGAAGGGGAATGTACAATGTTACAGCAAAGGGACAGAGCAGAGAAAGACAAATTTAGGATTAGTTAAGTAACTTATTAAGGGACCCTATTATACTGTCTAGGGTTTTCCATTTCCTGTAGTGTGTTATATAGGTTTTTGTGGATGTAAATGGTCTGCAAAGGCTAAAATCTGTGTGTTCCCTCCAGAGGGAGTGTCTCTCCCACACACAGGGCCACTTCAAGAGGCAAGCACTTGTTATTAAATAAAATAAATACACATCCATAGTAAAAATAACTAGCTGCTTTATAAAAAAGTAAGTTAACATAGTAGCAAGTAGCACAGTTATCTCTACAACAGTGGTGTTACAGTAGTGAAGTAGCAACCAGTTATAACAATTGCAAGCAGTTTACATGTGAGAAAATGTGTGTTTCCAATGTTAGGGTGCACTGTGCCTTTAAGACATTTACACCTGTTCTGTGAGGTTTAACTACAAGCAGCAGTCAGTTCGGAAATAAGGTGACACAGCCATGACAAATAAGCTGCGCTGCGGCAGAGCTTTCTCTCTGCATATTTCATAACCATGCTCTGTTGCACACGTTTAGCCTTTGAATTATTGGACTTGGCTTTGTGTTATGTCAAATAATAAAAATTGGAAAACACAGATCAAATGGAAAGTGAGACCATGCGATCAACCATTTAGAAACTTAATTTAAAAATGTAACCACTTCAAAGTCAACGAGAAACTAAACAGTGTAATTCCTGCAGCGGATTTGCCTTTTGTACAAGTTAAATCCTCAGCACCCGCAGCATATGCTGGGCAGGTTTACACTCCACTGCACTAAACTGTCTGTCCCTCTGTCTGTCTTTTAGCCTGCTCAGATGTAGAAATAGAATACACAGAAGCAGTCCCCGAAGAATGACTTTAATAGGAATGCATTAATTAAATATTGCCAATGCTGCACGGTGCTGCGAAGAATCTCATCTCCAAATCAAACAGGGGAAAAGTTTAACAACCAAAGTGCTTAGCCAAACCTTCGTGAAACACTACGAGGATGCAGACAAATCTGCCTGCCCACGCGGATTCAGCACACATGGGAAAAGGAACAAGTGAAGGCCACTCTCTAATATAATGCTGGACAGCAATAATCATCAAATGGTGGGTATAGTCTCATCTTAACAGGCTTTCAGGAGGAGTGTTTTCACTCAGCCCTAAATGTGTCTGGAGCTCTGTCTGATGGAAACACACAGGGGGTAATAAAACCTCGCTGACTGTTTCTTATTTCATTCATAAGAGAAAATACGGAGGAGATAAAGCCTGACAGAGTAGGATTTTCTCGAATATCAGGGGTCTGTGTGTGCGTGAGGCAGTGACACATGAATGTTTTAGAAGCAAAAGACGCTCTGACTTTCTTTGGCATGCCAGAGGCCTCGTCCTGCTGCCCTCAGAAACAGGGTAACAATGGCGACACCTCCAGACGAACGGAACCGTGAGGCGTTTGTATACAACCGGTGTGTGGGAGAAAAAGGACTGAAAAAAAGAGACAGTGGAGTGGAGAAATCCAGAGCATGCATGTATGCATTTGAGGGGAGGTGCAGGAATTCCTCCCGAGCCACAATTAACCCAGACACAAAAGATAATTGTTGCACAGCAAACATGCACAGCTTGGATTCAGCGTTGGCACAACTTCACTGGTTTCAGCACCAGCATTCTTGCAGAATATAGGCCACTGGCTCGCAGTCAGAAAGGAAACTGGAATTGTATTATTACCGCACAGAACAACACATCAAAGATACCTGTCAGAGGTCTGTGCAGCAGACCGATACAGCGTGCAATCTGTCTCTCCGCTGGACAGCTACTTATTTGAAGATGACTGGGAAATGGTTCCACACAATCAACCCTCATTTGAAAAAAACATGCCTGTTGAGCTTTCTATATAAAAAGGTAATGGAAATAGGAATGAAACTCTGCACACACTCTTGGCCTGAGGCACACACGCCTAATCTCCACTCAAAACGTTGATTTTGTGAACTCTGAATGCTTTTACATTTCTCTAAAGATAAGGCACTCACCTGGATAATGAGAAAAACTATGAGAAAATGCTAAAAGGATAGCGAATCCACCATAAAAATAACACCAAATGATGGTAGGATTAAGACCTGTGGGAGATATGGGGGAATGTATGGTTCATAACTGTTAACAGTATGACAGCTCATTAAGGCAGATTAGCCTCTATACCAGGCATGGGCAAACTAAGGCCCGCGGGCCATATACGGCCCGTTGGGCTTTTGAATCCGGCCCGCCGAATATTGGTACAAAATTGTCCAAATTCCGCATTCATTTTGCCTTTTTCCTGCAATAGCCGCCATTTTAGTTGATCCCACTAGATGGCGCACTCTAGACACAATTTACCTTTGCTGGAGTATGGTCTATTCTCTCAGCTGGCCCCACTCGGCAACCCGGCAAGATTGGCGAATACAAGTTTTAACAAGCAGTAGCACTGAGCAAAGTGACTAGAACGCGACCACACACTTATAAAACACACTTATATAAAGTCAGGCAACACTAACCAGGCTTAGCGTGACTCTGTTTATTTTACCTTACTTTAATAACCATCCGTTCACTGTTATTGACCATTAGAGGCAGACGTTTTCCTTTTATTTTGTATTATTGCAGCTATCGGATGGAATCAATACATGGGCTACATGTGGCCATCACAAGTAAAATCATAACGAAAACTACGCCGGTAAAATATGCGTGTAGAAAACGGCTTATGCCACAATATGATAGCAACAAGTAGTCAAGATAGTCTGATTAGCTAACATCACCTGTAGAATGCCAGAGAAACGTTCATAACAGCGCTGTGATGCCAAACAGCTTTCAGACTAAAACACATTCACTTATGGGGATGGGGGATATTTATCAGCTGCTTGTGTGAGTCAGACAACGAAAACTTTACAGCGGCCGCTGCCGCGAGTTAACGGGAGAATAAACTCCGGTAGACGAGCAGCACTGCAGCAGGCATTAATGCAGCTGAACCGCATTAATAAACAATGCACCACTGCACTCTGGAGAAAGGTACAAGGTTGGAGAAGTAGTTCTTTAATTTAATCTGGCTTCGTATAATTAAAAACTACCCGACGCAGTCCTCTATTGATGTAGTTGTGAGCGGTGTTGCGGAGAAAATCAGCGACGTAAAACGCTGTGTGGGTCATAAGAAGGCACGTAAACGGTTACGTCATGATGCAAACGATGACGCAATGATGCATTAATTCACCTCTGAACCTGCATCTGTAACAATGACTGGACCAAAGAAAAGAAAAGTCATGTGCCGAGTGTATAATGAGGAGTGGACAGCTAAATATTTTTTTATCGATCTGCTACTGGCCCGGCCCGCCTGTCAAATTTAAAACTCATAGTGGCCCCCGAGCCAAAATGTTTGCCCACCCCTGTTCGATACACATTCCAGTCATGAACAGACCATTAAGTGCAGCTCTTACAGCTGATTGGAGCAGACCCAGGTATTGTGTCTTGATGAGATTAATGATCGAATTAGCATTGGAACATTTTTTATGGATAAAAACAAAATAGCCTGTATATAACATCATTTGAACCAAATCCAGGATGCCTGTATGGTTTAGTACAATTGTTCCGTTTGGATGGCATTAATTACTTCTTCTTTTTTTTTTATGGGCCAACCCGGAAGCTAGCATCACAAGACAAGGCGCTTGACGATAGCAAAGGAATTGTTCCATTGGCTTTTGGAAGATTGCAGGAAATAGGATCTTTGGCAAAGACATGTTTATGATACTTAGCTGTCTTGTTCAGCAGGATATTATCCACATATTAACAGCACTTTGTGACTTTTAAGCGCAAATGCATTCGCCAGACTTTCATGTTTTTTTCTACGTCCAGCTAACGTTAGACTACAAACAAACTACATCATGGCCTCACCACTTCAAGTCACCACCCCTAAGCTGAAGATGGTTAATGTTTAAGTCTAATTTAAGCATTTGCTAGCAATCGCTGTCACAAAAGCTTCAGACAATCACCAGTGGGGTATTCACTGAAACATTTTAAAGAGCGAAAATCTTGTGAGTTTGGGTAAACCACAGACCCTTTTTCAGGCATCCAACCAAGAATTTAAAAAAGGGAACCGGAAGTGCTAGAAGGCTAACTCATTCCCTGTTTTTAGGACTCATTCCTGCACCACTCTATTGTAACAGCTTACGAAATTGGTATAACCGAGTCAGAAAATGTTCGTAACAGCAACCTGTAAGCAAAATCTTAATTTTTTTTTAACACTTACGACAGTTTTCTTCATCGCTGTTGTCTGAGCAGTCGTCATCATCATCGCACCTCCAGATGGTAGGTATACACCTTTTGTTGTTGCACTGAAACTGTCCATCCTCACACTCATCCGTTGCTGTAAGAGTGAAATACAAATAACAGGGGGGGGGGGGGGGGCAGGGTCCAGATGGATCAGCAACACGCAGATATAGTAACCGCATGTAGTTCAACTGTCCTTTGCAAATGAATGCCTAATTGATATTCAGCCTTCATTCAGGTCAATTGGCTGAGGCGCTGGGTGCGTCATGGTCTGAGTTTTTCTTTCAGTTTCTCATCTACTTCAGCGTGATAATTAAAAGCCGCTACGGGAGAAGAAGGGGGCCCCGTGTTTGCCGGACATCATTCTCCATAATAACATGCAGACAAAGATTCAATCTGAGCTACTACAGCTACCACCGCTGATGCAGTATGGACGCTCACAGTCGGGAAACACATGACAGAGTCATGGCGATTCACTCAGCAAACAACCTATCATACATTTGAATCAAGAAGTTATTTTCTCATGTATTCATGATTGAAAAACGTGTCTATGTGTTTTCTTTCTTATTATCAAACGCACGCTGAGGGGGGCACGCTTCCAATCTCACCTACACAGCCTCCTCACTCACACAGACACAAACCGCGGGTTATGATACATTTTATTAAAGCCTCACACACAGAGGGAAAACACTACTGACCTTCCGAGAAATTAACCCTCAGGAGCAACGAATGAAAAAGTAGCAATGTCCGTATATCCGTCCACATTTCCGAAGCAGGTGATGGAGCTCATTCGCATCCACAAAACAAAGCCCGATGAGCCGCTCTCTTGTCTGGTTGTAACGCTGCGACGCTGCTGCCTGCCTCTCGGCCGTGAGACCCCCACCGCCCCGCCCCCCGCTCCGTCTCATTGGCTGCAGGGGCTGTGACGACACCACGTGGGGCGGGGAGAACAGTAGAGTAGGGTAAAATAGATAAGAATAGAGTAAATTTAAGTAGATTGGTTGTATAAAGTATAGTATTTGTAAACAAAAGGGTCCGTATAGAAGTTTCAGTAGGCTACAATCGAAACTCCTTTTTTCAACATTTTTTAAAAGCTACAAAATGGAATAGAATGAATTATAATTTCAATTAATAATGCAGGCCACAAATATTGACGATTACACAATGAATCCTGTTTTAACATCCTCATAATGTTAAAACCCCTACAGTGGGAAATAACGTTGGAATTTATTTTCTGAAAAAACTGCACCATCAAGTGTATCCTTCATTATTTGTATGCTTGATCAATTTGTTGGAATTCAAAGTTTACTGAATGTAGCAAGATAGGCAGGACTCAATACAATTTAAAAGCTGTTGATTAAGCACAAGTAAATATCCTTATTGTGATATTCAACAGAGTCATCACATAATGCTTATTTACCTGCATATCCAACGAATAGTACAGATATGAAGTGTTTGTTATTTTGACCGCTTTATAGGACAGAACACAGTATGGTAAGCTACCTGTTGATGATATTTTCTGACCAAATGTTCATTTTAAATAGCTAAAAAGTAAACATTTCTGCAAAACTACTCTTACATTATTATATTATTTGCCTTGAAAACAAACTTCATAAATATTTAACTTGACCTTTTTTAATCTCCAGACATTTTGTAAAAAAACACAGGTGTATTCATAAGCAATAATAATGGCTGAATTCCACTTCAGGGAGGCCCTGTTGTGCATGCTGTGACCCTTATAGGTATATTAATTTCACACTCCGTGCTTTTTCTACTAAGGTCAATGCTTTGAAAAAGGTCCATATACTGTACAAAGAGGTAACCAGAGATGTTTGAAGGCCATACACAACAGCACAGGTGTTTTCAATCACCTGGGCTAATTACACCTCCTACACATGCTAAAGGTGTAATTTGTCCCACCAGGTGCGACAAAACCAACAGGAGACTGAGCTGTCAATCAAAGTGTGTACTACCCACCCAGTAGGAGTCTAATAGACCTTTTAAAGCATGCATTTATCACAATAATAAAATCACAGGTGTTTATCGGCCCAGTGAAAGTGAACCAGCAAGCAAAATATCAGCACCACAAAAGCAGGAAGGAAATTCAGCCTCTATTAATTTCATCGCATCACCTGTGTCCAACTATGACAATGCAAGCTATAAAAACATACACCCACATCCTCTACCAAAGAGTGCCTTTCAGATCTTATTAGCAGTCATGTCTCACACTGAATGATGTGAACGTTTTTTTTTTTGTCGACTCAATAGCTAGCCATCTGCTGGAAACACATGCAGGTGTTTATTAACCATAAACAAACGACAGTAGTTTTAGCTTGAAAAACTGCAATAAATATCTTATGGTGTGATTCAAGCTTGTGCTCTTTTTGTTGTTTTCATATGAAGTAGGTCATTTTATTTTATGTATCCTTTTCTGGTATCACCATAGTAGATTTTGTGATGATAAGGCCTGAGGATAGCCAAAATTCCAGCTAGCTCGTACTGCAAAAAAAATTATGAAAACTATTTAGTTTTTTTTTAGTCGGTGTTCATGAGGTTCTTCTGTGAACCACATGTTCATGAAGACATGATAAGTTATATTCCTATTCTGCTGTCTTCATTTTGTATACCTGTGGACAGTGTTGCTGTCTCAGGACTGGAAATACGTCATGGAGTAAACTAGCGAGCGAGCTAGCTAGCTAAAAACTGTTCACTAACATTAGCTGGGAAACGTTGTTCAAGTTTACTAAGAAGTCAATATTCGGTATATGAAACACCAACTTACTTACCATTACAAGGATAACACTGTCAGATAATTTTAGTCCACTTTTAAAGAGGAAAGAACCAACACGTTTTGTGCCGGTTGTTTTCATAGTGTAACCATAGGCGCTCAGGCTGGGTCCTTAGTAGCGGTGCAGGAGTTTCAAATCTGACCCCGTGTGGGCAAAAAATAACAATATTCACGAAACTGTGTCTCAGGCATGGGCGTAGGAAGCATCCTCAATGTGGGTGGGACAATTTGACGGGGGGTGTGGTCATGTGGTGGACCTAACCTCCTCTAGGGGGGTCCGGGGGCATGCTACCCCGAGAAGATTTGTTTTTAAATGTTGAAGTTTAAGCTGGACTCGGACGTGCGACAGCGAAATACTCCCCCCGGGTACAAAATAACGGTATGCATAGACAAACAAAGGTGGACCCAATTTACATATGAAAATAATATATCATTTTGGTGAAGAAAATTAAGATTTTCAAGTATACAAATAGCCAAAATAAAAAAGTCATAGGATAGCAATTTTATTTTAAAAAATGTATATCAGTTAGGCTATATATTGGGGGGAACATTTTGAGCATATCTGAATATTGGGGGGGATGTCACCCCCCCCCCCCCCCCCCCAGTGTACAGTATATGGTGAATTCGGCCCTAGGAATACTCTGTTACAAGTAAAAGTCCTGTATTCAGGATGTTACTCAAGTAAAAGTACAAAAGTATTGGCCTCAAAATCTATTTAAAGTACCAAGAGTAAAATGACTCATTATGCAGATTGGTCCATTTCCGAATAATATTTAGTTTATGTTTTGATTATAATTATTGATGCATTAGAGTGTTATCAAAGCTGGTAAAGGTGCAGCTAATTAAAATGACTTTGTATACTATGAGTGTTTATATTTGAAATAATGAATCGAAAAATGCAAAGTATCTAAAGGTATTAAATAAATGTAGTGCAGTCAAATGGTATTATTTCCATTTTGAATGTAGTAGAGTAGAAGTATTTGTAGCATAAAATGGAAATACTCAAAGTGCCTCAAAATTGTACTGAAGTACAGAACTGAGTAAATGTACTTAGTGACTTCCCATCTCTGGCTGTATTTTATAATCAAGGGCATAAAACCCTTGTAAAATAAATAAAGCTATATACATGGCTAACAGCAGCCCAACTGTTCAGTGGAGCAAAAACAGGTAAAATGTAAATGTAAAGGTGCATTTTGACAATTTAGTCAATCCAGACAACCTGTCTAATAAAGCAGCCTATAACTACAGTGTGTATAGTGTGTTGGCTATGTATCAAGAAACTACAGCTGTACATATATCAAAAATGTAGGCTGCAACTTTGTGCATGAGAGTGAGAAAATTAGAAAGTGGGGTCCTATGGTTATCCATGTCACACCCACTGAGCCAGTGAAATCAATTTCTGAGCATGACAGACAGGTAAGATATACAGCGGTGGGGACTAGCAGAAGCAGGTAGCAAGGGATCAGGAGGTCAAGCAATTATGTGTCCCTCCCTGTGGAGATTTTGTGTTCACATTGGGTGGACACATTTTGAAAAGTATCTAGCTGTCTACTCAGTGACGTGGCAGTCGATCCACACTACATTGTAACAATATCTTAAATCCTTAATGAAAATGAGCATGAGAACAACACGTTCTCACTCACATATTGACGGACGGTCAGGGCCCCTCCCCGTCACTCTATTACGGACAAGGTACCCATTGGAAGTTAGTTTTCAATGGGCAGGGCGTCCCATATAGACCTTCATAGACCCTCCCATAGCGTTGATAATAGACGCCATGAGAACGCTCCCCGGCAAATGCTACCCCGACGGTCGGTTGTTATTGTCAATATTAATATAATTATTTTTTATTTTGTAATAGTCACACTCGATTTCGCCAATTTTCTTGTTGCCCCAGCTGGTCGACACCTCTTTTAGCAGAAACAAACGCTACATTGATGTATTAAATCGATGCTAATCCATGTGTGTGGTTGTGGAATTAATGGACGTGCCGTTGTGCGATTGCGCAACGCAATCATTTACAAACTCTTCAACTACAACCCTAATTATATTTCAATTTTTTTTTGAAGGACTCACGAAATACTTTAATGTAAATTTAAATGTGAAGGGATGTGTGTAATGTGGTGATTATTATTCACCCGCGGATCTATGGGTTGGGGTATTGTTGCGCACGGACATTATAGTTAACCGGACTTCCTGTTGATGTGAAATCCGAATAAAAAAATAATAATAATAATACTTTATTCCGAGTTTGCTTGCTTTTCTCTTTGAAGGTCGTCACATAATGGCATTTTAATACACGGTTCGGCTGCATTAAATATTACATATCTGCCGTAGTTCGCTATTTATAGAGCCCTGATGAGAGGACTTCTAGACAAACAGGAATGACTGCCGCCGAAACTGAATATGTGACGTGGATCATAAATATATCAGCAATCAAACAAAATCTTCAATTTCTCTTCACACAATACTTCTCCTGGCAGTATCAATACTAATTCGGCTGACTTTTATATTTGATCCAATCGGTATATTGGTATATGTAAACCATAACGGTGCACAGCTGATAGAAAGGGACACCTGGTGGTTAAGCACGTTGTTGAAATGTATTATTTGTATTATTAGATATTAATAGGAGACACAGAGAGACAAACTAAAGGCTTTATTTAAACATTAAAGAATACTTTAGGTTAAGGTCTTATTTTGAATAAGAAAAACACTTTGGGGGTAGGCCTATACATATTAAGCCTGACAAAGTACTAATATATTGCTTTCCTGCAATGTTAACTCATGTATGTTTAAGCACTTATTTTAACTGATATTATACATATGTATTATACTCTTATAAGATGTATGTAGATAGTATAAGAAATGTGCAGAATATGACAGTTTAATGGTGGAGGTATACACACATATTGATAGATGTCTTGTAATGCACTGTTGAGGAACCTGCGACCCAGGTTTTTCATCTCCGACCTTGTCAGGTATTGAACAATCAATAAATAAAGAACACAGAATTATTAAATATAAAACACAGAATTCGTGTGATTATACTAAATGATTTACAAATAAACACCACTGCATATTTACAACTGTTACGCATGCTGATGTAACGCAAATGTTTCCAACTTAGGATCAATAAAGTATATCTTATCACTTTCGACTCCACTTTCGAGCGATATAATTACTAACAAAGCACTTAAATACTAATAAAGGACTGGCTTATCTAAAGTTGAGTTGCACTTGAAATGTTTTAGCTCTATGAAACCTGCATGATGTACTTATATGATTCTGTTTTCTTCAAGTTTGTATCTTGTTGGTCGAACGCACTTATTGTAAGTCGCTTTGGATAAAATCACAGCTAAATGCAATGTAATGTAAGATGATCGATGGCTACTGCCATATTTGCCTCTGAACCTTGACAAGTGCATGTTTCAGACTTATCAATTAACAACAGGAGGGGTCACAGACATAAGACCAGCTGTTAAATAAAGCTCTTCTGACCTTAGCTGTCATGTGGGTATACAGTATATATTAATGCTGCCCATTATGGGCACAAGCTACTTTCACCCATTTATTAATTATATGTTTTAAATGTGAGTGTTTCCTATCCCCTAAACCTCCAGGGATGTAAACAGTTTACTGGCAACTTCTTATATTGGGAAATACGAAAACGTCTTTTAAAACTATAATTCCCTGTAGAGACGTGCCATAGAGCATGTTGCAAAACACACAATAGCCAGCATGTGTACATCTGGGGACGGGGTGGGGGGAGGGTTCCATCCCATTTCAAAGTGTTGTTCGACGCTCGGCGTAACCCTCGGAGCACACTCAAACATCCAATTACAGAGCTTGAGGACTATCACGGGGTTTGTCAAGCGAAGCGGAGAGAATACTTACTTCCGGGTGTAAAATTCTCTAAAGCCAGCGCCACATAGATAGAATATAATATATATTCTATATGGCGCTGTCTAGAGCAACTATGAGCTGCTCCGACCCTCGGTCCTGACGGACTCCAACTTGTGTTTATTCATCAAACAAATAAATAAACACAAGGATAATTATGTGTTATCGTTGAGTAAATAACAGTGTGTGGTTTAGAAAAGAATATAAAATTAGAAGGAAAAAACGATGAAACAATACAGATTTCAGTATTCTGAGCCCCTACTCACCCCTAACTGACGGCAACAAAAGCCCTACATTATTCAATTAAAATAAAAAAGTAAAAACAATAAGTGTGGCTTGATATTGAGTAAGAAAAGGTTGATAAACGCTGTGAGAATGGATCTGCGGAGAGCATTTCGCCACGATCCCAACTCCTCTATTACCAACGTTCAGGGAGCTCTATGCAAGTCAATGGGACGCTCTGCACGTTGAAAAGTGACTTCCAAGGGTACCCTGTCCGTAATAGAGTGACGGGGAGGGGCCCTGACCGTCCGTCAATATGTGACGGGTTGGGAGTGAGAACGTTGTTGATGAGAAAGTGGCTTTACTGAGGCAGAAACCAGCGCTCTGGGCTTCACCTGTTTGAGCATCTACACAAGTCTCTTATGGTACCGTATCCTGTTCAACAAGCCCTTTATTAATATACCCTCAACGCAATAATGTTATGTGATTCTCATCTATATGCAAATTATGCTAAGGTGAACCGCAGGCTATATGGTTTTCTCAGTGGCAGAAGCAACAGGAAAAGGCCCCCCTGTACCTCTTTCATTAACCAAACTGCAGCGTTATTGTTGCTCTTACGAACCACAATCAGGTAGCACTCGTCGGCAGATAAAAGAGCATGAGTGGTATTTACAAGGTCTGGTGGCTGCCAGCCAGAGCAAACAAGGCTGTCTTTCAAATCTAGGCCACGACCAATGCTGACAGCATTATCAGTCATTTTAATGGAGATAAGCTTAAGGATAACTTAATCCTCCTCTCAACCTCGACATATTTTAAATACACAAGCAAACACATATATGTAGTTGCACATTTCATAGTATGCACCACCAATAAAGCCGTGGCACTAATAAAAAAACAGGATACTTGTGGCCTGTTGTCATCGTTGCAAGGCAACCACGAACAAGATGAGGCAGTGGTTGTTGAACAGGTGTTCAAATTATGAATAAATGTCTAAAAATGAAATATCAGCAAATGTATTATTAACTTGTCCCAGACCAATTTTAATTCGTCACACAATGACTTGTGGCCAGTGTGTTTAGACAAATAAATATTTCTACAGAAACATCAAGTTTCTCCTAAGACAAAAGCGACAGAATACACCAAGTTGTCAGGGAAATGATTTGGGAATTGCAAAACTAATGATTTTTTAGTTTACATTCCTATCTCCTTAGTGTGTATGATCCCCAGCATGCAATCTATGAAACATGTGACCAGCTGCTCATAGTAATAGCTCACATGCAGTACTGTACGTTCTGCACTTGGATAGTTAATTATATTGCCTCTGAAACAGACAGCTGCCCTAGTTTGACCTTGCTGTAACTGGACAAGCCACGTATGAAAATAGTGTCTATAAGAGCGGCAGAAAGAAAAACCCACTCACTTTACACTCATGAAAAGCAAAGTGATTATTTTTTCAACATGTTATTGGGTAGGCATTTTCTGCTTTTATGTAAGAAGACAGTGTAAAAAATGGGTGAGAGAGGTGTGACATGCAACACAGAACCCAAGGCCATATTGAACTTGAGAAATCACAGTCATAGGGTATGAGCTGTAACCACTCGGCTTACAAAAGACTATCTATGATTTGGAAAACACACCAAAGGCATTCAATAAATCAGTAAATAAAAGCTGTATATTGATTTCCAGTAAAAAATAAAATAACAAAACTAAGAGTCCACAGCATTTCTAACAGTCTTTCAAGCTAAATGCTAATGAAAGATGCTCCAAATAAAAATGCTTATATGATAATATATAGCTATATAATGCTACAGTGTTTACCATCTTGTTGAGCATGTTAGCGTGCTTATATTTAGCTGATATGAATACGCAATGGTACAGTAGGTTCACCATATATTTTTTTGCGTGTACTGTAAGCATGCTAACATTGGAATAGGAATACATTTAGCAGGTATTTTGTTATAGACCAAAGTTATGGACCAGTTACATTTCTTGACTTGATGATGGCCCTAGATGTTTGTACTAATTTCAAAAGGCAATGAGAAAACCACGCCAACCCTGCCAGTGGTACAACAGGAAAGTCAAGGGATCGTTAAAGAACTAGGGTTCATCCTCTTGGGACTTAGAATGTCAGGGTAAATGTTCATGATCCAAAGTATTTACAAGTGATATGTGAAGGGGTGACTGATAAGAAGTGTGTGATCTGTCATGCAATAACTGTTTACATCTCGACAAATTGATAGACAGCAGGTGTACACTGTAAAACATTTTCCTTGTTATCTTGCAGGGTACAGCACATCAACATGATAATTTTTTTTTGACAGAACAGATAGGAAGTCAATTCATCAACCCTATCTCTCTGCCTGAGTGAACTCCATTTTTGCAAGGGTTCATCATTTGGAGGAAAAGGAGAAGTAGAAAGTCAATATTAGAACAGTTTGTATAGGGCTCTTGAAAGTTGGCAGCAAATAGTTTTCATTTGTCACAGCAGCCAGTCTGAAAAGTGTGCCGCATTTTCTCAACATTACGTATTCAAGACAAGCTGCCAAACATTCACAGCCATCATTGAAATCTGCACTTTGCATTTCAGTGTGACTTCTACTCTGGTCATGTTTCTTATTTAATTAACCTTTAGGGAACATTTTCTGAGCGTGCATACTGTTTTTCCTTTTCTTCCCCCAGCTGTTTTATGATCTGCGCTATCACAGCTGCAGAAAGTAGGTTTCATGGTTCAGTTACAGTGTAGCTGTAATATAGCTGAAAAACTGATGGCCTCTGAGCGCTGAAGCAATTAGGTTTTTCATACCTTGCCTGAGAACACCTGAGCAGCTGCATTTCAGAGATGAGAGAGCCACTTTTGCCCGGTGTCCTCCCACCTTCCACCAGCTGGTCGGTGGAACAACGTTCTCTGATCATAAGCCCTGTTTGTGTAACCCAGTGGTGTGTGACTGTGAGATTATTTCATCCTCTCTGGTTGATGTTGCACCTGTCAGAAAATCAGCTGCTGGAGTAGTGGGCCAGAATGAGAATCTGTTCACACAGATCTCTCTACGACACATCATTGGCCACCACTTCAAGCAGAAGAGCGGACTGCGTTTTTGAGCACATTTGACATATTAGCCAAATGTTATGCCAAATGTCATGTACGTAGCAACAATCCTATGTAGCTATATCAAATTGGCTAATCTTTGATCATCATTAACCATTTTTACACACTTTTAACTTTTATAAAACTTAAATGTTTGAAATCTGAATTAATGCTAGCCAGGGATATATGAATAATAATAATAAATAATTTAAAAACACAATTATTAAACCGTATCTTACATGTGTGTACTGTATGCAAGCAATGTTTTTGTTGTGGTGAAATTTGAATCTATTTACTGTTGTTAACATAAATCACTTAACACCAAACTGTGACATTTCATACAGGATAAAATGTTAAAACGTTGCAATGTCATTCAGTCTCTGTCATGCAAATTCTACTTTATAAGAAAGAGTCCTAAAGGAAAAATAACTATTGACGCTATCCTTCCTCCCTAGCTTTAAACCCCATATAGAGTTGCTTACTTGTATGATCAATTTATTTCTAATAATTACCTATTTCAAGAGGCACAAAATGACTTCTCCAAAAAGTAATTAATATTATATAATAATCAACCTCAAACAGCAGCAATGGCAAAATAAAAAATACATTCACTTTTAATCTTTTTTTTTTTTACACTTTTACTCAAAATTAAGCATTTTTAAATTGAGGTATCATTACTTCTACAAGAAACAATCTAGAGCTATATCTAAATACTTCTACTGCCTGTACTGTATAGCCTTGTCTTGTATTCAGGCTTCAGTCCAAATTTGGATGCTGCTGCCATCTACAGGATGATCATTGGCATCAATCATGAATACTCATATTTTACATTGTTCTGTTGAAATATGATTACAGTAAAAGGGACATTTTTTAATTACAGAACTTACCACAAAAACAAAAAAACAAAACTTTGTATATATACCTGCCACATTTAAATGCATGAAGTCAATTTTGTTCTGCCCAAATGTTTGCCGCATTTTGTTGACACTTCCTGTTGAAAATCATAAAAACATTTATATTATATTTGGACATTAGAAAATGTAAAGATGATAATTCAAAAACGTCGTCCATACACATATCACGTACACTTCTTTATGCCAGAAGAAGTCTATTAAAAGCAGAACACATTTTATGCTTGGGAATATATAATAAATGTTGATTATTATTTACATTCATTCATCCATCATTCTGGAGTCTCCCAGAATGCAACAGGCATCCACATGGCTAACAAATAGCTAAATACACAAGGTGGTGCCAAATAAATGACATGAAAAAAGACATGAGCATATTTTTGCTTGATTGCTGGGCTAACTGCTATTTTTAATTAGATGAGGGCAGTATTAATAACAAATGGACATTGTAATTTGCAGCATGGCGAAACAAACACCAAAAGCCCTGCTACAGTTGCTTAGTAACTGTACTTATTGATGGCACAGCAAACATTTCAATGAAGGTTTAGCAAAAACAACTAATAATATGTATTATATTAAACAAATATGCCCTGGCTTACGTCTTGACCTGTTAAATGTTGCAGCTGCAAGGAATTGTGGGACAGCATTATCTCATTTTCAGTTTTAAGGATGGTCCAGTATCATTTGCTAAAGGGGGATATTAAAGGTAGCATTAAAAACCCTTTCCTAACATCTAAAGAATTCAAAGAGCTTATCATGGCTGCCATGTAGGTACTTCTGGGTCATATTATCCCTGTAAGGAACCTTCTTAAGCAAAAAGAAAGCACTATTCGACTCGAACGCAACCCAGAACCAGGTTCCCAGCATACCTTTTTGTCAGCTGCTGATCTCCAGCTGAGACACTCCCATTTCTCCACCAGCAGCAGGCGCCCTAACCACAGATCACTTGGACAAATCAGAACATCTCTAAGGTTGATAGCCAAGGAGGAACAACATCTAAACATTTTGATAATTCTGCAGCACAGTTCACAACTTTTTATCTTCGTAGCGGTGACGCGAGTGCAAGGTGCACGGTTGTGGCTGTTTTCAAATGTTATGTGACCACTTTCAACAAACGCTCTCCAGCCACAATTGGCACTGCCGGAGTCAATACTCTGCATTGATCTAGGACTCAATATGGGTGATTCTTACAGTAACTGCTGACCAAAGCTACTTCAGACAATGCAAGCTCCTACAGAAATTCTGTATTCCCATCAGATTACTTTTACATTTCTAAAAAAAATTATAAACTGGATTACAATGTCACTAAAAAGAGCGTATTGGATTTGTTGTAAAATAATCAGATTTCATTTCTTCTCTGTAAGCTGTACTGCAATACTTTAAGTGTAAATCTATACGCCTACTGCCTGAATCTGCTGTATGGTTTTCACTTTCATTGCTTCAGTAGCTCAACCTATATGTTCATTGAAAAGTGTGTGTGAGCTTAAGTGTCGATTCAACTAAATGAAAGGCAGGTTTTCCTATAAATACAATCTCTGAGCAGAAGACACATTTTAGATAATAAATATCTTGGTTTCTTCTTTTGTCACATTGTTCTGTTTTATAACATAATTCACTTAAGTAAAAAACATCACATTAATATTTATTTTCTCATCCATTTATTATAATTACATTCAATAGTGAGGTTATCCAAAAATAACAATACGTAATTAGTTTACAATAATTGTATGTGTTGATAGTCAGATTAGTTTTTACAGGTAACTAGTCAACAGAATACATTTTAAAAGTAAGCCTCCCAACTTTGATCTTCACTGGTAATGTTATTGAAGATGTATTTTCAAGTTAAAACCAAACGGTTGCATTAGTTAATGTTCAAAAAGCTCTTTATTTTTCTCATACTGCCTGTGCTGCTGCACCCCTTTTCCCGCTCTGTCTGAAACCAGAGGCAAGTCTGCTCTGATTGGTTAGCTCTGTTGTGATTTGTCATCCGCTTAGAGATGTCCCGCCCCTTAGCATCACAAACAATATGTTGAAGAACCAGCCAATAGTAGCGGGAATGTTACGTAAACAAAGGAGTAGAATCGAGGCGTTTCAGGCATAAAAGCATAATGGGACCCCTTTAAATGATTATGTTACATCAAAGTAAAACAAAATATATGCGTGCCAGCCTCAATGGATACCAACTCTGCTGTGATTCTTCAGAAGACACAGATGGATATTAGATACGAGACCAACTCTGCTACGTGTCTCTTTGTGTGTGTGTGTATCCAGACCGACTAACACTTCAGCCATGGAGTTTTTTTTTCCGGGAAGAGTCTGGCTGTGAGGTAGTGCGGTCTTCTTTCAAACGGAAGGTTGTGGGTTCGCAGCTGCAGTCATCATGTGGATGTATGCTTTGACAGAATACTCAACCCCAAGCTGCAACTGATGGCATGGCCAATTACATTACATTGCATTTAGCTGACGCTTTTATCCAAAGCGACTTACAATAAGTACATTCGATCCACGAAGATACAACCTTGAAGAAAACAGAATCATATAAGTACATCAGGTTTCATAGAGCCAAACTTTTCAAGTGCTACTCAACTGGCTATAGATAAGCCAGTCCTTTATAAGGGCTCTGTTAGCAGTTCTTTGTTAGTAATTCTATCGCTCGAAGTGGAGTCGAAAGAGATGAGTTTTCAGCCTGTGCCGGAAGATGGTGCGCCAATGATGTGTGAATGTAAGAATGTCCATTAAAAGTCTGTAGTGTGTATGCATGGTATTCCTAACTGAGAAATATATAAGATAATAAATACGATAGAGACAACATCAGCACCACTATGCAGTATGTGTATTTTCTTCTCTTATAATGGTACTCCTCTTGCAGATTCCTGTAGTTGACCTTCCACTCCTCCAGGCTCTGTTTATCCTCTTCATGTATTCGTTCCCAGGTGTCCTTTCGCTCCCTATTCCAGGACTCTTGATCTTTCTTGACCTCTCTTCTAATCTGCTCCAGTTTCTTTGCATACGTTTCATTTTGCTCTCTTTCATACTGAACCTTTCCCTCTAACGCGTCCAGTTTTCTTTTCCATTCCTGTCGCGTAGTGTCTTCCTGTTTCTTCCGTCCCCTTTCAACTTCCTCCCGTTCTTGCTTTCTCTTCTCTCGCTCCTTGTTGATGCTTTGGTCCTTCTCCTTCAGCTGATTTTCCCTCAGCTTTCTTTCCTCTTCTTTGATTTTGCGCTCCAGTGTTTTCATGTCATCTTCGTGTTTTTTTCGCAGGTTCTCCTCCTTTCTTTTCCTTTCTTCTTCTTTCTCTTTCAAAATCCTCTCCACTTGTTTTGCTGTGTATCCCTCGGTGTAGCAGCAGCCGCCATTTTCCTTCTCCATGGTCTCGATCTTGGTCAGCAGCTCCCTGACCTGCGTGCCCTCTGTGTCACCTTTGTTGAAGACCTGGTACCTCCCTCGACAATCATTGATGAGTTTTTTGACAAAGCCACCACAAACGTCGGCATAACTCTCAGATAACTTACCTTCAGGTTCATCTCCTCTGGTGAGTATAATGATGATGGAATCTTGAGACTTCTTGCCAAAATATTTCTTGATCAGTTCCACTGAGTGTTTTTCCTCTAGTGTAACGTTTCCAATCTGCAGCGCCAGTAAGAACACATGAGGTCCAGGAGCCAATATGCTGAGACATTTTCTAACCTCTCGTCGGAGGTCATCATCAGAAAGAGGTGTTTCAAACAAGCTAGGTGTGTTGACCACAGCGACAGATCGTCCATGAATCTCTCCTGTTGCTCTCTGGCACACGGTGGTCACAAACTTCTGGCGGAAATGTTCTTCACCCAAAATGGTGTTTCCAATTGTACTCTTCACACCGACAGCCTTCCCGATCAGTACCATCCTGAGACGCTCTCTTTCGTCATCTTCTCCCATCTCACTTTTCTTTCTCGCTTTAAGTGTTCTGTTAACGCTATCCAGCTCTTCAACCTTCTTCATCTGAGCCTTGGTGAACATCGTCATCGTGAAGCACCTGGATCCTTCAACTCTCGTCTGTTCCACAGCATCCAACAGCTCTGGGATCTGCTGCTGGTCCTCGATGTTGAGAACAGCATATCTTTCTCCACAGCTCTGACAGAGCTCCTGGATGTCTTTGTTTTTCTGTATAAATTCAACGACCGCTGGAGCTGTGGGATCTGTCTCCACGGTGAACAGAATCATGGTGAAGTCGTTGACTTGAGAGCTGAATGTGTTCTGGATGGTCTCTAACTCTCCCTTGTCTTCATCAGTGAGGGGACCCACAGGTAGGACCAGGACGAAGGCATGGACGCCCTCAGGATCACAAAGGGAGATGCACCTGAATGATTCCTCCATCACTTCCTGCTGAGGTTTTCCGCACAAGGCAGGCAGCTGCACCAGAGAAACCCGGCGTCCACACACCTCTCCCTGATGTTTAACACACTCTGATGAGTTGGACGCTGAATGGAGCTCTGTCTGACCTAAAATGGCCTTGGCTGCTGAAGTCTTCCCTGCTCCTCGCCTCCCACACAGAACCAGGTTTAAAGCTGCTTTGATGCATTCACACTTTATCATGATCAAACCTACTTCCTCATCACTGCCTTCAAAGTGTCCAAAGATCTCTTCTGTAGTTTGACCCAGACGTGTTAACAGCTCTGACTGGCCAATCAAATATCTGTTTCTACACTTTGCAATCATGTCTTTTAAGAGTGGATGCTGCATAAAATCCATGACACCTGAACTCTCCTCTGTGGGTGGTGATATCAGAATCAGTGCATGATCAAAAGATTGATCACCGAAGACTTCCAAGACTCTGCAAAGTCTCAGTTTGTGATCCTCAGTGAACTCTTCAGGCTGTAGAAGCAGCAGGAACACATGAGGTCCAGGATCAGAGAGGCTCACACAGTCGTTCACATACTCTGTCAGTTTGTTTTTAGGGGTGTTGGGGTGCAGCAGATCTGGGGTGTTGATGAGAACTATCTCTTTTCCTTTCAATTGCCTACTGACTTTCAGACAGTGGTCCGGTTCTTTTTCAGTGTCAAACATAGTCTTCCCTAGTATGTAGTTCCCCACTGAACTCCTCTCACACCAGCTGTTCCCCAGCAGAACAACCCTCAGCTCAGACACTGAAAATAAAAACACAGAATTAGAAGAAGAACTCTAACTAAATACTTAAAGAGAACATATTATGCACATTTTTAAGGTAAATGTGTGCCTCTACTGTGACATTTTTACATGCTCTAATTTTTCTCATACTGCCTGTGCTGCAGCACCTCTTTTCACCCTCTGTCTGAAACCAGAGCCCAGTCTGCTCTGATTGGTTAGCTGGCCTGTTGTCGGTCCGCCCCTATAAAGTACACTGTGTTTGAGTGCTAGCCAATAGAAGCGCGAGTGTTACTATGTGACTTCATTATGTGGCAGAAGTAAACAAAGCAGTCCAATAGAGGCTTCTCAAGCTAATTTTGAATTTGAGCTTTTGCAAGGTCTTTAATGGTGAAACGATCAGGGGTATACACATGCCGCAGTTTTTGCCTGGCTGTGTCTTTAGTTGAAAGCCCAGGGGCGATCTGCTCATCTGTCATCGAAAAGAGTATGCTACACAGGGGCGGACTGGCCATCTGTGTGTTCTGGAGAATCACAGAACGGCCGGTCGTCAGGGGTTCGCTGACGGCCGGCATCGCCCTTTATTTAAATTTTTTAAAAAGGCATCATGTAAGTTGCGCTGACCGCTGGCGAAAGAGTTCTACAGCTTCCCCGCAGCGAGGCTCCCCCCACCCTCCTGTTGACAGTTCATGAGCGTTGAGCTCCCCCCCACCCCCCGTTGATAGTTCACGGTGAATTGACAGCTTTAAAGGTGGACTTGAGTAATTGTGTCAGCTGTTATCATCCTCAACATGCAAAATCCCCAATGATCTTGCAAATATTAAACTAAAACAAAGATGTTGTACCCATAACCTACTCCCCCTGTAGTTTAGAAGGTAATATACGAAGGGAAAGTTGTGACTTAGTTCAGTTCAACTCACTGTTAGGTGGCAGCCATTGATAGCTGCGGTTCCGATTCACAGGTAGCAGAGGATCTGACACTATAAGAATACAGAACATTCACATTTGATTAAAGGGTGTATGCCGAGTGTTTTATTGACTGGTTCCATTATTGTGAATGAACCTTGATTAAAACAGACTCAGTTCAGTTAAACTCACTGTTAGGTGGCAGCAATCCATAGCTGCTGCTCTGTTTCACAGGTGGCGGATCATCTGACCCTATAAGAGTACACAACATTGATACATTCACATGTTTTCTTTAATGTAAGGGAACATGCAAGGGTTTTATTAACTGTTTCCAGTTTTGTGAATTAACCTTTTTTTCAAAAAGACTGCAGCAGCAGAGAGGCAAAAATCTAAAGTGAAAATATTGATTTTGTGTGTAATCCATCACAGTGAACTGCAGGTCCACAGAATGGTACTATAGTAACAATGGTTATAATACATACACATACATAAATACCATCCATCAATTCATACATCCATCCATACATCCATACATCCATTCATACATCCATCCATACATACATATATACATACAAAAACTTAGAAGAAATGGACATGGTGCTCTTAAATGACTTTTAAAGCAGACGACAGGATAAAGTCTAAACTCACCTGTTGCTGCTGTCTCCATAATGTCACTGTGCAGGACACATCAGAGACTGATTCCACTGGACACCAACTGCTGGATTTGAGAACATAAGGAGAGAAAAATATAAAATCATCTGCTACTGCCCCCTGTTACATCAGTTAACCTGCCAACACACACGCTAACAAGAACACATTATGTTTACCTTCCTAGCAGCACGTTCATCGAACTTAAGCTAATCATTCATCTTTATCACCAAGTAGTTGGACGTATTTACTTTTTCAATGTGACATTGTTAACCTTGGAGAGTGGGACTTGTCCTTTAAAGCCATGTGTCCACATAGCATCTATTTATGTCAGAAAGACGCTGTGAAAAGCATGGGAGAATCTAGGAGGGGACCCACGGGGGGCCAGTGCCCATGTTACATTGAGATTTGACTGCCCTGTGGCCCCCCTTTCTAAAGAAGAGCCTATGATAATACCATTTGTAATACTGTTGCAGGAAAGACTGTGCTGTAACTTGAGCCGAAGGTATCGAAATACATGTATGTTCTGATTTTAAAGTCTTATTTGTACTGTGCTTTTGACACAAGTTATTTGAAAAATAATGGGATATTTCTCCCCCCTCTCAATAACTGGCTACAGCATGCCCCCCTGGTGAAATTGACCTAAAACTGCCACTGTAGAAAGGCTTTCTTCAAGCGTTTGATCTAAATAAACTATGACAACAATATATTTTCAACATTCATCGCTATTATATGACAGACTAGAAATCCTCTTATGTTTTATTATATATTTGTGCTACTGTACATTTGTTTGACATCGTTTTTTTTCCATGAGCAACCACCAAAAGATACACTTTGAATGAACATCGCAGAATCCAATCTGCTCCCACTAACGGGCTTATTTGGTTTTCGACAGCCAAACACAAAAACAAGCTTCACCACCAATTTATCTTTCTGAAAGGCTTCTCTTATTCATACCTGAATTTGAGGCTGTTGTCTCTGACGGTCTGCCGCAGGTTTTTCAACAAACGATAAGGGAGAGTCCAGCCGATGCCATCCAATTATTTAAGTTGTAGTGGCAGTTACAAGCTGTGATTGGTCCATATGATAACCAGGCCTGGGTAGTGAAAACATAGAAAATAGTTTAAAACACAATGATGTGGCATTTATTACAAATGACCATAAATAAATAAAAAAAGCCATTTACACTTAAGTCATGTACAATTAAATGTCCTCTTTGTAAAAGTGAATTTGTTGAATCAACTCTGTAGAAAAACAGCACTAAAGTCAACTGTTACTTTCATACCAGCACCGTAAAGTAAAGGTTAATGCACAGCAAGGAAGTACTAATCTCAACATCAACAAATGTAAAAGTAGAAGTACCAGATTCTAGGAATACTCTGTTACAACTAAAAGTCCTGCATTCAACATGTTACTCAAGTAAAAGTACAAAGGTATTCAAAGTACTCTTTACGCAGATTGGTCCATTTCAGAATAATATATATGATATGTTTTATAATGATTGATCATGAAAGTGGTATCAAAGCTGGTAAAGGTGCAGCTAGTTTTAATGACTTTGTATACTGCAGGTTAGCTTGTGAATTTGCTCCGGTGGAACCAAAGTCTGATTTAAGTGGTGATTATATTTCACACCATTAATCAAAATCTGTAAAGTAACTAAAGGTATTAAATGAAGCTCAGCGCACATGGTTTCAGGAAGACTTACACTCTCATTCTCACATCCTCTCGCCCTTTCTTTAAATAAGCAAGGATGCACCACACCCCCAACAAAACCAATCAGACTCGTCTCATCTCCCACAAACCAATCACAGCGCATCTGGCACCTTTTCAAATCTGCTCTCTTCTCCCCTGTCAGCTGTCATTTAAGGAGAATCGATGCAGCCCTCCTCCTCCACCCCATTCACCTCCAGTTAATCAGATCCAGGACCAGGCCAAGCCCAGAAGATATCTCATCACTCCAACTCTTCATTATTCCCTTCAGCTCTTCACCACCACCAGTATTTATTTTACCATGGCAATAAATATTGAAAGTTATCTCACTTAACAAACTTGAAGTCTCTCCTGATTTAAATAAATGCAGTGGAGTAAAAGTACATGATTTACCTTTAAATTGTAGCGGAGTAGAAGAACAAAGTAACGTAAAATGGAAATACTCAAGTACAGTACAAGAAAGTATCTCAAAATTGTACTTAAGAACAGTACTAAGTAAATGTACTTAGTTACAGTTACCCACTGTTTACAAACTATTACTCACTGAGAGCTGGGCCGGTTTTTGGCATAGGCGGTCGCCTAGGGCGCCAAATCTGGGGGGATGTTGGCTTATCAGGCGCCCGCAGCTCACAGCCAAAGAGGGAGAGAGAGAGAGGGTGCACCGGTACCGGCGCTGTTGTTATTAGCATCTGGTGCTAGCTGCTCGAACGGATATAAGAAGAAGATGTTTCTACAACAAGGGTGGAGGCTGAGAGGCTCAGTGAGGTAAAAGACTCTGAGTGTTTAGATAGTTAACTTTAGTCTAAGTTATCTCAGTGGGTCTCAAAAGTTTTGATCACAATTTTAATAAACAAATATTTCCAAGGCACTCCTTTATAATTATTTGGATAAACAGGTTTGAAATCATTTCAATGTATACTATAGGACAGTAAACCAAAAATATCGTTTAAAACTGGAGAGCCAGCTAAAATCTCGCCTAGGACATCAAATTGGCTAGAACAGGAGGTGTTGTGTCAAATTCTGCACCCCTGTCGTGAAATGCACGCCGTGGCCTGCCATAAAAAGCACCCCCCCAAAAAAGATGCTTCTATGAATCCCACCCTCAAGCACTATTGAGGGTATAGTTGTAGGACTAGTACGAATAAATGGAGCAAGTTTCATGTATGCGACACTGACACGTTTATTGTCAGAGATAGCAAGGGGTGCATAGCGTGGCAACCAGGCTGTTCATAAAAAGCACCACCCAAAATAAAACAAATTCTATTAATCCCACCCTCAGGCACTTGATGTAAAAATAAACAATACATTGTAAAGCACAAGTATAAGCAAAGGTATAGAGACAGATCGTCACAATTAAATAAAAACATATATTAAATACAAAATGAACTGAAAAATAAGTGACGAATGAATGCAAAATCCAGGATTCGACAACCCAACCATCAAAAAGATGACATAGAATAGCGGACTATACATTAAAATGCGCGTTCCCGTGTCAAAGGGTGCATTTCACGTTGGGGGTGCATAATTTGACACAACACTGGCTGAGAGCAAAGAGAAAGACACACCTTAATACTTAATACTAATACTTAATAGCCTTAATACACACAAAAACACTTAAATCAGACAAGGTAAATGAAAACGGTAGGCTTATAGCCTACACATTTTAAAAAGAACATTTTAAAACCGTGTAAAGTTATTTTCTTTGTGGTTTATAAACCTGAACTCATCTCAAGCTTACTTGCGTCATCTCTTCCATGTTTTACCTTACAGGAGATGTAGAGTAGGCTACATTGAAGGAAACCAGATGCTTCTTTTATGTGCAATATTAACATGTCGTTCTTTCAAAAGTGATTAAACCGTCTGAATGAGAGAGAAACAACACTACACAGTCAAAATGACGTGTCGCTTCCTTCTTTTGTGATATCTGAAATGGCGGATGGACATTTAATTTGGCATTACGACATGAACATGTGTCAGTCGGTTCAGTAAATATGTTAATCTCCGATTTTTTAAATAAAACAACCACTGAATAAAAACAGCACTTCTCGGTTCATAGTGCAACACAGAACATCATCTTTTGTTGTGACTGATAGTTCGTCTGTTCCTGCTTCAAACACATAAAAAGCCCGTAAAAGTGGATACATAAAACACGCTGTTGCATTGCAATACATTAAACATACAGTAAAACTACATTGTTCGAACACAAATCTATTATGTCTGTATTATCAACCCTATTGATCCAGATTCAGTCATTTTACTTGATTAGCTTATTTTTTCTAAGGTAACTCACCTCCTTTAATTCTTGCTGCGACGTAGGGACGAAAGTGAAAGTATAAGAAAGTTCCGCTTCGAATAAAAAAAGAAAAAAGTCTCCCAGCAGCAAAATATGTATTTTTCAAGCCAGTGGTTGGAAATATATTCCTATTCTTTATTTGAGTAAAGGTACAAATACCACCCTGTAAAAATACTCAATTTCAAGTAGCCTAATGCATCGAGAATGGTACTGTGTAAAACTTGTTGTACAAGTAAAAGTATTTGAGTATGATTAGAAAAATGTACATTGAGTATTAAGTACAATATTACATCACATTTGTAGAAGAAGCTTTTCTTAAACCATCTGGTTATGAAACTATTTTCTGCAGATACCTCTTAAATTGCATAGATAATTCTCCCCATATGTTCTTACTGTGTTGATTCATATAGGCCAGTGGTTCCCAAACGGTGTGCCGCGGCACACTGGTGTGCCGTGAGGCAAGTCCAGGTGTGCCGTGGGATTTTGTGACAAACATACGTTATTATTGCAATATACAACTACACAAAAATAATTATTTTTTTATTTACTATATCAGTACTTTGTATGCACACATTTCATAATACAGAGGCAAACTCTATACCTAAAAACGATTATTTAAAAAATAATCCTCACAGAACCCCGTATTCCGCTGTTAACGCAGTTGCGCAGGTGGGATTTATAAGACTGTGACACATCAAAGGCTGAAGGACAATATTAAAACTGAGAAACAAGCAAGCGGGAAAATGGAGCGCTTTCTTGTGCGGAGCAAACCAGCAACCACCAGTGTAGAGACTGCCGACAACCCACCACCGAAAGAGAAGAGGAAAAAAACTGTCAGCAGACAGTACCATGACACCATGAGCAGTATTTTCCACGTATTTTCCACGTGTGGCTGACATCGAGTACTATGACTGGATCCAAGACCCATTCCACCAGGAATCCTCCACAGAGAAGCTCTCCATGAAAGAGAGAGAGGAGTGCGCAGAGCTCCGTGTGCACCGCACACTGAAACTCAAATTCAGTGAGCTCCCACTGGATCAGTTTTGGTTGGCTTCTGCATCGGAGTACCCAAGCATCTCCCACCACGCGATTGAGCAACTACTTCATTTCCCCACTACCTACCTGTGTGAGCTGGCGTTCTCTACTCTGACTTATATGAAGAACAACAGCAGGTCACGGCTGTCTGTTGAACAGGATTTGCGAGTTGCCCTCTCTTCAGTGCCACCGAGGATTAAAAAAATCTGCGCGCCCCGACAGGCACATGTATCCCATTAATCTGTAAATAGGCAAATTTTAAAATAGCACATGTTTCAATGCTGATTGGTGAAATGTTATATTCATAATTTGTAGTTCAGGACCATGTTTCCTTGCATTGACAGTTCTCTGTGCTGAGTTTCTGCTGAGTTTCCGTTGCCTCATTTTTAATTTTGTGACTTGTCTGGTTTAAATGAGTGTGTTGCTGCTTTGATGAAGCCTAATTTGCTAAAGTTTAATAAATTATATAATATATATATTATATATATATAATATATATATATATTTATATTTATAAATGAATTTAATTTTTTTTTCGTTAATAAATATTTCATGAGTAATATAGTTGTCTTTGTCACATTTTATTTGCCATTAGTAAATAAGTATGCACATTTACAGATATTTTACATGATATGAGTGATAACACGTGTTATAAGGGCTATTTTAGGGTAGGTGTGCCTTGAGATTTTTACTTGTCCTTTGGTGTGCCTTGGGCCCAAAAAGTTTGGGAACCACTGATATAGGCTATACAGTATAAACATGGACCACAGTAAAACATATTACCAAAGTGACATTTCTGAAAAATGTAACGAAAATTAAAGAAAATGGTTGCAGCATCTTGTCCACCCTTATAAATGAACATGACTCCAATTAGTTTGATTGTTTAAAACAATTTAAATGAAAATAACTTCATGCAATAAACGCATAACCTTTTAGGCCTACATATAAACCACTGTGTGGATCACAATAAAAAAATATTCTAATAAATAACACCCAGCAGTAAACACCTGGAAATGTAGACATGTTTGGACAATTATGAGCGTGAAGGGGATTTACAACTTTTGTGGACATGAAGGAGAGTTGGAATGTCCCATGGAACAATTTTAACAATTCTTCTTACAGTTAACTGAAAGTTATACTTTTTCTAGTTGAAATAGACCTTAGAAAACACATTCAAGCCATCATTCTTCAATCATAAGATGTATTCATTATTGTAACACCAATATCAAGTGTAAAAACAGCAAGTGTATCAACATCTATCAGGCTGTCATGGACCAACTAGGATGTGGAGCATGGTAATTTGGGTGAACCCAAATTAGACAGAAGAGAATCACTTAAAATAAAAGTACCTTTATTTAAGGTTACATCCATGTTGGTAAGGCCAAATAAAACAGAACAACACATTCTAGTGAGCTACCATTAGAAAACCAGTAAATAAATATAAGCAGAACTAATCAAAAGGTCAAGACACAGCTGGAAAAACACAATTGCAGCAGGGGAAACTAATCAGACAATCACACAGGTGGGAAAACGAGAGACCTGGGTTGCGTTCCAATAGTTCATTTAGCTTAGGAACCTTCCTAACCAAGTGAAATGACCCGGAAGTACGTCAGTGGCAGCCATGTTAAGTGCCATTCCAATTCTCCAAATGAAAGGAAAGGAGGTTTCAAACTTCCTTTATAACCTCCTGGACCGCTTGGACCGCTTGGAGGGGTGGAACTGGTCGGAGAAGGAAGTGAAGTCGGAGACGCGTGACAGAAAGCTCAGAGAGAATCGGAAAACTCGGATACATACAGAAACGGTAGCATTGGACTGTTATTTTTGGGCGGATTTGCATAAACTGTACATTGAGTGTTTCATCATGTCAACCAGCTCAGATGGTAGCCAAAGAGACGATATGGATTGGATGATATCCAAAGCTGCGAGGAAGAAAAGATCTTTGAAAGAAAGAGATAGTTCAGTAAGAGCTAGAAGTTGGTCGGATTGGTCGGGTGAAGCAGACAAGGCTAATCAAAGCCAAAAATCAGTCAAAGTGTCAGCCAAGCAATGTTGGATAAAGAACTAGAACACGAGTGGAAAGTTGTAATATAATTCAATCAGGATGGTGGGCATTACCACCCGATTAAACTTACCAAAGCAATTGAAAAAGAAATTGGAAAAATTAAATTTGCTAAATTCATGAACAACAAGCGGGTTTTGATACATGCCACTAACAAACAGCAGCAGGAAAAGATTCTGGGAATGAACTCACTGAATGGGGAGAATATGAAGGCGCATGTACCAGGAGCAATGGCAAAACTGAGAGGAGTAATTTCAGGAGTACCATTGGACATGTCAGTGGAAGATATTAAAAGTGAATTAAAAGGAGGCAAAGTAGTGGAACTCACAAGGCTTAAAAGCAAACGGGATGGCACACTCAAAGAAACATTATCAGTTCTCATTCAGTTTGAGAGAACATTACCTAAGGCAGTACAAATGGGATTTTTAAACTTCATTCTTAGGGAGTACATTCCCAAACCTCTCAGGTGCTACGTACTGTATGTCAACGAATGGGGCACACAGCGCAGCAGTGTAAAGGGCAGCTAAGGTGTGCGAGATGCGGAGGAAAACATGAGTATGGAAAATGTGAAAAGGATGCAAAGGTTAAATGTTGTAACTGCGGAGGAGATCACAATGCTGCGTTTGGAGGATGTGAAGTGCAGAGAGAGGCCAGAGAGGTGCAGAGGGTTAAGATTACAAACAAAGTTTCATACGCAGAAGCAATAAAGAAAGTAAGGGGAACAATAACAATCAATAAGACCCCTAGTGGAATGGAGCAGAGCATTACAATACAAAATGGCAGGAACACACCAAAAAGTAATCTTCAAATTCAACCCCACAGCGCCACCAAGAGTAAAGAGGATGATGATGTTCTAGGAGTGAAAAAGGTGAATTTTGTGGTATTCATATGCCATACTGTAAATGTTGCATTACAGTTAAAAAAGAAAAGTGATAGAATCAAAGCCATTGTGGAGACAGCTGGAAAATTCCTAGACATGAAAGATATTAAAGCAGATCAGATACATGCAATGTTAGCTATAAATGGAGCTGGGGAAAATGAAAATCAGGATGAAGGTTAGAACCGCAATAATTAATTACCAGTGTTTTCCAATTTTACTCGGCAGTTCGTTTCGTTAGCTAACGTTAGCTAAAGCTAGCGCTACTAGTTAGCTACGCAATGGTTTGTTGCTTTGCTCCGGGTTGCAGCCACAGGTCTTCGCATGAAACGTGCTTGTTCTATCGTTTCCCGGCCGATGTTTTCCAAAGGAGAGTCTGGATTCGTGCCATGAGGTAAGCTGACGTTACATTTTTGTCCATGTCACGGTGAAATGTAAATGATGGGTAGTGACTGTATCGCCGTTTTAGAGATGGCGCTGCTGAAAAGACCGCAACATAAGTAAAGATAATGAATACATCCCATTAAAACCTGCGTGGTTTATATGATAAGTCTAATTAGTACAAGCAGCATAACATTTCACCATGTAACTAAAGATTGTAGTCAGGGAAATCAGTTTGACATATTGAACTAATAACAAATCACCTCTGGCTGCCAGAGAACTCTCTGCTCCATAGCTTCTCTTGGACGTAAAATCACATGTCCATTTTACATTTATATTCAATTTAATATTCCAACCCTCACATACTTTTGTATATATAATAACTTATATTTTGTTTTTCTTGTTATGCTGCTGCAACACAAACATTTCCCAAATTGGGATCAATACAGTAATATCTTATCTTAATTAATTAAGAAGTACAACTATTATAATTAGTGTAGCAGCTGACACCTATTTTCAATATGGATTAATCTACCATTTATTTCTTTAGTTCAATTTTCATCTATAAAAATGTCAAAATAGTGAAAATGTTCCCGAGACTTATCGAAGTGCAAGGTTATATCTTTAGCTGTTTTGTTTTAGCCTATGTACTGTATGTCTTAATGCTCTTATATGTGACGGTGTGACTTCCATGAAACTAATATTTTATATCTTCCCAACAGACGAGCTGACAGGAAACCTAACACTCTAACAACCACAACATTGCAAAGGCGAGTAAATGTAAATTAAAAAAAATTCACAATTTTATTATTTCTTCTTCTTTCTTGCAGTGAGGTGAAGCTGACCTTGCACTTGGTGCCAGTAAGGATGTCCCTCACGCAGGCTGAATGTTTCTCCTTCCTTACTGACAAAGAAGCCCTTGATTTGCAATGCTTCACTAATTGTCATTTCCCTGGCTCTGTACGAACACTTTACCTCCAGCACAGCGGAAGACCCTACCAGACCATCTGGAGATGCCCCCAACATTCCTGATTGGGAGAGCCACAAATCTGACTCATGGACCTGCATCTGGGTTGCAGTGGTGAATGCCCTGACACCCTCACATTCATTCATAGTCCCCCACTGTACAGACAAAACACCATCAAGGGCCTGTTGTTGCCGCCCTAGCACCCTGGCAATAAAGGAAGCAGTCACACGCTTTGACCTCAGGACAGCTCCAAAGTTGCTGGCAGTCAACCTTCCTTTCCTGAACAAATGCCAGTTTGGGTTGGTTCGCTGACCAGTGGTAGCCACCTGAATTGCCCTCTGTTGCTCCTCAGACAATGCCATGCTTGCCACAATTGGCTCAGGTCCCTGATGCCCAACAGATTTGATAATTTCAGGAACAGTAAGTGTTTCCAAGCCGCAGTGTTCCTCTTCTGGCTCGGGGGAGAGAAGCCAAGAAATTCCTGAAAACCTGCCCCCGAGTCTGTCCCTCAGCCAGTCACGATCTTCGGAGGTGGGCTCTGTTGGGGCAGAATCTCTGCTCCGCGCCGTTCCTATATGAGCGGGTTCTCAAAAGAAGGAAAAATTCAAAGCAGCCAGGATAAGGGTTAAACAATAATCTGCTTTAATGGCAAAAACATACAAGTACATCACCTAATCACGAAGCACTCTGCAGAGTACTCCGGTCTCAGGTTCTACCACCGTGTGAGACACGTCTCAGGAACGGCAAGTCAAAAAAAAGAGCGCCGATCTTCAAAATGATCACAACATTTATACACAGGTGGGGAGGAGTTTTATCGCTTGCTCTTCCCTAGCTATTTGTTATTGGCGAGTTCACTTCTGAGCGAGCTAGCAAGTGAGTTGGCAGTGTTCCATTGGTCGGTTTCCCTTCTGGGCGGGACCCCAGGTAGTAATTCCGCGGTTGTTGATTCCATCTGTTGCTTCACAGTGTATGTGTGTGTGTGTGTTTGTCCCTCTGCCCTTAGGCAGATCCCCCAATCAATGATTTGGAGTCATGACAGAGGACTCTTTGACAGGACACATACTCATTCCCCCTAAACATCTTCAACACACACACACATCCTATCATGTATCTTATCACACAACAGCCACCTGTTTTTCTCTATGAAAGCCATATTTGTAAATATCCAAACGCCATCGTCCCATGACAGTCACCGCATCAGTCAACCAACATAAGTTAATTGTTCTTGTGGCTTAATGGCTTCCCTGAACTTCCCTTCACCCCAAAGTCAGCTTAATAGGAATGAATACATTTTATTGATAAACTCAAAAGGACGTTTATCTCGTTTACTGCTGGGTGACCCAAGTCTCAAGGCCTGCAGGATGTGTAGGAGATCAATCATTAATTCTACAAGACTTTAACTGCCTTATATCTGAAAATGTATCCGGGAATTCCCCTGTTGATTGCAAGGACTATTGATAATTAACAGAGAGACCTGAAGTATTATTTGAATTATTTGAAGTATTAAAGTAACGTGTTATGGCAGGAAAGTTCAATCTGGTATATTCATTTTAATTTCACCTTATATAGAATGTGTGTTAAACTTGTGATTTCTGCATCGAGTGACTTCTGCCTAGCAGATACCAAGAAGAGGCCCCCAGGGTCTCTCTGTTAATTATCAATAGTCCTTGCAATCAACAGGGGAATTCCCGGATACATTTTCAGATATAAGGCAGTTAAAGTCTTGTAGAATTAATGTTTATCTCCTACACATCCTAAAGGCCTTGAGACTTGGGTCACCCAGCAGTAAATGAGATAAAGGTCCTTTTGAGCTTATCAATAAAATGTATTTATTCCTAGTAAGCTGACTTTGGGGTGAAGGGAAGTTCAGGGAAGCCATTAAGCCACAAGAACAATTAACTTCTGTTAAAGATACATGATACGATGTTTGTGTGTTGAAGATGTTTAGGGGGAATGAGTATGTGTCCTGTCAAAGAGTCCTCTGTCATGACTCCAAATCATTGATTGGGGGATCTGCCTAAGGGCAGAGGGACAGAAACACACACACACACACACACACACACGCGCACAGAAGCAACAGATAGAATCAACAAACTGACTTACTACCTGGGATCCCGCCCAGAAGGGAAACCGACCAATGGAACACTGCCAACTCACTGTCTAGCTTGCTCAGAAGGGAACTCTGTGTATAAATGTTGTGATCATTTTGAAGATCGGCGCTCTTGTTTCTGACTGGCCGTTCCTGAGACGTGTCTCACACGGTGGTAGAACCTGAGCCCGGACTACTCTGCAGAGTGCTTCGTGATTCGGTGATGTATTTGTATGTTTGCACCATTAAAGCAGATTATTGTTTAACCCTTATCCTGGCTGCTTTGAATTTTTCCTTTTTTTGAGAACCCGCTCATATAGGAACGGCGCGGAGCAGAGATTCTGCCCCAACAGACCCTAGGGGCCTCTTCTTGGTATCTGCTAGGCAGAAGTCACTCAATGCAGAAATCACAAGTTTAACACACATTCTATATAAGGTGACATTAAAATGAATATACCAGATTGAACTTTCCTGCCATAACACGTTACTTTAATCCTTCAAATAATTCAAATAATACTTCAGCTCTCTTGTGAGCGGGTTAAATTAGTTATTGGTTTCAACAGTCACATTAAAACAGTTACTAAATCAGCCTACTATCACCTAAAGAACATATCTAGGATTAAAAGACTAATGTCAAAGCAGGATTTGGAAAAACGTGTCCATGCTTTTATCTTCAGTAGACTGGACTACTGCAATGGTGTCTTCACAGGTCTCACTAAAAAATCTATTAGAAACTGCAGCTGATTCAGAACACCGCTGCTCGAGTCCTCACTAACACTAAGAAAGAGGATCACATCACTCCTGTTCTGAAGTCTTTACTCTGCTTCCTCACTAACACTAAGAAAGTGGATCACATCACTCCTGTTCTGAAGTCTTTACACTGGCTTCCTGTGTGTCAAAGAATAGATTTCAAAATACTGCTGCTGTTTATAAAGCACTGAATGGTTTTGGCCCAAAATACATTTCTGACCTCCTGCTAAATTATGAACGATCCAGATCTCTCAGGTCTTCAGGGACTGGTCAGCTTTCTGTCCCCAGAGTCAGAACTAAACATGGAGAAGCAGCGTTCAGTTATTATGCTCCAAATATCTGGAACAAACTCCCAGAAACCTGCAGGTCCGCTAAAACTCTTACTACTTTTAAATCCACGCTGAGGACTTTTCTTTTTGTCGCTGCTTTTAATTGAACTATTCATATCTTAGACCGCACTGTAACTTTTATCCATGTATTTTTTCTTTTAATGTTTATTTTATGAGCTTTTCTTTTTAATGAATGATTTTAAATGCCATTTTCTTAATGTCTTTCATTTTTTGTAAAGCACTTTGAATTGCCTTGTGTTGAAAAGTGCTATATAAATAAACTTGCCTTGCCTAATAAAGATTTCATGTGACACATACAATTGATTTGTTGATGGGCATTAATGTGAATAAATTAACTCTAGGTTAACGGTACTCTTGCTATCACTACTCACCGACACTATAAACCTTGTCCCTCATGCTAGCCCTGACAACACCGGTAAGCACACCTTCATCTAGGCTGCACTGTTACGTGTCCTGACTTGTAGTGGTTCTCTCCTATCTACACTCTTCTTGTCATCGTCAAAACGATATCAGACTGGTAATTGACACAGCCATGACTTCTAGTTAAATTCAGTGTGGCTAAAATGAAAAGCTTTGTTAAAATATGCAAGCACGCGAAAGTCAAATTCAGCTTTATTGTCAAAAATTCGACATGTGTTATACATCCAGAAATATCGAAATATCGTTTCCCACAGTGTGACATGTATACATAAAACAAAACAAAAAGGGCCTAGATAAACGTGGTACACATTAAACAAAACAAAAAGGGTCTAGATAACCGGGGTATACAGTTTAAAATGTTAATATATTTAAAGTGTTCAAAGTGCAGTTTCAGTGCAAGTCAGTTGAAACGATCTTAAGTTGGCGTGACGTTGAAGTCGTGCGACCCTGCTGCTGTACTGGCTTGTAGTTCGTTTATAGCATAACGTTAGCATTTTGCTTCTGGCGACTAGATTTATGATTCAAAAATGATAAAAGTAGGGTTGACATGTGGAGATTATCCGGCTGAACAAAACGTGATCCCTCTCTTAAATGTGTGTCAACCACAGACCTTATTTCGAGCTATTTTCCAAAATCCTATGGAGAATTTGCATTGGTTTTTGACAAAGGAACCGGAAGAAGTTTACTTCCGGGTTTTACGACGCATCACTGCGGTTCTTTATTACAGTGGAAGGCAAGAAGCCTCATAGCTAATGGTCAAGAATTCAAGAAATATATATATGAGCTAGAGGTGGTCCCTGAGGTAATATGTGTGCAAGAAACCTGGTTACGACCTCAATTAGACTTTGTCATTCCAGGATTTAGCTGTATAAGGCATGATAGAGCTAATAGTCAAAATGGTGGAGGGTGTGCCACATTTCTCAAAGATGGTGTGGCATATAGGGAGGTGCAATCTCCTGATTATATAGAGTGAATTATAGTGGAAATTTGCAACCCTAGGAAACAAGATAACATTAGGATAATCAATTGATACAACCCATGTAAAAATCTAACCACTGATATATTTAAAGAAATAGCAGGCAATAAACATAGGAAGGAATTTTGGTGTGGTGATTTCAATGCACACAACAGTCTATGGGGCAGCAACCATACAGATAGTAACGGAAATATAGTGGAAGAAATGCTGGAGGAAAGAACACTAGTATGCCTTAATGATGGACATGGCACAAGAGTAGATGTACACAGGGGGAAAGTCTCATGCCTGGATCTGACATTAGTATCAAACTGTTTGGTTCGTACATGCGAATGGTTTGTTTTGAATAGCTCCACTGTAGGAAGTGACCATTATCCAGTGCTTACTGAAATGAATACTAATGTGTATATGCAGGAAGGAGGTGTAATAACCAGGTGGTGCTTTGCTAAAGCTGATGTAGGATATGTAGGATATGATGTGAGGAGTCGGTACACCTGCTAACATCAGAGGGAAGCATAGAGGTCATTACAAGCCAAATAACGCAACATATAATAAATGCACCAGAGAACAGTATACCGAAAACAACAATCAAGGGTAGGAAGAAAGTGGTGCCATGGTGGAATGAGGAATTCAGCAGGGCTATTAAAGAGCGAAATAATGCATTTAGAGAATTAAAGAAAAACATGACGCAAAATAATGTTATAGAATTTCAAAGGAAAAGGGCAGCTGCTTGAAGGACAATTAAATATACAAAAAAGAGAACATGGAGAGAATTTTGTTCTACCATTGGCAGAGGAGTTAAATTAGGTGATGTCTGGTCCATGTTTAAGCGGATGAGTGGGAAAAGGAAATCCATTGAAATTCCAGCCTTGGTTGATGGGGAGAGGCTGGCAGTGACAGATAAAGAGAAGGCAGATATGTTAGGAAGGACACTTGCAGCAGTACATAGTGGGGAGCATCTCAGTGATATTCATAGGCAGCAAAAACAGCAGTTACTAGCAGAGAATGAAAACATGAAGGAGAAGAGACAGGATAATAGGTCGGCTCTTGATGTGGAATTTACAATGTCAGAACTCAAAATAGCCTTACAAGGTACAGGCAGTGCTTGAATTGGAATAAAAAAGGTGCCAGTACTCTAAATCAGCAACAAGTATTTGGCACAAAGTCATAGTATATCCTATAATGCTGGTGGGTTTGTCTCTTTACTGTATATTTTAGAAAGGCTCACTGTACTTAAACAAAATGACTCAGGGTGCATCTGAGATTAGAGGGGGTGCAGTGGTAAAGTGCTATTTTTATAAGTGGGGAGTTGACCTGACACCCTCTAGTCTAGGGGGTCCGGGGGCATGCTCCCCTGGGAACATTTTTTTTTAAATATTGAAGTTAGATGCATCAATCTGGTGCACTTTGAGAGCAAAATTAAGAGATATATGGATACCTCTCAACATCCATAAGGAAACAACTGTAAACAGATTTACTTTTTCTTTATGGATATAAAAGAAAGTAAAGCTTGACTCCTACTGGCTGGTTAAATGACTCCTCGTCCCTGAGGCCACTACCAGTTTTTTGTGCCATTTTGCTGGATTTATTTTTCAGTAGTGTTGCTGCACAAAGTGATAGCCCTCTAGTTTAAATCTACTATCCAAAAAGAAATATATGGAGATGGGTTACTATTTAAAAAAAATTGCAAATCTATTTGGGAACAGTGGGGCCGGGCCTCAAATCCTATAGGGGGGTCCGGGGGCATGCTCCCCCGGTAAGATATTTTTTTAAATGTTGGACTTAAATGCATCAATCTGGTGCATTTTGAGGGGGAAATAAAGAGACTACACCCATATGAAACAAAAATGTATACATTTAAATAATCATAAAATCATAAGTACATGGCCATAACCAATAACATACAATATCCAATATGAAAAAACATTGAAACTTGTTTATTTATTTGTTTTTGGTTCATTTATAGTTGTGAGTGTGTCTGGGCTCCTGAATCGGCCTCTCCTGTCTCCCTCCTCTCCCCCCTGCTCCTCTTTGAGGCAACAGCTAAGACTAGTTTTAGCTCTCAACAAGTTTATCTTACCTTTTTTCACCTAGTTAACATTTTGTTTGTATTATTCATGCATATTTTACTAATCACTACCCCCTCAATGGAAATATGTGTTTACATAAATGGTGACCGAACCGTTTGAGACCCACTGAGATAACTTAAACTAAGTTAACTATCTAAAGACTCAGAGAGTAATTTACCTCACCAGAGCTGTAATTATCAGCCTCTCAGTCTGACAGCAAAGGACTCTCCCTCCACCTTGATGTTGAAACAGCTCCTTATATCCGTTAGCGCAGCTAGCTAGCACCAGATGCTAACAACAATACACGTAACCGGTGCGCGCGCTTTCTCGCTCGCTCGCGCCAGACATACACCAACACACACCCTCCCGAGCTTGAATGACACACAGAGACCAATCGAGGGCATTAGTATGATCTGTATGAAAGTGGCAATGTCGGCAGGCCACGTCATGTAGACAGCCAGTCACCCTCTGTGAGGCAGAGTCAGACCCACATTTGCGCTGCGTTGCGTTTACAATATATACGTATATTGCCAGCGGCTGAGTACCGGCATTTTACTGAGTACCGGCACCTTGCCGGTACTCAGTAAGAAGTGCCGGTACCACATGGGTAAAAATCAGAAGTGCCGGTACTGCGTACCGGTGAGTACCGGCCCAATTCAAGCACTGGGTACAGGATATACAGCCCCAGCACAAGACCAGCTATGCTATGCTATGTTTAGACAATTACCTATGGAAACTATGAAAATGGTGTTGAGTCTTTTCAATAAAATCTGGAGAGAAGGAGATATGCCAAGTGTGTGGAAAACAGCAATCGTGCTACCATTCAATAAGCCAGGGAAAGATACAGCTAACCCTAATACAGACCAATAGCTCTTACATTAAACCTATGTAAATGGATGGAAAAGATCATTGTTCTTAGGCTCTCACATGTACTGGAACAGAAAGGGCTGCTGAGTAGTTTTTAGAGCGGATTTCGTAAAGGGCGGTCCACAATAGATGTGCTAGTAAGAGTGAGTAACGATGTGGAAAAAACATTGAAAATGAAAGAGATAATGGCAATAGTGTACTTTGACATTGAAAAGGCGTATGACTCTATGTGGAGGGATGGGTTACTGATCAAATTGAGTAGAATGGGTTTTGGAGGGAGAATGTACAATTGGGTAAGGGCCTTTTTAACAGACAGGACATTTAGAGTAAAGGTTGGAGCAGATATTTCCAACTATTTTGAAATAGAAAATGGTATTCCCCAAGGGAGTGCAGTCAGTCCAATATTATTTAACATCATGATTAATGATATATTTACATGCTTAGACACATGCATACAATCGGCTCTGTACGCAGATGATGGGGCTATTTGGATGAGGGGAAGAAATGCCCCATACGTTATGGAGAATATAGCTAGAGCGATTACAAAAGTGGAGAGGAGGTCATATAACTGGGGATTCAAAATGTCAGAAAGCAAGTCATGTTACATGGTATTTACAAACAAACGCAAGATTGATGGCCAACAGCTAACACTATATGAGCGTCCAATGACAAAGGTGAATGAGTTCAAATACCTAGGACTGTGGTTTGGTAGCAAATACACATGGAAAATGCATATTAATCAAGTGGAAACAAAATGCAAAAAAGTATTACATTTATTGCGAGCTGTAGCTTGATGCAACTGGGGCGCAGATAAACAAGCATCAATAGACATTTACAGATCAATTATGAGGTCCACAATAGACTGTGGTTGTATAGTATATGGAGCAGCAGCAAAAACATCGCTTTTAAAAATTGATAGAATACAATATAAAGCATTGTGTATTGGAGCAATAAAGTCATCCCCTATTAATGCAGTTCTGATAGAAGCAGGAGAGACACCTCTGGAGATCAGAAGAGAGAAACTTGCTCTGTCATACTGGGTCAGACTACAAGGTAGTGGAGAAGAAAATATTCCAAACAGAATATTACAGGATTGTTGGGAATATGCAAAATTCCAGGGACGTGGGTTTGGCTGGACGAGTAAGGAAAGAACGAGGGCATATGGAGTGGAGAATATCACGTTTGCCAAAGCAACCCCTTTTAGCAGTGTTCCCCCATGGCTGTTCCCAGAAGCTAAAATAGATATGAGTATTGTTTAAAGGAAAAAAGAGTGGCAAATAAATGAAGTGGGAATTAAAACAAGTATGTATCTGAACGAAAAGTACTAGTATTACCTACAAATTTATACAGGTGGCTCTAAGAACAAGGAAGAGCGTGCTGGAGTTGGCATATACATCCCAGACTTTAAAATATCTATTTTAAAAAGAACATCTGATCAATTATCAGTGTATACAGCAGAAATGCTTGCTGTAATAATAGGATTGCAGTGGGTTGAAGAGGTCAGACCAGATAGGGTGGTTATATGTACAGATTCATTGTCCATATTACAAAGCATACAATCAACAACAACTACTAGAGAAGACATTCTCATAGAACTGAATCATAGCCTGTTAAGACTGCACAGAAGCGGCATAGATCTGCAGTTCTGCTGGGTGCCTGCACATGAGGGGGTGAAAGGGAACGAGTGTGCTGATAGATTAGCAAAAACTGCACTACAAAAGCAAATAACATTACCAGTTCAACTTGGAAAAGGAGAAGGAAAAACAGTCATTAACAAAAAAGGGATGGAGATCTGGCAGAAAAGGTGGGAGAAAGACCAGAAAGGCAAAGATTATCAAAAACTACAAAATACAATTACAATTAATATTCATAAAGAAAGAAACAGAAGGGATGAAATCATGATGGCTGGACTCCGAATAAATCACACGGCTTTGAATAGTATGCTGTATATCATGGGGAAAAGTGACAGTAACAAGTGTGGGAACTGTGCAGTAAAAGAAGATGTAGAACATATATTGTTACATTGTGACATCTATAAAGCGGAAAGAGAACAATTAAAGGCTAAAGTCTTAGAGGCAGAGAGGGAGTGGAATGTGGTTGGTGTTTTGGGAACAAAAGGACAGGGAGTAAAAGCTACCAGAAAGGCACCGTTTAAATTCTTGAGTGAAACTGGGGTAGGAAAAATAATTTAACATTAGGTCAGGAAAGAACATAGATTTGTTTTGTTTTTTGTTTTGTTTTATTTATTTATCGGTTTTATTGATTTATTTTAATTTAATTTTGATTAGAACATAGGTTAATGAGTTGGAATGATGTGATGATGCATACTCATGTACAGTAGGTGGCGGTATGCACCTTTTAAGTTGTTTGCAATCCGCCAAAAGCAAGAGAAGAAGAAGAAGAACCACAGGACCTCGGCCATGACCTTGGCCCATTTCCAAACCGCCCCCTTCACCCTACCCCTCCGTTTGCGCGTTCACGCGGAGGGTCCGCCATATTGAGGGCTGTTCCAAACCAACGAGTGTGGAGCGGTGTGGAGGGGAAGTGGGCTATCAAGCCCTCAAACAGCGAGTCTGCAGCGGTGTTGACTTGAGACCGGTCTCTACAAGTCCCAAGTGCGCCGGAGTCTGATGAGAATATTCGTGCTGGCCAAACGGCGGTACTACACTTCCGTTTGGTTGCTGGTCCCGGAAACACTTTTTCCCTTTAACTTACATTGGGAAAGAGTGGTCTGTAACTCGTTGGATAATTTTTTTTAAACTAAATAAACTACCCAGTATGAATGTTTGTATAGCCCTACACAATTCGTTCCTCAAGTTGTAAAAATGTGCTAATAATGTTATTCTGAGAGTTATTTCCCTCGGCATTATGAACGCGCATCTAACCCACGGGACCGCGCCGCCCGGCACGTTCATGTTACGTGTTCAGCAGGTTCAGTACTACATGAGTTTGTCTTTACCCATGGATGCACAATAACAACGGACCATATCGCCTTACTGCCATCCCACGGAGCTGTAATAATGGATATATTGCACATGTTTGCTGTAATTCATCATTTGTAAAATATTATAATACATGGGCTGTATGATGTAAACCTTGTACCTTAAATGTTGTATTAAATAAAGTTAATATTACCGACGTAGATTAATGTTCCTGTAGCTTCTTATTGCACTTGCAATATACCATTAAAAGAGTTGAACGTAGCTCTTTGCTATTAGGCCGACTAAGTCGTCATATTTATACATATATCAATAAAGATATATGTCAAAGCTCTAATCAAATTAACAGTTGTATTAATTATATATATATAATTGTAATGTAGTTCCAGTAATCCAAAATTCGGCTCACATATAGCAAATAAGCTTGACTCGGACAAAATACGTCTCAGGATAGTTTGTTTTTTACTTACACAAAAAGGTATCAAATACAAACACATTCTCTCAGGTCAAAAAACTATGTTGCTCGGTGCTTCTTTCTCCTTCTCACACTCCAATCACCAGCAGCTGCCGTTGGCTATAACGTCTCGTAATCACGTACAGCTGCGATCGTCTATGCCGTCAATTTCACACGGCTGGTTCAAATAAATGATATGATAGCACTAATAACAAAGGATTATAATATTCAAATATACATTTTAACATATGGCTCCTACAATATGTATATTGCCTGTGTTGTATATGTACAGTATACACACAAATGAACAACCTTCTGTTTTTTCCAAAGTTTTACAAGTTGTATTGTAGTGTTTATTTTAGTGTTGTTTTATTCTTATCCACATTTTGATTTCAGAGCACAGGACAGGAGAATGCTGGGCACAACATCACGCTCAACAGTGAAGCTGGCAATGCTTAACAAAACCAGTTATAATATTTATTCCGCTGAAAAAGTGAAAGCTTTACGAAAATGTAATTAAAAATACATAAGCATTTCAGGTAGAAATTAGCATTTAGCATAGCATCAGGCTTCAACATATACATTTTTATATATTACCAAGTGGTTTCATGTACAACCCACACAAGTAGCATGCTGAATGAAGCTCTGTTGCTTGGATATCACTAGATCCTGATGTCAGCGTAATATAAAAGTACATAACGATTGATGTGTAACTTAGCATAATTTACTTGCTAGCCGCTAGCTGCTAACTGCCGCCTCGTTTATATAAATCCAGTACCATGCTGTCATTCACAGGCAAGTCAACGTTGTCGCAGTAAGAGTCCCAAGATAGCTCCTGGTGCAATAAAATGTTCCCTTGCAGTGTTTTACTATTAAGTCTGATGTTTCTCTATTAATATTGCTGCTGCATTAATGTGTATGTTGCATCATGTTACTGCTGTAGATGTGTTTCCGAGCCGCTCCGATTACAACGAGAGTTACAACGAGAACGTGACGTCATATTTACACTAGACGGATCCTTTCTAGCCATAACCCTCTAACCGAGGGGACACTGATGGGTCCTCCACGGCTCCTCCACGGATGCATTTCCGGGAACGCACGGCCGGACTTATCTCAGCCAATGACAGCTCTGCATGCATCCCTTGGATATTATACTAGTAACTGCTTTCATCGCAACGCGATGTTTACAGTGAGAACAGCTGTGAGGTCTGTGCAGAAAGCAGAGCAGTGTGTAAAATATATATCACTCAGTATAACAGGCCTACATTACTTTCTGTATTTGTATGCTGTAGTTTAGTAGATAGGCCTATCTACAAACAAAGAGTCGATATTTTTCTAAGACCATTTATTGATTCACATAATAAAATACACAACGGCTGTAGCCTGATTATGCTTTAGGAGCAGTAGGTGTGTGTGGTACAGTGTGTAGGGGTTTGAGACCTCAGAAATCGGGAGCATTTCAAAACCAGGGGGGGGGGGAATGCGTGAGAAATACGACCCCGGGAGGAAACCGGGAGAGGGCAGTGAAATCTTCGGGAGTCTCCCGCGAAAATCGGGAGGGTTGGCAAGTATGGTGGTACAGTGTGTAGGTGTTTGTTGTACATTGAGTAGATGCGGCAGACAGACGGGTCTCAGTTGGTTTTGGTGTCCTATGCTTACTTTTAATACTTGTACAACTTTTAGCCCGTAATTTCAATTCCCCATTTCTTCCTCAGGAGAGGAGTCGAGGATAGGAGTCGACGAGGGGAAATTTTCGAGTATTGAGAAACCTCTTTGGTCTCTACCTGACCGGAGTCACGCTGTGTGTGTCCATCAGGAAACACGCTGTTTACAAGTAGTACAAGCAAACATCCACTGATAAACTGCGATGTTAACAACCTCATGATAACCTCATAATGTTTTAACTTAGGATCATACCTGTGTTTAGTCTAGTAAAAGGTAAATGTGTGGATTTTATTATAAAGTTGTGTATATTTACAGACTGTTGCAAAAACTAAGAAGCTTATAAACATCAGGTTTAAAACTAAAAGAGCTTTACAAAAAAGTAACACAATGAAATATGTTTGGAGTTTTATTTGAATTATTAATTTACATTTTTGTAAAAGAGATGCTGATTTGAAACCGTTGTTACATACAGTTACGGCATTTCCTGTTTCTGCCGGAGAGATGGGAGGCCGCCCCAAAGCTTGCCACTGTATTTACTCCCTCCACCTGACAGGAGGGAGCCTCGTTGAGCTGCGAGTGTGGCTACAGACGGGGTTCACTCCGTCACGGAGGGGTAGGGTCGAGGGAGTGGTTTGGGATTGGGCCCTCCCTTACCGAAAGGAGAGGAGACAATGCTTCCCCACAATGCCTTGTAGCCGCAGCATTTGCGTCACACAACAGTCGGCCGTTCACGGAAACAAACGATTATGACGGAGAAATTATATCATGAAAGTTAGGGTGCTTATTAAGCATTTTAAAAGTATGTGGTAAGTTGCCAAAGTGCTTTGTTTTGAACGTTCATGTTGACAGAGTCACATGTATAGTAATAAACTGGTCATGACGAAGAGGTATTCTTTAGCCTTAACTGGCGTGGTTTATTTTCATGTGCATTGCACCACTTGACCTGCTCTCCATGAGAGCTAGAGAGAGAGAGAGATAGAAGGGGAGGGAACAATCCCTTATATCTGATAACTGACGTCAGCTACAATAGCTGTGCCTCCTTACGCCTATAGCGCCCTCTTACTGTGGAACAGTTATAGTGTAGTTACATGCAGACATATTAATACTTACACTTAACACTCCCACTTATGAATGACGTGTATTACTGTACAACTTTTCCAAGAAAAATAACAGTTCAAAACATCAAAGAACATGGCAGTCAATATTACATAGTAGGCAATATTTTACACACCGGACATGACCCCTGCACATTTTTTCAATTTCAGTTTGGAGACAGGCTTGGTCATAGCGTCTGCAACCATGTCATCTGTAGGACAGTAAACCAGTGTCATCTTTCCTTCTCTGATGACAGATCTTATGAAGTGATATTTTATATCCACATATTTACACCTCTGTCAGCACACAGGGTTTCTGTATGAAGTGGTTTTCAATTAGACATGTATGAAGCATCTCGTTCCAATTTCGCCCAGACTGTTTCAGGCCGTAAATGGATTTTTCTAGCTTGCACACTAGCTTCTCCTTTCTTCTCGTAACCTTCAGGTTGTTCCATATATATGTCCCTATCAATGGGTGCATGCAGGTAGGCTGTCTTCACATCCATCTGGTGTAAAATCAAGTCGTCTTCGGCTGCCTTCTGCATAACTACCCGTACACTGGTCAGATTAGCTGTAGGGGAGAATGTCTCACCGTAGTCTATTCCTTCCCTCTGACTGTAGCCTTTAGCTACAAACCTGGCCTTGTACCTGTCGTGCCCTTCAATACCCTCCTTGATTGAGTACACCCACTTGCCTCCCACTGTCTGTCTACCCTCGGGTAATTTTGTTAGAGTAAAAGTATGATTGTCCTCCAGGGACCTCATCTCCTCATCCATCGCTCTCTCCCATTTTCCTGATTCAGGGGATATCATGGCCTCTTTAAAGGTCTGAGGTACACCACTCACTACTCTGTAGCAGTAATCTATGCTGGTAAGTGTACTGTCATCCTCATCACTTTCTCTCTGGGCATAGTCTTTCAGATACTTTGGGGTTTATGTTCCCGGGGGGGATATCTCCCACTGCATGAGGCACGTGACGTCACCCTAGGGTGCTTCTCGCCATCATCCTCCGGTGTCTGTTGACCGTCTGTCTGCATGTCTGTGCTCAGTACACTACTCTGTGTCGTCTCTCTTTTCTCACACCCTACTCTGGAGTCCAGCTCTGGCTCCTGTGTCTGTGTCTCGTTCTCAAATGTTGTCTTTGTGACAAACTTTACTAACCTGTGCTTTTGCACTTTCCCCTTACCGGGATAATAGACTAGAAAAGCGGGGCTGCCCTTGTCATGCCCTACAAAAAGTCCTTTCTCACACCTGGACTCGAGTTTTCCTCTGTCCTGTTGGTAAGCATAACACACTGACCCAAACTTGTGCATCCTGGCTAGATCACACCTTTTTCCTGTCAGTGCTATATATGAGGTGGTGCCCGTGTGCTTGTTAAAACACCGATTTCTGGTGTAAGCTCCTTCTTGGACCGCATAATGCCATAGACTCTTAGTTAAGTTACCGTCTATTAGCTTACACCTAGCCATTTCGAAAAGAGTGCGCCCTTCCCTCTCAGCTATCCCGTTCTGGTGCGGGGAGTAAGGACAGGACGTTTCGTGTCTGATCTTGTTCCTTCTCAGCAGTGACTGGAACTCTCTATTTGTAAACTCTGTTCCATTGTCGGACCTCAGGCATTTTACGCTGCCATACGGAGCTACATCTGAAAGGAATTTCTCTGTGGCCTGAAGTGCGTCACTCTTTGCTTTGAGAAAGTAAACAAACACTGCCCCTGTACACACATCTGTGAAAGACTGCATATATTTAAAGCCACCTATGGACTCATTAGTTACTGGACCGGCTAGATCTGTGTTAACTACTGTAGCTCAAGTGGCGTCTTTACTCTTTCTGTGGGACCTCTGTTCCTTGTTTGAGCGAACTTTCCCTTTATACACACATCACATTCTTTGTTAGGTCTATGCTTTTCACCGTTAATGTGCATGCCTACTGTTACCGCCTGCAGCTTCAGTATATCCTCGTAATTACAATGACCCATGATCTCATGCCATGTCTGAATATCATGACTGACATTACACACATCATTTTCATTACATTCTGTTTGTAGATAATACATTCTCTTGTACACCTCAATGTTAAATCTCGTACCGTCAGGCTCCACAACAAGATGATCGTTACCTTCATTGAAGAACACCTTGGCACCATTTGCAGTAGCAGATTTTACAGAAAATAGTTATTGGGGGAACGAGGGTATGTAGAGGGCGTTCTTCAACGTCACTGTACACCAGCGCCCCTCACTGTCTATGAGGCATACCTGTGCGTCTCCTCTCCCGTGCGCCAAAGTGCGCTTCCCGTCTGCCAGCTCCATGCTGTGTCTCTCCGGCTCGAAGGTGCTGTCAAAGTTCTTGAATCGGTTCCTGTCGTTGATGATGTGGGACGACGCACCTGTGCTGACCAGCTGGCGTATGCTGTCTGCGCCCCGAAGGTGAAGTCCTCTCTTCCCGCTGCTCTCCGGGCGTCGTCTGGACTCGCCTCACGTCCACCGCTGCCGCCATCTTGTCCACAGCCGCCATCTTGCGCGCGCGCGTACCGAGCGCTCTGTTCACGCTTCTTTCTACACACTCTGTCTGCGTGTCCCGAAGTTTTACAGAAACTACACCAAACAGTTTTTGTGAAATTATCTTTTCGGTGACCCTTTTCTCCACATCGCCAACACGCCATCTCCGTCGGGGGTCCGGTCTTTTTCTTTGGCGCTGCCCGGGCCTTCATTACCCTTTCTCCCGCCTCCTCGGCGACCGGGTCTGAGTCTTCTGAGGCCTCGTAGTTACGCAACTTGGCCTTGAACTCTCCCAGCGACATGTCCGCTGAACCGTGCATCACCAACAGTGTGAACGGTTTATACATCTCCGCTAGTCCCCTCATAACCATCGCCATCATTAATCCATCGCTCGGTGCTTCTCCTGAACTTTTGAGCGCCGTGATGATCTGCTCCGCCCTGATGACGTATTCAGTCACCGTCTCTGTGTTAGCTTTCTTCAGCGCGGTCAATGTCATATAAAGGGATACAATCCTGGGCCTACCTCTGCCGATGTAGTGTTCTCTTAACACTTTTAGGCTCTCTCGGCCTTTGTCCTTTGTGTCCCGGAATATCAGCCCCAAGCTCGTGTCGTCTAGGAGTGGTGCTAGTGTAACCCCCGGTGTAGTGTCCCCTCGGCAACAGACCACTGGTGAATACTTTGGTTTATTTCACTGCGTTTGTTTCTGCGTTTGAATGGACACATAAAAAGGACACGTTTCTCAAAAGATCCTCACGCGGTTTGAGAATCTCCCACAACACATCAATGATCGTATAGTGGTAGTAAACAATGTGAAACATTAAACATAAACAAATTGGTGTACAAAACTCACATACCTGCGTTTGAATGGACACATAAAAAGGACACGTTCTGTAGGAGAGATAGCACCACGCTCACGTTAGCTTATTAGCTCAGATTAGCTATTGGTGATCACATTAATAAATCATATAAAACAAATAGCCAATCACACAAAAAACATGTTGCTGTGAGCATTAAACGACTAACATTAAACAAAACAACACAAGAGAACGTTATTGTCCTAATAAAATAATAACATACATTTTGTCCACCGACATAATACAATAGAACCTTACTCTCAAAAGATCCTCACGCGGTATGAGAATCTCCTACAATCCATTGCGGTAACAAAGCTACAGTAATGCAGGCACGCATTTGTAACACCAGATGGCGTGATTGTCCAATTTAACCCGGATTTTACACCAACCTTTTATTACTCTGTTACATACACCCCCCTAAAATTCTGCTAAATTGGGGCAAAACACAGAAAACAACAAAACACACAGGAGATACAAAATACAAAATACAAGCTGTGTAGAAATTTGAGCATAACCTCGTTTAAGTCAGTTTGAAACTGTCCACTTGGAACAAGTCAGCAAGAGATTAGCCAAACCCCTTCGTAACATAGACACAAAAGATGCCGTGTACACCTCTTATAAAATAAACATTACTCTTCTACATCTAGCAATTACTGAGGAACACTGCAAATACTGGTTGAAAAAAAACTAAAACATATATATATATTAGGGGTGCACCTAATGGGAAATTCTTGGCCGAAACCGATACCGAAAATAGGAAACAGTTGGCCGAAAACCGAATGCCGAAAGGCCGAAAATGATTAATAGAAATATATATAATGTATACATTTTTTACCAATGTTGTTCAGCTTCCTGATTATGGAAAAAGACATGATTATGGCAAAACTTAACTTAAATAATAATCACTAGTATGGGTCCATAAAACATTTATTCAGCACTTTTGAATGCATACATTACATTAATTCCAAGTCAAGTCCATTTTCTTTTCTCTGTAGGATAACTACAACAAATTGCATTCAGAACAAAGCCAAGGTGCTTTAAAACTACATAAACATCTAGGCCAAAACAAAATAGTGTAAATAAAGACTGTAACAGCAAGGCTTCAACAACAACAAATGCACCTATAAGTGCATGCATACAAATGTGCAAAATGGATAAATCCACATGAATGTAACTATTTACAAACGAAATTACAATTGAATTTCAAGAATCTAAATAAGGCTGTCTGTCCTCATAAGCAAAGTAGTACACATTGTATAAAGATACATAAAGTGAAAACTGGATACAAAATCCACAATCAATTACAAATTAAATTACAATTTCAAGAATCTGCAAATAAGGTGGTCTGTCCTCATGAGCAATGTAAACAACATTGTATCATTTACAGGGCCGGCCCTAGACTTTTGGGGGCCCTAAGCGAGCTTTGGCTTGGGGGCCCCCCTCACTCTAGCGTGTTCTCACTACACACAACACGGAACCAACTTTTGTCTTATGATGTTAGCATAAGCACACATATTGTATACATAAGCGTGTAAACACCGTGGACCTAACCTCCTCTAGGGGGGTCCTCACCTCCTCTAGGGGGGTCCGGGGGCATGCTCCCCCTGGATCTTTTTTTTTTTCAATATGGAAGTTAAAAGCATCAATCTGGTGCACTTTGATAGCAAAATTAAGAGATCTATGGATACATCTCTCAACACCCATATGAAACAGAACTGTAAACAGATTTTTCTTTATGGATATTTTACAAATCACTTAAACTGTATTCTTGTTTTGTCATATAGTATTTCATAACTGTTTTTCATTTATTCTCTCTGGCTGTCCATTTCATAATGTTCACATAGAAACTAGCTGTCAATAGGAATATCATTCAGAAGAATTATAATTTCTTGCAAAAATCTGTCACAAAAAGAGGTTGCACATTTAAATGCAGGTGTTGTTATGGCAACGTCAGTGGCCAAACAGCCACATTTAATGCTGCAAATACGTTCAAACATGCTGTTGACACACAGTGGCAATTATGCCACCATTTCAGCGACTTTTTCTCAGAAATACTGTCACATAACATCCATGTATTTCAGTGCTAGGTTGATGCTTAGCTAAGCTAACTATGAAACACTTTAACTGACAGGACTCCGGATCAACTGTGTACTGTAAGGTAGCTTCTAGCTTCAAGTCGAACAGTAAGTCAACATTTCCCAGAGAGCTTTCTTTGAAACGCTAAAAAACATAACATTTAGATTGTATGACAAAGTGTTTATTTAATATCTGGCTAGCTATAGCTACTTGCTAACGGTTTAGCTTACCCCCGCGATTCAAAGTAACGTCAACGTAGCTGTAATTTATTCTTTGCTTACATGTTCGCATAACTTGGAAGCTTACTGACATTTACATACCTTGTTTACCTGGCTCAAGTTGTGGCTCTGGGGTTGTTGAGCCACCATGAATTGTCGTCTTTTTTAAGAAATGTTTTTCTTATGTCCATCTTCAAAAACTCTGAGTCCGACTGACAGTTTATTTTAAACATTGTCACAGCTCACTGGATAGGTACCTGTCAGCCAATAAGACAGATGTTTATTTCCATTTAACTCTCTGGTTGGTCTGGTGTCTTGCCTCTGTTGCATTCAGTGAACACGGGAAATTACAATCCTCCCATCCTCTCATGATGAGGTTCAGGTAAAGCACGGTTAATGTATTATATTATTGACTCAATAATATAATACATGACTTTGAGAGTAGGCAATCTACGCATATTAACACAATTAGTTAAACGTACTTATCACGGCGACTGTGTACTGTTTTTTCTTTGTATATATTAAAAAAAATGTTTTTTGCTAGGGGGCCCCTTAGTGGCTGCGGGGCCCTAAGCGGCCGCTTATGTCGCTTAATGGGTCGGGCCGGCTCTGATCATTTAGATAACGAAAGTACAATATATTGAACACTGTGCTGCTGTCATTTCCCCCTAATGATAACCTGAGATGGTGAATTATAACTCACAATGAAAATTGTTCAGGAAAGTGGGTATAGAGTAGACATGTAGAAATAGATAAGCTTATGAAAAACCAACCTTGTCTACTTATTAAGGAAAAGTGGGAGGTTCTTTTTAATGAACATTAGCTTCTCTGCTTTATCAGCCATAAGTCTGTTCCTCTTCTCATCAAGCACATGAGAGGCAGCGCTGAACAGTCTCTCGCTGTCAGTGCTTGTGATTTGATCTTACTCCGCATATTTGTCCGGGTGTTTTGATTTCAAGTGGTGGAGTAATCCCGAAGTGGTGAAAGTCTTTGCAGTTACACCCCCTCGAGAAATGTCAGCTGAACACGTTTTACAAATCGCAATCCGCGCCTCTTTCTCTGATATTTTTAAATATCTCCAAGCGGCAGACATGTTGGCTGTGAGCCAGCCGCGAGCATGGTCGCGCGCCGTGCTTGTCGCTGCGTTTTGATTACGTCATCACAACAACACGTTAGCTTACCAACGTAACCCTGTCCTCTGACATTCGGTGATATTTTTTCGTTGCTAAAACCCTTTCGGCCGAAAGCCGAAAGAGCCTTTTTAACCATTTTCGGCCGATAATTTTCGGCGGCCGAATATTCGGTGCATCCCTAATATATATATCTATAATCACTATCAGGAGTCTAACCAAATAATATGTCTCTCATAATAGAAAGCACAGAACCACTTGTTGACACTGAGTCATCAACAATCTGCTCATTTATTCCACAAATGAGTCGAGCTGGAGGTTTTATAGGTCTACCTGCCCTAGTGCAAAGTGGAAGAGGCTGTTCACTAACTACATGGCCCTGTGTGAGTGCACCTAGTTGTGTATCTGTTGCCATGTCAGGGGAGGGCACACAATGAGCTCTTTCTGCTGAGGGCTGTAAAGATGCATCTTGGGGCACCTCACATTCAACGGTGGAGGGCAACTGTGCAACACGTACGAAAGAGTCTGAAGGATTCAAAACCTCACACACAACATGTGAGATCAAAGACTCTTCTGCTTCTGAAGGTGCTGTGCTCACATCCACAACTGAAGAACAATCAGGCTGACTGGCTGTCTCATCCCCATCATTTGCATCCTCCATCTGCAGGAGCCAGTTAAATGTCTTAGTCTCACTGTTCTGTACAGCAAGAGAAACCACTGGGTCACTTTGTCCACTTCCAGTGACAGAAGAGCAGCTTGAATCAAGATCTTCATCACCTCCCACGGGGAGAAAACTCACAGGAAGCAGGAGATTCCTGTGAACAACTTTTTCCTTTGACGTCAAAGGGTCTGTATTGCAGTACACATTGATTCCTGGCTTCACAGATATCACTTCATAAACTGTGGAAACCCATGTCTCTGAAATCTTTCTTTTCCCTCTCTCACCACGATTTGCGAGCAAGACTCTTTCACCAATAGTGAGAGGTGACCCTTTTGCTTTGCGGTTGTAGTTCTTTGCGCCTGTTCAGTCCGATTGTTCTGCTGGGCAATGTGAGCAGCTTCAGCCAGGTCACGTTTCAAGCGGGAAACAAACTCACAATGGTCAACAACAGCACTGCTAGAGAGGGCATGCTGGAACACAACATCAACTGGCAGACGTGGGATTCTCCCAAACATGAGAAAGAAAGGTGCAAAGCCTGTTGTCTCATGCTCAGTGGAATTGTAACAGAATGTCAGCATTTGGAGCATTTGTGGCCACCTGGCCTTGGAATGTGGAGGCAGGGCCCTTATCATGCTCCCAAGTGTTCTGTTGTACCGCTCGACAACTCCATTCCCCATAGGATGGTAAGGGGTGGTGTGTGACTTCTGGACGCCAGCTACCTCCATGAGCTCTTTAATGAGTTCACTCTCAAAATTGGCTGCTTGATCTGAATGGATGCGTTTGGGGAAACCATATATGCAGAAAAAGTCATTCCAAAGTCGACGAGCGACCTGTTTAGCTGACCGATTTTTACACGGGAATGCATGAGACATTTTAGTAAAATGATCTGTGACTACCAAAACATCCACACACTTTTTGTCAGTCTGTTCAGCAGTCTAGAAATTAATACAGACTAGTTCCATCGGTTCAGAGGTGCAAATGCTTTCAAGAGGAGCACGGTCGTTAGGCTCAGGTGTTTTTCCAACCACACATCGGAAGCAATTCCTCACATGATTGAAGATGTCACGTTCCATTCCTATCCAAAAGAATCTCTGCCTGGCAAGAGAAAGTGTGCGGGCCTGTCCCTGATGACCAGCTGAGTCATGTATGCCATTGAGAACTTGGGACTTAAGGGAGTCTGGAACCACAATTTGGTGGATTGTCGTATTCATTTGTCTGTCTTTCTTTACCTTGCACAAAATGCCATCCTTGACGGAGAGTTTGGGCAAGTGTCTTAGCAGTTTTGTCACTCCGCGAGACTCAGCAGCACGCTCACGTCTCGTGGGTCTCCTGCGGCGCTGGATGTAATAGAGAGCCCTGCCTATGACATCATCCTGCTCTTGGAGATTAACAAGTTTACTCTTCGGTAGAGAGGAAGTCTGGTCGACACCAGCGACCTGAAAAACAGCTGGTCCTGTTCCTCTCGCTTGGCCGACACCTCCAGTGTCGTGTGCATCCAACACTGCTGAGACTTCATGTGATGACAGGGACCCCTGAGAAGGAGGCTGGGTGATGACGGCGACTTCCTCGGACTGATCAACAACCACCTGGCAGTTATTAGTACACCTAAATGCATCCTGCACTGTTCTATCCAGACATGTGGTTCAGTAAAAACGCATAAGGTTCAGTCACAAGACGGTGGCTCATGCACGACTGGACAAATGGCTCTCTGCTTAATGCATCAGCGACCACATTCTTTGGACCAGGGATATAGTTCAGGTCAAAACTGTATGCTGCGAGCTTTGAAACCCACCTCTGCTCACAAGCATCCAACCTAAGCTTAGTCAAGATGTATGTCAATGGGTTATTATCCGTCCAGACTGTGAAGTGTCGCCCTTTTAGCCAATGGCTAAATTTGTCACAAACTGCCCATTTAAGAGCGAGAAACTCAAGTTGATGTGCTGGATAGTTCAGCAGAGAGTGGGAAAGTGTCTTGCTAGCAAATGCTACAGGTCTGGCCATCTTTCCATAAGGAGGCAACTGTGAAAGGACGGCCCCTATGCCATCAAAGGAGGCATCAACTGCAAGAATGAATGGAGCGTTAAAATCTGGATGTGCTAAAGTGACACTGTGCACCAGCTCATACTTCAATGTTCCAAATGCTTCTTTGCACTCATCATTCCAGTCTGTTGGAGAGAGTCGGACATTGCCTTTTTTAAACTTTGGTTTGTGGCCTCTCCCTCTTTTGTGTGGTGTGGCAGGCTCAGACACAAGGTTGAACAGCGGCTTAGCTTTGGCAGAACTTCCATCAATGAAATGGTGGTAATAAAGAACCATCCCTAAGAAAGACCGGATTTTCTTAGCACACGGTGTTTGCCCATCTTGCTACATCAAGTCAGCTTCCTGCATATCATTTATAACCTCCACTTTACTCGGGTCGGTCTTAACACCATCCTCACAAATAATGTGTCCCAGAAATCTGACTGACCTGCGTAGAAAGTAGCACTTCTTAGGGGAGAGCTTTAAGTTGTCGGCAGCAAGACGTGAGAAAACCATCTGTAGACGCTCAAGTGCAACCTGTTCAGATGGAGCATAGACCATGAGGTCATCCATGTAGCATAGCAGACTTGTGAAGTTCTCATCCCCAAAGATGGACATCATCATTCGCATGAAAGTGGCAGGGCTGTTCGACAAGCCCTGGGGCATCCTGTTGTATTCATGAAGACCGAATGGGGAGGAGAACGCCGTATATTTTCTGTCATCTTCATGTAGCCCGACATTGTAGAACCCTGACGTGAGGTCCATTGTGGAAAAGAACACATTTCCACCAAGCGCAGCAAGGGCATCAGTCTGATGTGGCAATGGATGTGCATCTTTTACTGTTCTTGCGTTCAACCACCTGAAGTCATTGCAGAGGCGAAGGTCACCATTTGGTTTGACAACAAGGACAAGGGGTGATGAGTATTCACTCTGAGATTTGCGAATGATCCCTAATTCCTCCATGTCATTCAGAGTAGTCCGTAGCTTGTCATAGTGGCATGGCGGAACCCGCCTGTATGGAGGTCTGAAGGGCTTGTCATCAACCAGGTGTATTCTGTGCACAAAATCCACTGCCTCACCACAGTCCATTTTGTGCTTCGAAAATGTTGATTCATACTGCTCAATGATTTTCATCAGCTTATCTTTCCACTCGAGAGAGACCTCACAAGATGAGAGGTCCAAATCACTCAAGATGCGGGACATCTCCTCCTTTGACCTTGGCTCAGGCGACGGGCTGTGTGTGTACTGTGCACCGGATTGGACGCGAACTGGATCTGGTAAATCCTGCACTGAAAGACAGGGGGACACGTCAGCAACCTTTGCATTCTTTCTAAGGGTGAGTGGCTTTTCAGAGGGGGTTTCAAATTTTGACAGGAACACAACCATTTCCCCATAAGGACGTGACAACCCTCCCCACCAGAATTTGTGCAGGTCTGGCTTTTGACTGGGTGGGCTCAATGATGACTGTACTCCCTACTGCAGAGACATCAGACTCAGGTAATTTCGCCCACACCAAACTTTCAGACATTGGCTGCAGAGTTACACATCTTTTCAGTTTTGCCGTGCCAATTTTGTTAGTCCCTGCTCCACCTTTGCATTCATCTGAGGAGGACAGCAGAGACATCAACTTGGGCAAACTATCACTCTGAACACTTGTCACAGGAAATGTGATATTTTGGCAACTTACAGTTTTTTTCATCTACGAAATGAGCCACTTGATGGCATTGCTGCCGAGAATCATTTCATCAGTCTGGCCTGGCACAACTAGAACAGGAATTATTACCTTAAAGCCATAAACTGATGCAGTAAGATCATACATGGCAGTTGGAGTAACAAGGTGACCACCACAACCAACTATGACAAAGTCTTAAGCTGATTTCCTTTCCATGTTAGGGACAGATTGTGAAAGTCTTCTGTCAGCTGCCTCACTAATTGTGCATGCCATAGATCCACTGTCCACTAGTGCTTTGAGAGCATGTCCATTATCGGTGGTCACAGCCGTATGGAATAGACTATCAGTCTCCGGGAGTCTTTGCAGCCTTTGTACAATCAGTGTCTTATTTGATGGCACCATGCTGCTGTAGGTGTCATACAATGTTTCACAATCATCAATGTCTTTCATATCCAAGGTGGGAGGCTCACTCACATAATCTGCACTATCCTCCCTCTTGCACAGATCATTCAGTTTCCCTGCTGGTTGTAGTGAAGAGGACGTCTCCCCTCTGGGCAGTCACGTCTTGGGTGACCAGGTAAGTGACACAGAAAGCAAAGTCTGTTCTCTCGGCAGTGTATGAAAGCAGAGTGAGAGCTGTCATTACATATAGAACAAGGCATGTCCATAAAGCCCTCAATCTTTGGTGGCTTGTTGCTAGTATGTTGCCTCCTATTAGCTTGAGCATACCCAGGGGCCTGAAGCAACACCTTCTCCAGCATGCCAATCAACCTCTCGAAAGCTGGGTTGTCCTGGCTCACAGCTTGTGCCTGTTTGGGAATGTCTGACACTAAAGCAGCATTTGTGCTCACCTCAGCTACATTCATGTTTATCCTGCCTCTCTCTGTGGAAGACCTCAGTCCCTTCTCTAAATGGTATTCATCTAGCACTTCCTGAACTTCTCGTGCTGACCATTTATCAATTGTCTTGGACCTAAACGTAAGAGCTACATCTCTGCTGGGGCAGTGTCTGATGATCATACGTGTGACTTCAATACTGGGATTATCAAACACCTTACCCTGTTCCCTAAGACAACTGTCAGCCACATCGACAGCTCTGTTTAGTCTGAGCCAGTACTCATATGGGTCCTCTTGTTCTTTTGGTAGGGTGGAATAAAAGTCAGCCAGAGGCACAGAAGAGCAATGGCTGGAGCTGAAATGTTTGCGGAGGAGTCCATATGGCCTGCGGGTTCTCTTGGACATCAATTCCACTATTTCTTATCCCAAACTTCACAACATCCTTTGCTCTGCCCCTCAGGTCAATCAGAATTTCTTCAGCTTGATGCTCTGGCTGGATACTGCTTTTCCTGATGTAATTTCTCATCAAATCCTCCCATTCATCAACAGGCAGTGTGTCTGAACTCTCTCCTCTGAACACAGGTGGGTCTTTAACTCCTCCCTGAGTGACTAGCTGAACTTGGGAGAGATCCAGTGTTAAGCTGGGGAGTGTGTCTTTTTTAATGCATTTTTCTTCATGACTCGTGTGTACAGCAGCTGTAGTGTTAATGCGTGACATAATGCTATCAGCTAGCTGCTGCCCTATCTGCTGCACAATAGTGCTCATTTGGTCAGCTAGTCCGACATCATCAGGAGGGTTGGGGACTGATGTGCTAAAACACTGTGGTGTAGATAACTCTACTGTATGCTGGATGGAAGGTGTCATCACATCTCCACTTCTGATAGGACTGTGCACTGAATCCCCATCAAAAGTTTTCCTATCCCCCACCTTAAAGTCACCTAGTGGAAATGGAACAGGTGTACTAAATAGCCCTCTACCCCTACCAACATTGAAAGGAGTGATTTCAAAGGTATTAAATCTACTGGAACTCATGTTTCATCGAAAGTAAACCAAAAATAAAATGACAAGTTCAAAAGAATAAGGCTTATATCAACAAAATAAACCTGAGAGTCCAACACACTGAAGGAATTGAAGCTCCAAAACGTTGCAGCGGCGAGAAGACATCCACCCTGGTCCGGCGTAGTGAAGAACGGGTCACGGCACCAATGTAACCCCCGGTGTAGTGTCCCCTCGGCAACAGACCACTCAGAGCTGGTGAATACTTTGGTTTATTTCACTGCGTTTGTTTCTGCGTTTGAATGGACACATAAAAAGGACACGTTTCTCAAAAGATCCTCACGCGGTATGAGAATCTCCCACAACACATCAATGATCGTATAGTGGTAGTAAACAATGTGAAACATTAAACATAAACAAACTGGTGTACAAAACTCACATACCTGCGTTTGAATGGACACATAAAAAGGACACGTTCTGTAGGAGAGATAGCACCACGCTCACGTTAGCTTATTAGCTCAGATTAGCTATTGGTGATCACATTAATAAATCATATAAAACAAATAGCCAATCACACAAAAAACATGTTGCTGTGAGCATTAAACGACTAACATTAAACAAAACAACACAACAGAAAGTTATTGTCGTAATAAAATAATAACATACATTTTGTCCACCGACATAATACAATAGAACCTTACTCTCAAAAGATCCTCACGCGGTATGAGAATCTCCCACAATCCATTGCGGTAACAAAGCTACAGTAATGCAGGCACGCATTTGTAACACTAGATGGCGTGATTCTCCAATTTAACCCGGATTTTACACCAACCTTTATAACTCTGTTACACTAGCTCGCCATATGCGTCGGCGTTCAGCTTAGTATCCAGGGCTCGCGCGGCCTCCGTTATTTCTCCCGTGAGGCCCGTCAAAATTGTCTTTTTCAACCCCACTCCGTGCATACAGCACAACATCCGCTCTTCCCAGAGCTCGTATTCTTCTGCCCTTCCGTCAAACGTTGGCCACTTGCTTCTGCCTCTGGTCGCCATCTTTTGATTGTAGCTTAGCTTAGCTGCCCGTTAGCTTAGCTTTGGCGTCCCGCGGTTTTCCCGCCGCTAAACTAGCCTAAACTTTTCAGCTAACTAGCTATCGTTATTTTGCTCTTCCGTGATCTGGGTCCATAACCTGTTGACAGAGTCACATGTATAGCAATAAACTGGTCATGACGACGAGGTACTCTTTAGCCTTAACTGGCATGGTTTATTTTCATATGTGCATTACACCACTTGACCTGCTCTCCATGAGAGCTAGAGAGAGATAGATAGAAGGGGAGGGAACAATCCCTTATATCTGATAACTGACGTCAGCTACAATAGCTGCGCCTCCTTACGCCTATAGCGCCCTCTTACTGTGGAACAGTTATAGTGCAGTTACATGCAGACATATTAATACTTACCAGTGGCGGTTCTACGGGGTGGCACGGGGTGGCAGCTGCCACCTCAGAAAAATGCCTTGCCACCCCAGCTGCCACCCCATTTGGCAGCGTTGTTTTGAAAGAAAAGTTGTGGATCATCGGACATTTATGAGAGAAAATCTCTAATGTCCGAGTGCAAGTGAATGCAGCACAAGACGCAAGCCTTGTAACCCCTCCTCCCCCCCCCCCTGGCACGAGCTTGGAAATATGATTGGCGGCGATTTCATTTGAACGTGAGGACAGCGCAAAACGAGAAGCATTTCGGATTTCAAGTAGACAGAAGGAATGAGGTATTTGCCGTCAGGGTATGGCTGGGGTAGGCTACAGCCATACCAATAAATGGCTTAGCCCCACCATGAAAAATGATGTTAAAGTAAGCAAAATAAAGTGTGCCAACTCGCGCGGAGTAAATTGCACAGACAGCAGTTAGTAAGATTGATTTCAGTAGCCACTTGTCTGGAAATACCGAAGACTAGAAACGGTTTTGAACACTTTTGTCACGTAGTGATCGTCTTCTCAATAGAACATCTTTGATAATGTCTTCTGGTCAATCAGAATCACGATAACGGCGTGGTGTTGTTGCAGGAAGTCCCGACGGAGAATACTTTTGCTGTAGTACATCTCTATATACATCGGTACAACTATAAGACCCCACGGTTTGATGATTGATAGGTGTGTGAGCTGTCTTTCATTTTGACACACAGAACAATGGGGGCTATCCACCCTTATCCACAATGTAAAGTAATTCACACAGCCTTTTCCCTCTCCTATCTGTGAGGAGCAGCAGGTTCAGCTTTCAGAGCAAAGTAAGAAAAAACTAAAATGGCATTCATTTTTTTAAATACGTCGTGTAGTAATATATATTTATTTATTTTCTTCTCAAGAGAGCACCAGAATGTGTATTTGATGTTAGTATTTCAAAAAATCTCCTGGGGGAGAATCCCTGCAGGGGTTGGGTTTTCAACTCTTTCACCTGTGGGGAAATTGCAGGATTGGCTCCAGGTCGCCCTTTTTATTTACTACAAGACAAATGTGCCTTTTTATTTCATACAGTTCAATTTGCATTGAATACTGACTTGAGCCCCACCACTGTATGGGTTAGCCCTACCATAGATTACCCAACACAAATACTCTGGCGCCCGCAACTGTTTGCGGTCTACTATGACAGAGAAGAGCCTGTCAAGTTTGGCTGTACTCAGCATTGAATCAAAACACACCATAGCTTTAAATCTGTGTGGCGTTTTGCTGATCAAGATGGTAATCACCACATTCAGCTGTTATAGACATGCCAACTTGATGCTCTGCTCACGGATGAGCCGATGAGAATAATAAACTGTTTAAGAAGATGACCTTACATGTGTAAATATATGTTTCTTCTTTGTGGGGGTCTGCCCCCAAAAAACAGTTTCAAGTCCTGAGAAAGTCAAATAAGACGGTGTGTAAAACTTCACTGCCCAGCCAAAAAAAAGTAACCACTTTGATTAACTAGGCCAGTAAGTACGGGCATTCTACTGGATAATAACTGCAGCGATGTATGTTTTAGCTGAATACACGTTTTTTTTAACCCTAACTGATGCAGTTAGTCATTTCTTTAATGTTTTTTCTTTCTGATGTAAAGTCAAGGTTGTAACTGTTTGCAATGAAGTTGTGGGGCGCTGAACTGTTCCTTTGATTCTTTTGAATTATGATAGTAATTACTGGTCTTTCAAATTTGAAGGAGGGTGAGCAAGCATATTGAGGAACATTCATCATTAACTCCTCCAAAAAATATAGTTTATTTAATAATAACACTGAATATGTGAATCATAACAGTGATTGACAGCTGATAGGAATAATATGATTGTTAATATTATCATATTCATACAGACACACATCGATGAGACAGTTAATGTACTTATTGCAGCAGTCTGCATATTTGGTACCCCTGCTGGTCTAAGAGTTAAACCAACTCATTCAGTTAAAATTCATTAAATTACGTGTGCCACCTTACATATTTATATTTAAGGCTTTACTGATGTGCCACAATAATGTCACCTCATGTTATTGAGTTAAAATATCAATATTGTGGCTTTCCAAGTTAACATTGATTGATATGACTGCGATTAAATCAGCATATACTTCTGCCAGGGGATGCCACCCCTGAAATTCTCCTGCCACCCTCTTGCCACCCCATGAATATTTGTCTAGATCCGCCCCTGATACTTACACTTAACAGTTCATCAGTATTATAATCAAAAAGAGAAATATGAACGTTAGTTTTTACTGAAATGATCAAATAAAGTCAACATTTCACTGAGCTGTGTGGGGTTTGTTCAACTTTTAAAAGATGTTTGAATGGTGATGTACACAGTGATAGGTGTTAAGGACAAACGTTTATAATAAATACATTTGTATTGATTTTAAGATATTTTTATACAATCATACATATTGGGATCATTTGTATTAATGTGGACCGGAGGGAGAGGGTGACGAGCATAAATTTCACTTTCCTTTTTTATTTCAATTACAACTTTGGTCATGAATAATATGTTTCTCTGTTGTCCACGTTCATAAAGCATAAAACAACAGCATCAGAGCACGGTGCAGAGTCTCTAGATGAGTCCCTCGTTCTTATTAAACATCCATGTAGTCCGTTGTATAGAACACTGTAGTTTCCATAGTTTCACCACAGCAGCAGACGCACACAATGACGTCCGCTGGCGCATCATAAACACGTCAGATAGTGAAAGTGCATTCGGATTCTCTAAAGTACCGCAGTCTCTTCTCCTAAATCCTTTTGAATTCTCCTATCCACTATCCCTTAACCCCGTGACGTTTCATTCAGAGGTCAAGGAATAGGAGATAGGGTTAGAATTTAGGAGCTGATTTTTGGATTATCGGAACGCAACCAATGATTAAAAAGAAACATACCACAGGGGGGAAACACTTTTCAAAATAAAAGGAAACACAAAGACACTGAATGACACCATGCAGGAAATCGTTATTTTTTTTACAATTGAAACAGTGGAGGCACTTACAAAAGAGAAGGAATTCCATAATGTTAATACTTTTGTGTTTCTTCTCAACCTCGTTACCGAAGATTACATTACACTTCTTTTTTTTTTCTATTGACAAAATGACTGACAATGATAAAGAGCTTGGTTGGATACTGATGACATTTGATTCATACCATTTACCATCCATCCATACGGCCATCCATCTATCCATCATTTATTATGTCAGCTTGCCCCATGCCTCTTTTTCTATACAAAAAGGGTAACATTTGGATGGACTTAACCTTTGAAGATTATAATTTGATATTTGGTTTCAGTGATGTTCAACTAAACTGATACAAAAGGTGAATTGCACGTATGAATTTTGTCCACCAGGGGGAGAAAGTGTAATTTGAGCTCAACACATAGGGGGCGACTGCCCATTCATAACACTGAGATGTTCAGGGTTAACTCTCTTAATGAATTCATTCAGTTTAGTGGGACATTTGTATTCTTCGTATTCTTTTGGCTATTTAACTGTGTTTCTGTCTTAATTCTTTTAAGGTTTTTTTGTAAAGTACTTTGAATTGTCTTGTGTTAAAATGTGCTATATAAATACATTTATATAGCATATTTTAAGCTGTGGGTTTTAGGGTCATTCAGCAAGCTTTTAACTGGCAAGTTACTAATTAATATCATGACTAAGCTGACAGGCGCTTTCAGTCACATGAGAGGGGAACTTTGGTCATAAACGTACGGAATGCCTCTAGGCACTGACATAGCTTAAAACTTGAAGTCATGAAGTCACTTGAGGCCCTATTAAGATAGCATACTGAAAATGTAAATGATATTAGATACATATGTGCAGTTTAACCTTTTATGGATATATAATGAATGTGTCAATCAGAGCCTTCTATCTGCAACTTCTCAGTACAGGAAATGAACAGATGCAATTTAAAACATTACCAATGGTCTCGTTCCAGCCAGTTGTACTTCAAGCAAGCCAGGATTTATGAAAACAATGTCCTTGTCCTGGAACAACACCATGGAATCAAGCCATTATTATTGTAATCATATTAGTTGCACCTGCGGGTTAGGGTTAACCCATTTGACAAGACAAATTGCCAACTGTAGACAAGGCTACAAAAAAAGCAGATGTGCCAGAAGATTGATTAGCTACAGACAAAAAAACAAGAAAGTGTACAAGCTTCTAAGATGCCATGATGGAAAGTAAATGTAACCATAGCAGGCAGGTAGTCATGTCAAGTCAAATTTAGTTATGAAAGGAATTCTATGACATTTTGTGACTTTCCAAATATTAAATGATTCAACATTAAGGCTAACAAGTTTGAGATATTAGCTTAACACAACGACTGGAGATAAGGGCAGCCAGGCAAGATAACCTCTAAGTTTGAACGATGAAGCTTAAGCGTAATTTGCCAGAAATGAACAAACTAAGGTATCAACCCAGCTCTGTCTGAGGGTAAAATAATCTGCATAACCACAGTTGTAAAGGCCAATGTTTGACATGTATCTCAGTTACTTCTTAGCTGGTTGCAGGGACTTTTAAGTTGCAGGAAGAATGTCTCCTACACTCTCATTCACAAATCCTCTCTCACTCATTCGCCCTTTCTTTCAATAAGCAAGGGCGCAAGCAACAGTCCCCCAGCTAAACCAATCAGACCCGTCTCATCTCCCACAAGCCAATCACAGCACATCCGGCAAACGTTTAAATCTGCTCTTTTCTCCCCTGTCAGCGTCGTTCAGGAGAATCGATGCAGACCTCCTCCACCTCTTTCACCTCCAGTTCATCAGCTCCAGGGCCATGCCAAGCCCAGAAGAACCCTCATCACTCCAGATGTGTATTTCCCTTCAGCTCTTCACCACCACCAGTGTATAGACCCCGGGGGGTAAATCCATCACAGCACGATGGATTTTTTAGGGTTCCTAAAGCAGAATTTTGAAAAGAGGGCTTATTTTGTCAAAAGCACAATTCACACAGCCAAACACAGGAATTATACAAAGATTTACTTAAAAAAAAAAAAAAGGTTTTGTCACCGTAATTTGGCCCTCAATTGATTCACACCATCCTTTTCTTTGCATTTCATTTCATTAAGCTGATGCTTTCATCCAGAGAGACTTACATTTAGCACAATCAAATAATAATGAGGATACAAATTCAGATCAGCACAAATCCTGCAAGTACATTAGCTTCAAATCTTTTAAAGTTTTACAAGAAATGTCAACTCTTGGAGCAGTTACAGACTTCTAAGTGTAATCTTAAACATACCTTCCTTTTATAAATTCTTTTTTTTTATTGTAAGTACAAATATATATTATACAAACACAAAACCAGTAACTGCAAGCTGCTGGAAATGTTTTCTCTCTCTCCACACAGTTTCCACTGCAATCATAACAGAATGTGATATAAATAGATTTAAGTGCATAAAAGCAGCAAAACCGTGAGTGTCCCAAAAAAAACTGGCACACTCACCTTTCGCTTTTTAAAGTGTTTACGCCTGTGGTGAGTGAACAATTAATGTAAGCACCTGAGAGTCTTTGCAGCTCGCTTCATCAACTGGTTTGTATTGGAGTATTTTGAAAGTCAATTCATTTTTGTTTAAGTTATCAGTTATCATCTCATTTTAGTCATAAAGAGCACATGTAGACCAAACTCTTCAAGAAAAAGAGGTGAAAGAAGTACTCGGATGAAAGTAAAAGTGGTAACACTACAGTGTAGAAATACTTTTACAGTACTTAACTAAAATGACAAAGGTAATAGCATCAAAATATACTTAAAGTACCAAAACTAGAAGTACCCATGTGCAAAATAGCCCTTTTTGTAGAAATATGTATCACTGGATTATAATAATCGATCCATTAATGTGTACATCTTTTTTAAATGTACATCTGGTAAAGTGAGAGCTAACTTCAATTACCTTTTAAAATGCCAGGTATTAATTTATTTTTTGCATCAATTATATGAACCTGCAAAGTAACTACTGATCAATCTTGTTTAATAAATGTATAGTAGTAAAACATTTATGGCCTCCAAATTTTAGTGGCATAGAAGTATGGAGTAGCCTAAAATGGAAGTACTCAAGCAGGGTTAGGGTTAGGGTTAATAACATGTGAGGCTGATCATGTGCTTCTGGTTGCAGATCTAGGGCACAGCTTTGCTCCTTTAGTGTTAGTTCTCAATATTTCTTCTTTAAGAGTCGTCTTAATGTGTTAGCTATTGAAAAAAAACTGAAGCGGCTACAGTCCTAGTAGTCGTATCAACCCTCTTGTCTAACTCCAGAAGCCAAAACAGAAAGGAAAGCAAATAAAGTGTATTTCCCAAAATGTCAATCTAGTCCTTTCAATTCAAGCAACGTGTTTTAGCGGAACATTTTCAAGTGTATTACTGAAAATCAAAGATCAGCAGGATAGTGTCAGTGAACGTCTCATTGAGAAGAGGCAGCGTTCGTTGTGGCCTATCTAAGAGGCTCAGCGTAGTGTGTGGATGACGCTATCCTTACAATCACAGAAACCCCATTATCACTACACACTGACATCACTCAGCCTTCCACAGCAGCAACGCAACACCCATCCACGGCTCACCCCCCCCCCCCCCACCCCACCCCCCCGCCTAAAGCAGCACAGTCATTGTGTTCTCCGGTCAGCCCATTGTCTGTGTGGGGGAACGCGGGACAATGTCGCCAATCTCTGTCCAAACCATGATCCAACACTGCTATTGTGACCCGTCTTTTCCCCCAGTTAACCAGTCAAGATGGTGTCCCCGTCTGATGAGAGTAGAAGGGGGAGGGGTCCTCTGTCCTGCCTGGTACTGGGGAAAAGAGGGCAAAGATTATAAATCTGTGACGCTAGTACAGTGACTGTTGATCGTAAGAAGACATGTGTCCACACTGCACCAAGCCTGAGTGTCAACACCATCATTACCTCTCTTCACAGAGTGAGTATTACACAGTGGAGGTCAAGGCTGGGGGTCCTTATCGTCAGGATCATTCTCCCATCTACTCTGAGAAGAAGGCCATCCCTGAGAGGAGCTTGATCAAATGAGATTCACCCCCTCACCATTGGAGCTGGATTATTTCTTCATGAAAATCATATTCTTCACAGAATGAAGCAAGAAGGACAAACTACTTGAGCATTTTCTGAAGGCACTATTGTAATGCTTTAACAAAGGTTGCATGATGGGGGGCAGATGGAAGAAAGCGGGAGATGTCACTCATCTAACACCAAGTGGGTCTCCACAGAAGCCAGAGAACAGTTATATAAGACAAGGTGTCATGTTCTTCTTACAGCTTGAAATCATCCATACCTAGCATGCAGACCTTCTACCAGACCCGCCACATCATCCGTCACCCCCCAGCTCTCTACCTCGACCCCACACTGATGCAGCGGCGTGGCCTGGAAGATCAAGTGGAGCTGTGGTGGTTCAGAGAGCCCCGTCGATCCTTACTGTGCTACCTTGCCTCTGTGGCCCTTATAATGGGGCTGGGGCTGGGTGGCGTTGGCCTCCTCTCCACCACCACCAGCCTGTCCGGGGAATGGCGCCTCTGGGTGGGCACTACCCTCTGCCTCCTGGCTCTGGCTGTTCTTCTCAAGCTACTTCTCAGTTCAGCCATCCAGGACATGAACTGTGTGCACAGCTGGCGTCGGATCGACCAGCTGAAGAGCGGGGGGAGGGCCGACCCCGCGCTGATGTTGGCCGTGGGGCTGGCAGTGATGATTTGTGGGACGGTGCTTCTCTGCATGGCAACAATTGGCAGCCAAAGTCACGACAGCAAGGAGATGTTTGTGTCCAGTCTGGTGTTGATGGCTGCCGGGGCGGGCATGGTTCTAGCTGTGGTCGCCTACAATGTGGTGTTATACGTTGAAAGAAGAAGGGAGCAGAGGAGGAGGATGATGATGAGGCTGAACAGAGCGAGGGCGCTGGGGAGTCGGACTGTCAGGGTGTTCAGCATCTCAGGAGGCCCGGCCAGGAGAGAGACTTCCTCCAGCAGGACCAGCCTTATCTGAAGGACTAATGGGCAAAAAAAACTTATTTAGTTCCTTTGAAAGGCGTGATCAGAATACATTTGTCCAGCGGACTTTCAAACAACTAAATAAAGAAATACATTAAGGATGCTTTGGTTCTATAGCTCTAGATCAATTCTGTCCTTTTCCATTGGCATACTGTACAATATTGTAATTTTGATCATTAAAAGTATACCTCAAAATAAGCTGCAGCACTGCATGCTTTAAAGAATGGCTACATTTTGAGGAAAACGTTTGAAACATGATTACATGAGTACATGAAAATAAAGAGTCAGTAAGGTGTTCGAATCAAATAAACAACTATTTCTATGTTGGATTCTCTGTATGTTTTTCTACAATTGACTCAAAGAACAGTTTTGTTATTTTGTATTCTCACAACTGTTGAGATGACTGCTGTGAAAAAGATTTCTGGCTTTGTGTTAATTTTTCAGGAGTATACCGACCAACTGGAAAAGCACAGGTGTGTTTCTCTTGCTGGTACTGCATGTTCCACTATCCGCTATTCTATGTTTTATAAATGAAAAACCACAAAGGATCCTAAAATTCCTCATATTAAAAAGAGTCATAATTCACCACTATTATATAATGTTGGTCTGATGGGAAATATTTTTTAGGTTGTTGGGGGTATCTTTTTCAATCTAGAAATGAAAGACTGTCTATGATTTGAAAGCATTTTGTTTTTCAGGTTTTACAACAGAGATTCAAAACTTTTATTTTCTAGTTGTGGCAAGTGTGACTTTTTGTGCACTCCTCAGTTGTAGCTCTCAGTGGGGAATGAGAGCACACTTTCAGAAGTCTGTTCTGTCCTGACTGTCGGCTGACCCGGCACCTATGTCAATATTAACATCTGGTGAGCGGTACATCTTGATGTTTTGATGCAAACCATTGGATTAACCTATTGTTAGCGTTTATCTAGAAGAGCTGCCCGAGACTTTGATGTTCTGTATCATTTCCAATAAATAAACCACGTCTAACATTCCCTTCTAACCAAGCTAGTTAATTTAAGCGTAGCATAGCTGCTATTCTGGATGTTTGCATCAATGTCAGCAGGTAGTCTTTTTGATTTAATAACTCGTTTTTCTGCTCTCTTTCGTCCTCTGCGCCAAAATCATCTTTAAGACCCAAACCGGTGGAACCAAATGTCCATCTAATGCTAACTATTGTACCATGGCTCATTATTGATTAATGGCCCACTGAAATAACACGCTTTCAATTTGTTATTGTTATTTTATTGTTTTAAACTCATTTTGATTGTATTGTTCAAAATTGCACATGTTCTTTTTGTGCAGTAATGATTGATTCTACAATGGGACAATATTGTGTTTCATATGGCACAAACTAAACTGAAAACTGATGTTCTTAGTTTGAAATACAGTAACTGGATAAACCATTTAGTGAATAGCCTACTTAATTTGACAACAGACATATTACAATTCACGGTTCACGAGTCAATGAATGAATACGCATTGGAATTGTAAAGAATATATTCATACAGTAAATGATTTGTAATCATTGATGAACACTGTACATAGAAATGCATTGAAATATTTGTTGCCATTTTACATGAATGCAGGTTCCTGCCTACCACACAGATTGGATACTAATTAGATTAAATCTGTAACTTTCTGCACATACAACTAATGAAAAAGTGTCAAGTTGTTTTACCTCTTTTTTGTTAATTCATTGCCAACATAATTATAAACAACCACCCACCTACTTTCAATATGAATAAAAGATGACTAAATTACTAACAACACTACAAGTGATTCGCAGGTGGTATTACAATTACTAATAAGCAGAGTACAAACAGCAGCTTCCAACTGTTTGGAAAAGGATATACAAACAATACATTCATTTTCAAAGAATTACAATGTTCAGCTTTAATTGGGACTTCATCTCTGCATACAAGGACAATAAATGGAGATTAATGTAAAGGTAACATTTTGATTGACCAGATCGATTTAGGAATAGCTTGCACAACAAAGGGCAACGTATAGTATATGAAAAGATGAACAAAGATGACGTCCAACGTAGACCCAGTGTAGTCAAAACAAGGCCTGTCCCAGTACAATAAAGGTTTATGTTATATATTACACTGTGCGTATCATCTCTTCTTTTTTTGCTTCACTGAATTGGCAATCCTGCACCCAGCCTTTGGATACAACTACTCAAATTAACTCAAAGAAAGGCAGTAACATCCTTCAAAAACTTCAATTTAGTTCAGTCTTTTTATAACTATCATCATATCATACTATTAAAATGTGCTGATTTTGTACACAAGTCCAATTGTTATTGCAGCTTTGGAAGTTTTGAGGCAACTGGGGCTCATTCAGTTTTGACATTTATTAGTTTTCGGCTCAGTACTCCTCGAAGGTCAGAAGATAATATGAGGGCCCAAAATGACTTTCCTTGTGCCATAGTGCTTCCCTAGATTAATTTGAAAGGTCAAGAGCTAGGAAGTTTCTGAATCAGAGCTATTCTTCTGACTTTCAATCAAAATCTTCTCTATAGTCCTTTATCTGAGTGGTAAAGCCGCTTTTGTCTCCCTCTATCCAATCATGCTATAGTGAACTGAAGATCATCGTCGCTGTCTTCTATCCCTTCCTCCTCCTCCTCTCTCTCCCTCTCTGCCCTGTGTTTTTCACTGGCCTGGATATAGTTATCCTCGATGAAGCCATCATCATCGTCATCCAAACCCCTTGGATCCCCCCCAGACCCCTCTCTTATTCTACCCATCACACTGTGAGGGTAGGGCAGCTCGTCCTGACCGTACTGGCTAACCCCGTCGGCTTCTTGGAGCAGAGAGTGTCTGTAGCTGGCCAAGAAGCGATGGAAGAGACGAAACTTGACGGTCATCACGATGAGGAGCGAGATAGTGAGGGCTGTGCCGAGGCCCGCGGCCATATAGGACCAATTCAACGACTTTGTGCCCTCGTCTGGATCAGCCGTCCCTGGGAACACAGCAGGAAACAAATTTTATTGTATCCACTTTAACACTTCAAATTGTTTCCTGTACCTTGAATGTTATAGAGTTCAAAGTTCTTGAACACACCTGGTTGTAAATAGTTACATGATGGTAACGTTTTTGAAATACTTACTTAGTATTTTAGTACCGTTACTTAAAGGGTAATCTTCTTCCATCAGAAGATGTCTCTGACTGCCTTTGTGTCCCCCGACATCAAATATAGTAGCCAGATGTACCTCTCTGATGAAAGCTCCACTAACACAGGACAGCACAAAGAGGCTGCAGCTCCACAAGCCCATCTCTGCTTTCTGATGGAAAACGTGAAGAAATAACATGTTACTGAAGATCATGAGAGGGTTTTGGGAGAGGCTTAAACTAATTCAGTTAATTTGGAGGTACAGAATTCCCTTTTGTGTAACCCTGTAAAAATCACGTCCATTCAGCAAAACGTCATTCTCAATTACAATCCTCCCAGATTACAGTCGCCGTTAGTAAGCTTAGTTAGAAACATTTAAATAAAAACAGGTTGATAGGTTCAGTAAAAGATCATGGTTTAGGTTAAATAAGTATGTTTGTACTTCACTAAAGTCACATGTGTAAGTGTACTGTAGACGAATGTTATGAACGTTACAAACTCCTCCCTATGTGGACTTTGTTTAGAAACAAATTTATGATTAATTTAGCTTCCCTCGAAAACATAATGAGAATGCATTTCTGTTCCATGGAAACATTTTATGAGACCAGCCCATTTCGTGTTACTACCCTTCAGATCAACAAGGAAAAACATAGCTGGAAATCTGCCAAAATAGGACTTGATTCTCAATTAGTGAGAATGCATTTCAAGTCCAAAGGTAATATCATCCCCTATCACGTATATTGCATTAAGTATGGAAGGAAGTAGCAATAACAGCAACCAAATTACTTTTAATGTACATAAATATGAGATTGTCAGTTCATTTTTTGAAAAGGGGGAACCCATCCCTAAAGTAAAGGCTGATGGGACATCCCAACAATTGCAGTGAGAAAGACATACTTCGTTTTTCAAATGTCATGGCCAATACACTTTTTATTGTTTTGCCACTATCATAAAGCTTTCCAACAACATTGGAATGTAAGACGGTATCTGTTTCTCAATTGTTTTTGTCTTTTCATCCTATTTTGATCGAGAAGATTTGATTCAACACTACAAAATGATACCAGTGTCATAATCACCATTTAATGATGAACTAAATCACCAAAATATATGCAACCAACACTCTCCAGTGTGCTGTGATAATCATTGTTTGTGTAATATTAGCTAACAGGTGCCTTTAAACAGCCAATACTCACAGCTCTTTTGGTTCTGGGAAGGACTTTCTGACAAACAATTTCACCTGAACCAAAATCATACCTAAAATATTGACATTAAATAGTCCCTGCCTTCTCACAGAGTCACATGATGTTTGGTAGTTAATGTGCCTGGTCTAGAGCAATATTCATGATTATAGTCTTGAACTGCTTACTTATTAACTTTGAACATAGCATATGCCAGAGGAGGAAATACACTGTAAATACTGTATATTTCTGCTAAAGTTATATCATTTCGCACAAAGTAGCTGTATCTCAATTGACCACTGGTCACATAACAACAACAGACCGAAATAATGTCCAACCTTTGTCACAGAGGAACACATACAGTAGTAACCCTTAATTTTAAACAATCTACAACAACACAAACAAGTCTAAAAGGACTTACCTGTAGAAAATATGATAACCAACAGAGTAATTCTCCTAGACCTGACTTTAAACTGCTGTTTTCGTCTTCCTCTTCAGCTCCTAAAGAAAAGAATAGGAGACTTCCTGGGCAAAGGTTGCAGGACATACCATAATACCACCCTCCCTGCTCCATGCCCTTAAGACAGAGATGTTAATGAGTAACTTTATGAGGTTTGTCATCCATTTCCTTTTCACTATTGCAGTCAGTAGTGAATGTAAATGCGTTTTTATCTTCATTTAGTATCTTAATAGTGAGTGAAACCGTTTAAATGTAGTGTTTCAAAATAGAGGTCTATCATTATAAATTCAGGACAAAAAAGACCATGGCTGTATTTAAAGTAAATGGTGCATCTATACTGGAAGGCCAGACTTATTATGGAGGATCAATTCTGTCAATGGATTTTTTTTCTCATATAAAGCCTTTTTTCTTTCTTGAACCACCTCCAACTATGGACTAGGTGTGGATTAAACGTAGCTGAGACGAGGCTTTAAAAGCACATACTTTATTACAAAAGGACTTAATCTGATTTATTATTAAATCACACTCAATGCCATCTTCTCTCACCCTTTGGCAGTGGTGAACCATCAGGGCCTTCAAGGTATTCAGAGAATACCCTGAAAAACTCAGATAAAACCAACAAAAAAATCGATTTAATTATATAATTAATACATTTTATAAAATATAAATAAAATTAATAAATGAGGATCGTATCTGTGTTGTTGATCTGTAATATTACTGTGTTACGTTGATTTTGTTTATCTTTCTCGGTCCACACATTTGAGTGTGTGTCTACAGAAGGTCCAGTTGTGATAGACTCGGTTCTCCATTCCCCCTTGGAATAGGGAAAATATCTTCAGAGAGCTCTACTTTAAGCCTTAGAGTGTGAATCATGAGTCTATTGGCACCTCATTATACACCTTGCATCTCTCTTCACCAAAAATAGAGCATTGCTTGCCAAAGGCTCCCCAGGGATATCCATTGGACAGTGTAGTGGCGTGTGAGCCTTCAAAAAAACACAAGCTTTCATCCTTTCTTTATTTTTTATGCTCATACTTTTACCTTTACAATAGTTCAGTCAGACAACTCACGTGTTTCTTTAACATGTTTATTAGAAGCAGCATATAGTTGAGTTTGGCGATTAAGCTCGGGCATCATCACTCCCTAGATATACATAGCACGATGAGTGATGATCAAATAACTAACCCCCGAGCCTACAGGTGGAAGCTGGGGTGGAAGCTGGGGTGGTGGTGGGGCAGGCAAGCAGCAGCGACGTAAAGGTAGCTACGGCAATAGCAGCAGCAAGCAATGCATGGAGAGAGGACTGGCAGGTTAAATAGAGCGGCATATTAAGGAGACTCTGTTGGTTTGTTGTAGAGTGGCAAGGGGCGTTATGTATGAATGCAGCATAAGTGCTCGAGTTGACTGCCTGAACTAGCTCGCAGGCTTCGCCCCATTTTGCTTTAATATGCAGTATATTTTTTGTAATATTGTTGTGGTGTACACAGTACAGTAGATCAAAGTAAATCAACTCATACATTATCACGTATTATACAGTAATGTGTTGTATTATTAAGTAATATCATACATTAACCCCATTATAGCAGATGCCACATTGAATGGATGAACAAATGTATGCATCATTAATTACAACTGAGTATTTCTAAATATGAATTGTACAAATACTTATATGTATTTAATACTAATAACATAATGATTCATTTTACTTCCAGATGATAATACTTTTCACTTGGGCAATTGGCAATTTTGAATGCAGGACGTTTACTTCTAACACATATTTTTACCTAGGTAAATAATCCACCTCTGATTTTAACCTGTCACTGTTTTTAAAACTTTAATTAAATGTTTGATATTTCCAGAGACCCTTTCAGACCGATGATGCTGCCCTGCATGTAATTCCGATTGGCAATTATTTGAAACAAAGAGAGTTCGCAACATACTATCTCTTGTTAACAGAGGGGGGATGATAGAGCTTTGTCGATGATGGCCCACAGACCCTTTCAGGGTTAATGAATAGTGAGAGAATTCAAAAGGATTTAGGAGAAGAGACTGCACTATTGACGTATTTATGATGCGCCAGCGGACGTCATGAATGTGCGTCTGCTGCTGTGGGGAAACTACAGTTTTCTATACAGCGGACTACATTGATGTATAATAAGAACAACAACTATTGTAAACCCAGCGCCATATTCTATCTAGATACTTTGCACCGCGCTCTGGTGGTGTTGTTTTATGCTTTTTAAACGTGGACAACAGAGAAACATATTCTTCGTTACCAAGGATGGAATTTAAATAAAAAGGAAAGGGAAACTTATGCTCGTCACCCTCACCCTCCAGTCCACATTAATACAAATGATCCCAATACGTATGATTGTATGAAAAGATCCTAAAATAAATACACATGTATTTATTATAAACTTGTTAGTCCTTAACATCTATCACTGTGTATATCACCATTCAAACATCTTTTAAAAGTTTAGTAAACCCCACACAGCTCAGTGAAATGTTGACTTTATTTGATCATTTCAGTAAAAACTAACGTTCATATTTCTCTTTTTGATTATTATAGTGATGAACGTTAAAAACAAAGCACGTTGGTTGATTTTGGACCCCCTCACTTTTTAAAAAAACTTTAATTAAATGTTTGATAAGTGCATGCAGATCACAGTAGGCCTACAGTATGCTCGTTCAGTAAAACACGTAAACAGATACATTATTTTGTATTTTTATTGAAGTACTTTATCTTATTCAATTCAGAATATGATTATATCCGTGACAGTGGGAATCAAAACCGATATGCTACAGTATAGTAATACAATATAAATCCCACTTGTTGTATGGCAGAGCAAGAAACACTCCAGCATTTTATTTAAACTTGTTATTTAAAATATATCTAAAAAATATGTGTGTCCCGGGCCATAAATGCAATTATGCTGTCAGTTTCAGATAAAGCCACGGCATCAGAATTCATCTGTATTCTACAATATAGTTATTTTCACCTCCCGTATTGCTTTCAACCCACCAGCTTTTATGGAAAAAATATGTTATACAATAATTCACCAGAGGCATATTTCTCACTATTTTATGCATAGAAACAACAGGCTACTGTCTGTGTGAGGAATCAGCTGTTTATTTCATATGAGTTCCATTGTGGCAGCGTCCATCACTGTTCTCCATGGTTGCAATATTACATTACATTATAAAACGGACAAGTCAAATCAAGCAATCTGATTGGTTCTTAGCCGTGATATACTGAGCGTATACCACGGGTAGAATTGTAAGTTACTTTTCACAACAAGTCAGTATCCCTCCGCGTCTGAGAAAAACAGTATACCGTTGGGCTGAAAAGCAAATACTGCAACAAGAAAGCAGCGGAGAAGTAACGGGGCAGAAGCCCTCCTTTTTGACGCAGCGGTCCAGACATAGACATCAAACGGCAAAAGATATTCAGTGTGCAGTTCCTTTGGCATTAGGGCAGCGATATCTAGATACTTTTGAAGGTTTAACATAATGAATTGTGCTACTTTTAAAGCAAGCAACGATGTTTTCAAATCTGTAATCAAAGAGGTCCGCAAAAACGCTATCGACCAATCAGATTGCTTGATTTGACTTGTCAGTTTTATAAATATATTTAAATTTCTTCCGTTACGAAACAAACGTACAAAGCATAAAATGGAAACATTTAAGATTAACTTCGAACTCCGGGGGGGTCTTACTATGGAGGAGTGGATTGAGCAGTGCCTATCTCCAGAAAAAAAGCACCTAAACTACGACATGCAGAGCTACGTGAAGAGCAGGTAGACCAACTGGAAAAGTACCACCATTCAAAAGCTTTCTGATGCGGGTCTTGAAACAAAGCAGAGAAATTATGACCGTTAGTGGCCACAGGTGCGAAAGCTCTCTCCAGAGCTACTGGAAGCCCAATCTCGGGGACCGGAGAAAGTGGAGCAATATTCTCACCATGCCAAGCAACAGCCTCGAACAACCTCAACCTATACAAGTGACCACGTAATAATAATAATAATAATAGATTTAATTTGTTAGCGCTTTTACAGGTGCTCAAAGACGCTTTACAGATAATAGTGAAGAAAAAAAGAGAAGAGAAGAAAGGAACAACAAATAAATATATAGTTAAAGTTAAAGTCAAATAATACAAAAACAATCACACATGAAAAGCCAGATTGAAGAGGTGAGTTTTTGTGAGTTTTTTGAAGGTGGTGAGGTCGGTGCAGTCTCTGATGGGTTGTGGGAGTGAGTTCCAGAGGGAGGGGGCAGCGACGGAGAAGGCTCTGTCCCCCCAGGTCCGGTGATTGGTGCGGGTGGGGATGGATAGGAGGTTGGCTTCTGATGAGCGGAGGCAGCGGGAAGGGGTGTGGTGGTGCAGCAGGTCTGTGAGGTAGGGGGGGGGCTGGTTGTTGAGGGCTTTGTAAGTTATGAGGAGGACTTTGAAGTGGATTCTTTGACGGACGGGGAGCCAGTGGAGGTTCTGGAGGATGGGAGTGATGTGGTCTCGGGAGCGGGTGTGGGTGAGGAGGCGGGCAGCAGAGTTCTGGATATGTTGGAGTTTATTGAGGAGGTTGGATGGTATGCCATAGAGCAGGGCTATTCAACTACACATTCAGTTGGGCCAGATTTTATAACTACAAAATTCAGCTGGGCCAGACATTCAGCGGCCTTTAAAAAGCGGGTAGTGACACATTTTAAACCAACACATATTACTGCGATGAAAAACATGCAATTTTTATTCATCGTTCATCTAACAAAGGTAGGTCAAAAAGTGCATAAAAACACAACAAATTAGCATTAATTTAACAGAATCTGAAAAAAAGTGCATAGTTGTAGCATTACATTTGTTTGCTTTAGAAGTCAAATATTCAGGTTATGTTTTTTGAACCAGGCACATCAAAAAGTGCATTTACTGAATAAAATAATAGCAGTCTTAATAAATGTCCTCACATACAAAAAAAACAGCTAAAGAGCTCCAATGCAACACAAAGCAATACTATTTTTTCACTTTCAAGTAATAACAAAAAAATCATACGTTTTGGTCACATTTGACCCAGACACATTACAAAGTGCATTTAAATGAATACAGAAAGAACTGTCAAACCCTTCAGTGCACAAACCCATAACAAGGGATACGGGTAACTATAGGAATGAATACTACAGTACACGTCTACTATAGTAAACTAGGTGCTTACTATCATCTCATTTGTGATTTGTCATCGCTGACTTTCTCAATGGGAGAAGGGACATTTTTAGTTTTGAACCAGAGCAGTGATTTTTGGCTCATATGATGTCAATGCAATCCTAAGACATTGGTGAAGAGAGCTGTCAGTCAGGGAGCAGCGAGTGCTACTTTTGATTGAGTTCTTGTGTGAAAAGCTTGATCCACATGTGTATGTTGATCCAAAGATACTGAGCACACAGATCGCTACTTTCTGAACGTTAGGGAACTGCTGTTTGTTGACATCACTCCAAAGCTTCGCTGGCCCGTTAGTGAGCTGCATGTCAATAAGTTCCAGTGTATATTTCCCCTTGTCGATGCAGGGGACCACTTCCTTTGCTCTGGTTGATACGTCCCCCTCTATGGCAACAGTGAAGGGGTCTCTGGCAAAGCCCATCACCTCTGTGGGCAGAGCAAGTCCATCCAATCGATCGGCAAAGTTCTCTTTCAACCTCGCAATGAAATCTGTCATCCCATCCGTGATTTGAGCCGGAGATGTGATGTGTTTGGGGAGCGTCGGAAAATGCAGCATCCGACCCGTGCTCAAGTCGGTCGCGAAAAGGTCCAGCTTGACTTGGATCTGCTCCACAAGATAAATGACCGTTTTGTCTCTGTTTACGCTTCAGAGTTGAGAGAGACATGTTTTAGAGTTGCTATCATAGGACCACCGTTACTAGCACCACTAGATGCACTTTCAAAAAACGTGCTGCGTTGTGGTTTGGTGGTTTCTATGCAATGCGGAGTGTTGCGTTCATGGTCTGTACTAGTGTAGGAATTTGGCTACGGGAGGCTGGGCCACTCGGGAGTTGGTTCTGGGCCGCATCTGGCCCGCGGGCCGCCAGTTGAATAGGCCTGCCATAGAGGATGCTATTGCAGTAGTCGAGTCGTGAAGTGATGAATGCATGAATCAGGATTTCAGCAGCAGAGGAGGAGAGTGATGGGCGGAGACGGGCAATGTTTTTGAGGTGGAAAAAGGCGGTCCTGGTGATGTGATTTATGTGGTGGTTGAATTTGAGCTGACTGTCGAAAATGACTCCGAGGTTGCGGATGTGAGGGGGGGGAGATAGAGTGTGGCTGTCAATGGTGAAGTTGAAATTCTGGATGTCTTTGATACGGGATGGGGGGCCGATGATGATGATGTCTGATTTGGCACTGTTCAGTTGGAGATAGTTTGTTTGCATCCATGCTTTTATTTCTGAGAGACAGTTGGTGAGAGTGGAGTGTGTTGTGGGGGTGATGGTTTTTGTTGAGATATAAAGTTGGATTTCATCGGCGTAGCAGTGAAATTGAAGGTTGTGGCGACAAATTATTTTGCCAAGGGGGAGCATGTAAAGGATGAAGAGGAGGGGGCCAAGCACCGAACCCTGGGGGACGCCTTGGGACAGAGGAGCAGTGGAGGAAGCCATGCTTCGCGTCGGGCCGAACCACGCCCCTTAGCTGTGATATAATGAGCATATACCACGGCCTGTCGTGAGCTATTGCTTAATTATAAAACGGACAAGTCAAATCAAGCAATCTGATTGGTTCTTAGCCATGATATACTGAGCGTATACCACGGGTAGAATTGTAAGTTACTTTTCACAACAAGTCAGTATCCCTCCGCGTCTAAGAAAAACAGTATACCGTTGGGCTGAAAAGCAAACTGCAGGCTTCGCGTCTGGCCGAACCACGCCCCTTAGCTGTGATATAATGAGCATATACCACGGCCTGTCGTGAGCTATTGCTTAATTACATTGCATTTAGCTGAGACTTTTATCCAAAGCGACTTACAATAAGTGCGTTCGACCAAAAAAGTAGAAACTTGAAGAAAACAGAATCATATAAGTACATCAGGTTTCATAGAGCTAAAACATTTCAAGTGCTACTCAACTGGCTTTAGATAAGCAAGCCCTTTATTAGTATATAAGTGCTTTGTTAATAGTTCTATCGCTCGAAGTGGAGTCGAAAGAGATGAGTTTTCAGTCTCCCCCGGAAGATGTGTAAGCTTTCTGCTGTCCTGATGTCAATGGGGAGCTCATTCCAACATTTTGGAGCCAGGATAGCAAACCCACGTGTTTTTGCTGATGGGAACTTGGGTCCCCCTCGCAGTGCGGGTGCAGCGAGCTGTTTGGCTGATGCAGAGCGGAGTGCACGTGCTGGGGAGTATGGTTTAACCATGTTCTGGATGTAGGAAGGGCAAGATCCATTCACAGCATGGTACGCAAGTACCATTGTCTTGAAGTGGATTCTAGCAGTTACCGGAAGCCAGTGAAGGGAGCGGAGGGAGAATTTAGGAAGGTTTAAGACCAGACGAGCAGCTGCATTCTGGATGAGCTGCAGAGGTCGGATGGCACATGCAGGTAGACCAGTCAGGAGGGAGTTGCAGTAGTCTAGGCGTGAGATGACGAAAGCCTTTCTGGGTCAGCTGGGGACGTATCCTCCTGATGTTGCAAAGAGTGTATCTGCAGCAGCGGGTTGTAGCAGCTATATTTGCAGTGAAGGGCAGTTTGTTATCTAGGGTCACACCTAGATTCCTCCACCGATGAGGCAAAGGTAGAGGGGGAGAGGGAACGAAGGTTGCGGCGGACAGGTGCAGAATTAGAAGAGATTAGTTCGTTATGTTTGGAAAGAGGTAGAGAGAATGAAATGAAGAAGTGATCGGATGTGTGGAGCGGGTTTACAGAGAGGTTAGAAGTAGAGCAGTTCCTTGAGAATATGAGATCAAGGACATTGCCAGTGTTATGAGTTGGTGGGGATGGAGACAGTGAGAAAGCAAAGGCGGTTAAAAGAGATGTTAGTTCAGCTATCTTCCCTGTCTGGAGGTTGAAGTCTCCGAGAAGTACAGCGGGAGGGCCAGTTTCAGGGATGTGTGAGAGGAGGATGTAGGATGGGTTACTGTGACGGCATGGAATTCAAAGGTGGAAGGAGTGAAGTTAGGTAGCTTTAAGAGGGAAAAGCTCCATTTGGGAGAGAGCAGGAGACCAGTGCCACCTCCTCTGCCAGAGGGTCTGGGTGTGTGGGACAAGGAATATGCTGTGGAGAGAGCTGCTGGGGTGGATGTGTTGGATGGAGTAATCCAGGTCTCAGTGAGAGCAAGGAAATCCAGAGACTGCAGGGAAGCGTAGCCAGAGATTAAGTCAGCCTTAGGAACAGCTGACTGGCAGTTCCACAGGCCACCTGAAACTAGATGTTGGATCTCAGTGCAGCATGTGGGATAGACGAGAGCAGGCCGGTTATATCGATTAGGAGATACACGGGGCCAGTGATAATTGCGGGAAGACACATAAACAGGAATGGAGAAAAATACACATGATTATAGCATGAGGGGCTAATAAAAAACAAATAAAATAAAATACTAGAGATACTTAGCTCAATCAAAGTAGGATATGCCTCCTCTTTGCCTCCCTCGTGACTCCAACAGGACTCTAATGTCTTTGTCAGTCTTCGTCTGACTGACGCTGGAGCTCACGCTCCAGGAAAGTGCTGCCTAAAATGTACACCTGATTGCTGAGTTCACGCAGCCGTGGGGCCATGCCCCTTTAATTAGTTAGCTCTCTGCAGCTGGTGGCCCTCAAAAGGAAATCTAGACTGGCTCCCTCCTGAGTTGTTATTGTATTTTCAGTGTCACAATGGTTTTCCAATTACATTAAACCCTAAGTTATAAAGTTATGAGTTTAACCCTTAATACAGTTACACCTACTCAATAAAGCTCTTAGTATTGTTTAAATCAAAGTTTAACCCAAGCAGTCAGTTAGTTCAGTTTTAAGGTTTCAGTCAAATTAATTGTCCCAAGTTTCTGCCTGACATATACTGTAGCGGTTTTGAGATTTAAAATCACAATTTCAGTCAGATCAACTACAGAGCATTTATACAGAGTATACACACTGAAACAGAGAAGTCTAAAAACAGAATGTTACTCACACAATTCTAGAAGTCACCAGTTGTTATTCTGTCAAAATCGAGTTACACAAAGACAGCCAACTGTAGCTTGTCACTTAGAGGAGGGTGGGTGCTGGTGAACAGCATATGGTCAATGTTTGTTTGTTTAAACATTTTTGCAGTCGCGAAAGGTCTAAGCAGACATGGACAAAATCAGTCTATGTGTCGAGGGGGAACTAGACAGCCCTTTACAGCCATGGTCCGGTCTGACAGCGATCAGCTGTCTGCGGGAGAGAGGAAGAGACATATTTGTGTTCCTGAAATGCATTAAAATATGCCCATATTTAATGAGTTTATGGCTAATTTGTATGGGGGGGGGGGTGTGCATTGATAATGCTCCAAATGACCCAAAACTTCATAGGTTTGGTAACGATGCAGCCATCAACACATCTAAGCGTATTACGGGGTTTCATCAAATGCCGTTGCCATGGCGACAGATAACCCGCCATCAAGTTAGTTCAAAAGTTTGCAGTTCAGCCTACTTTCAGCTATAAACCATTCAATCATTCAGCTATTTCAGGTTGTTTATACCTTTTTTAAACCTTTTCTTTTAAATATTAAGCTTCTTCACTATTTTTCCTACTCTTCCAGTTTAACATTTTACTTTCAGGTTTTCAACAAAGTCATTGCAAATCATTTCACTTTTCTGCATTTCTCCGCTAAGTTCAGCAACACACTTAATAATAATAATAATAATAATAATAATAACTTGAATTTATATAGCGCCAGTGGCGGTTCTAGAACATTTTACATGGGGTGGCAAGAGGTCATGCCAGGGTGGCATGGGAGGGCAGACAGTACGTGGTATTTTATACTGTATATAACCTATTTATTGTTAATTCATGCACTAACACAAGTGTTCTTAATGCACAAGAGAAACAAGGTGTTCAGACAAACAACCGGGTGCCCTTTGAGTCCCCCAAGCTTACTTCAATAATTTTAAATGAAAGGAAACTACAAAATGTATTTTAAAGCAATTAATTAATGGAACAGGTTGTTTTGCATTACAATGTAAAACTAAATATATATATATATTTTTTGTTTTAAAAAAATTGATTGCCTTAGTAGTAGACAACAGACATATTTGCATGTCCTCACTAAGCATTATTACATATTAATGTAATATTAAACAAATTAAAATGGCCAATTATCCCAAAATGTTGCTGCTAATATAATCATATGCTTATCAACTTGAACTGATCAAAAAGAAATTCTGAAAAAATATTTGAATTATCTATGAAATTGCCATATTGACACACGTCCCTCAGTTCGTTTCAACCCCGTCACGCCATACCATTTACCCTCCTAATAAAATAATGGATCAGTCCATGTGTGATCTGCATTGAGGGAATTACATCACAGAAGTCCTTTGAAGCAAAGATGGCAAAGAAAGGCAAGTGTCAGTGTATTCTCTTACCTATATTTCAGTTTTTGTATTGTCCGATTAAGATTGACAAGCTCAACATTTCAACTCTGTTATATTAATTAATAATAGTAGATCATTGTTTATTACAAAATAAACAATAGTTTTGCAAAATATTACAATTTTGTAATGTCCTTAACTTCCATGTGGTGCCATATCTTAGCTAAACAAGAGGCGCGTTCACACCGCAGTACTTTTCCCACTTTAGTTCTGATATAGTTCCGAAATGTCGCGTTCACACCAAAAAGAGCCGGAACAAAAATTTGTTCATCAGAACCTTTTTTAACCCTTTTCCGTCCCTGCTAGAAAAGGTTCTATGTCTGATTGGCTGTGCTAAATGCAAACACGCACCGTAAAACTCTCAAAAGGTTCTGTGAAGCCGCCATTTTATTATCCTCGCATTAGCATTATTAGCATTAGCCCAGCGCAGAAACACAGAGAGACTAACTCATTGCAACACAAAAGAAAACATGGGAGCGGTGGAGTGATGAGGAGGTGGGAGTCCCAGCAGCTTCTACTGAAGCCAGTCCCCAACTCCGGGGACTTCCGGACGGGGAATTGTGGTGGCAGTATATGGCGTGAAGTTGTTTGCGGCCTGCCAGTAAACCCAAAGCAGAAGAAGAAGAAGTGACGTCAGCGGCTCATTTGCCTAATCCTTCCCCCAGGAACTGATTCCGGTGTGAACGCGATCTGTACTTAGTTCATGAGACCTAAAGAGTTCTCATGAACTAAGTTCTCATGAACCTTTGTGGGAAAAGTACTGCGGTGTGAAAGCGCCTAAGGTCTCATGGCTACTTTTTGTCAAAAACTTAAACCCTGTAACATTTTTTCAAGGAAATTCCTAGTAATTATTTATATTTTGTGCCTCAGGTGGGAACATGTAAGTAGTCCACTACCAGATGTTATGATCAAACATTTTGGTTTCATTTTTTCAAAGATGTAAAGACCCAAAAGGCACCCGATTCAGAGAATATTCAGAATTTTGCTTACTGTAAGTAGGCCTACAGTAAAAGTACTTAGTTATAATTAAGTACACAAATGACATCACCCATCTCTTAAGAGAGCTAAAGGTGACCTGTGCAGAAACACATTTCAATCAATATTTGTCAATACTAAGAGCCGCTAGATTGTGCTGCTGTAATGGAATATGTAAGCAAGGAGAATAAGAACATACCATGTGGACCAGCTGGAGTCTCATCTGCCTCCTGATCCCTGCTTCTGTCCCTCTTTCTGACACTTGATCTTTATTCCTCATACATTTCTTCTTCTTCACTCATGTCTTCATCTCCTCCTGGCTTCCTCCTGCTCTGACCCTCCTGGTCTCTTCAGTGTACTCTCTTTTCCTTTTCCTCTTTCTGTTCGTCCTGACCACTTCTCAGATATGTCTTTTTGTTGTTGTTGAATCACTCCAGCTACTCTGGCCTGCAAGAGTCTACTTGTGAAAAGCACTGGTACAAATGCTTGTATAACTTTATACGTTAGGGCCATGTAGCTAAGTAGCATATAAATATAACATAAGAAAGTATTTATCAAACGCACACAGGCAGCTGTGTTTAGATCCAGTTTGATGGTAAAGGATGTATGGTTTAATTTATCTGGCCTCATTGCTGTGGTGTGTAATTTACGTGGATTTAATAGTACCGCATAGTTTAGCAAATAAAGTGATCGATCTCCCAGCTAGCGCTGCCTTCGTAGTATTTTGTAACGTAACGTCCCAAACAGCGCCCGTCTGTTAAACGCTATCGATTCAAACGGCAGCGTTTTATTAATATTTTGTTTCAAGCTCTCGTCTTTAGTAAAAACAAAACTAGTGGAAGGGGAAATGCTCCCAGGGGAAGCTGATCCACCTTCAGGTGCTGGGACAGCTCGTTCCCTCTCTGCAGCTGTGTGAGCCGCGGTCTGTGTGAACGCCGCTCCGCAGTTTAATGCAGGGCCGTAGCTACGTTTTTAACGGGCCTAAAATGATATTTAAAATGATTCACTTTTAATGAATGTACTGCTTGTTTCGTTGCTTGAGAAGCTTGTGGAAATAGTTTAGGTTTGTTTCTACAAGTACAGTTTTAGGGAAACAAATGTTAGGGGGGCAGCTGGGGGGGGCAAGGCTCTACAGTGGGGGGGGGGGCAGCTGCCCCCCCTTGCCCAACTGTAGATCCGCCCCTGTATAGTGCATTTCATAACCTCAAGGTCGCTTTACAAAGAAACATACAAGGACAAGACATAAAACATGAAAACATAAACATAAATCAGGGGGCCGAAATGGAAGTGTAAGTAGGGGGAGAGATTGAGTTTTTGTTGGAAGGCGATGTTGAACAGATGAGTTTTAAGGGTTGATTTGAAGATGTTGAGAGAAGGGGCGTTGCGGATTTCTGCAGGGAGGGAGTTTCAGAGGGTGGAACTCCCTTACTTGGTTTTTGTAGCTAAAAGCAGGCTACAGAGACCATTCAACTAATAAAATATTTAGCTTTTTCTGCATTTTCAGCTTAATTCAGCAACAAATGTACACAGTTTATAGCATTCACACGCATTTTCAGCAGGAAATGCATTTTCTAGTGTTTTCTCATTCACAGTATAGCTAAATATTCTGTAGTGTAGATCATCTGATTCTTGCTTTTTTTGCCCTGCCTCATGCTATCGCCAAAAGCCTTTGAATGGGGCTGCTGGCATTTCAAAAGCTTTGGACATTTTACACATATATTTTGTTTCTTTCATTGGCTTTAATCCATGAGACTATAAGGTTCTTCTAATGACGTAAAATGTTAAATCGACATGCTACTTTTTTATCTCTCTCTATTAGATACTCACCACTCTCGCATACATTGCTCTTGTCAGTCCCAAGAGCTAAAGACATCAGCATTCTGCAAGTCCCCTCCTTCAGTATGAAAGAAATTGCTAATGAATTGCTCTTTGGTCCGAAATCATTGGTGCACCGCCTAAGAGTAGAATTAATAAAAATATAAGTAATCAATTTGCAGTAGCCCTTTCACTTTATAATTATATCCATTCTAGGCAGTTCAATTAAATATTAAGTTGTAATCATTTCATCCAGCATCAATTGTTTTTCTTGGAACAAATTTGTCACTGTGTTCATTTGATTGAATAAAATATTTTTATTTCAGAGCCTATTTTTGGGTTGTTATTTTATTTCTCTGGGGAAAAAAATATATTCTCTGATTGGCAAGAAAAATTGCAAATCCAGCTATCAAGCTGTTGCTATATACTCACATGGAGGTGTTATATTCTAATAAGACTTCATGTGATGTAGTAAGGTAACCAAACCGAATGGCTTGCTAATTCCCATGTTTTTTACTAAAGCAGCTCCAAAATACTGAATGAGTTTATGGAAGGCAAACTGAAAAAGTTATTTTGCATGTCCCCTTTAAGGATTTTGTGTTGGAAATGTAGTAAAGAGGATGAATATCTATACGACTTAATCAAAAGATCCTTTAGAAATAGCTGGAAATGCTTGAAGAGAGGCTGATCACAGACAGTGGTGTCAAGAATACAATTGCTCACTGAGAAAATTATTGATATCTCCCAAAGGACATCTTTTCACAAAAACCACTCGGTGTAATCTGCGTTTGATGGCCGGTTCTATGTGTGTTCCCTGTCTATGCAAATAGCACTTTTCCATTTGACAGTTAGCTCTTACCAACCATCTAATTGTTTCATCTCCACGAATTTCAAGCATAAACGATGCTAATGGAGGATCCACAAGTCTCTCTACTCCAGGGATGCAGATCTAACTCAATATGCAGATAGTGTTCAATGAGAATACAAATCTCATTATAATCTTTTACAGTTTTCTAATGGTTCATTGTTAGACCTGGAGCTGAACAAATTGTTACTCCTAAACCTCTTTGTTTCTTATAAACCTACAAGGACTGGATTATTCATGTGATTGAATAAAATCCTTTATCTTACCAAATACAATCGTGTAATGCTTAATACTGGGATACATGCAGTTTTGCTTTCACTGTTGTCTCTCTCCATGAATTTCTTTCCATATGATGGGTTTGCCTGCCTCTCTGCAGAAAAAGATTGAAGAATTAAAAGCCAGCACCAAATCTGAACTGTCTGACTTTAAGTCTCAATGAACCATCTAATAGTTTCCTCTTCAGCTGATAGTGGCTTTAAAGCGGGGCTAAAGAGAGATAGAGCAAGCCCTCTTTATCAGAGTGCCTCAGTGGGATATGATCAATACAAACTCATGCCAACAGATGGCTGTGCTGCAGCCCCCTCAGCACCCCCCCTTCCCGCGCCCATCCGAGGCGGTGCCATTCATGTTCGCCATTACAGCGGGGCGGATGGCTCCGTTTGCCGGGGAGGAGGATGACGAGGACTTCTCGTTGTCGGGCACTTCCAGGTCCGGCGTCCATGGACGCCCAGGTCTGTCCGCCAGGACTTCCCCCTAGGTGATGATGACCATAGCGGCGGAGCTTGGCAGCCCATCTTCTCCCAGCAGGCAGCAGGCTGGGCGGAGAACCTCTGCCCCGCTGCCACGTGACAGGGCGGCTGCAAATAAACACAGGTGTCATGTGGGGCGTCTCGCTGATTGCTCTTCCGCAAGGTGCCACCTCACTGGATCAGAGCGATTATTTGGCCGTAGCATCGGCCAAATTAATAGCCTGGTCCCCCCATATTGGGGACAGGGAGGCTAAATGTAGGCATGTTATGTAGGGCGCACGACTCCCATTAGGCGCACTGAACAGCTGTTTGTGTGCTTTTGGGATGGTGTGGCCAGTAAAGCTCTGTCCAAGAAACGCCTGGGAGGATGGCTCTTCGAGTGCATTTCACATGCCTATGGACAGGCGGGGAGAGCCTTCCCCACTAGGGTCCATGCACACTCTACACGTGGTATGGCTGTATCAACAGCCTTGTTCAAGGGTGTGAATGTGGAGGACATATGCACGGCGGCGACCTGGTCTACGCCAGGCCCCTTCATAAGGTTTTATCTTTGGGACATGTCTGGCTCCTTTTCACCGTCTGTGCTTGCTGGGGCAACACAGGACTGGTGAGGGGGGGGGGGGGGGGGGGGCTGTGGGTCAGTAGGTATGACCCCCCCCTGGACATAATGCACTTATGTTTTCCCATGCTCCTTAGGGACCCGGGAAACATTGTGCGCAGTAAGCCCCATGCAGGGCTGGAGGACTCTCCCCACTATCGTCCATGCACACTCTGTGAATGTGCTCTACCAGCCAAGTAAACTGCGGCCCCGACTTCTCCACGGTCTCAACCGGATGAGAGGAAGTTGGGGTGCGGTGGCTGTTAACCAAAGGCCGGTCAGGGGCAGTGTGATGGGTCGATGTTGTTGTACGACAGGGCGTTTATCCATCAGGGCTCCACCCACTGTACCCATAGAGTCGTGCTACTGCTACTGGAACGCAGTCAACTCAGATGTGATGTCTCTCCCAGTTCTGACCTTTGACCTCCAATGTAAATGGAATGCAGCATATCTTTACAACTCATTGATACCATCAAAGTTTTCATCCTGCGCTGATATTAAATGCATGCTTCCTTCTCTGCAGTGATTGATAGGGAAAAAGTTGTTCCTACATGTAACTGCTCACAGAAACGTCGGTGGGGTAATTATTTCTAGAAATAGACTTATATGTGTATTTTGGGGTGACCTGTACATTTATGTTTCTCAATTACAATTGGAAAATAATTACAGAATAGTGCCAGTAACACATGTTTTTCTAATGTCATACATCTTTAAAGGTCACCTATTATGCAAAATCCACTTTTGTATGTCTTTTATACATAAACATGTGTCCCCTCTGTGTAAAGAGATTCTGAAAGTTTCAGGAAAAAATATTTGCTCCTGATCCATTTATATAAAAACCTGTCTGAAAACGAGCTGATCAGATTTGACCCCCCCTTATCACCTGAATCTCCTCCTAGAGCACCATTGTGTACTTTTTAACCAAATATCTCTCAGAGGGGCGTGGGGGGTGGCTCCTTATTTTCATCTAAAGTAACAGACAGAGAATCAGCACTTTTGAAACAGGGCTGAAACAGAGGGGATTATGGGATGCTGCAATGCATGATCTGTTTGGTATTGTGAGCCAAACAATTCAGAGACATGTTTTGTATATAATTGAGAACTATAATATATTGATTGAGTATAATAGATTAAGATTAAGTCATGATTATCTTATTTTTGGGATGCAATAGCCATTAGAAGGTTCTGTGTTTATATGATTTTTGTAGATAACATAAATCTAAGACTTTGTGCATCAAAATCATGTATTCCACAGTATTTGACATTTAAATATAATGAGCTGTTTGTTGCTTTTCCACCACATGGCAGTCCGTCGATTAATTGGCTGAATCAATGCATAATAATGTTGAGTCTTTTGATCCAGATTTAGTTGGTGCTCTTAAAGAACTGTGTAAATAAAACACTATGTACACTGATGCAATGTGACTCCAATCAAATGTATAGGAACATCATAAAGAATAGAAACTGATCCCCTTTAGTGATTTTTTTCTTTTACATTCTTTGACATGTACATGTATGTTACAGTTGAATACTGTGCACACACTTTGCTTTACCAATGGGAAATTGCATTTAACATGAGTACAAAAACTGAATTCCATCAAACATTTCATTCCATCAGTTGAGTTTGAATTCTGCACCTCACAAAGACTTTTGTGAAGAAACAATTCAATGAACTTTAAAGTATTCATTTTTGTAGTACATTTTTACAGAGAAAAACAAAAAAGAACTGAACACAAGTGTTGACATTTAAAATTGAGGTCAGTTACACACGCAAACATACTCACAAATACAAGATCATTTTGCATGAATTTATACATTTCTACGCTACCGTTCTGAGTTACAAGGGCACTTGAACGTTTTGAGAAGGAATTGACTATCCAGTTCTCAATTGATGTATTAGCTCGGTAAACATTTGCCTGATACATTTATGGTTTCAATTGCTAGTTTTTGCAATATAGTATGATGTTAATTTTGATAGACTTTTTGAAATTCATCAAATTGATTGATAAACTGCTACCACGGAGTTGTCTGTGTTTCCCTTTTTGAACTAACCCTTTCACAGTGTGTTGGTGGCGACGGCCAAACTAAATTCAAAACCATAGAACAAAAACCAAAGGGTGACGTCACAGTGGCTACGTCCACTCCTTATATTTAGTCATGCGGTGACCCCCAAAATTAATGTTATTTAAATGGCTAGTTAAGTATTTATTTTTCATTCCAATGCTTTATTCTATTGAATTGTTCTCAGTTGCAAAACAAAACTGTAAATCAAATCTCTCACCATCATCTTTAACATCTTTCCAAATTAATTGTACGGAGGAGATCCATCATTTATACTTGATGACATCACAAATTTGATTTTGTTTAAGTCTTGGGTTTTTGAATTTAGGAAAGGATTGTTCATTTTTACTAATACTTTTTAACTTTCTTAGACCACAGGAGTCATAAGTATGAATTTCAAAAATGACTCCTTTTAATGTTATAAATGATTGTTTCCCTCGTTTTCTAGTCTTGTCTATAGTAACACAGTTCTCGAAATTCCCATATTGTTTAAAAAAGACTTGAAAAAAGATTAATGTATTTTTGAATAGGTTTCTTTCAAATAATTGATTGTCACTAACCATATATAATTGCAAGCATTTGAAAAATCAACAATGCCATTTTTTCTATTCCCATCTCACGGTCCTCACAAGTCTTTCAGTCCCTGAGTATCAATGTATATAGCACCCTTCTTCATCAGTGGGGCGTTAACTTATGGCCTACAGTAGCTATCCAGAATCCACTGTTGTCTTTGTGTGTCTTTTTTCTTCTGTAGGCCACATCTTTGACATCTATTCTAGATCGGCCTATTTGTCCAGTTGCATTAGCATGGGTTTTTGGCTGTCTTGAGGCCATTCAAAAACATTTTTTAAGGCGCCCACGTCCACATACAGTAGCGCCTTTTTTTTAGCTCCAGTGTTTTTTTATTTTTATTGATCCCAATGAGACAAAGCGAATGCCATTGCAAGTGGCGCTCTCAAGAAAAAGCTAGAATGTTAGCAGCTGGGAGTGTGTTGAGTTGAAAAACGTGTTTTTGACCGTGTTTCCAGTTGCATGAACATTGGTGTTTGGCTGTCTTAAATGTTAAGGGCTCATGTCCAGATAGAGTGCCATCGTATTTTTTCAATTGATTCCAATACGATCAGAGCCAAAGCAGTTCCAAGCGTTTCGTGTTGAAAATATTTCAGCGTTTCAGAATAGCAGCGGTGTATGTAGAACTCTTAGGAGAAGCGTTTTTGGACATTGTCTTTCAGATTAAACTATCATAACAAAGACTAAAAATAACATTTATAGGAGCACATTGGTCTGGCTGACCCTTGAAGTGTTTTATCTCTGTAGTGGATCGTCCTTCTGAGTTAACAGCTGTCAGAGAGGGTTGAAGCTCATTCATACAAAGTGTGAAAGCAAAATTATTCGTCAAACATACTAACACAATTAGATAACAAAATCGAAGGGGGCGAATATAGTCTGTCATGTCATGATACCGTGTCGAGATATCGTTGTAGGAAATCTATGAAATCTTCTGCCAGAAGAAGGCGCTTTGTGAACAGGTCCTTAAAGAAGATTGTAGATAGATGCCCATTTTCTCTCGGTTACTGCTGCTGAAACATAGCTTATGCAGGACGCGCACTATCTAGTGTGTGAAGATTTTGAATCACTGCTATTTAGAGACTTCCTGGTGCAAAGGGGTTCTTCTTTCCCAGCACAACTCCCATCAGAACTTTGTAATGGCAGCTACCTCTCCTCTATAAATCCTAGCCGTCCCCTGGCAGCAAATTCTGCCTTTAGATTGACTAATGGCGCATTTCCACCGCAGGCCTCACTCGACTTAGTACTGTTTTGTTAGGCCTTGTTAGGCCCGGCTCACTTTAATGCTGCGCTTCCATTACAGTTTAGGAACTGGGGTATCTATAGTAACGCAGTGTAGGCGGAGCCGTGACGTCATCTTCAGAAAAACAACATCAGCCGTTAGCTGTTAGCACTCAAGCTCACAGCTCCTCATATCTGTTCAGAAACTAGACAAAAGTTAAACAAGTACAAACCACAGACTGTCTGTGTCATGGCGAATACAGTCGCTGGTTTATTCTGTATAGGCGGTTGTTGTGAGTGTGGACGGTCGGAGCATAGTGCGTTAGCTTGGACGATCTCCATTTAGACAACACGCCTTTTAAAAGGTTTTTCGCCTGCCGTCTGTCTGCAGACTAGTCAAAGCATTAATTCATGGTTTTTACTAACCGGTATCAGTATGTTGTTACTTCGGCATCATTTAGAAACGTGTATTACAATTAAATCACGGTAAAATACGTTCATTTTGTTGTAGTTGTAGCTTGTCCCGCTTGTTGGGCCCGATAGAAACATGATTTTGTCGGGCCAGAAAAAAGGTGAAAAAGTAGCCCCGGGCTGGAACTAGGCCTAGTGGAAACGCAACCAAAAACGGGCCGGGCAGGACACGACACGCTTAAACCGCGCTCCGTGCCATGGTGGAAATGCGCCATAACTCTCCTTTTCTCTGGACCGCCGGGCCCATTTAGAAGCCCAGAGTCCCTCAGCAGCCTACAAAGGATTTTCTACTTTAATACCCACGACGGTAGCTGTGAAGCACCTCTGGAACAGCAGCTCGGGGTCTGACGGCTGGTTATCACAGTCAAGCTTTCTGCTCATGAAGTGTTTTCTGAATCCCTGCGGACCAGAGATGCAGGCCGCTCCCACACGACTCAGCCCCTCACTGGGATCTCCTGCTGAAACACAATAGATTCCGCATAGTTCAAAATCAGCATGCGTTTTCTTTACCAAATGCCAAACCACATGATTTTTTAGATGAGGATTGCAGCAAATTGTCTCTGAATCACAGGCTTTCAGAAAGAGTGGCAACACATTCAAAATCACTAGTTACCACAGCACCACACACACACACACACACACACACACACACACACACACACACACACACACACACACACACACACACACACACACACACACACACACACACACACACACACACACACACACACACACACACACACACACACACACACACACACACACACACACACACACACACACACACACACACACACACACACACACACGCACTTACCTGGCGCTCTGAGGGGCAGGCCGTTGTCAAGACGACTGGGTTTGGTGGCGATGAACAGGTAACAGAGGACGCATACAGTTATGAGGAAGGCAAGGAGGACCACCGCGGCAATGGATAGACCAACCAGAGCACCGATACTGAGAGGAGGGAAGAAAAGACAAGGAGATGAGAGAAAGTAGAGGAGATAAGGACAGGAGAGAGGAGACAGGAGAAAAGGGATGAGTGGAGACAATGCAAGTAGAAGAGGAGTGAAGTGGAGAGTGCAAAGGTAGAAAGGTAAAGTAGCAGAGGAACAGAAAGGGGATGGTTGACAGGAGGAGAAAGAAGAGAAGAGGAGAACATTTGAGTAAAGAAAAGAGGAGAAGAAGAGAAAAGAGCATTACAGAGGACATGATGATTTGAAGGATGGAAAAGAGAATATCCAAATGGGGAAGATCAAATATATTAATAATTTGGTTTAGCTCAATAAAGGGTATAATGTTAAATATTGCAGGTAAATCATAAGGAGCCATGGAGTTGAGTTATTAGCATTATTGTACCAAAATAGTTTTTTCATCCACACATGAAACTAAAACAACTAGAGCTGTTAATGTGTTAAGAGAAGATAAGATGAGCCATAATTAATCTCCAGATCAGAAATGCACGTGTTGCAACAGCACAATGACTGAAATGAACAAATTAACTAATAAGGAAATAAAATAAAAAGGAAAACATATTAAATCAAACAGACCATAAATAAAAGCAAAGCATGCGACAGCTGGGATGGATTGGATTCATGAGATAATCTATCAGTCAGGAGTTAAAACAGGTGGCACTGCTCACATTACTGGATAGTACACACACACACACACACACACACACACACACACACACACACACACACACACACACACACACACACACACACACACACACACACACACACACACACACACACACACACACACACACACACACGCACACGCACACGCACACACACACACACACACACACACGCATTATTTGCACAATAGCCTTGCAACATTCCCGTGCACTATTTGATTGCTGTTCTGTTATTTCTTGCACTATTTAGATTTTTTTTCAAATGTGTTTTATTGTTTAATGTCTTATTTATGTTGCGTAGTCGGAGGACCCTGGGACTTTTCATTGCCATAACTACACTGTGCATAGGACAATAAAGCCTTTGAATCTTGAATGTAGAATTTCCAATTGAGTTACAAATAAGTAAAACACTGAAGATAATGACACTTTTTCAAATGTAAATTTCCCTCACCTCAGCCACCACATGTATCCGTACTCATAGGCGAAAAAGCTGTTGGGATCATCACAGCAGTACTTGACATCATTAAATCCGCAACAGTACACAGCAACAGCGGCATTTCCGGCTCTGGGGCACGAGAATCCGTCCACAAACGCACCGTCAGTGTTGGAGTAGCTGCTGCATTCAGCGCTCATTCTGCTGCGAGAAAACAAACACTTGTGGTCCGTGGATTAATAAAGCGGGGGCCGGGGGAGATGTAGAGCCACCGGCGTGTGCTCTGCAGTGGAAGGACACACAGAGGGTGGGAGTTGGCCAATTTTCAATCTGAAGAAAACTGGAGCTCTGTTCCTCTCTCCCCCTTATCTTCCTCGCTCTCTCATCACTCATTACAAAAACGCGCGCGCGCACGCCAGCATGCACTGACACATGGCTTTAAACTCTGCTTACTTAATCTGCTTTAGTTTTTGGACAGTATAAGCTTATTATGCTGTTTGTTAGTCTGCAAAAGCATAACAACAGGAGCACATGTATTCATGTTGATCACATTATTCAAATGAATCATGATTAATCATTACTTTAAAATACAATCATTTGATATTATTTTGGGGGAGATAAAAATATACACGTGTGGTGTTGTAATAATAATTTAAAAAAGCATTACAAGCTGGTAAGAAAAATCAAAGGGTCTTACTTTAGAACATGATTTATTGGCATGCATGACATTCAGAATTACGGGAGGAAGTTGGTGTCAAACATGGTAATGTGATCAATAATAATAATTAGTTAAACGTTCCTATAATTATTTCAGTTTTTTAAAGAAAAACGTATTTCTGTTCATCCATATTACCACTCAAGTTGACCAATCTATTCTAAGTCCGGTCGAACCTTTGCAGATCTTCGGCTGCAACAAAAAATCTTGTGTAAAGCAATATGTTTTTTGAAATAACCATTGTATTCTACCTTCTTTTACCTGCACATAGTCCAGTCCTGGCCCTTCAGCGGAACCAATGTTTAATTGCCTCTCCTATTACAGTAGCACAATCAGTTTCACTGACACAATAAATACCTTTAATGTAGGTTACAGATCGATCTAACACCGCTGTAGTAAACGCAGTACACCATCAGTCTTTTGTATTAGTGATTCCGGGCTTCTGACCATACACTGTGGTAATTATAGGAGCTACCGCTTTGCTATATATTTGATAATACACATTCATTTCGTGCCTGTGAGAAGAACAAAGCTACGGCCTGCACACAATCTCAACCTGCTTATGTGAAGGGGAATGTTATGTTTATTTTTACTTAATTGAGACCTTCTTGTCATCTATGTTGTGTGTCAGGTCTATAAACACTTACCAACGCCATCTCAGTGCTTTGGTGAGGATGAAAACCAGGTTGAAACGTATTGAATAATTTAAACCTGGTCCAATAAATCAATGTTTATCAATACGTTAGACCGGCCCCATGTGACGTCACAAGCGGGTTGTCTTATTTATGCGGAAGTAAAAATGTCTTACAAAAACGACGCCAGATGTCACTAGTGTATATTTATGTATATTTTTTTGAAAATCATTTTCCTACACATTTATTCACTGGTGTCTCTAACCTGCAAGTAGCTCTTTAACAAGAAATGTTCTAGAAATTGAAATGAAAAGAGGAGGTTTCAAGTTTTTTGGAGTGTTTAGATGGTTAACTTTTGTCTAAGTTATCTCTGTGGATCTCAAATGGTCTGATCACCATTCATGTGAACAAGTATTCCCAATGCACACCTTTGTAATAATTATAGTTATAAAAAATAACAGAGTAAATAATAGGTATGAAATCATTCCAATTTATACTACAGGACAGTAAAACAAAATACAGTTTAAAAGGGGAGTGATTATTAAAATATGCATAAATAAAAAGAAGTTAACGAGGTAAAATAAGATAAGATCAACTTTAAAACTTGTTTACTGCTTCACAGAGGAGCAGGGAGAGAAAGGAGGGCGAGAGAGAGGTGAGATGCAGGAGCCCAGACACACTCACAGTGTGTCTGGACACAGCTGACGCACACAGCTGCCTGTGTGCGTTTGATAAATACTTGTTATATTTATTATATGCTACTTAGCTACATGGCCCTAACGTGTAAAGTTATAAAAGCATTTTAGGCTACCAGTGCTTTTCACAAGTAGACTCTTGCAGGCCAGAGTAGCTGGAGTGATTCAACAACAACGAAAAGACATATCTGAGAAGTGATCAGGAAGAACAGAAAGAGGAAAAGGAAAAGAGAGTACACTGAAGTGACCAGGAGGGTCAGAGCAGGAGGAAGCCAGGAGGAGATGAAGACATGAGTGAAGAAGAAGAAATGTATGAGGAATAAAGATCAAGTGTCAGAAAGAGGGACAGAGGCAGCGATCAGGAGGCAGATGAGACTCCAGCTGGTCCACATGGTATGTTCTTATTCTCCTTGCTTACATATTCCATTACAGCAGTACAATCTAGCGGCTCTTAGTATTGACAAATATTGATTGAAATGTGTTTCTGCACAGGTCACCTTTAGCTCTCTTAAGAGATGGGTGATGTCATTTGTGTACTTAATTATAACTAAGTACTTTTACTGTAGGCCTACTTACAGTAAGCAGGATTCTGAATATTCTCTGAATCGGGTGCCTTTTGGGTCTTTATATCTTTGAAAAAATGAAACCAAAATGTTTGATCATAACATCTGGTAGTGGACTACTTACATGTTCCCACCTCAGGCACAAAATATAAATAATTACTTGGAATTTCCTTGAAAAAATGTGACAGGGTTGAAGTTTAGCCATGAGACCTTAGGCGCTTTCACACCGCAGTACTTTTCCCACAAAGGTTCATGAGAACTTAGTTCATGAGAACTCTTTAGGTCTCATGAACTAAGTACAGATCGTGTTCACAACGGAATCAGTTCCTGGGGGAAGGATTAGGCAAATGAGCCGCTGACGTCACTTCTTCTTCTTCTGCTTTGGGTTTACTGGCAGGCCGCAAACAACTTCACGCCGTATACTGCCACCCTAAGTCCCCGGCCGGAAGTCCCCGGAGTTGGGGACTGGCTTCAGTACTGAAGCCTTCCGAGTAAATCGACAGAACGCTGACACCTCCTCAGCACTCCATCGCTCCCATGTTTTCTTTTGTGTTGCAATAAGTTAGTCTCTCTGTGTTTCTGCGCTGGGCTAATGCTAATAATGCTAATGCGAGGATAATAAAATGGCGGCTTCACAAAACCTTTTGAGAGTTTTACGGTGCGTGGTTTGCATTCCGCCCAGCCAATCAGACATAGAACCTTTTTCTCCCACGAAAGTCCCTGCTCTCTTGCAGGGACGGAAAAGGGGGTAATAAAGGTTCTGATGAACTAATTTTAGTTCCGGCTCTTTTTCGTGTGAACGTGACATTTCGGAACTATATCAGAACTAAAGTGGGAAAAGTACTGCGGTGTGAACGCGCCTGTTGTTTAGCTAAGATATGGCACCACATGGAAGTTAAGGACATTACAAAATTGTAATATTTTGCAAAACTATTGTTTATTTTGTAATAAACAATGATCTACTATTATTAATTAATATAACAGAGTTGAAATGTTGAGCTTGTCAATCTTAATCTAACAATACAAAAACTGAAATATAGGTAAGAGAATACACTGACACTTGCCTTTCTTTGCCATCTTTGCTTCAAAAGACTTCTGTGATGTAATTCCCTCAATGCAGATCACACATGGAATGATCCATTATTTTATTAGGAGGGTAAATGGTATGGCGTGACGGGGTTGAAACAAACTGAGGGACGTGTGTCAATATTGCAATTTCATAGATAATTCAAATATTTTTTCAGAATTTCTTTTTGATCAGTTAAAGTTGATAAGCATATGATTATATTAGCAGCAACATTTTTGGGATAATTGGCGATTTTAATTTGTTTAATATTAAATTAATATGTAATAATGTTTCGTGAGGACATGCAAATATGTCTGTTGTCTACTACTAAGACAACCAATTTTTTAAAAACAAAAAAAAAATCTATATATTTAGTTTTACATTGTAATGCAAAACAATCTGTTCCATTAATTAATTGCTTTAAAATACATTTTGTAGTTTCCTTTCATTTAAAATTATTGAAGTAAGCTTGGGGGACTCAAAGGGCACCCGGTTGTTTGTCTGAACACCTTGTTTCTCTTGTGCATTAAGAACACTTGTGTTAGTGCATGAATTAACAATAAATAGGTTATATACAGTATAAAATACCACGTACTGTCTGCCCTCCCATGCCACCCTGGCATGACCTCTTGCTCCCCCTTTCCCACCCCAAGTAAAATGTTCTAGAACCGCCACTGTTGGGCACATTATACAGAAGGTGATCTCTTATAATTCAGAAGTCCTCCAAACTAAGCTGAGATGTTTTAATAAAGTCAAAAACCTTCTGATTTATCTAAACAGTTTGTCATGCCTTTCTTTATTACAACACCACACGTGTTTGTTTCCTCTCCCGCTTAAATACAAGTAAATATTTGAAACTCGAAATTGATCTGTGATTAGTCATGATTAATTATTGATGATTATTGTGGGGAAAACTTCTGAAGCAATTGGAAACAGGACCCAGAGAGGCACGAGGAGAGCTGGAGCTTTGATGGCAAACACTGACAGGTTTATTGGAGCTTCGGCCGGAGAATTGACAAGACATGTCACGGGCCACGGTTTGACCACACGGTTGAGATGCCACAATCAATTCTGAAGAACTCTACCCCAGACCAATTTATTTAACTAGTTCAGAGATAATAATCAACATTGTGCATAACAAGATACTGTAGAACCATAACACCTCTATCAGCTGACACCAACAGGCAGGAACAGGGAGACAAAACACTGAGAGCACAGCAGCCAAGGTTGCAGGTTTCTGTGCTCAGTCAGGACAGTATGAACTGATAAACTGGGTCAAAGTTTAGGGCCTTGAAAAATATTTCCCCTTCCCCAACAATTATTATGGTGATAAACAATTCAACGTAATAATATATTGACCACACAGCATTTTATACCTTCCAATGTTACTTATTAAACATTTAAACAAAGATGTATAGCATCGAAGTGAAGATTCACATCATTTCTAGGTTTAAAGGATTTCCCAGTATAAAAAATGATCTCTAAGAGGCGAATTAATTCAGAAAGCATTTTTAATGAGACCTCTTGGCTCCATGATCAGGGGAATATTCTCTGATGTGAGGACCGTGCACATTAAATACGGAGTGGACCACCTTAACTTACATTCCTAATGATGACCATTAAATCTAACGATCTTGCTGTATGCATCAGCAGAGAGATATCCATGGGTACCATCCTAGGTGATGGATGTGTGATCCCTGTGTGAAGGATAACTCAGTAAATTGTCATTCATATAATGATTTTAATAAATAAACAACATTGTATAGACATTCTAACCAGTGAAATAAAATATATATAATATGAGTGAACAGAATAATGTGGCCCGTGAGACCAAACAAAGAGGTGAGAAAGATTATCTTTTTTTCCCACAGAAACATAATTGAACTAGTTATTCCCATTCTTGCTTGCCTGTATTTGTTCACAACTGCACGGTTACCAGAAGACATTATCTTTACAAATGGGATGTCAGAAAGAAGGCTAACAGCAGTCACATCAATCAATTACCTTTGTTGGATTTATGGGCAAAAACAACTAAATAACAGAGCAGTTTCTCAAAGAGAGTAATCTTTCCTGCCAACCGATACAATGTATTGCAACAAAAAACATTTTGTTATCTGAACATTGTACAACAGTGCTGGAATATGTGAAATTTGGGAAATGAATTGTGAAGTGTCAAAAGGACAAAGGGAAATAAATAAGCATCTGCAGTAGAAACATTGAAGCTGGGTATAGACCGTACGATTTTGCAAGTGGTGCGATAAAAAGCCAAAGCTCACAAATTACACCACGAACTGAGTGTACAGTGCATAAAGTACAAATGAACTATAAAATAAACTGCCTGTATCCCTGCACAACTGTCTAAGCAATTTGCAATTAGGATTTTTTTTAATTGCTCTGATTCAGCTAGAGGTTTGTTTACAAGTGGACAGTTCAGGACAGTGGTTGGTGATTCAGAGAAATTTGGTTTCGATTTGATATTGTCAGGAACATGACACAACGTCTTGGACTCAAACTAATCATTACAAAGTTAAAACAATTAAAAGCTTCACTATTTTAGAGGCAAATGCAAAAAAATTATATAAACACGACAAAGGTTCTTGGTTTGAAAACGCTGGCTCTCTTGGCATAATATGCAACAAGATGAACTGGCACAGGAAAAAGGGAGACGAGGACTATACACAAGAGGTGAGTGGGCACAGCAGCCAACAATCACACTGGCGGGAAACACACAATGGCAGTTCAATCAGGAGAGACAGTTTTGATGTAAGAATACATATTTATTGCCAGAAATACACATGAATGTAAAGGAGTTTTGGCGATTAGGCCCCGTTGTGCAGGAATATCATTCGGGAAGGGAGAACCGATCCGATGAAATCCCCCGAGGACTAGACACTGGTGGTGGTGAATGGATAGCTGGGGTCGGTCTTAAGGGGAGTGGCTTAGCTTGACCCTGGATTCAGATGGATGGGAGGTGAAGAGGGGTGGAGGAGGGTTGCGCCGATTCACCTGGAATGAGAGCTGTCAGAGGGGAGAGCAGATTTAAAAGGTTTAGCGGAGCGCTATGATAGGCTTGTGAGAATAGAGCGAAGTGGTTGGTTAAAATGGGGAGTGACGCCCCCGATCACTTATTGAGAGGAGAGAGAGTAGTGACATGGAAATAGTGAATGAATGAGTAAAGAAGGTCTTCCTGGTTGAACTTGCGCTGAGCTTCATGAAGTAGAAGGCTCTGAAATGAGAAGGAAAGGTAGGTCCAAAATTAAACAGGAATTGCAATGACGAGACTAGACATAGGTGACTGAAACTTAACATAAAAACCTAAATCTAAACATGGACTATAAACTAAACATGGAACATAAACAACACCTGATCAAAAACTAAACATGGCAAAATGAAAATACTTGACATGACTTTACACATACCAAATACTACATAGAATCTGCAAATACTGATCCTATACTTTTTGATATTTTTTGTACTTCTATGCTGCTTTACTCTTTCTATAATCAATGCATTTTAAAACACAGCATAGTTTCTCAAGTCATTCAATAAATATGTATAATTTTATCATTGTAAATAAAATGTTAAAACATGAAGTGCATCTTTTATCCCTTGAGAACAATGTATGTTTTTAAACCTTTTTTTTGTGCAAATAACTGTACTAAAGTGAAAACTACCCTCAACTATCATTCACACTCTTTTGTTCGGGCCAGCATATTTTCCGGAGTACAATGCCTGTTTACAAAGCATGTGTGGTTTGAATGCAGGAACACTACAACAGCAATGAGAAGCTAATGAACAAGGTACATGTCGTGGCTTCCTTCCTTGTTTTTCCATCAAGCCACTAGACGCCTTAAACAGACAGTTCTGACTCGTTTCTTTCCTTTATTATCTCACAGTTTGAAGTGTTGCTTGGCCTCCGATGGTTTAGAACAGGGGTTTCAAAGTGTGGGTAGGTGAGCCTCCCCTCAGAGAACATAAGAACAGCCGCGCCCCCCCTCCCAATTATTATTGCTGTTATTATTATTATTATTATTATTATTATTATTATTGTTGTTGTTGCTATAATGCAGGGCTATTCAATTGCATTTCAAAGAGGTCCAGTAAGAGAAAATGTAATTAAATGCTCTGTTTTCGCTGTCTACTCCCCCACTACTTTACTCTTACTTTTCTCTCCTCTTGTCGTGTCTCTGTGTGTGTTTGAATCTATCGTGCTGACTGCACCGATTTGATTGGCTGAGTAGCGTCACCTCCTTAAAACATTAAACAATAACTTTTTAAAACCTTTTTATTTTTATGTTTTAAACATATTGTATAAAACTCCCCCACTACTTGGACTATTCCTTGCACCCCTCTAGAATAAGCCCGAATGGTCTCAACCATATTGCATCAGTAACGTGCACTTGTTATTATAACAAGATCGCAAGGACGTTGGTAGCGATCGGAAAATTGAGTGTTGTTCAGTTTGTGTGTTGTGGAACATGCGTGTCCGTGCATGAAAATATACCACACACCCAATTACAATTGCATGTTCAATTCACTGCCCTGGAAGTTAATACAGTTGTTAAAGTTGGAACAGCCTGTGGACAGCCGTTCTTCCTTGCATGTCAGTCGCCGACACCTTCTTACAGAGGCAAGGGCGGCGAAAGGGGCAATCCTGGGGGGTGCTGAAGCACCCCCCAGGATTGCCAAAGCACACCCTAAGCACCCCCAAGAAATATATGTTGTTTTTTTTTCCGATTTTTTCTTAATTTTTTTTAATTAAATTAAATTAGAAAGATTATTGATTACATCAATGCAAATGTGAAACAAACAAATGTTTGACCAAAAACATAAAGCCAACACAGGTGATAAGGCCAATGGCCAGCACCCATTAGATTTTTGACCTACCCATAGGCTAAATTACTTTGTGACACTTGAGTGACTTCCTGTTAGCTGGAGTGCCAAATTATTTGCTAACAGCAAAGTGACAAATTGATCGTTTTTTAGTCCTTAAACGTCCACGTGTGGACACTCAATCAAAACCACCTGAAAGCGAGAGGGATTCTGCACATAATAGGCCTCGTGAGTACAAGTAGCTTACTTCTGGCTCTCTGTGTTTCATTCAAGCTCTGCTCTGTGTGTGTGTGTGGCACGAGCCATTTTGTGTGCGTGCGCGAGCACCGGTGGGTCTCTACCGGAGATTGTTGTGGTTAGCATCTGGTGCTAGCTAGCCAAGCTAACGGATATAAGGAGCTTTTTCAACAACAAAGTGGAGGGAGAACTCTCTCCTGTCAGACTGAGAGTCTCAGATAACCTCAGCTCAGGTGAAGTAAAGGACTCTCAGTGTTTAGATCAGGGGTGGGGAACCTTTTTCCTCTCAAGGGCCATTTCAATTTTTACAACATCCTTCGAGGGCCGTACAAATTATTGAACTCAACGTCTGCTTAAAAAACTCAAATCACAGCCCATTCATTTCGCCTTTCTTTCATGCTGTGCAAAGAAAAAGCAACCTCTTAATCCAGATATTTGACCATGACCCGCGCATTCATGCACCGTGGCATGACCACCAAAACAGAAAGATATGGACACAAGATGTGTGCAAATGTATTTAGTTTCATATCCATGTGGACATGATTTAAGTGTGTGTGTGTGTGTGTGTGTGTGTGGGGGGGGGGGATCTAACCTCATCTAGGGGGGTTTGGGGGCATGCACTATCAGGAAGATTTTTTTTAAATGTTGAGGTTAAAAGCATCAATCTGGTGCACTTTGATAGCAACATGAAGAGATCTATGGATACATCTCTCAACACCCATATGAAACAGAACAGTAAGCAGATTTTTGTCTTTATGTATATTTTACAAATCACTTCCCTTTTAAACTGTATTCTTGTTTATTAATAACAACTTTTTTGTACTGTCATATTAGTATTATATACCTGTTTACTTTATTTTCTTATTTTTCTATAACTATAATGATCATATAAAGATGTGCCTTTACCTCACTGGTTGGAGAAAAAGCTTCTTATATTCGTTAGCATAGCTAGCTAACCAGATGCTAATAACAACAACGTTATTGACTGTATGATCAGTATGACAGATGAACAGATCGCCACTGGGCTTTCAACTAAAGACACAGCCACGTAAAAACTGCAGCATGTGTACAGCTCCTTATGGGTATTGCAATTTGTGAAGTCCCGGCCCGGAGCCGCGTTCTGGTGCTCTCCGTTAGAACTACACTCCTGTCAGACGAGACATATACCACGTGATGACACGTTAGGCTCGTGTTGTGTTCAAGGACCCTGACCTTGGCCAGGAAAAACAAGCTTGTTTAATTTTTTTGCGGTTTAGATTTCTAGAATTGTTTTCTTTTTTGTGTGTGTTTATAAATTACCTCGAGGGCCGTACCAAATGGTCTCGCGGGCCGTATACGGCCCGGAGGCCGGAGGTTCCCCACCCCTGGTTTAGATAGTTAACTTTAGTCTAGTTATCTCAGTGGGTCTCAAACGTTTTGTTTTAAAAGGGGAGTGATTTGAAAAATATCTATAAAGAAATAGTAAATCTGTTTACAGTTCTGTTTCATATGGATATTGAGAGGTGTATCCATAGATCTCTTCATTTTGCTCTCAAAGTGCACCAGATTGATGTATTTAACTTCAATATTTAAAAAAAAAATCTTCGGGAGCATTTCAAAATGCAAGATGGGGGGGCGGGGTGCTAGTGGATCGCCGGAGCTGTTAGATTAACATTAACATGCTTATATTGTAGTTCTAAGTGCACTGCCTTGCGGCCTGTAGCACCATCCTTGATGGAGCATATGTGTGGGCAGGCAAGGAGTGAGCAGAGAGTAGAGTAGTTGTCGATTTTTGTTTTGTTTTCTGTGACTATCTGCCTCACCCTGTCAGACTTTCAGTTGCGCGCGCTACTAAAGAGACGTGTTACCATGGAAACCAAACAATGGTGTAGCTCAGGGGTCGGCAACCTTTTTGATATGAAGTGCCATTTAAAAAAAAAAATGTTATCAGCGTGCCAACGATCGAGAATTATCAACGGGGGGGGGGGTTGAGGAGCTTGACGCTCGTCAACTATCAGCAGGAGGGCGGGGGAGCCTCGCTGCGGGGAAGCAGTGTGTGGACCTGTCAGCGCAACTTACATGATGCCAAATGTAACATACACGTTTAAATAATTGGTTTAAATGGCATAATAATAAGGACGATCGTCCGTTCTGTGATTCTCCAGAACACACAAGTTATAATATTAGGGTCATGCAGAGTGAGATGAGATCACTGTCCCTTTAAGAGAGAGAGAGAGGGGTGCGGCTTGTGCATGTGTGTTTTTGAATGCTAGAGCGACAGTGATGGAACGTGTGTATGTTTCTGGAAGTGAAACGGGAAAGCAGAAAAACAGAGGTCTGTGATGTATTTTGTGAAACAGAAGAACAGCTAAATAAATGCAACGTCCTCCCAAGAAGAGCTCGCCTCTCTCCAGTCATTTAAGCTAAAGTGGGTTATTGAACCTGAAGCTTGTTGCTTCTGCCCTCCTCGACTACGGTCTGGGAGCCGACAGGAAAGTTCAACACACAGATGGCCAGTCCGCCCCTTTGTAGCATATTATTTCGATGAGAGATGAGCAGATCGCCACTGGGCTTTCAACTAAATCAACACAGCCACGCAAAAACTGCGTCATTTGTACAGCTCCTTATGGGTACTGAAATTAGTGAAGTGCTTTCCTCCGTGGTGAAACGATCAGCACTGCACCACGGAGGAAAGCGGCAGAAAGTCACCTGGAGATAAAGAGAGCGGGGCTGCGTTGCGTGCATGGCTTCCTTCTGCAGGTAACGGGGAGACGCGCTCTGGCGGCGGTCTCGCGTTCAGGATCCGAAAATTAATTTAAATATTTTGCACACTTATTCCACTTATTCCTAGTGTGCCACTGGTTACGGTGCCGCGTGCCAATGCTGGCACGCGTGCCAGGGGTTGCCGACCCCTGCTGTAGCTGTATTAAAGTCAGTGGAAACAGTCCTGAGTAAATCTGATTTTGTCAGAAATCGGGAGAAATGCGGGAGAAATATGACCCCAGGAGGAAATCGGGAGTCTCCCGTGAAAATCGGGAGGGTTAACAAGTATGAGTTGCAGTAGAAAATGCAACTGTAGCGCTGGTGCATTAATGGGAAACCCTTAAAGTTTGAGCACCCTCTATGAAACGTCAAGCTACCCCACAGCACCCCCTAGAGAAAATCTCTGGCGCCGCCACTGTACAGAGGACAGGCTCATCTAGCTGCAGCACGACCCGTATATTTCCGCACGCCGTGTTCTCAAGACATATATTTTTTAACATGTGCAACATGGTGGATAAGTCTTTATATGCTCCCGATAACACACTGAACGTCAACTTTGCCTCCTTATTACACTCACCACTACTTTAGTGGGAACAATGAGTATGCGTCTTTGATGCACAAAGGAATAAACGCAGATCATCCTCTGGCTGCAGCCGTGACCGGTACTTGCTTTTGATCAAAGTCAATGCGGAAAACCTGCACTCACACAGGTAGGTGGAGGTGAAGGGAATGAGCACTTTTACAGCCTTTTTGGCGAGGTGGGGGAACTCGGTCTCCACAGACAGCCACAAGTGGGCAAGTGTCACTTTACTCGTCTTTTTCTCGTTCTTTTGTGTCTCACGCTGCGCCTCCCCTGAAGCTCTCTGGCGCCCCCCAGGGGAGGCGCGCCTCACACTTTGAAAACCGCTGGTTTAGAAGATGTTGCGATGTGTTTGCTCCAAATAAAATAACAAACTTTTGCGCATGCAACAAAGAAAAATAGGCCTTTACAATATTCAAAAGAAATAGGCAAAACTCAATTAAAACAAACAACTTAGGTATTCTGTCTTTTGTGATCATGCTTATAACTTCACAACTTAAATGGTACTTGTAAGGTTTGTATGTATGTGTACGGTACGAGTATGTTACGGTTAAAAACTGTTCCTCGACGGCGTCTCTCAACAGGTTGCCCATCACTGTGGTGTTAGCACAGGCGCCGTGGGAATTGTAGTCCTTTATAGTGCGTTGACTACAGATGTCACGGGTGGCCTTTCTTATCAAATCAAAATACTGGCTCTAACATACCGGCCCCTATTGTTATGGGCATCTTTAATAACAATAAACAAAACGAGCCAGACAAAGTCAGTCTTCATATTCTATTTGAGATAGACAGATTGTCTTAATTGTCCATCTTCAGTTATTTCCTTATTCTAAGGCAGGCACCTTAAGAAGAACACTCCGAATCAGTCCTCCAGGCGCGTCTCCATAACTCTTGCCATTAACCAGGATCCACAAGGTGCATTTGAATCCATGATTATTACGATGTCTCCAGGTATGAAGTTCCTTTTAATGCGATTCCATTGCTGTCTTTCTTGCAAAAGTGGTAGATATTCTTTGATCCATCTGGTCCAAAACAAATTAGCTATGTACTGCACTTGTCGCCAGCGGCGTCTTGAGTATGTACCTTGCTGATGGAATAAGCCTGGGAGCAACGAATGTTTGACCTTGAGCTGCAGCAAATGGTTGGGTGTGAGAGGTTCCAAGTCATTTGGATAATTTGACACTGTAGTTATTGGTCGGCTGTTGAGAATTCCTTCAATTTCACACAGAACTGTTGAAAGGCTTTCGTCATCAAGTGTTTGTTGTTTTGTGATGGATAGCAGAATTTTCTTTACAAGCCGGATTAGTCTTTCCCATACTCCGCCATGATGTGCTCCGTAAGGAGGATTGAAGGTCCATTTCACATCCTTTTGCTGGAGGGCTTGTTCTATTTTGCTCAGATTCCACTCTTTTATAGATTCCTTCAGCTCTCTTTCAGTGGCAACGAAATGAGTCCCATTGTCTGACCTCATCTCCAATACTTGTCCTGTTCTGCTGATAAACGTCTGCACGCATTAATGCATGAATCTGTATCTAACGAATGAGCTACTTCCAATGGCACCGCTCTGGTTGTTAGACAGGTAAAGATAACTCCATATCGTTCCACAATGCTTCGTCCTCTTTTCACTTCCAGTGGGCCAATGTAATCCACTCCATATGTGAATGGTGGTAGGTCTGGTGTAATTCTGTCTTTTGGCAGATCCGACATTTTTTGTTCTCCTGCGTTTCCATGCATGCGTCTGCACACAGTACATTCAGATATTATTTTTCTGGCTAATGCATTGGCACATGGTATCCACTAATTTTGTCTTCACCTGGATAACATATGATTCCTTCCACTGTGACCAACTTGTTGATGAATATCTTGAAGTATGGTATTAGAGACATGGTGGTGTTTTCCAAGAATGGTTGGTCGCTTTGCTTCCTCAGGCATTGCCAATTTATTTAGCCTTCCTCCAACCTTTACCAGTTAATTCTCGTACACTGGATCCAATTTATACAGCGTACTACTTCCTTTGATAGGTTTTCAACTTTTCAAAGTTTCCACTTCCTCTGGAAAAGACTGTTTTTGACAGAAACACAACAATGCTGCTTCAGCCTTATCCAAGTTATCCTTAGAGAGTGTGAGACCTCTCATAGAGTCTTTAAACACTCTCATCTCCTTCTCAATCAGCTTTATTTGATTTGGTTCTTTTGCTTGAGTAGAAGTAACTTCTTTCCTCTTCTTACTTAAAAGCAGAAAGCGATGTTTTACTTGAAGTGACCATGCAACTGCTATTTTCAGTTTCATCCAATCAGAGTAGTGATGCACTAGCTTGCTTGTGGCATTTAGGTCAGTTGCAATAGTTGAGTTCACGTTGAATTTTTCCTTCTTCACCTCTGGATCATCAGGATAGCTGTCATTGACCATTTTAAGTGCGTCCTGAAACTCAGGCCATTTGTCCTCAGATTTTTTCAGAAACAATGGACCATTTATCCAAGTCTCACATTTCAAGAACGATTCTGCTGCCAATCCCAGTCAATGCATCATTTGCTGGATTCAGTTTAGTGTTGATGTATTTCCACTGTGATGTTGCTGTTGCTTCTCTGATCAGACTTATTCTGTTGGCTACAAATGTCTGAAACCTTAGCGTTTCATTCATGATGTATCTCAGAAGAGATGTACTCAGTCCAGAAGACAGATTTGCATAATGGGATTTGCAGCTCGGTTCTGATCATCTTGTCCATGCGTACTGCCAGTACTGCTGCTGTGAGCTCCAATCTTGGGACAGTGACTTTTTTCAGAGGCATGACACGTGACTTTCCTGACATAAAGGATATGTGAACATCTTCATCTTCATTTGTCATCTTAAGGAAGGTGACAACACCGTATCCAATCTCGCTTGCATCACTGAAATGGTGCAATTGTGCAGATTTAATTTGTCCATAATTCTTTGGTTTGATACATCGATCAATCTTGAAGCGTTCTATCTGCTTTAATCCCATGAGCCATCTTTGCCACTGTTTCTTGAGAGCCTCAGGGATTTCTCGTCCCACCCACATTTTAGTTTACACAACTCTTGTAGGACATGCTTTGCAGTGAAGATAAATGGTGAAAGAAATCCAAGTGGGTCATACAGAGAGCAGACTGTTGAAAGGATGCCTCTCCTTGTGGCTGGTTGAGATTTTAAGCAGACTTGAAACTTGAAAACATCTTCCTCCACATGCCACTGTATCCCTAGGGCTCTTTCTATTGGAAGATTGTCTAAGTCCAGCTTTTTTACCTCTGTGTTTTTCACTCTTTAGGATGGAGGCCAGCACAGTTTTACGGTTGCTTGTCCACTTTGTCAGATTAAAACCTCCCTTTGCACAAAGATCCTTGAGTTCTTCACATAACTTAACAGCTTAATTAGCAGAAGCGACAGATTTTAAGCAGTCATCAACATCGACATTTCTTCCGACATTGTCTGTCAACAGCTTCTGCAGAGAAATCATCTTTGTTGTCTTCAGCGGTTTTAGTGAGAGCATAGGTTGCACAACTTGCTGATGAAGTGGCACCAAATAGATGTACTGTCATCCTGTACTCAGCGAGAGGTAAACTGACATCTCCTCCTGGCCACCAAAGAAAGCGAAGATAATCTTGATCGATAGGAGCCACCTTGACCTGATGATACATCCCCTCGACATCAGCCATTAAAGCTATCTGTTCTTGTCTGAATCGAATGAGCACACCAAGTAGCGTGTTGGTAAGATTGGGACCCTGAATAAGCTTGTCATTTAATGAAAATCCTTGATAAGATGCAGAACAATCGAACACTACACAAATCTTGCCCTTCTTTGGGTGATGAACCCCATGATGTGGTATGTACCACACCTTTCCACTCTCAGGTTTGAGCTGCTCTTGGGGCAGTAGCTGAGCGTGACCTTTTGCTATCACAGCCTCCAAGAATGTTTTATATTCATCATGCAAAACTTTGTTCCTTTTGAATTTCCCTTTTAATGATTCTGCTCTCTGCTCTGCAAGTTTGCGATTTTTTGGCAACATGATATTCTTCTGTTTAAATGGAAGTTCAAGCTGATAATGTCCATCTTTGATTTGAGCTGAATCTGACATGATCTTTAAAAATTGTTTGTCTTCAACTGACATCTTTTTCTTCTCATCACAACCTTTCTCTGGAAAGTCATGATTGTATTGCTGCAGCAGCAGCTCACCTAAATCTTTCACTGCTATCCGATTAACAACAGCACATGAAGTATTCTCAGATTCAGTGGTTTCCTGATTCAGTCCATTCACAACCCAACCTAGGACTGTCTTAACAGCAAAGGGTCCTCCATTTTGACTGTTTATTATTTTCCACGGCTCCATTAGCTTTGGTGCATTTGTTCCTATAAGCAACCCGATTTCACAGTCCAATTCAGGCAACTTAATCTCTCTTAGATATTTCCATTTATTTATGGTCTCTTGAGTGGGAATGTGCTCTTTTCCAGCAGGAATGTCCTCTTGTGTGTATACTTTAAGCAGCTGATAAAAATCATTGCCTTCCATGCAACTCACTTCAAGACCTTTTGACAAAGGAAGTTTCAATCATTTTCCCCTGACCCATTGTTTTTAAGAGGATTTTTGTTCTCTTGGCTTTGGCATGCAAATCTTGTTGAAGGGCTTCAGTACAAAAACGTGCAGTGCTTCCCTGATCCATAAATGCGTAAGTCTGCACAGTCTGGTTCGAGTTTGACAACTTTATTTGAACTGGGATAATTGGTAGGGTTTGTTGACCACCGGCCCCAGTGTGGTTTCTGCCATTTAAAGAGACTAATGCACTGCTTACAGAAGCTGCTTGGGTGTATTTATCAGAGTTGTCTTTTTGTTCAATCCTTTTCTTGTAGATGTGCAATATTGTTGGATGTTTCATTGAACAAACTTCACATTTCATTCTTTTCTGACAGTCTTTGCTTAGATGTCCTTTTGTTAGACAGCCAAAGCAAATTCATTGTGCTTTTAAGCAGTCAATCTTTTCATTGTGAGATGTTTTGTTCATCTTACATGTTTCAGAGGTGTGTTCTCCTGCACAAAATACACAGCGCTTCTGAACAGTAATGCCTTTATGGTCTGATTTTATGTTTTGAAAGGTTTTTGCTCTTCATTGACTCCTGGGGTTGTCACAGTAACAAAACTACTTCCCTTATAACCATGTGCAGGCTTATTGCTGGGTGATTTGTACACTTTAATATCCCTTTTTGGTATGAAATCCTGTATGTCTCCAAACATGGGGTCTGATACAATTTGTGCATGCTTTTCAATGAAGTCGACCAATATTGGAAACTTTGCTCTTGTCTTATTGTGTTCATAATATGCAGTTGTTCTCCACTTTTCCCTAAGTTTAAATGGGAGTTTCATGATCAAATTTCTCATGTTTGATGTGCTATTCATTTCATCCAAAAACTCAACATCTTCCATTGTGTTGCAACATCCCCGAAGAAAGATAGCATAAGAATGCAGTGCTTTTCTATTTTCACTCTTGAAGGCATTCCAGTTCAACATTTTGTCCAAACAAGCTGCTGCGATTAAGGGTGCATTCACACCTAATAGTCTGCTCGCTGGTGCGCACCAGGGGCCTCATTTATAAAGGGATATACGCTCCAAAAATGGCGTACGGCAGTTTCTACGCAATGTTTGCGATTTATAAAATTCTAACTTGACAGGAAAACGTGCAATCCTCCACGCAAACTCTAACCCATGCGTACGCACTAAGCACAAAAACGGGAGAGACGAGAAACTGCGACACCGTTGGCAGAAGGAAGAATGGAGAGAAATATGTGGAAATAATATCATAAATAAAATGTTACCTCTCATTTATCATATGTGAAGAATTCATTTTCAAACATTGATTAAAGCCAATCTTAAAATGATTTAACAAACGCCTGTTTGAGACTCCTCAGTGCACAAAAAAACATAACTGGGAGAAATAAATAAATACGGATATGTTATTTAAAACCACCTCGAATATGTTGTGTTAATGTTATGAAATGTTTTCTCATAAATGATGCGGTAAGCAGGAGGACAGAATTACGTCTAAACTGACGCTGTTTTGCATTTCTATAGGTTGTAGATACGAGCATGGTTTTATATATGTTTAATACATGTTTAAAGGTTGAGATGCACAGGCTGCAGTGGAGACGCTGCGCACAGCTGATCGACAGCTGGGACACAAACCGCCAAATACAAAAACATAATTCAGATCCAGTCGTCATGACTCCACTCCGGAGGGATCCCCCAATCATTTCTTACAGTTTCTCATCAAGGGGGGGTGTCCTATCCCCGGTACAAACACACTGCCTAAGGAAGGCTATGTGTATTTTTTTCATCATTAACCTTTTTCGGACCATTTATTTATTTATTTATTTTGGTGACGATCCTACCTCCATGCTGCTACTCTGGTTCAAACTGCATCCACCAAACAATATGATTTATCTCGACCTCCCCAAAATAACCAAAATCTGACACGATGTGAGATGTTTTTTTTAGCTGTTCTGTTGTCATTTCCCGCGATCTTCTCCATGCAGTCAGTCAAAATGAATGAATGAATGAATGGGCGTTTCTTTGACTATTTATAGGCAAACATGGGCGTTACGTGAAGCCCACAAAAGCTGCATCACATTTCGATTCGGTTGTGATTTATAAAGGGAAACAGGCGTAGGAAGTGCCATACGCACTTTCCTCGCCAGTACGCAATGTTTGGTGAATCGGAAAGTGGCGGAAAATGTATGGCCCTATTTTTCGGATTTCTACTACGTAAGCAACCTACCCACGTCAATCCTACGCACGGCGTTATACATGAGGCCCCAGACCACAGTTTGTTACATTGTTTCATTTTTCAGAAGGTTCGGTTTGCGTTCACAAGGGCAAAACTCAAACGGACTATAAACTTTAAACACAAGTCATGTGCTCGGAAATGCTGTTCAACCATTGGTCAGACATTAAGGGGGTAAAAACCGTAAAAACGCAAATCCTGGCAATTTCTAGCGGAGCCTCCGCCATGGAGCATTGGCACTTTCGGCAGGTTATTCTCATGCTGCTGTTAATCTGGAGATCAACAGACACTAGCGGCCCGGCATATGATTATATAATCAGACAACGTCCGTTAAAAAACATTATTACATGGCTTTGTTGAATACTCGATTCTGATTGGTCAATTCAGAACACGTGACACGTTGTTTAACCAGAACAGACAGACCGCTTGTCATTTATTGAACGTTGTTAAGGACGCTCACATCTGCACAAAGAAGTCTGTTCGATTTAACTGTATACAGTTTGACTGTATAAAGTTTGACCTTCATGCCGATCTAGATCCCTCCGCTTCGCGTCGGGCTCCTGATCAGCCTGTCGGTGTTCTTTTCCCCATAATGACCGCTGCAAATTATCCATGAGAGACATTCTGCAGTAAGGAGGGGCGTTTCACCGACGACAGGTGTTCTTACTTTTATGTAGCTGACGGAGAATTTTTACTTTACACGACACTGTTCAACACTTAATTCTCCTTTACTCTTTCACTAAACAACCGCGGATGTCTTGAAAGACTCTTTCGCTAAAGATTTTTGAAGATATCCGCGTTCTTGTGACACGTAAATACTGCGCTTCCTATGTTTTTGTGCGGACTGCGTTCACACCAGCAATGAACCGCTCCAGAGTTCGCAAGCAAGCGCTCCGAGACCACCTATTTTAGCGTACCAGAGTCCGGTTGTTTAGTTCACTTAAGAGGTCTCGGACTGTGTTCACACCGACCCAAATGAATCGCACCAAGCGGCTAAACGTACCAGGGTTCGATTCAACCGGACTATACAAGGCAGGTGTGAACGCACCCTAAGAGTTGATGTCCATAGTTCTCTTGGAGCAGTCTTTTGGCTTCCAAAAAGCCCTTTTTAGAATCCATGTATTGGCAACTTTTGACCAAGTCTTTAGCTTGGCCTTCTGTACACTGCTCTAGAAAGAACAGCCTGTCTTTGTAATTGTCAGTTTTATCTTCTATTGTATGTTCGAACATTCTGATGAATGAAAGGTACTGTAATAGATCTCCTTTAAAGATGGGTATTTCTCTGGATGGGAGTAATGTTAAGCATTGCTCCTTCATTAGCATTTCAGTGATTTTGTTTTGTCGCTGCATAACTTGAATAAAGTCATTGCTTTCTGTCCGAGAGCTTTGTCTGACTTGGATGGAGTGATGCTGCTGTGCTGATGCTGCTGTCCTTGTTGTGGGCCCTGGTTGTAATACTTGGACATGACCTCTAGGGGCTGCATGATTTGAGTTCATTGAATTTGAGTATATGAAACTCTTTTTATTATCCATCTCCACAGGTTTTCCTTGGTTCTCTTCATCCTGGAAATCATCATTTTCAGCCGGCTGACCAGTTTCATACTGCTCCTCCCCCACACGAGGGTCAGGTTCATAGTCATCATACTCAGGAGCTTCCAATGTTTTAATTTTGGCTGTTGCAGCATCAATATCAGTTTGAAGCTCAAGCTTTTCTATTTTAGCTCTGATATTGGCTTTCATTGCTTCCAGGTCAGTTTCTTGTTTTTCAAGTGAGTGTTTCTGTGATAAGGCAGCAGCGCGTGATCTGAGCGCAGCTCTCTCTGCCTCTGCCTTTCTTCTTACTGATGAAGCTGTTGAAGATTTATTGCTGCCACTAGACAGGGCTCGACATTAAGGGCTGCCCGATGGCCCGGGGCCATCTAGTATTTAGCTCGGGCCATGAAGCCTCACCTGCTGGTTGCCCGATCGGGCAATCTATTATACCAGTATCATGCAGCTCGCGAATCCAGTAATGAGTGACCCGACAGTAAAACTAAACATATCTATAACTAGTTTAGGTAGTTTGAGAGGTGATTAAAATAGCTACGTGTGATATTCTAACCTGAAGTGTGTGTTTTGTCCGCTCACCGCTGCATGTGATCATGCAGAGCTGCGTGTCGACTCGTCAGCAGCGGCTGATCTCTCTCTCCCGTCAGATTAGACTTCACTCGCGTTTATGTCCATATCGATCAGATCCAGCTAGTTCTAGCTAATGATATGACTACCTGCTTATTAAAAGACACCGTGACCTAAACAATAAGTGTCGCTATGCAACTGGGTGAGGCCACAAAGTATAGCGCAGCATTATGCATTTGTTTACATGCCCACCGGAACCCCGAGGCATTACCAACAGATCAACGCACAATCAACCCACACAGCACATCTCTTTCTCCACATTAAGTGTTACACATTAGAATGGACTACTCTTGTCTGTCACATACTATTCTTGTCTGTCACATAAGTGGCGCAACTGAAGCGGTGTTGCGCTAAAGGGAAATTCTTTTGACCCGACATTTTGACCGAAGAGATTTAGATTTGCTTGCTAACGGGAACTCTGACGTCGCCATTGTGTGTGCTTCGCGGATGCACTCTGCTGCTCGGGTCTGCTCGGTCAGCTTCTGGATGAGGAGGCATTCATTCGACCAACTTACAGTCGATAACATTACAAACATTTTTAACAGTGGCCATAGTAGCGTAAATAATGTTTGTTTTGGCAGTTATAGCAGCATGTAATGTTTTCTACTTTTTTACATCTGGGAAGGCATTTGCCTTCATCAGATGGAAAGTGTCTTGACAAACAACTTAAGTATTTATTATAGCTATGCAGGGCATGCAAGCGAGCAAACACAAACAAGTGAAATGAAGAATACAATTGAAATTGTAATATTGTGGTGGTTCATCTTATAATTCAGTCTAGAGAATGCACCAGACAGCATCTAAGACCTGCAAAAATCTAAATGTTCTAGGGGGAGGCCCCCCAAACCCTTCGTGCGTCATTTCGTCCGCGCGCATTTTTCAGGGCAATCTCTATTGGGCTCAGGGCCATCTGTAAATTATCTTAGATGGCCCAAAGGGCCATCTTAATGTCATGCACTGCTAGAACATTTACCTTTTTTACTTATCATGTCCACTGATATTGCTTTATGTGGACTTGACATAAGTGCAGTATATGAGCCATCAGAAGGAGGCACATGCTCAAAGTAGGCAGCTCTAGCTAACCATTTCTTCATCACATCTTGAAACTCATTGAAATATGCAATTTTTGGGAGATGCCAGTCAACATGATCACTTTCTTGTTCTTGCTCTGACAGCATTTCTTGCACTGAGTAATGTGAGTTTGAAAACTCTTTGGAGATTATTTGAAAAACCCCACGACAACCTTGCATCTCAATGATATTCCCATAATGAATCATGAGTGAATCAATCTCATTTTTTTTCCTTGAGACTTGACCCAATTTCGTTCTCCTTTTTTTAATTAACTGCGCCAGCTTATCTTCCAAAGCCTTTTCTGTAGGTCTTATTGTTCTTTTTGGTCTGACGTCAGCATTTTCCACAGGCACTTCACGTTCATTCATGTTTGGGTCCAGTTTCATTCGTTTCCACATTTTCCTTTTCAGCCATTGTTATGCTTTATTGTCATTAAACATCCACTTGTAAACAGCTGTCCTTATTTTAATGTTGCGCTTTGTTATTGTGCGGCTTGGATCCGCGGCATTAAGTCAGATAGACAAACTTATTTAAGCGCTTTTCAAGATGCTCTCCTTGAGTTACGTTCCACACTTTATTCATAAGCAAATTTATTCCACTTCCAGCATGAGACTATACTGTATTGCAACATCCACAACATGCGGCACAAGCCTTTTTCCACAGAAATCCACATTGTCACAATCCAGAAAGTCAATGCGGTCCTTCCTTGTTCACTATGAAGTCAGTGATTTGTAAACTCACGATTCACATCCTCTCGTATCCATTCATTTCCAAGAGTATTTCATTCATTATAATAATATGGTGGCAACCATTTAATTCCACACGGATTTGTCCGTCACGAGAGTTTTTAACAATGTCGTGGCTTCCTTCCTTGTTTTTCCATCAAGCCACTAGACTAGACGCCTTATACAGACAGTTCTAACTCGTTTCTTTCCTTTAAATTACTCACAGTTTGAAGTGTTGCTTGGCCTCCGATGATTTAGAAGATGTTGCGATGTGTTCGCTCAAAATAAAATAACAAACTTTTGCACATGCAACAAAGAAAAATAGGCCTTTACAATATTCAAAAGAAATAGGCAAAACTCAAATAAAACAAACAACTTAGGTATTCTTTCTTTCGTGATAATGCTTATAACTTCACAACTTAAAGGGTACTTGTACGGTTTGTATGTACGTGTACGGTACGAGTACGTTACGGTTAAAAACTGTTCCTCGAAGGCGTCTCTCAACAGGTTGCCCATCACTGTGGCGTTAGCACAGGCGCCGTGGGAATTGTAGTCCTTTATAGTGCGTTGACTACAGACGTCACAATTAGGTGGCCTTTCTTATCAAATCAAAAATACTGGCTCTAACAGTACATATTATATACAGTGGCGTTTTTATATGTACAAAAGTGGTGGGGCACAAACAACTTCTGGTGCTTTTTTAAACACGTAAACAAATAGCTGTAGGCTATCTATGGTTCCGATAGAGAGATGGGGCGGGTATAAGGAAAACACAGACACTCATCACCAAGGTCACACAATATCAATTGATCCAGCAGAGCAATAGCCTATAGGCAAAACACAGAAGATCAACAACAGATATGACATAAAATGAACTTACCAAAGCTGAAGTAGATGGTCAACTTCATTCATTTTCTTTCCGTTTTACTGATTTTAATCGCTATAGCTCCTCTCTCTCGTCTCCTCTTCACTACAGGGTGAAAACTACACTTTTCGCGGCAAACTTACTTACAGCCAATCAGCTCTCTGAATTATAAGATGACGTTTGGTATGTATGTCAGCACAGTGCCCCTATGGTGATTATTTTTTTGCTGCACACATTGAATAGAATAATACTCTGAGCATACGCAGTGTAGTTTTTATAGCAACCATTCACTTAGAGTCTTAGACAGTGAGAGAGAGGGGCTAGATCGGGGCTTGACCCATGTCGCTCAAAACGGCTCAATAGGCACACTGTAGTAGATACTAATTGGAAGAACACAGACTAAAACAGCAATGTACAGACGAATCAGATGATTAAACATGATCTTAAAATATATTTTAAGATGTATTTGTTTTGCATTTATTAGCATTTTTTTGTAATTCTTATTTTAATTACTTTCTGCTGACACTAGGTGGGGCTGTGCCGCACCTCTTCAATACAAATGAAAGAAGCAGCTCGGGGCGCACCAAATTGCGCCCAAAGCAGCTGTTGACACCACCAACAACTAGGGGTCAACAGGAGCGCCAGAGTGAGTGATTGACGTTTGAGTGAGAGAGAGTTAGATGGAGACGGAGTGTAAACAAAACTAGATAGCGAATATGGAGAAGGAAAATTATGTTTGATCACTTAAAGCAGGGTTGGGGAACCTCCGGCCTCCGGGCCGTATACAGCCCGCGAGACCATTTCATACGGCCCTCGAGGTAATTTATAAACACACGCAAAAAAGAAAAAAATTAAAGAAATCTAGACCGCAAAATAATTAAACAAGCGAGTACCTGTTTTTCCTGGCCAAAGTCAGGGTCCTTGAACACAACACGAGCCTAAGTGTCATCACGTGGTATATGTCTCTGACAGGGGTGCAATTCTGACGGAGCACCAGAATGCGGCTCCGGTACTTCAGATAAGGAGCTGTACACATGCCGCAGTTTTTACGTGGCTGTGTCTTTAGTTGTAAGCCCAGTGGCGATCTGTTCATCCGTCATACTGATCATACAGTCAATATATTCGTTGTTATTAGCATCTGGTTAGCTAGCTATGCTAACGAATATAAGAAGCTTTTTCTACAACCAGTGAGGTAAAGTGACATCTTTATATGATCATTATAGTTATAAAAAAAAAGAGAGAATAAAGGAAAAACAGGTATAAAATACTATATGACAGTAAAACAAAGTTGTTATCAATAAACAAGAATACAGTTTGAAAGGTGAGTGATTTTAAAATGTCCATAAAGAAAAATAAAATCTGCTTCCAGTTCTGTTTTATATGGATGTTGAGAGATGTATCCATAGATCTCCTAATGTTGCTCTCAAAGTGCACCAGATTGATGCTTTTAATTTCAACATTTAAAAAAAAATCTTCCCGGGGGAGCATGCCCCCCGGACCCCCTTAGAGGAGGTTAGGTCCCCCCCCACTTAACCTGTTCTACACCGCCCCCCCGATGCCTGGGGAAAAAACGCGTCATCTGCAAGAAACAGCATCTGAGGGCATCTTAATATTCAATAAACTATGAATGTTTTATATCCATGTAGCGGGAAGAAACTCAGCTAACTGATCCTTTATTTTATTTAAAATGAATGGCTAATTAATAGGCGCTGAGCCTATTAATTAGTCACGAGCGAAAAAATGCTAACGGCGTTTTGCACAGAAACTCACTCATAACACCCTTATTACTTATCGTAGCTGCACCCCAACCCATCGATTCGCATCGTGAGATGACACAGAATCGATCGGTACATACATCATCACTCCATGATAAGAACTCGCAAAGATATTAACAAGGACAGACATCAAAACATGTGGTGCTAGGTAGCTAAAAACTCTGTAGGCACTTCTTTGGCATGCTTCGCACTCAAATGCGAACGCATTGTTGATGTTGAGCTGTGGTAGACCAAAGTCTTTTCGCAGAGCTTGCATTTTACTTATTTTGCACTTGTCAGTTCGAAGTAGTTCCACGAGGAACTCTTCTTTGAATGTGCCGCTTTTTAATCATCTTTAGTTGTGTTGTTCTCACTGTTCTGTATATCGCCAATAAATCAATCGCACGTGTGACGGAGAGGGGGGGGTCGTTGTGTAGCACTCCTGCTTGCTTCCTCCAAGTTTACAGTAAAACAAACTGGGGGTGTGACCAATGGCCATTTACAATTATTAATACTATTACTATAATTAGCATTAGTCTATATTTTGGTTGAAACTAAGCCAGGAAAAAAAAGAAAAACATAAATAATAATAAAAATATATATAAATAAAATCGAATTACATTTTTTTTTTCGATTATGGAGACTGTAACGAATATTCGAAAAATCGAATAATCGCTGGCATCCCTAGTTGAAGCTTCAACGCTTCTGCCCATTCACTTTTAATGGGGTGGCGTCACGTTTCGCCGAACTGCATTGTGGGAGCGAAGCGTAGATTTGTTGAGCAAAGTTCAACTTTTGAAGCTTCGGCGGAAGCGTCAGCCAATCTAATCATATGCCAGTACAAGCTCTAGCCAATCAAACCGCTGCTTGTGTGTCAGGGGCGGGAGATTAATGTGATTGGTTGTTGGTCGAGTTTCAGACACGCCCGCCGGCAAGCTTCAACGCACGCCGCTGTCAGCGCCATATAGACTGAGAGTTACGTCATCTCCGTTCACTCCAATGGACCACTTTTTTACAGCAACGGCGGATCGTGGAGCCTCTCAATCGTTCCCCGGAAGTTAGCGCCAAGGCTAGCAGAGCTGTAGAGTTGCAGCATAATAGACCGTTCGTGACGGACTTTTAAAGGTAAGAAGAAGTTTAAAGATTTATATTGCGGATATTATCAGTACATCTAATTCAAATTAACATGTGTATTAAAGGATGTCAGTGGATTATCCCTAAATTAGTAGATTTAGGGAACGTTTACAGATAACAGATAAAGCTAGGATCTCGGATCAAGTTAGCAACACACGTTGAACAGCCTTTTAATTGTAAATTCCATTCTCTTAATGTCATTTCGTCCAACGTTGTTGAATTAGAGAAGAGGGGCTTCTAAACAGGATTGTATGCGGGGGTGGAGGGAGTTAAATATTAGATAAATATAACTTTGGTGCGTGTAAGAGTTAATTGTAAATTCCGTTCTCTTAATGTCATTTCGTCCAACGTTGTTGAATTAGAGAAGAGGGGCTTCTAAACGGGATTGTATGCGGGGGTGGAGGGAGTTAAATATTAGATAAATATAACTTTGGTGCGTGTAAGAGTGAGTGTTTTTAGCAGAGCCATATTGTGTCCTTGTGATTACAACAAGTCCTCCAACTAATACGACCAAATAGGTCGATTGTTTTCCTTGTTTTCCGACCCATTAATACGACCCAGAGCAGCGTTTTCAATCCACGGGTGCGTCAGCCTGTATACCTTTACGACCCACGGGCGCGTTTTAAATCAACGGGAGGCGGCGTAATGACGTACAACGTCCTTGACAACTTCTGTTAACAACCATCGTTTTTCAGACACGTACACTCTGCAAAAATCACAGCTGTCTGTCGTAGAACAAAACGTGATCCGTCTCTTAAATTTGTGTCGACCACAGACCTTATTTCGAGCTATTTTCCCAAATCCTATGGAGATTTTAATTCACATAACTAACTATGGGGTAGCAGTAGCACAGATTCAAATGGTGCAGTAGTTGAGGAATTTATAGATGACCACGGGCTAGTGTGTATTAACACTGGGGAAGGAACAAGATATAATTGTACAAAGAATATAGAAACAGTACTCGATCTGACATTTGTGTCTAGTGATATAGCAGGTATAAGTACATGGAGTGTGGTAAAGCATACTACAGTGGGCAGTGATCATTATCCTGTAATGACTAAAGTTGGGACCAACATACGTTTTGAAAAGGAGAAGAAAATTCCTAGATGGAAATTGGGAAAGGCTAATTGGGATGCTTTCCAAGTTGTAAGTACGAATAGATGTAAAACACTTCAAGAGGAAAATGATGATCATATAAATAAATTGAATGAGGAGCTCGTTAAGGTTATCATACATTCAGCTAAAGAAACAATTCCGGAAGTTGAAGGAGTTAGGCGCACCAAGAGTGTACCCTGGTGGAATGGTGAATGTAACAAATCCATTAAAGACAGAAATAAAGCATTCAGACAACTCAAACAACTCCATTCTCAGGAAGCTTTGAATCAGTATAAAAGGGCCAAGGCTATAGTAAGGAGGACGATACGAACGCAAAAACGCACTTTTTGGAGGCAATATTGCAATAGCATTGGAAGAGAAGTACAGCTTGCAGATGTTTGGGGCATGATTAGGAGAATGGGGGGAGTTCGAAGGAATTATGAGTTGCCAGTTTTGAGCAGAGGGGACATAATATCTGTCACAAACTTAGGAAAGGCGGAACTTCTAGCTCAGACATTTAAGAAAGTTCATAGTTCAGATAACCTTACAGAGGAAGCCAGGCAGTGCAGAGATAATACATTAATGGAAAACCAGAGAATATTGGATAGAGTAGAAGTGTTGGGGGATCAGGTGGATCTGCATTTTAGTATGTTTGAGTTGAGGAAAGCAATTATTAGTGCTCGTCAAACCACTCCTGGGAAGATGGTGTTTGCTATAAAATGTTGGAATATATGACGGATAACTCTCTAGTCATTGTGTTAAGATTGTTTAATAGGGTGTGGGATTCTGGCCAACTTCCTTCGGTTTGGAAACAAGCGATAATAGTGCCCATACTAAAGCCAGGGAAAGACCCTTCAGATCCATCTAGCTACAGACCTATTGCCCTGACATCGCATTTATGCAAAATCATGGAAAGAATGGTTACAGAAAGGTTGACATATATCTTAGAAAGTAAAGCTCTGTTATCACCATATCAATGTGGGTTCCGTAGGGGTCGGAATACAATGGATTCTATATTGTGCTTAGAATCAGACATCAGGAAAGCACAGACCAACAAGGAAGTAGTGATTGCAGTCTTCTTTGATATTGAAAAGGCTTATGACATGCTCTGGAAGGAAGGACTACTAATCAAGTTAAAATCATTGGGAATTGGTGGTAAAGCATATAATTGGGTTATGCATTTTTTATGGGACAGGAAAATACAAGTAAGAGTAGGTGCAGAATATTCAAGTGTGTATGATGTGGAAAATGGTACTCCGCAAGGTAGTGTATGTCAGTGGTTCCCAACCGGTGTGCCGCGGCACACTGGGGTGCCGCGAGCATTGTCCAAGTGTGCCGCAAAAAAACGTATTTTTATGTTCCACATTTTTTTCTCACTTAATAAACTTCACTTCATATACACTTTATTTTATTACATGTACAATGGAGTTCATAAGCTAATAAAACATATATTGCTCAGATTTAGAAATATTAAACAGCTTAAATTATCATGATTTACATCAGCCGTCATTGTTTACGGTGTGCAGAGCAGCTTTTTATCCTCGCGCCAAATAATGTCAAGATGGATTGTTACGTAGTGACAATAAATAAAGAAGCACCCCAGACCTCAACAACACAGGCAGGGATGACAGAACATGATGGAACAGCAGTGCAAAAGAAGTCTAAAATAACATTAATATCAGCCACAAGTTTAAACAGCAGAGCTCAGGATGAACTCGCAGAGCTATCTATGGACCACTCCCTGAAACTGAAGCACGGGGAACTACGTCTGGATATATTTTGGCTGCTTGTGGGACACGAGTATCCATCCCTCTCAGAGAGTGCCATCAAGGTGTTTTTACAGTTTCCAACCTCCTACTTGTGCGAGCTGGCGTTTTCCTCACTCGCATATGTAAAAAACAAGACCCGGACCCGGCTGTCAGTGGAGCAGGACCTCCGCGTTGCGCTGTCAACTACCCCCCCACGCATCAAGAGACTGCTCACAAAAGCAGGCACAAGTGTCGCACTAGCACCGTGTAACGGTCTGAGAAATGTTTATGTTTGGATGTTAATTTGTGTGCCTTTCTTATAAATTTATGATTTATGATTTTGTCAATCAGTATTATCTGGATAGCGAAATGCAGAATGTTTCATATTTGGGATGTGGTTGATGAGTCACATGACCACAGTCAGGTCAGAGGGCATTGTTTCATCCCTCCAATTTTATTAAGTTATTATTTAATCTAAGTGATCATAGGCCTGCCTCTTTTGAAATCCAAATGTAAAATAATAACTGTATTGATATGTATTCGTGTTTTTACACAGGTAGGCCTTCTATTTTCAGCCAAAACAAAGATCCTACTTAGTAGGCCTGTTTATCATATTGAATTCATCATAGAAATGGTGTTGACATTTTTAGTCTGGTTCTTGTTATTATGTGTGAATACATTATTTGTTCTATAAAATGTTCTATTCAATTAAATACACACTTGAAAACCAATTTATGGTGTATTTATGGTTTTTAGTTTAAGCTCTGAAGTGGTTTTTAAATCTACAAAAAGTTGGGGTGCCTTGGGGTCGAGAAATATTTTCAGGGGTGCCTTGGTAAAAAAAAGGTTGGGAACCACTGGTGTATGTAGTCCGTTGTTGTTCAATATAATGATACATGACATTTTTAATCAAGTTCATCCAAGTGTGGGAAAATCTTTGTATGCAGATGATGGGGCTTTGTGGGCAAAAGGCCGCAATGTAGCACATGTTGGAAAGAAAATACAAGCTGCAATAGTTGAAGTGGAGAAATGGTCAAATAAATGGGGATTCAAACTGTCAGTAGCTAAGACGCAAGTCATTTGTTTTACAAAACGGCATAAAATTGCTCCTGTATCATTAAAATTGTATGAGCAACCTCTTGAACAGGTAAATACAATAAGATTTATTGGTGTTTGGTTTGATGGAAAGCTAACGTGGAGCAATCATATAGGAAAAGTTCAAAGTAAATGTAAAAAGGTCAACAATGTACTTCGGTGTTTGGTGGGACAGGAGTGGGGAGCGAGTAGGTCATCACTACTGAACATATATTGGGCACTCATGAGACCTGTATTCGATTATGGGTGTATAGCGTTCATGGCAGCAGCAGAATCAAACCTTAAAAAGCTGGATGTCCTACAAGCTCAGGCCCTGAGGATTTGTAGTGGAGCTTTTAAAACATCTCCAGTATCAGCAATACAGGTAGAAATGGGAGAAATGCCTTTAAGGATAAGAAGAGTAAAGTTAATGTTGGCATACTGGGTAAACCTTCAGGGGCATGGTGATAGTCATCCAGCGAAAAGTATTTTGAAAGACTGCTGGGAGCACAATGAGTCACATTTAACGAGTTTCGGATGGATTGGTGATGTTAAAGCGGCAAGTATAGGATTGAATCAAATACAGTATTGCCCTACAGTTGCAATCTCGTCCATTCCACCCTGGTTATTCCCATTGCCAAGTGTAGACCTCAATATACAAAAAGAGTTGAAGGAAAATAAAGAAATACCAGTATGGCGCATAGTCCAGAATTATTTTGCAAGATATCACTCAGACTCAACAATCATATTTACAGATGGCTCCAAAGATCCAGAGACAGGGCGTGCTGGGGCAGCAGTTTATATCCCAGTGAGTAATTCACATATAAAGAAAAGGGTAACAGACCATGTGTCAGTATACACCACAGAGTTGTTGGCATTGGTATTGGCATTGGAATGGATAGAGGAGAAAGGAATACATAATACTGTAATTGCATCTGACAGCTATTCAGCTTTATCGAGTATACGATCAGGTAGATCTTCATCTAGAATGGACATAATAAATGAAATATTTCTAATTTTGTATAAAATGCAAATCAAAGGAATAGCAACTCGTTTCATCTGGGTTCCTGCTCATGTTGGTGTGGAGGGTAATGAACATGTGGATATTCTGGCCAAACAAACACTCAGAATTACGAATATAGACATTGAAGTTCCGCTCAGCAAAGCGGAGGTTAAAACATTCATACATATATATGCGCAAACAACATGGCAAGATCATTGGGACCTTAGTGACACAGGAAGACATCTTTATAACATTCAAAGGTATGTGGGTGATGGAAGGAAGGTGGGGTTTAAAAGAAGGGAGGAAAATGTCATTTCTCGTATGAGAATAGGTCACACAGGTCTCAATCATACTTTAAGGGTAATAGGAAAGCATCCAACCGGAAAGTGTACACACTGTAGCCAGCCAGAAACGGTTGAACATGTTTTGCTGCATTGCAGGAAATATAGTATTCAGAGGAATGTGCTTTTCCAAACACTGAAGAAAGCAAAATACATTGACTTTTCGCTATCAGGGCTGTTAGGGAAAACATCAGGCAATATGTATTGTGAGCTTATTACGTTTCTTAGAGAAATTGATACATTTAAAATAATCTAGAGTTTTGGTTTTATTTAATTTTGTTGTTTTTTGTTTGTTTTATTTTGTTTATTGTTTTCTGCATAGTCTCTTGTCCATACTCCAGTCCAGTTGGTGGCGGTAATGCACCTAAAATTTGGTTTGCCAACCGCCAATAAACACTAAAGAAGAAGAAGAAATCCTATGGAGAAATCTCATTGGTTCTGAGGTGAGGGAACCGGAAGTCGTAAAATGCTAACTCACCGGGGTTTTGGACTCGTCACTGCATCACTGACAACATCCATTTATTTCCCAGACAAGCTAATAAACGTGAGTAGTCAGATATCAAAAGTATATTCATTTTGGGATATGTATTATGTTGTTTTATTTTGTCGTCTAGTACAGTGACTAAGATTACTATGTTTACCTAGGAATAATGATAGCAAAGCTAAATTAGCCAAAAGTAGAAATAGCTAACGTTAACGTGAGCATGGAAGTTATGTGATCCATCGGTTCATGCGGTTGATCCAAATGTTATCACACGTCACATTCTTTATAACTATATTAAATACTATTTATCTATTAAGTGAAGAGTGACCAGGGGTGTAATACTGCCGGAACACCGCTCCGGCACCTAAAACGGGGATGGTTATTAGCATCTGGTGCTAGCTAGCTATGATAACGGATAGGCTAAGAGGCTAATGTACCTAATGTAATGTCAGGGTTCCCACGGTACCTGGAAAACATGGAATTAATTTTTTCATTTTCCATGTATGGAAAAGTCATGGAAACTGAGCAAAAGTGAACACTTACATGGAAATAGAAACAGTTGTCCTGGAAATTTTTATTGGATGAGGTGTAAAATAGTAATAAAATGAAACTACTGAGCACAGAATTAAGATGACTTTATAAAAACCCTTTACATGTGAACAGCTTTTACTGTAGATATAAATGGATTATCCCATGTTGTAGAGCAGGGCTATTCAACTCCACATTCAGTTGGGCCAGATTTTATAACTACAAAATTCAGCTGGGCCAGACATTCAGCGGCCTGTAAAAAGCGGGTAGTGACACATTTTAAACCAACACATATTACTGCGATGAAAAACATGCAATTTTTATTCATTGTTCATCTAACAAAGGTAGGTCAAAAAGTGCATAAAAACAAAACAAATTAGCATTAATTTAAGAGAATCTGAAAAAAAAGTGCACAGTTGTAGCATTACATTTGTTTGCTTTAGAAGTCAAATAGTCAGGTTATGTTTTTTGAACCAGGCACATCACAAAGTGCATTTACTGAATACAATAATAGCAGTCTTAATAAATGTCCTCACATACAAAAAAAACAGCTAAAGAGCTCCAATGCAACACAAAGGGGTAGTACTGTAGCAATGCTATTTTTTCACTTTTCAAGTAATAACAAAAAAATCATACGTTTTGGTCACATTTGACCCAGACACATTACAAAGTGCATTTAAATGAATACAGAAAGAACTGTCAAACCCTTCAGTGCACAAACCCATAACAAGGGATACGGGTAACTATAGGAATGAATACTACAGTACACGTCTACTATAGTAAATAGGTGCTTACTATCACCTCATTTCTGATTTGTCATCGCTGACTTTCTCAATGGGAGAAGGGACATTTTTAGTTTTGAACAAGAGCAGTGATTTTTGGCTCATAGTATGTCAATGCAATCCCAAGACATTGGTGAAGAGTGTTGTCAGTCAGGGAGCAGCGAGTGCTACTTTTGATTGAGTTCATGTGTGAAAAGCTTGATTCACATGTGTATGTTGATCCAAACATACTGAGCACACAGATCGCTACTTTCTGAACGTTAGGGAACTGCTGTTTTTTGACATCACTCCAAAACTTCGCTGGCCCGTTAGTGCGCTGCATGTCAATAAGTTCCAGTGTATATTTCCCCTTGTCGATGCAGAGGACCACTTCCTTTGCTCTGGTTGATACGTTCCCCTCTATTGCAACAGTGAAGGGGTCTCTGGCAAAGCCCATTATCACCTCTGTGGGCTGTGCAAGTCCATCCAATCGACCGGCAAAGTTCTCTTTCAACCTCGCAATGAAATCTGTCATCACATCCGTGATTTGTGCCGGAGATGTGATGTGTTTGGGGAGCGTCGGAAAATGCAGCATCCGACCCGTGCTCAAGTCGGTCGCGAAAAGGCCCAGCTTGACTTGGATCTGCTCCACAAGATCAATGACCGTTTTGTCTCTGTTTACGCTTCAGAGTTGAGAGAGACATGTTTTAGAGTTGCTATCATAGGACCACCGTTACTAGCACCACTTGATGCACTTTCAAAAAACGTGCTGCGTTGTGGTTTGGTGGTTTCTATGCAAAGTGGAGTGTTGTGTTCATGGTCTGTACTAGTGTAGGAATTTGGCTAAGGGAGGCTGGGCCACTCGGGAGTTGGTTCTGGGCCGCATCTGGCCCGCGGGCCGCCAGTTGAATAGGCCTGTTGTAGAGCATGCTCTTGGCATCCTATATGGTATATTGGAATTTGATGCAGGCAACTTGGTGATATGGACTTTAAAAGTATAGTTTCGGATTGGTGGACTTCAGGAATAATAACTAGGGGTGCACCGAATGGGAAATTCTTGGCCGAAACCGATACCGAAAATAGGAAACAGTTGGCCGAAAACCGAAAGCCGAAAGGCCGAAAATGATTAATAGAAATATATATATATATATATATATATATATATATATATATATATATATATAATGTATACATTTTTTACCAATGTTGTTCAGCTGCCTGATTATGGAAAAAGACATGATTATGGCAAAACTTAACTTAAATAATAATCACTATTATGGGTCCATAAAACATTTATTCAGCACTTTTGAATGCATACAGCACATTAATTCCAAGTCAAGTGCATTTTCTTTTCTCTGTAGGATAACTACAACAAAGTGCATTCAGAACAAAGCCAAGGTGCTTTGTTCTGAAACTACATAAACATCTAGGCCAGTAGGCCTACAACAAAATAGTGTAAATAAAGACTGTAACAGCCAAGCCTTCAACAACAACAAATTCACCTATAAGTGCATGCATACAAATGTGCAAACTGGATAAATCCACATGAATGTAACTATTTACAAATGAAATTACAATTCAATTTCATAAGCAAAGTAGTAAACATTGTATAAAGATACATAAAGTGAAAACTGGATACAAAATCCACAATCAATTACAAATTAAATTACAATTTCAAGAATCTGCAAATAAGGTGGTCTGTCCTCATGAGCAATGTAAACAACATTGTATCATTTAGATACCGAAAGTACAATATATTGAACACTGTGCTGCTGTCATTTCCCCCTAATGATAACCTGAGATGGTGAATTATAACTCACAATGAAAATTGTTCAGCAAAGTGGGTATAGAGTAGACATGTAGAACTAGATAAGCTTATGATAAGCCAGCCTTGTCTACTTATTAAGGAAAAGTGGGAGGTTCTTTTTAATGAACAGTAGCTTCTCTGCTTTATCAGCCATAAGTCTGTTCCTCTTCTCATCAAGCACATGAGAGGCAGCGCTGAACAGTCTCGCTGTCAGTGCTTGTGATTTGATCTTACTCCGCATATTTGTCCGGGTGTTTTGATTTCAAGTGGTGGAGTAATCCCGAAGTGGTGAAAGTCTTTGCAGTTACACCCCCTCGAGAAATGTCAGCTGAACACGTTTTACAAATCGCAATCTGCGCCTCTTTCTCTGATATCTTTAAATACCTCCAAGCGCCAGACATGTTGGCTGTGAGCCAGCCGCGAGCATGGTCGCGCGCCGTGCTTGTCGCCGCCTTTTGATTACGTCATCACAACAACACGTTAGATTACCAACGTAACCCTGTTCCCTGACATTCGGTGATATTTTTTCGGTGCTAAAACCCTTTCGGCCGAAAGCCGAAACGGCCTTTTTAACCATTTTCGGCCGATAATTTTCGGCGGCCGAATATTCGGTGCATCCCTAATAATAACGTTACTCGCGATCTCAATAGAAGGGTCAAATACATGCATTTCCCAGCCAACACGGGAGCCTTGACATCTACAGTGAAACTTCTTATGCAAGTTTATCCTCAAATGTAAGTAGCTGTGTTTTAACTGTGGTAAACTTGGGTTTATCAACGTTAGTTAGTAAGCAGTGCAATCTTGCTAACTAGCTAGAATTTGGATTTGTTAATGATGGTTAGCAAGCACATGGAGTGCAATCTTGCTCGCCAACATTCAGTTTGCTAACTAACTAGATAGTGTTGGCTAGCTTGCATTGCGAGCTAACTACCAATACATTTTCACATTAGGCTGTGACATTACTTCTATACTAGTTGACATGAATAGTCTAGTATTGATCAATTTTTTAACATTCATTCTTATATCTACTTTTAGCTATTTTGTGATTTTTCATTTTTTTCTTAAAATAAAATGATACTACTAAATAGGAACATTTGGGGGTGAGACATTTTTGAAAAATCATTGATCATGCCTAGACTGATTCTATACATCTATACTGTTAAGCTAAGCTTACTAGTGGGGTTGCTGTACTGAGGAACCACAGGGGAACCAGCCTTATGTTTTCCCTTTTTAGGTTCATTAGTTTGATTTACAAAAGCTTTTACAGAGTAAGAGTAGGCATACTACCCCTTCTACGTAAGACTCATAATCTCAAATGTGTGATGCATTACAGGAGTGAGTGACAATGACACGCGGCAGATTCAAGTCACATTGGAAAGATGACTCTCAATACAAGGACTGGATTGGAGAGGTACCAGGAGATGTCCACAAGGCTTATTGCAAGTTTTGCCGCAAGTCATTTGACATCAGCAATATGGGGGTCCATTCCCTCAAGAGCCATTCAAAAGGACAAACCCACACCAAGTTAGCTGGACAGCTAAATAATGAAAGAAGAATGACAGATTTCTTGACTACAAAAACAGAAGAGGGAAGAAGCGGCCCAACAAGCCAGGATATCGAAAGTAACAGTCAGGTGCCCAGTACCAGCAGTGAACAGCCTACGGAAAAAGGCTCTGGAGCTCAGGGGAAAACATTTTTTTCAAGCCAAGCTGTATTTGAAGCAGAGTTTCGCTGGGTCATGAAGATGGTCAGGTCACACTTCTCGTTCAACTCAAACTCTGACATTTCAAACACTTTTGCTCAGATGTTCCCAAACAGCGAAATTGCCAAACAATTTACATCTGGCGCAACAAAATCGGCTTACCTTATATGTTTTGGCTTGTATCCTCATTTTAAAGAGCAGCTGATCGAAGATGTAAGAAAAGCAAAGTGTCATGTAGTGTCTTTTGACGAATGCCTTAACAAAGTGACACAAACAGAACAGATGGATATCATTCTGCGCTACTGGAGTGAGCGCGAAGGGAAAGTAGCTGTGCGTTACTTCACTTCAGAGTTCTTAGGACACACTCAGGCAGAGAAGCTCTTGGAGAGTATCAACAGATCCCTGTCACCTCTGGACCCCAAGAAGCTCCTGCAAATATCGATGGACGGCCCTACAGTGAATTGGAAGTCCTTAAGAATATTCCAAGAGGACAAGAGCAAAGAGGACCCAGATGCACCAAAGCTCCTCAACCTGGGAAGTTGTGGTCTGCATGTTGTGCATGGAAGTTTCCAGACCGGAGAGAGGGAAACAGGTTGGAAAATCGGAGATGCACTGAGAGCGCTTTGGCAGGTGTTCCATGACTCGCCAGCAAGGCGAGAGGATTTCAGTGAGCCGAATAAAACGGCAAGATTTCCTCTGAAGTTCTGTGCCACTCAATGGGTTGAAGACTTGCAAGTTGCTGAGTGGGCAATCGAAGTGTGGCCAGCTGTGATGGCGTACATCCACAGCCACAAGAAACTTCTGAACAGTAAAGTGCCAACATCTGCGTCCTACTTGACAGTCAAGAAGGCAACCAAAGACCCTCTTTTCCTGGCTAAACTTGAGTTTTTCGCTTTTGTTGCAAGACAGCTGAAGCCTTTTTTGAAGGTATTTCAGTCAGATGCCCCAATGGTGCCATTCTTGGCAAAGGAGCTCCAAAGCACCCTGACAGGCCTGCTGTCATGCTTTATCAAGAGAGAAGAGCTGGCAAAGATCAAGACACCTCTCCAGCTCACTAAACTGGACCCCCAAGAGAAGCAAATCCATGTCCCACTCAAACACCTGGACATAGGATTTTCAACCAAGAAGGCTTTGCAGAAGGCATCTGAGAAGCTCCAGGAAAATCCAGTGAAAATCGTGGAGTTCAAAAAAGAATGTGTCTCCTTACTCGCAATGACCTGCAAGAAAATTATGGAGAGAAGTCCTCTCATGTATCCAGATGTGTGGCATATGAGGTCCCTTGTTTGAGAAACTCCTTCAGGTTCTCCTCAATGCTGGATGGTGCCCTGCCACAGAGTGTGACAAAGTCCTTTCTCAGTATAAAGCATTCTCACTCGATGTCAACACAAACAACAAAAGCAGAGTTCCAAGAATTTGTTTACAGCTGCAGACTTGAAGAATTCTTCGGAAGATATCTCAGTGGCAAAGAAGAGTATGCAGAACTGTGGAACATCATGCAATGTCTCTTCACGCTGTCTCATGGACAAGCTGCAGTAGCAGGGCTCTCGACTAACTTTTTTCACTATCCTCCCGGAACCGTCCCGAAATACAATCTAACCCGTCCCGAAATTAATGTGGACCGTCCCGAAATTTAAAATATGAGTTTTTCTACATTATCATTAGCTAGAATGATTCAAAGTGAGCTTTAACATAAATAAAACATCATACAAATCATTAGATCAGGGATGGGGAACCTTTTTCCTCTCAAGGGCCATTTCAATGTTTTAAACATCCTTCGAGGGCCGTACAAATTATTGACCTCTGTTTAAAAATACTAAAATCACAGCCCATTCATTTCGCCTTTCTTTCATGCCGTGCAAAGAAAAAGCAACCTCTGAATCCAGATATCTCACCATGACTCGTGCATGCATTCACGTGCACGGTTGTGGCATGACCACCACAACAGAAAGTATATTGGACACAAGATATGTGCAAATGTATTTTGTTTCCTATCCATGTTGACATGATTTAAGTGGGGGGGAGACCTAACCTCCTCTAGGGGGGCCCTCACCTCCCCGGGAAGATTTTTTTTTAAATGTTGAAGTTAAAAGCATCAATCTGGTGCACTTTGAGAGCAACATTAGGAGATCTATGGATACATCTCTCAACATCCATATGAAACAGAACTGGAAGCAGATGTATTTTTCTTTATGGATATTTTACAAATAACTCCCCTTTCAAACTGTATTGTTGTTTATTAATAACAACTTTTATTTACTGTCATATAGTATTTTATACCTGTTTACTTTATTCTCTTGTTTTTTAGAACTATAATGATCATATAAAGATGTGCCTTTACCTCACTGGTTGGAGAAAAAGCTTCTTATATTCGTTAGCATAGCTAGCTAACCAGATGCTAATAACAACAAAGTTATTGACTGTATGATCAGTATGACAGATGAACAGATCGCCACTGGGCTTACAACTGAAGACACAGCCACGCAGAAACTGCGGCATGTGTACGGCTCCTTATGGGTACTGTACTTTTTGGAAGTGCCGAAGCGACGTTCTGGTGCTCCCCTGCCATGCTCCCCTGTCAGACGAGACATATACCACGTGATGACACGTTAGGCTCGTGTTGTGTTCAAGGACCCTGACCTTGGCCAAGAAAAACAGGCACTCGCCTGTTTCATTTTTTTGCGGTCTAGATCTCTTTAATTTTTTTCTTTTTTGCGTGTGTTTATAAATTGCCTCGAGGGCCGTAGCAAATGGTCTCGCGGGCCGTATACGGCCAGGGGGCCAGAGGTTCCCCACCCCTGCATTAGATGATAATTCATCAACCTTTTTATTTGAGTAAATCAGTCAATCACATAAACAAAGGCCAAATATATTTAAACAAACACACAAACGAGAAAATTACTCTAATATTGAATCCAAGCAAGTCCCATCCAATTAACAAAAAAATCCAACACTCTGTCCTGAAGACAGAACCCAGAGTAACCACTAACCAGGATGACAGTCTGTAACACAGTCAGGAGACCTTCACAAACTGCCCCGCCCCCTCGCACACAGACGGGAGAGAGAGATCTCGTCTGGATTAGAAAGCTCGAAAATACATCATAGACGCATGTTGTAGTCTTATTGCATATTAGAAACGGAGTTGGCGAAACTAAAACTGCCATATAATGTTTATGTAGCAATAATACATATGATATATATTTTTTAAATGTCTCCAGTACCGATAAAAAGTCAGATAACTTCGGAGCTTAACGTTACCACTGTCTTTAATAATTCCGGCCCGGGGACCGTTTAATACCGGGGCTCGGTACCCACCCCTACATGGGGAGAGGCGCAGCATATTGCTAAGGACTAAATACGATGGAGGGTTCTCATCTCAGCCTTGTTATTACATCCCATAGGGGATGAAGGGGAGTAAGTAAATAAAGAGGCCGGGGCTCCAGGGTCTGGTTCCTCTGTGCGTTTTTGTGATGTAACGGTAAAACATTTCAGAATTCCTCCACGGGATGCCATTGTCATTGTACATCACTCAACCCGCGAAATACACACACTCAGAGCCATATAATAGATAAATGGCGCTGCACACACTCAGTACATAGCTAGACCCGCACATTTGCGGGCCAGGAATTTGCGGGCACTGGCTGACAGCCAGCGGTGCAGCTGTAGCTACGTTGTGTGTGTGTGTGTGTGTGTGTGTGTGTGTGTGTGTGTGTGTGTGTGTGTGTGTGTGTGTGTGTGTGTGTGTGTGTGTGTGTGTGTGTGTGTGTGTGTGTGTGTGTGTGTGTGTGTGTGTGTGTGTGTGTGTGTGTGTGTGTGTGTGTGTGTGTGTGTGTGTGTGTGTGTGTGTGTGTGTGTGTGTGTGTGTGTGTGTGTGTGTGTGTGTGTGTTTCGCGGGTTGCTAAATGTTTTGTGCGTTTATGTTGACAAGGAGGTTTAATAACTGTGTGCTACACAAAACGTGCAGTCAGTTTCATTTTCATTGCCGTTCATCTCTCGTCCCAAATTCGTCCCAAAATATTTTTTTATCCTCCCCGACACTATTTTTTCCGGCCCCGGGACGACGGGACGTCCTTAAGCTCGAGCCCTGTGCAGTAGAAAGGGGGTACTCTGTTAACAAGGATATGCTTGTTGAAAACCTACAGGAGAAGATGCTAATAGCAATGCGCTTGGTCCACGATGCAATGGCTGGGCACACAGATAGAGCTCTTCCAAAAGACCTCAAGCAACACTGCAGAGGAGCAAGGACAAGATATGAGATGTATCTGGAAGACCAGAAGAAGTTGAAAGAGCAAACCACTAAAGAGAAGAAAAGAAAGGAGCTCTCCCAGGAAATCCAGAAAGTGAAAACAAAGCGGCAAAAAGTAATGACTAGCGCTGAGACAATGGAGAAAGAAGCACATGAAATGGCAGTCATGGCAGAGAAGAAGCACGATTTTACACTGCTGTCAAAATCAAATGCCTATCGGAAAGGGATTGCTGATAAAAAGGAAGAGGTGGCAGGTCTAGACAAAGCCCTGAAAGAGCTGCAAGAGTCTGTCAATAAGTTAAAGCAATGAGGTATGCGCAATAGCCTTTATGGAAGAAAGGCTATTGCGCAAAGATTGTAATATTTATTGGTCACCCTCCTAAAGACAAATATAACACCATTTTAGCTTATGGAGATGACCAATTTTAACTCAAAATAACATTCTGTTTCAGATCTTCAGACTGTAGAGAGGAGGAGGAAGAGGAGTGGAGAGGGGGAGGAGCCAGGAGGGCACAGAAGGAAAGAAGGAGGAGGAAGAGAAGAGGGGCGAAGATGAAAGAGGAGAAGAAGAAGGGGATAATGTCACGATTCTCATGTTATGTCACGTTTATAGTTTTGTAGGTTTGGGTGTTTTTGCTGTTTTCCATGTCATGTTTCCCTTTGGGTTATTGTCTTGTCATTAGTTTCCCTGGTGTGTCTAATTGTCTGATTATGTTCACCTGGGCCCCTGTGTTTTCTCCTCCCTCCTCACCTGTGTCTTGTTGTGTGATTGAGTCTTGTGTGTATTTAAGTTCTGGGTTGTCTGTCTGTCTTGGTCGGTTCGTCTTGTTCCATGACTAGTTCTGCGGTGAGTGTTCTGTTTGTCATTGTACATATATATCATAGCCTTGAAATAAAGGAAGTTTCAGTTTATATCTGCATTTGGGTCCTGCTTGTTTCACAAACCGTAACAGTACGAACCAACCTGAAATAGGGGCCCAGCAGATCCTTTCGAGCAGGAGATATTGGAGTTAACCGTTGTTTTGGCTGTCTGCTCTAGTCGATGGTTGGGAGCGTCCAGGGGTCAGCAGCGAGAGGCTGTTCGGGCTGAGGCACACCAGAGGGCAATGGAGAAACCAGGTTTAGTTAAATTCTTACCTGGCTGGATTTTGGACTTCCTCTCAGTGTGTGATTCCCAGCCTGCTAGCCCCAGGCATGCTAGCTCCATGTCTCCCAATTCCCAACCTGGCACCATACGCCTTGGTGGGTTCCGTCTGAAGTCAACCCGTGCTTCCGCCCCAGTTCCTGCTCCTGTCAAGGAGTCATATTCTGGAACCCGTCTGGCTTATGGAGGTCCACGGAGTATTCAGGGGGCTGCTAAGAGGAGGAGTCGCAAGGCCAAGCTAGCAGCTCAAGCCCCAAGAGCCATGGTTCCGGCTCCAGAACCGGACCTTATAGCCATGTTTCCGGCTCCAGAACCGGACCTTACAGCCATGTTGCCGGCCCCAGAACCGGCCCTTACAGCCATGTTTCCGGGTCCAGTGCCGGCTCACACAGCCATGTTTCCGGATCCAGAACCGGCCCATACAGCCATGTTTCCGGGTCCAGAACCGGACCTTACAGCCATGTTTCCGGCTCCAGAGCGGGACCTTACAGCTATGTTTCCGGTTCCAGAACCGGACCTTACAGCCATGGTCCCGGCTTCAGTGCCGGCTCCAGTAACCATGGACCCGACTCCGGCTCCTCGTCACCTGCTGACTCATCGGCCGACGCCAGCTCCTCGAGTCCTGTCGGCGTACCGGCCGACTCCAGCACCTCGTCTCCGGTTGGCTGTCCGTCCGACGCCAGCTCCCCGTGTCTTGTCGGCATACTGACCGACCCCAGCACCTCGTCTCCGGTTGGCTGTCCGTCCGACGCCAGCTCCCCGTGTCCTGATGGCTGTCCGTCCGACGCCAGCTCCCCGTGTCTTGTCAGCATACCGGCCGACTCCAGCACCTCGTCTCCTGTTGGCTGTCCGTCCGACGCCAGCTCCCCGGGTTCTGTTGGCGAACCAACCCACTCAAGTGTCGTTGGAGGTCCCGCAGACTGCCCTTCTGCCGAGGGTCCTGCCAACCCCATGTCCTGTGCCGTTGGAGGTCCCGCAGACTACTCTTCTGCCGGGGGTCCTGCCAACTCCATGTCTTGTCACGTTGGAGGTCCCGCAGTCTGCTCTTCTGCCGAGGGTCCTGCCAACCCCATGTCCTGAGCCGTTGGAGGTCCCGCAGACTGCTCTTCTGCCAAGGGTCCTGCCAACCCCATGTCTTGTCCCGTTGGAGGTCCCGCAGACTACTCTCCTGCCGGGGGTCCTGCCAACCCCATGTCCTGAGCCGTTGGAGGTCCCGCAGACTGCCTTTCTGCCGGGGGTCCTGCCAACCCCATGTCCTGAGCCGTTGGAGGTCCCGCAGACTGCTCTTCTGCCGAGGGTCCTGCCAACCCCATGTCTTGTCCCGTTGGAGGTCCCGCAGACTACTCTTCTGCCGGGGGTCCTGCCAACCCCATGTCCTGAGCCGTTGGAGGTCCCGCAGACTGCCTTTCTGCCGGGGGTCCTGCCAACTCCATGTCCTGTGCCGTTGGAGGTCCCGCAGACTACTCTCCTGCCGGGGGTCCTGCCAACTCCATGTCTTGTCACGTTGGAGGTCCCGCAGAATGCTCTTCTGCCGAGGGTCCTGCCAACCCCATGTCCTGAGCCGTTGGAGGTCCCGCAGACTGCTCTTCTGCCGGGGGTCCTTCCAGCCCCATGTCCTGAGCCGTTGGAGGTCCCGCAGACTGCCCTTCTGCCGGGGGTCCTGCCAACTCCATGTCTTGCCACGTTGGAGGTCCCGCCGACTACTCTTCCGCTGGGGGTCCTGCCAACTCCATGTCCTGTCGCGTTGGGGATTCCGCCGACTTCTCTCCTGCCGGGGGTCCTGCCGGTCCTGTGTCCTCTTTCATGGGGAATCTGGCCGACACCGGCTCCTGACTGGCCTCCGGAGCTGTCTGGTCTTCACCCCTCCTCGGACTCTGCCTTGCCCCCGGGCCGTCCGCCCGAGATTCCCTCCGTGGACTCTGCCTTGCCCCCGGGCCGTCCGCCCGAATTCCCCTTTTTGAACTCTGCCTTGCCCCCGGGCCGTCCGCCCGAATTCCCCTTTTTTGAACTCTGCCTTGCCCCCGGGCCGTCCGCCCGAGACCCGTCCTCCAGACCCCCTCCACCCACCCTGCTGGACTTTTTTTTTTTTGGGACGTCTGGAAGGGGGGGTTATGTCACGATTCTCATGTTATGTCACGTTTATAGTTTTGTAGGTTTGGGTGTTTTTGCTGTTTTCCATGTCATGTTTCCCTTTGGGTTATTGTCTTGTCATTAGTTTCCCTGGTGTGTCTAATTGTCTGATTATGTTCACCTGGGCCCCTGTGTTTTCTCCTCCCTCCTCACCTGTGTCTTGTTGTGTGATTGAGTCTTGTGTGTATTTAAGTTCTGGGTTGTCTGTCTGTCTTGGTCGGTTCGTCTTGTTCCATGACTAGTTCTGCGGTGAGTGTTCTGTTTTGTCATTGTACATATACAGGACTGTCTCAGAAAATTAGAATATTGTGATAAAGTTCTTTATTTTCTGTAATGCAATTAAAAAAAAAAAAAAAAAATGTCATACATTCTGGATTCATTACAAATCAACTGAAATATTGCAAGCCTTTTATTATTTTAATATTGCTGATTATGGCATACAGCTTAAGAAAACTCAAAAATCCTATCTCAAAAAATTAGAATAGTTCCTCAGACCAAGTAAAAAAAAAAGATTTATAACAGCAAAACACAATCAAACATTTGAAAATGTCCATTAATGCACTCAGTACTTGGTTGGGAATCCTTTTGCACGGATTACTGCATCAATGCGGCGTGGCATGGAGGCAATCAGCCTGTGGCATTGCTGAGGTGTTATGGATGCCCAGGATGCTTCAATAGCGGCCTTTAGCTCATTAGCATTGTTGGGTCTGGTGTCTTTCAGCTTCTTCTTCACAATACCCCACATATTCTCTATGGGGTTCAGGTCAGGGGAATTTGCAGGCCAATCGAGGACACTAATGCCATGGTCAGTACACCAGTTACTGGTGGTTTTGGCACTGTGGGCAGGTGCCAGATCATGCTGGAAAATGAATTCCTCATCTCCATAGAGCTTTTCAGCAGACGGAAGCATGTAGTGCTCTAAAATCTCTTGGTACACAGCTGCATTTACTCTGGGCTTGATGAAACACAGTGGACCAACACCAGCAGCTGACATGGCTCCCCAAACCATCGCTGACTGTGGGAACTTCACACTGGATTTCAAGCAACTTGGATTTTGCTCCTCTCCAGCCTTTCTCAAGACTCTGGCGCCTTGACTTCCAAATGAAATACAAAACTTGCTTTCGTCTGAAAAGAGGACTTTAGACCACTGTGCAACTGTCCAGTGCTTCTTTTCCTTAGCCCAAGTCAGACGCCTCTTCCGTTGTCTTGAATTCAGAAGTGGCTTGACCATGGGAATACGGCTATTGTAGCCCATTTCCCGGACACGTCTGTGAACAGTGACTTTTGATACCTGGACTCCAGCTTCAGTCCACTGTCTTTGAAGCTCCCTCAAATTCTGGAAGCGACTCTTCTTCACAATGCTGTTAAGGCTGCGGTCATCTCTCTTGGTTGTGCAGCGTTTCCTGCCACATTTCCCCCTTCCAACAGACTTTTTGTGGATGTGCTTTGAAACTGCACTCTGTGAACAGCTTGCTCTTTGAGAAATTTCTTTTTGTGTCTTACCCTCCTGATGGAGGGTGTCAATGACGGTCCTCTGGACAGCAGTCAGATCAGCAGTCTTCCCCATACTTGTGATTTAGTTTACTGAACCAAGCTGAGTGTTTTTCAAGGCTCAGGAAACCCTTGCAGGTGTTTCGAGTTAATTAGACGATTCAAGTGATTCGTTGAACACCCTACTAGTATACTTTTTCATGATATTCTAATATTTAGAGATAGGATATTTGAGTTTTCTTAAGCTGTATGCCATAATCAGCAATATTAAAATAATAAAAGGCTTGCAATATTTCAGTTGATTTGTAATGAATCCAGAATGTATGACATTTTTGTTTTTTTAATTGCATTACAGAAAATAAAGAACTTTATCACAATATTCTAATTTTCTGAGACAGTCCTGTATATCATAGCCTTGAAATAAAGGAAGTTTCAGTTTATATCTGCATTTGGGTGCTGCTTGTTTCACAAACCGTGACAGTTAAGAGAGTAGAGGATGACAGAGGAAAAGGGAGAAGAGTGGAAAGGAGTTGAGAAGAGTAGGAAAAGCAGACAGGAGCGGACACAAGAGGGGAGGTGTGGAGAGAAAAGGACAGGATGAGATAGGAGAGGAGTGGAAGAGAGAACATATATAAATCCCAGTGCTCATGTGTTTCAAAGTTCCAGTTCCATAAATTGCAGGAGGTAGCATGGAAAAAAATGTCAAGGCAAGCGTGGGAACCCTGAATGTTTACACAGTTAACTTTAGTCTAAGTTATCTCAGTGGGTCTGAAACAGTTTGGTCACCATATATGGAAATACATATTTCCAAGGCACACTTTTATGTTATTGTAATGTTCCACAATAGGAGTTGGAAATTCAAGTTCTTAGGTTCAATAGCTCCTTTGGTAGTATACAAATACAGGTTCATAGGTCACAGGTTGCAGGTCGCAGGTTCAACGTCACACAGCACCCTAAAAAAAATCGAATGAATCTAAAACATCGATGAAATCATTACAATTCATACTATTGGACATACAACAAATGCATTAAAAAAAAAAACAGTAAATAGTTAAATATGCACAAAGATACATTTTTAAAAAGTATTATTCTTATCATTTTTTTTTATTATTGAAATGTATACAGTTAAGTTTCATATGGGTGTTGACAGATGTATCCATAGATTTAGTTAATTTTGCCCTCAAAGTGCACAAGATTGATGCATTTAACTTCCCGGGGGCCTCCGGACCCCCCTAGAGGACATGAGGTCCACCCCCACTTAAAACATATTCACATGGATAGGATACTAAATACATGTGCACACTTTTTATATAGTAACCTTTGTACCTCAGCAGGAGGGAGTTAGTTTATTATAAAGGTCCTTCACTGATCACTTAACTATCACGCAGCTGTGTGCAGCATTTACTGTAAGAATCACACATTTATTCAATAATGCAGACTTAATAAATGACCATTCTTTGTTGATTCTGGCTGGAGTGTTAATTGACAGTAGTTACATGCAGAACTTATAGAATTAGCAATACACCCCTGGTAATGATGATTTTAGTATTATTTTCTGTGATGATGGAGCATCAACTTTTGGATCAACCAGATATTGACAGATTAGGGTTGTCCATAACAGTCACTTTAAACATGTGACTGACTCTGTATAACATTGTTTTCCTTACTCTTGTGATTTTTGTTCATCCTATCTAAAAGATTAAAAAACATGAGTTCATTGTTTTAACAAGATTTTTCACGATATAATAAAATACATGAATCCTGTAAACATTTGTAGTATAGTATTCTTATTTTTGGTATTCCCTGACATTATCTGTGTTTCTGTTACAGATGCCTACTCAAAAAGTGTGCCAGACATGCAGGCAAAGCATAGGAGTAGCAAGTAAAAAATGCAAACAATGTGGTGCCATCCAACCCTACAAAGAGAAACTCTCCAAGCAAAAAGAAAAGGTTGCACAGGAGTGGAAGGCCACGCAAAAGAAAAACCACAGTGTCAACAAAGTGTATGACTCGACACATTTACTGGTAAGCTTTTTTCTCTTGCAGATGTCAGTTATCATAAAAAAGCGTCTAAATAATCCCTGATCTTAATCTTTTAATACAAATTGGTAAATTACTTAATTGATTTATACTTTCCAACAGTCACCCTCATTTACTTTTTAAAAATAATCCTAATTTCTTAATTAAGTTTATGTGAGAAGTACAGACTAGTGCACGATTACTGCACTTCTTGTAATGTGTTAAGCAAAATTGTTGTCACCGTTGTATTTAAATCTGTAAAGGCATAACACATTTTTTCGAACTGATGTTAGATAGTGTTTGTACTTGCAAGCACCCAGTTTTAGTAAAACATTATTTCTTAACCAGAAGTAACATAGTTCAGGCCAGTGGTAATTCCTAGAATCAGAGCTTCAATGTACATGTTTTTCTAATTATATCTTACAAAAAAACCTGCATTTTGGTGTTTTATATTTTATTTTGGAACTTCATGGTATGGAAAACACATAATTATGTGACTATGGTTTCCAAAAGTAAAATAAATGAAATATCATATACATTTTTGAATAAATGGTAAAACCAAGAATGTCACAGAATCAAAACCAGCCCATATTAATATAGTGCTTGAAAGACAATCAAGACCTGGAAAGAGTTAGTATTAATAAAGAGGCCCTTAAAAGCACTTTCATTAAGCTTACCAGAGTCTCTGACTTTGAGCCGTGTTCGAACAGTCATTTAAAAATTCCCCTGTAACACCAGCTTTACATCCGAAGTGCTGTTAATGCAGAACTTTGAACCTGAAATGATATAGGTTATAGCTTGCTCACATGTTTCAAGGCTAAATGTAGCTTATTCAGATATCTGAATGTGAGAGTTAAATGGACCCATATTAGGGATGCCAGGAACTGACCATGATCAAAATCGGACAGCCCTGGCGAATCTTAATTGATTATTCGCCGCCTAATTGAAACTAAGCCAGGAAAAAAAAGAAAAACATAAATAATAATAAAAATATATATAAATAAAATCTAATTTTAAAAATAATTTTCGATTATGGAGACTGTAACGAATATTCGAAAAGTAGAATAATCGCTGGCATCCCTAACCCATATAAAAATAACTATGCCCATGTAAAAAAAACTCAAAGTGAACCCGAGCTCGATAAACTTCTTTTTTTTTTTACATTTCTTTTTTAGGGGCTCCCCTAAAAGGGGTCTAAAATCACACCTGGTTAATTGTGGGGTGCCTTCCTCAATGTGCACACGTATCACATGAGTGCATTTTTCACTTATGCAAAAATAAATGGAGTTATAATGGCTTTAGGTGTGTGAAAATGTTTAGAGCTGTTGTGTACATAATATTTCTTGTTTTTTTGTTTCCATTGTGTTCCAGCTCCACAAATGGAAAATGTTAGATCGGCGTCCCATCCTCCTTCTTGTCAAGAGAGGCACAAATGGTTTTGCGGCCGATTGCATCTGTCCATGGCAAATCGAGACAGAAGATGGTAACAATGCACTTGTTACCATAAAGAGGATTTACGAAAGCCTTATTAATGGTAAAGTATACAAATCTGCATGCTATATTTCAGCAATTTATCTGTTAACATTTTTTGTAAATTAGTTGCTCAGTTCTCTGGTTTTAAATGTAAAAAAATGTGAATCACTGTTTACCAATTAGTAAAAATACGTCGTTATGTCTTGTTTTGTCAGTTAAAGGGCCCATGTCATGCTTTTCTGGTTATTACCCGTCCCCTTGTGTGTTATGAAGCTTTTCCTGCATGTAAACGGTCTGCAGAGTCACAAACCCTCAAAGTACACCCTGTAGCGAGTAAAACTCTAACACAGAAAATACCTGTCTATGCTGCTCTTTTTCAATTTTTTTCTTCCTGAGTATAGTGACGTAACAGGCATAGTGACGTACCGGCTCACACACACACACTCAGCCTTATCTTTTCTCAGCCGAGGCTCCGTGGATCTCCTCACGCACACACGCACTCACACTCACAGCCTGGCTGTGAGTGTGTGTGTGTGTGTGCTCAGGCTGAGTTCCTCGCTGTCTCGCAGACCCCACGCAGCAACCAGGAAACAACACCAGTAATCCAGCTCACACTGTCTGCTCCTCGAGCCTCAAAGGGCGGAGCAGCGAGCCCCCCAACGTCCCGCCAACACGGCACCCAGACCCCACGCAGCATTTTCATCTGTTTGTCCTTACTGGTGTCATTTCCTGGTTGCTAACAAACGCCATTGTAACACATAATTACTGATGTTCCGCTGTTTCATTTTTAGCTGTAATTACTCAGATTATAAATGTATATGGCGGATTATACTTGGTCATTTATTCACCATGCGTCTACTTTTATTTCTTCTCAATAGTGACTTTGGCAGTTGAACCTGAGGGCCCTTGTACCACACAGGCAGAAATGGCCGCAGACCCAGGATCAGACTTGTCTGTACCTCTTACCACCGAGACTGACACTGAGTTCACTCTCTTCCTCACTCCTGTGTCCTCCGGCCTGACTCCTGCTCTCTCCTCCGGGCTGACTCCTGCTCTCTCCTCCGGCCTGACTCCTGCTCTCTCCTCCGGGCTGACTCCTGCTCTCTCCTCCGGGCTGACTCCTGCTCTCTCCTCCGGCCTGACTCCTGCTCTCTCCTCCGGGCTGACTCCTGCTCTCTCCTCCGGCCTGACTCCTGCTCTCTCCTCCGGGCTGACTCCTGCTCTCTCCTCCGGGCTGACTCCTGCTCTCTCCTCCGGGCTGACTCCTGCTCTCTCCTCCGGCCTGACTCCTGCTCTCTCCTCCGGGCTGACTCCTGCTCTCTCCTCCGGCCTGACTCCTGCTCTCTCCTCCGGGCTGACTGCTGCTCTCTCCTCCGGCCTGACTCCTGCTCTCTCCTCCGGCCTGACTCCTGCTCTCTCCTCCGGGCTGACTCCTGCTCTCTCCTCCGGGCTGACTCCTGCTCTCTCCTCCGGCCTGACTCCTGCTCTCTCCTCCGGGCTGACTCCTGCTCTCTCCTCCGGCCTGACTCCTGCTCTCTCCTCCGGGCTGACTCCTGCTCTCTCCTCCGGGCTGACTCCTGCTCTCTCCTCCGGCCTTACTCCTGCTCTCTCCTCCGGGCTGACTCCTGCTCTCTCCTCCGGCCTGACTCCTGCTCTCTCCTCCGGGCTGACTCCTGCTCTCTCCTCCGGCCTGACTCCTGCTCTCTCCTCCGGCCTGACTCCTGCTCTCTCCTCAATGTCTTCCTCACAGAAAAGAAGACCAACGAGGAATAAAGTGGCAATTAATGGTATGTGCGGGTTAATTAGTAATTATCTTATTTACATAGACTGAAACTGTGTTTGATTTTGCACATTGAATTAGTTAAAGAGAGAGAAAACAATCATCTGTACAATTAGAATACACCACCTTTTGTTTTGTTTAAGACTTTGCAGTATCAAAAGTCTCAGTGCCATTTTGAACAGTTTAATTGAGCACAATGTGATGTTAGGCAATGTTTAGGAGGTTATTGCTGAACTTCAACTTATTACCATCTTTTAATTCCTTGCAGAATGTCCCATTCATCAAGGGTCAGACACTTTCCCCTACAAAAAACTACTGAGGGAACGAATCAGGGAGGTTTTTTTAGAAAATATTTTAAAATAAATAAACAATGACAATAATGTTTCCGTGGAACCAAGTCTTATCTTATTGGATTTTCGTATACTTTGTTTAAAAGGAGTGTTTCAGTCTTAAGCATGACTGCTAATGTAAATATTGAAATTACAGTAACAATAATTTATTATTAATTTAAGGTTGAGGTACTTGTGTAATGCTTCATGTCGCATTAATGCATCATGTCCAGCCATTTATTTGTATATTACATTTTTTCTTGTAATCCTTTGTAGGTGAATTCCTATTCTTGGCAGTACAAATATTGTTTAAAATAATAATAGTATTCCAAAATATTAAACTGATGGGGAAAATGCTATTGACTATGTTACAGTCCTTCATATGTTTGAGTTAATCGTACCTACTATTATTTCAAATTATCATTTGATTTCACTGGACTTTTTGTATTTACATGTATGACATTTGAAAAAAAATGAAGTTTACCTAAAATCTGTGTTTCTTTACTCAGGGCCATACCGAGGTGTTGGTGCAGTGGCAGTCTTGCTCTGGATGGTATGTATCTAATCTGAAGTTTCCTTCAGTGTAGCTGATGGGTCTGGCAGAACAGGGGCCACAAAGTAGTCTTACCAACCAACTTCATCAACCCTGAGATCACTAACTTAAACATTTTGGGTTCCTCAGCAGTAAATTGAATTTAGTTGATCACATGGGGGTGGGGAGCCATGTCATCAATGGCTCTATCAGACGTTTGCGCCATAAAGTAAGACATCCAAGTTCTCTGCCCTTCGTCATTCAGACATCGCGCCCTAGAAACGCTGTCTGATTGTAACACATAAGCAGGGAAGTAGCCTACATTGAAATAGAAATTAAAATAAAATATACAATAGAGTTTATCCTTGATCAATATCACTAAAGGTTAAATGATTGATATGTGAGGCTGGATGGTATTTGATCTCTTTTGTAATTACTGACTTGTTACATTTGTTTTTAACAATTATACTATAAGTATAGTTAGTCGTAGTAAGTAGTATTATTTCTGTGTGCAGTCTTGCAGGCAGTTGTCTAAGTTTAGTGATGTATGTTTGGGCATTGATAAGACAGCAAATTCAAAGAATTGGTCAAATGAAACATTGACTTTGAAATAAAAAATGTACCTTGTATTATATATGATGTAGCCTACGTGTTATATATAAATATATACATTATAATGCACTTTCATCACGATATGAGTGACTTAGTGTATCTTCTCATTTGAAATAGCATTGTCAACATACTGTAGAACTACATATTCCAAACAGTTGAAAAAAAGTAATACTTTTTGCTATGTTGTGCCTATTTGTGTTCTTATGTTATCAGTGAGCTGAAGCCAAGACAAATACAAATATATGTTTTAAGTGTATCCATACAAACTCATTCTCTAAAACTGTCATGATTGGTCTGTTGTGAATGACACCCATGAGGAAAAAGGTCCTATACATTATATCACATCGGCAGGGCTGTGATGTGATGAGGCCCTCGCGAGCGTCGACGGGGGGGTGGTGTGTAAACCCTGGACACACCAAGCCGATTACAGCTAGTGGAGCCTCGCAGCAGAAACTGTGGCGCACTCAATTGCGCCGCATTTGCGCATCAGATGAGGCTCCCTCCACAAGATGAGGGCGAGAGGCAGACACAGTCTGTGTGATCGGCCTGTATGGAGGGGCAGGCCTGCACATCGGCATATCACAGACTGGTGCATACATTGTACAGGCGGCAATTTGAAATGGAACGCAGCCCAAACACGGCAGACAAACCCAAACACTTTTGGAACACGCCACCTCCAGACACATTAACATGCACTCCCCTAACTTTCCCCTAATCTGACATTGTATTTCATTCCATAACATATAAATATACTGTTCACCCATGTGAAACACACACACTGAAACCAAAATAATTTACAAACATGTACAAATCTTTCATATGCGATGGAAACTTCTAAAGCAATGGAAATGGGAGTCAGAGAGACACGAGGAGAGCAGGAACTTTGATGGCAAACTGATGGTTTATTCACAAGACATGTTGTGTGCCACGAATTGACACAAAAGATGCCAAACCAATTCTGAAGATCTCTACCCCAGACCCATATTTAGCTAGTTCTGAGAGAAGAATCAACATTGTGTATAACAAGATAAAACCAACACCTCTATCAGCTGACGCCAATAGGCAGGAACAGGGAGACAAAACACTGAGAGCACAGCAGCCAAGGCTACAGGTGCCTGTGCTCAGTCAGGACAAGACCTGGGGGGTATATAGCTCCGATCGTCTGGACAGGATCTCCTCTCTACCCCCCGCACCAGGTTGCGGACTTTCGGTGACAGAGCTTTCAGTGTAGCATCCCCCACCCTCTGGAACTCTCTCCCCCCCGAAATCCGCAGCGCCACAACCTTGGACACTTTCAAAAAAGCCCTAAAACGCACCTTTTCACCAAGGCTTTCCCCACTATATAGTTAGTTTGATAGGTTTATTTTTATTTTTCCGCTACTTGCTTGCCCCCCCCTCCCTGTCCTGTCTGCCTCTTTTTCCCTACTCCCCCCCCTGCCCGACTTGTGAAGCGACCTTGGGTTTCGTGAAAGGCGCTATATAAATATTATGTATTATTATTATTATACCACGAAACTGGTTCAACCTAACCTGGATATGTTTGAGTTAGCCAGTTGGCCTAATCCAAAACATACGCCCTCTCGCTAAACGGCACTACGACACGGGTTATCAAGTGGATCGCTAAAGCCAGCCGTGTCCTATCTAGTTAGGTGCGCGTTCACATAAAAGGGGTAGTATTTGGAGCATTCAACCAATCACAAACATGGAGAAGCGTACTGACAGCGCAGCGCGTATACTTCCTGAATGAAAAGTCAACTATATAATTAGACAAATATGAAGACTTTAAACATCCATGACTCAAACACTTTATCCAGGATAAAAGCCACATAGCTGCACCTGCAAGGTGAATACAGCTGGTACAAGAAAAAGTGTTTGAATGCGTACATTAACAGGTTTATGATATGCCCCGTCTAAGACACGATCTGACTTTAATTACATTTGACTCGAGTATTTCGTAATGTGTTGCTTAAAATAATACTTCTGCATACAGTATGTGACACTGTAAGTGTTGCACGGCCAGATACGGCTCAGCTGACTCAGATAAGGAAATATATGATACATTATGATGTGATGCCGCGGACTGTACTGTTACTTTGATCCAGTTACTTATGTTGTGGCAGATATTTAATTAAGCTTTCTTAACGCTAATGTTATAATAGTCAGATTGCTCTGAAGATGGGAGGTGATATTCTATTAATGTTCACATTCACACGTGAACACGTTTGGTTCTATGCAAACTCAGTAATATCCATTGTGATACAGTTATAAGGCCTTCACAAGAGACTGTCAGTGGAGATTAAAGGGGATCAGGAGCTCACGTCTTCTCAGAGTCCTTGGTATCTGGCTTGATGATTGTCTCACATTTCTAAACTTCATGTCAATAAACTGCTTAAAAAGCTGAGGGTTAGGCTAGGTTTCTTCTACAGGAACAAGTCCTGTTTCTCTGCTTGAGGCCAGGAAAAGGCTAGTCACTGTGACCTTTTGACCTGTGCTGGACTATGGTGATTTGATTTATATGAATGCACCTGCCAATTGCCTGGTCAAGTTAGATGCTGCTTATCACAGTGCACTGAGATTTGTGACAAACTGTAAAGCATTAACCCATCACTGTACCCTGTATGCAAGGGCTGGTTTGCTTTCACTAACTGTACGGAGGCTCAGTCACTGGTACATTTTTATATACAAAGCCATGTTAGGGAAACTTCCATCTTATATCTGCTCCCTGATCTCACGGAAAATTGTAAGTGGCTACTGCCTGAGATCGAATGCTGTGGTTTTATTAAATGTGCCAACTGCTAGGACTGTCTTAGGGAAGACAGCTTTTAGATGCGCAGCTCCTCTGTCTTGGAATAGTCTGCAAATTAAATGGAAACTGAGCAATCTGGTGCCACTAAATGTTTTTAAAGCTCGGTTGGATGCTACTCAATCGGAAGCAATTGGTACCTGTTTATGTGGATAGTTATGTAAACGATGCTGTATGATGTCCTTTTGTTGTTTTCTTTATGTTTTTATATTTCATGTGGAACCTACTTGAGCAGGTCTCCCTTGAAAAAGAGATCAATGATCTCAATGGGATACACCTGTATAAATAAAGGTTTGAAATTAAATGAAATGAGAGTCATCATCATCATGTTCTCTCTGCTGCTGCTACTGGCAGCTGGAAGTGAGTCAACACTTATTATACTGCTGTTTAACAGGATAATCTGTCATATAACTTTTTTTTGTATTTGTACAGGTGTGAAGTGTGAACAGTTGACACAGCCAGCCTCTGTGACTGTGCAGCCAGGTCAACGTCTGACCATCACCTGTCAGGTCTCTTATTCTGTTAGTTAATAATAATAATACAATTCAATAACGCGCTTTAACCAATAGCTGCCCGTCTATCAGCTGTGCACCGTTATGGCGTAAATACTGCCTATCTACCAATTGGATCAAATATAAAAGTCAGCCGAATTACTGTTGATATTGCAAGGAGACATATTGTGTGAAAATAAATCTAAGATGTTGTTAAATGGCTGATATATTTGTGATCCACGTCACGTTTTCAGTTTTGGCGGCAGTTCTTCCTGTTTGTATAGAAGTCTTCTCATCAGAGCTCTATAAATAGATAACTACGGCAGATATGTAATATGTAATGCAGCCGAACCGTGTATTACAATGCCGTTATGTGATTAGCTCCAAAGCAAGCAAACTCGGAATAAAGTATTATTTTTTTTTTTTTTAAATGTTTTCGGATTTCACATCGCATAAACAGCATTTCCCAACGTGCATTGCGGCTAAACCATGAATCACCGAGCTGAGGGTCTTGGTTATGGCTAGAAAGGATCCGTCTTGTGTAAATCTCTCGCGAGAGTTCGGCGGAATGTCACGTGGCTGAATGTTTACGTTTGGCAGGCAGCCTTTCAGTTAGGATCGTTAACATCAGTTGGCCACAGCAAATGATGGTGAGAAGCTAAACTATCTATTAATTATGTCAATGACAGGGAGTGTGATTGTTGAAAAGCGGTCTTGCTGGTGTTCAAAGAAGAATGACAACACTGTAGATCACCAACACTATGGTTTATTTTTTATTCACAGGCAAGTGTTTGATTGATTGATTGAAAAGTTTATTAACAGCTTGTATATTGGGTACAGTACAGTACAGCTCAAAACATACAATTGTTAAGGGGATGCAGACCAGAGAAAGACTTTCGTCTTGTTTACATCAGGGTCCCCCATTTCCAATTCATCATATCATTTAAGACATACAAGACATATTTGACATACAGATGGCTTATTTACAATTTACATACAGGTGTTTTTTTACATACAGATGGCTTACTTACAAATTTCATTTTAGATTTCGTTCTAATACATACTAACCGGACATTTAAGACATACCAAGTCTACAGATATACAGTTAGTAACAGAGTCTAAAATGCGAGTATATACATAGATGGGGGGGGAAGCTGTCCATTGTACGACAGGTTGAGATTTGTACCATTACCGGAGCCAGTTTTGCAATGCTCTCCCCCGAAGGTGCTCTTTAAGAGAGGTTTTGAAGGTAAGTATAGTTTTACTTTCCTTTACAGTAGTGGGAAGAGCGTTCCACCTTGATGTGGCATAATGGCGAAACGTGTATTCCTCTTTTTTTGTGCCAAATCTGGGTTTTACATGATTTGTGGAGCTCCCTCTGGTGTTATGATCATGATATTCCTTGACCTTTGGGAAGAATTTTGACATGTACATGGGTACCATAGAGGTGTATTGGATCTTGTAGACCAGGCCCATTGCAAGTAGCTGTACTCTGTCGTCTACTCTAAGCCATCCTAGGTTGTCAAAGTGGGCAGAGGTGAGGTGGGTTCTAGATGAAAGGTCAAGCAGTAGTCTGACCAGTTTATTTTGTGATGTTTGAAGTTTTATTTTTAGCGCCTTGGAGGTGCTATGGTACCATGACGTGCAAGCATAGTCATAGTACCCTTGAATGAGTGCTCCTGCCAGAGTTTTCAGGGTGTTTTTGTTTACCAGAGAGGAGATCCGGTATAGGAATCTAGTTCTTTGATTGACTTTTTTTATTACATTGGATGCCATTTTGTCACATGAGAGGTTTGCCTCAAGAATAGATCCTAGGTATGTAATTTCCTTCTTACTTGTGACAATAATGTCACCCACTGCAACTGAGAAGTCGTCGGATTTGCTGAGATTATGTTTCGAACCGAAGACAATGGACTCTGTTTTACCCAGGTGTAATGATAATTTATTATCGGCGAGCCAGGTGCAGATTCTGCCGAGCTCGGAGCTGAGGGTTTTTTCAACCTGCAATCTGCTCCTGTCAGAGACCAGCAGGGCTGAGTCGTCCGCGAACAGGAACAAGTTGCAGTCACATGCTGATGACATGTCATTTGCATAAATTAGGAACAGTAACGGACCTAATATGCTTCATTGTGGAACACCACAGCTCACTGGGAGGGGGGGGGACAGAGTACCGTTTACCCAGTGGCGGGCCGTGCATTTCACACCTAGGCCTTCAGTGATGTCCTACACAGTCCTACCTGAATTATTCCACCTCTTAATACCATCATTATGACGCCATGGCTCTAGAAACTATACATTTAGACAGAAACGCAGTATAACCGGGCGTTGCATCACCTTAACATAGTCAAGTACAACAGAGTTATATTAATATTTCCGAAGCATTTATAATCAATATATCCGCATTTACAATTAAGAGTGTTAAACTACCAGCTTTAAGATCGCTTGGATACGGTCAAAACTTAAAAATAAAAGGGGCTTTTAAGGCATTAGTCTACAAAGTTTTATTAAGTCCACCAAACCAAGTTTGTTCACTAAACAGCGCATTGTCGCACCCAAAGCAGTTTCATTTAAGAAACGTGACGATAAAGACACAAACTATTCACTGAAAATAAAAGAAAACAAACAAATAATTTGCATTTGTTCATGAGGATATATTTGCGACAGTGGTGAAAGTGTATTCCTAGCACTGAATGTCCACTTTGATAAAGGTTAAACCAAAACAATTCAACAAGTCTCCTTGAGTACTTTTACTGCACAGCTGAGCCAGTGCGCCACACACATCTCTATATCTCTTGCAGAAGCATCAAACATTTATTTTTTATATATTTGTCATTTTAATTACATATATATTAATTCGTTAATATTGATTTAATATTAACGACATAAAATGACAAAAATATATTAAAATAAAATAAAAAATAAAATGCTTTGTACTCACTAAAACAACTGATTATTTGAATACAAAATCCATCCTCCTTTCTTTCCTCAAGAAGACTTCAATGACTCTGTTGTACAGTTTATCTGTGCGTTTCAGTTCCACCAATAAGTCATTTTCTATAGACATGAAGGCTAATGATGAAAGCCTAGTCTGTCCAGTAGAATTTCTGGCATAAGTTTTAATTCGCTTTAAGGCCGAGAATGACCGCTCGACAGAAGCAGTGGACACAGGGATAGTCACTGCCACACATGCCAATGTGTAAAGCTGCCCCATGCTCTCACTCAGATTTTTCTGCTTAAGGAAATCAAGGAGATCAATGGGACTTTTCCCTTCAAAATCAGTCATGGCATACATTACAGTCAGTTCTGTTTTTAGCCGGGACAGATCGAACAGTGTTCCGTGACTCTGTGTTAATTTGGCTAAGGCTGTATGCGGGAATTTTTTCCGGTAGGTCTGAAAGTGCTGGGGGTCCAGGAGGGAGAGAAACATTAGTTTTTCGTGGTCTTGAAACCTACTCCGTATCTGGCAAAGAATGTTGTCCAGAATATTGCTGTGGAGTTGTTGGTAGTATGCGCGAAGGTCTCCTTGTGCTGTACGTGGGCCTCTGCGTGCGCTCGGACCACTTGAGATGCGCGCTGTCTCCTCGTAGATCTGACGAAACTGGCACCTCTCTCGCTCAATTGTGTCACAAAACTCGTTCACCCTTGTCAGACAGAATTGTACATCCAATGTTTGTTTCTGTAGTATTCCAAAGAGCACATCTGAATGCTTAAAAATCCCATTGAATGTTTCAAGCAAAAAACAAAACTCAAAATCATCCAGACGTGCATTAAATCCATCAGCGCTAAGCATAGTATCCCCATCATACTCCTCATGATGTTCCAGTATGTGGTCAAACACCTCCTTTAGGGAAACTCTCTTCTCAAAGACTGCATTGACCAATCTCGATGTATATTGCCACCGCGTTGGTGCAACATTAGGAAGACGACGCTTGCAAATGTCATCCAGCAGTTGCGTGCGCTTAGGGGATCTGGAGAAAAAGGCTGCAAGGCCATTGAGGCTGGCAAAATAGACCTTGCATTCTTTTAGCTTTGAGGCCCCTTGAGTCAGTACTAAATTTAGTCGATGTGCATAGCAGTGAATGAATAAGGCCATAGGTGCCCTCTCCTTAACTTTAGCCTGCACCCCGTTTAGTCCAGATGCCATGACCGCTGCGCCATCATAACACTGTGCCACAACTTTATCCAGACTACATTCATATTCCTCCATGAAACGGAAAATAAGAGCGGCAATGTCATCAGCTCGCTTGCCGCTTGTAACATCTTCAAATCTGACAAACCGCTCCTTGACACCTGTGTCCGTCACATAACGCAGGACAAGTGCCAGTTGTGCTACATTACCCACGTCTGTCGTTTCGTCCACCATAACAGCGACAAAGGGTGCTTTTTTAATCTCCATTTTGATCTCTTCTCCCATCACTTCAGCAATAGCATAAATCAGGTCGTTTTGTATTTTGCCTGACGTCCCAGTAAACACTTTGTTTGTGGACAGGTGGTAATGCAAGTCTGTGTTGTTCTCAGCAAGCAAAGAAAGAAGCTCCACGTAGTTTCCTCTGTTTCTGGACTCGGCGCTTTCATCGTGTCCCCTAAATGAAAGTTCCTGTTTACCCAAAAACAGGACACAATCAATCAGTCTTTTCAATATTTCCCTATTTTTGTTCACCCTTTCGTTGTGGAGCTCCGTTTCCCGGCGCACTTGTTCGTTGAGCTGTAGATCCACTCGGGTGTCCCCAAAGGTTTTCAAAAGCACCATTGCTTGTAAGTGCCCAGCCGTGCTTTGGTGTCTCGTTGCTGCCTTGGTTAGACAACTCAAGTTTGCAAATCCAGTGTGGCTCCAAACACCAAATCGATCAGTTGCAAATAGCAGGCATTCCCAGCAGTACAATTTGCAGTGCCTCTCGGAGGCTGTGAGCCAGGGGTACCGCTCGTAGTTAGTGATTTGAAAGTGGCGGACAAACCCTTTCCCCCGCTGTGATAGGCTCGCTAGCGTCGGGGTTGGCCGTTCTCTTCTCACGATGTCTAGCTTTTCTTGAAAAGTTCGTCTTGAAAATGGCGTTGTAATTATATCTGCGACCAAATCGATCTCTTCTCCTCCTTCAGCCATTGTGGGTTGAAAAAAAACAGCTTGTAGAAATCTACACAAATTAGCTCGTTCAAATTCAAGTTCAGTTTGCTAGCTCTACATAGCTCTGCCTCTCAATAGTGCGTATCCAATCAAAAGACGTGCACGTGCTAACGTCATCGTACGCCTGCTAGCTGGCCCGTTGTCGCCAACTCAAAATCTGATTGGTTAACGCCACAGTTTTGTTTCCGTTCACTTTAATCTACAGGCGCCCGCACTGTTGATTCTGAAGGCCTAAGGGCAGATTTCTTGGACCCTGGCAACACATTATGGCTGAAATATGATTGGATAAAAGCTCTAACATAAAGGCCAACCCTCCAAATCTCGTTCTGAGGCTGGAAGCAGCGCAACCAAGAGGAAAGCTATGAAATGAAGAGAATAGACTACAGGGAATAATTTAATACATATTTGTGGAAAAAATATATAAAAATTTAATTTATATTCTGATGATGTTTAGGCCAGCAGAGAAGGCCTTGCTGGCCCTGACGGCCCACCACTGCGTTTACCTCCACCATCTGTTCTCTCCCCTCCAGGTAGGATTGCATCCAGCTCACCGATAGTTTATCAAAACCAATTGCTTTTAGCTTGTCAATCAGAATGGGGTGATTGAGAGTGTCGAAAGCCTTTTGCAGGTCCAGCATCACCATGCCGCAGTATTTGCCCTCGTCCACCTCAACGTTTTCGCAGTAAAAGTCCCAAGATAGCTCCTGGTGCAATAAAATGTTCCTTTGCAGTGTTTTACTATTATGTCTGATGTTTCTCTATTAATATTGCTGCTGCATTAATGTGTATGTTGCATCATGTTACTGCTGTAGATGTGTTTCCGAGCCGCTCCGATTACAACGAGAGTTACAACGAGAACGTGACGTCATATTTACATTAGACGGATCCTTTCTAGCCATAACCGAGGATCTTGCCTACGTCTGTTTCCGGTATTGTTTTTGATGGATGTATTTTGTTATACACACATTCCTTCACATTTAAATTAAAATGTACATTAAAGTATTTCGTGAGGCTTTCTAAAATGTTTTAAAATATAACTACGGTTCGAGTTGAAGAGTTTATAAATTAACATGAACCGAAGCTGTTGCCTGGTAACGCAATCGTGCAACGTCACGTCCGTTAATTCCACATCCACACACATCGATTTAATAAATGAATGTAGCTTTTGTATCTGCTAAAAGAGGTGCCGACCAGCTGGGGCAACAAGAAAATTGGCGAAATTGAGTGTGACTATTACAAATTAAATCATTATTATATTAATATTGATAATAATAACAACCGACCGTCGGGGTAGCATTTGCTTGGCATTTCCGGGTATATCTCCACTGGTTGGGCCACGTTAACAATGCTGTGTAATTGTCACGTTTGAAGGGACGAAATCGTGACAGCTTCACGTCTCCCATCATGGTAAATCGTCAGATGTTCACGTCTTGCCGTGATACCGGGTTGTGCTGACCATGTCCATGCCTTTATGACAACAGTGTACCAATCTTCTGATGGCTACTTCCAGCAGGATAACTCACCGTGTCACAAAGCTCAAATATTCTCCAACTGGTTTCTTGAACATGACAATGAATTTTACTCAAATGTCACAGTCCACAGTCATCAGATCCAAATCCTACAGTGCACCATTGGGATGTGGTGAACCAGAGATTTGCGTCATGGATGTGCAGCCGACAAATCTGCAGCAACTGCGTGATGCGATCAGGTCAATATTGAGCAAAATCTCTGAGGAATGCTTCCAGTACCTTGTTTAATCTATGCCATGAAGACTTAATGCAGTTCTGAAAGCAGATGGGGGTCCAACCCATCCTAGCAAGGTGTACCTAATTAAGTGGCTCGTGAGTGTATTACTTAGCTCAATTTTTATTGTTAGTGTGTGTCTGTAGGAGTAAAGTCTAGACACATTCTTTGGATGTAAGCATTGGCTAATTAAACAGATCATGATTAAATGACATGATGATAATAAGGGTGATCACCAAAACCTTATACCAGGGGTGGGGAACCTCCGGCCCTCGAGGTAACTCGGATCTGAAGGTGACTGATAACTGCTAATGGCATTTAGTTGAATACCAGACATAGTAAATGCAAAGTAGGATCATATAAAAAAAAGGTAATAAACAAGCCATTCAATCGTAATACTCGTTTTAATACGTTGACATGCATACAACACAATAGACTTGTTAAGTCCTGTTCGTTGTCCTGTTTGTTGTCCTCATCACCGTCCTGTTAGTTGTCCTCATCACCGTCCTCATCACCGTCTTGTTCGTTGTCCTCATCACCGTCCTGTTCGTCGTCCTCATTACCGTCTTCAATGTCTTCCTCCATCATGAGAAAAGACGAGTCCGAGCCAATACAGCTGTAGGTGCTGGTGACTCTGCTCAGTTTCTGCTCCAGAAGATATTGATGGTGTAAAATACAGCAGTGCAGTCCCCTGTATCCCTCTTCTGTTATATCGCTTGGAGGAACTAAAATAAAAAGACAAAATGACAGTCTATGTAAGGCAACTTTTAATTAGCATTGATGTTGGTTCCATATAAGCAATTTTAATGTTTAACTCCGAGGCTGTATATTAGCTAAAAAGATTTGTGATTCAGAAAAAATGCAATCATTACAGATGCTATTCAGTGATAGACATTTGACACTGGGAGGGGGGCAGTGGCAAATGTTATAAATCGGTATTTGTGGAACATACTTTGGTTCCTGATGTTGTCTTTTGTCTGATGAAGGACGTGGTCCAGTGCCTGCCTCAGATTTTGGCAATGCTGGGTCATCTCCTTCACAATGATGACTTTCTCCTCTTCCATACGCCTGACCAGCATAACCTGGTCAAAAAGTCACCTCTTTGTGCGCAGGTTCACCACTATAATGGAAAAAACACAAAATATAACAACCACAATGGTAAGGCTAATAAAACAAAAAATATCAGTTTGTATTCAATCTTTTTAACTTAAATTGACCAAAACCTTAAAATCTGGTAAAAAAAAAATCAACCTCGCCGCTTGCTGAATTTTTTCAATTCTGTCTATGTTGGCAGAATTACATTCAGTATGTCTTGAGATTCAACATTAGTATGCAGTTCAGGGTGGTCAGGAAGGGTTTTACTGTTTCCATAGATGTGCCTGTCCCAGTGAGACTAGACTATTAAGACTTGATAGGGCAACATCATACAGACATTTCAATATAATTATTTCAAAATGATTTGTTGTGATCATGATGATTTGTGACACCTATGTTGACAGCTCTGTGTTACATTGGTGATTGTATTCTAGTACTTCAACTGAATTTATGGAATATCTAGGGCAAACAAAAACAAGTTGTTTCTTACCATCTCCTTGCGCCTCCCAGGGCAGAATGACATCCTCAGACAGACTGCATGCTGCTTCTGTATGGAATCAAATTAGGGTCAATAATATTCACAAATTATTTCACAGTCTGCAGTTGTATATCACCTGTTGTGCGCATGTGAAAAGATTTTGTGCACACAGATATAATTTGCTCGTGTAAAAACATGTTGCAGCTGTAGAAATATTTTGTGCGTGTGTGAAAAGTTTTTGCGGATATAATTTGCACGTGTAAAAAAGTTTTGCAGGTGTAGAAATATTTTGTGCAAGGATATTTACAACAGTGAGGTTTCACAAAGTCTGAGATACGGACACACAAATTTCCTATCTGTGTGTGCGAACCTGAAGTTACAAGCTACAAGCTGCTATTTACGAGTACGAATTTTGACCCTGTTTTTACGCCTGAGTATGCTAGCCAATCAGCACGTTGCCCACTGACCATCCAATCATAGGACACAAGGTTCTAACGCGTTCGTTTTGCTGACCTGCGCCACTTGGAGCGTGCTTGCGGGAGTCAACATGGAGGAGTCCGAGGCGAACTCTTGTGGGACACAGGTGGGTTAATTACATGCTACCACGGAGCATGCCACTACAGTTTTAATTAACTAACGTTACATCGTAATTAACTAAATATATCAAGACAGCTGTGCGTGCATCCCGGAGTTACTTAAATTGTATATTTAACGCTAGCTAGTTGATGTGGTCTTTGCTAATACTACTTTGTGCCACCCTCCTTTTTTGGGCTCAGTACTATCCCAACAAAGTATTTCCATTTACCTATATATAAAACAACATGGTAAAGCAGTAAAATACAGCTCATCTTTAAAAACGCAAATGTCATTTATTTGATGTATTTCCACAACCTCTTGTTGTCTTTGAATGCAGCCTCTCCATCCCAACTCGAACAGCTGACAAAGTTCTGGGTAGGGTGGGAAATCCCTACAGACACCTTGAAGGTCCGAGTTGTGAAGGGGGCGTACCTGAAGTCTTCCACATGTTTTGGCACATTGCATGTACCTGGGCACTTCCAAAACTATGAGGACTTTTCCAAGCATGTGGAGAGCTGCATTGCAACCTATGTTACAGGCTTTGGTCTAGTTTAGATACTGCTCATCAGTATGATTCTGTTGCAAAAAAAACATCGTTTCAGTGTTATGGAGCTTCTGCTTTTGCTCATTGGTGTAAAAAGGGATTTTGTCTTTGGTATTCTTTCACCTGAAAAGAGATCTCCATTTTAAGAATATCGACTCACAGAAACGAAACCTTTTGAGATTATTACTACTTCATTTGTTCCAGTGGTCAGCTCAAAATTGAACTTGAACATGACATTTTGTGACAGATACTATAACCTTTGCCTGGTACTCTTTTTGTACTGCATTTTGTTGGAAGGGCTGTTTGGATTGTGCCATATGTAGTTCTGGCACCTGGTTCAGGTAGTTGTAACCAATGGCATCATTCATTCTGTTAATAGAGTCAATATTTTGAAAATGGTCTATTACAGTACTTGTTATTGCTGATGTATTTACTTGAATCCTACAGCTCTTGTATCCAAAGATTCTAAGAAATAAACCATTGACCAGTGACTTTGGATGTTTGCCTCATTTCAATTTACCCACATTTTTCACAACAATCAAAATTTGAATTATTATATTATATACCTTAAAATGTTCTGCGGCTAACAAAGTAATTTCCATTCATAAACCACAGAACTGATAATTTGCTGTGTAAACATTTCCCCGGGGACTATTTTGAATGCAGGTTGAAGTCTCTGAAAATGATTTTTTCAAGTCGTAGCGGAATGAACAGAAGTCAATGTCAGGATGAAAGGTAGGGACATTATTGTGAGTTCTAAAATAGAACATTATACTACTACTGTAGTATCTTTCATGTAACAAGGAACTGCATTAGCTAGTGGAAAGCCATGTTATTCTAAGAGTAACATTTCAGGTTACTACAAATAAAGTAGGCCTCTAAAATTGAAATACATTTATTTTCCTTTTCAAAATGAGAATATAACAGTCATGCCCTATATATATATATATATATATATATATATATATATATATTCCATCATCCCTCTACCCAACCACCCCCACAAAAGTACCACGTATCTCCAGATGTGTTGGTGTTGAATGTTTGTGATCAACTGAAGGATGAAGTGTTACTTAAATTCTTCTTCAGCTAAATAAACTCTTTAAAAAGCCTCTTGGATCAGCTTGAAAAGTAGTCGTCACAAAGCTGAAAACAGGCTGTTTTTCTGACTTTGTAGAGATACGTGGTTTTCACAGGACAGAGACAAAGATACAAACACATGATGATCTTATAGAATATGATGCATTGATGGAGATTAAACTAGCCAACAGGATATAAAGGATTTATATGCAACTAATTACTGAATACTTCTTCCACTGCTGAAAGTTAGTATGCATTGTGCCTTATGCTTCCTGACTTGATTCAAGGACACCCTCTATGTAGTGAACTACAGCACTATAGATGTCTGCCCCAAAACACAATGAAGGAGCAGTAGGATTAAAAAGTTGATTCAGTCCTTCCAGTTCTTCGATGCCCAGGGGAGATGCCAGTTCAGGAACCTGTACTCCAATTTGATCCATGTCTGCAATTTCCACATCTGGAAAATGGATCCCCTGAAATAAAAAAGTAATCGGGTTTGTTAAAAATAATTACACGGGATGACACCCTAAAACAGTGGTCAGGAACCTTTTCTAGAAATCATTTGGCTCCCTACAAATACAAATTCTAAATTACTAATACAGTCCATTATTTATTATTAAATGATTTCCACCCCACTGATTAAATTGTTGTTTTGTCAATCTTGACATGAACACTAAACTAGATTTCAATCACTTGACATGCATTACTGAACTGTAATTTATTAAGCCATTTATTTAGTTTAAATGTTATCCTTGTACAGACTAAATAGACTAGTGCACTGCATATTCATTGCAGTTTTCAGGTGTTAATTTACCAGTGAAAGAAGTCAGCATCTTTTTTTCCTGCAATATTCTTTTTGAGGCCTACAAATTCAAAGAAAAATAAAATGAAAACAACTACAACAGTAGTTGTTTTCATTAGTTTTACATTTTTCGGATTGTGGCCTATGTCTTTGTATATCAACAAAACTATTCTATGCAACTGAAACTCAATGTTACATTGTGTTGCATAGCCCATTGTTGGCTTTGACACAAATTGTAATTCTGCTGTAGCCTGATTATGCATATGGTTATTGCTGTGTACTATTGGAAGATGCCTGGTAAAGTGAAACACAGTGGTCCTGGTAGGCTAAATTCCAGTTCCCGTGTGTTGCATTTTCATTATAATATTAAGAACAGTGTAAGGATTTTGTCAAATAAACATATAACCAAATACTAACATTGTTATGACTTCTAAAAGAAAGCAAGGTGTGCTAACATTGGCTTCCTCCACAATGGTGAATAAAACACAGAACTACAAAACAGTTTTTCCCCTTTACCTCAAAGTTGTCAGGAGGGCTGACAGGGCTCTGACTCTTCCCGATTTCCCACAGCTGGTTAGGAGTGAGGTTACGTTCTGTTCGGAGTGAATGGTTATTCCAGCCATCTGTGAATGTGTCAAGATCTTCCTGAATTCGGGGCAGAAAGACATACTGAGCACAGAAAAGGTGTGTGCAATTTGCTGGGTCGAGCAGGCCATCCTCCTCTAGGCTGTGGAGCAGATCGTAATAAATACTTGACACGACATTCCACACGTCACGCCACAGGCGCTCTATCCTGAAAGACAGTTGACAAAAATAAATGAATAAATGCAGTCCGTAAACAATTATCACACCTTTACGTTGCAAAAAATGCAAATAGTAACTCAATGGATTTTCCCCCATCCCTAATAACACTAATATGTACATTAATCTCAGCAACAACTTTTAGCACCATAATTAATGGCAGTACGTCACTATTAAGCGATACACTAGCAAAAGATATTTTGACCAAAGAAAGCTTTATGACAGAAGCTATAACCATACACTGATATTACCTTTGATTATGAACACTTTTCCCTGAGATGAAGCTTCCCCTGCCGCACCCACGAACGTCAAACATATGTCTGGCAATGTCCACATTTTCCACACCTTGGTCTCCTCTGACCCTTGACATGTACAACCATACAGATACCATGTTAATTAATTTGACAATGTGACATTTGAATATCTGTACTCTTAGAGCTGGCTGTATCTCCAGTTTTCTAAGTACAGCTATAGCCATTTAACAAGCTTCACTATTGGCTACTGGCTAATCCCCCAGGGAACCAGCAGTTTTAAAGATTTTGTTACCACAGAAACAAGAGGTTTTAGTATGAGACTGAAACATTCTTTATGGGCACATCACTGGAAAGACCTACACATAATATTGGGAATATGTCATGAGGTCATGTAAAGTCATATAAACAAGGAATGAATAATCCAATCTCATTCTAAGGCCATCCCCATAAGTGTCATCACTGGTAAAGTGTTGTTTCAGAAATGACATATAGGGGGTGCTAGGGCTTCCTGGGCCTTTGCTTAATAGGCACTATATCCCCAACTATCAATTTACAACTTTTCTTGTAAAACTTAGTGAAAAATCTGTTGATCATGTAGGCCTATAGACCTTTTTGAAAAGCAGCCATTTTGACATAAAATAGTAGGGTAAACACAGGTGTTACCAGTGATACTAATTAATGTTCTGTTCCATTCAGATCAAACAGTCAGGGTGCTGCTATTGTGCATGTTGGCTCACTGGAAAGGCTCTACTGCACTAAATAGAATGGAACCTTAATCAACTTAATTAATTTAACCTGTATTTACCTGCTAGTTCATGTCAATACGGCTGCCGTGACAAAAGTCTACCTTATTTTTATAAAATGGCCTAGACTGATACAAATCAGTGTTCTTTTAACTGTATCAAGTGCACCTGACATTTTTCTTCATATTCAGTATTTCCAATAATCCAATGTTTACATGTAAAAAAAACACACACAAAACAAGAAATAGCCTGTTACCTGGATGGAAATCCGTGTTTGTCCACAGCCTCAAGGAAGAACTGCAGAGCTGTTGAAGCCGCCTTGTTGTTATTGGCTACTTGGAAAAAGTAAGCACCACAGAAACACAGTACTCAAATAACCTATTAATGAATTAAATACTGACCCCATACTGTATGTGCGTGATAATTAACTTTAAAAAATGGCATTTAATATCAATTCACTTTTGGTCAATTGTAAAATAAACTCCAGGAAGCACTAACCTTTCTTGAAAATCCATCAATTCCACCAAATATTACCATACCATATCTGCAAAATAAAAAGGTATTAATTGCTTGATGTATCCACACCACATCTTGTCCCACCAAGTCCTTTGATGATTGAAATAATCTTCGTGTCCATCGCCAGACCCCTTTTAGTGGTGTTGTGCTGAATAACATGATGTGGTCGGCGCCTACATAAGATGACCCGCACAATGTATAGTGAAATGTTTATCTTTGGCTACAATACTGCTTGTGTTTACATTATATAAAACATAGCTGAGGAAGAGCATTTATTGTTATAAATATGTTATTTGTGTCCTAAATATTGCTGATAGGTCTTTTAAATGAATGAAGTAAGGCTAATTTTGGCCTGAACTCGAGTAGTGAGGCATGTGTTTCAGGTTAAAGCTTTTGAAGTTCTGCCCTTTTCATGCAAAAAAGTATAATGCATGGACTGTAGAGTATATGAAAAAAATATAGAATTATATTTAAACAAATAAAATAATTAATACATAAATCAATCATATACTGTAGAGTATATGATTGATTGATTTTTAAGAAAACATGAATCGCTCATCGTCTATTGCAGCGGGTTGTAAGGAGCATTTGTGTTGAGTAGGCCTTACAGTTATTTATGATTGATTATGAAGATCGTATGGTTAGCCCACTTTACCGTTCCTTTTCGGTTCACTTGCTTTATTTTCCAGCTGACGTGAACACAAGTCGGATTGGAAACTGAACCTTTTCGACCTTTGGCTAACTAACGTTACGTTACCTTCCTCTCCATATTAAATGCCCGGGGAATTATGTCAGTAAGCGCCCGACAAGTGTTGCATTAATTTCTTTAACATTAACGTTACTCATTCAAACGGCACAACAACAACAAACGTTAATTTAGCCAACATACTGTAGCTAGCTAAGACAATAGCAAAGACCACATCAACTAGCTAGCGTTAAATATACAATTTAAGTAACTCAGGGATGCACGCACAGCTGTCTTGATATATTTAGTTAATTACGATGTAACGTTAGTTAATTAAAACTGTGGTGGCATGTTCCGTGGTAGCATGTAATTAACCCACCTGTGTCCCACAAGAGTTCGCCTCGGGCTCCTCCATGTTGACTCCCGCAAGCACTCTCCAAGTGGCGCAGGTCAGCAAAACGAACGCGTTAGAACCTTGTGTCCTATGATTGGATGGTCAGTGGGCTACGTGCTGATTGGCTAGTCAGTGGGCAACGTGCTGATTGGCTAGCATACTCAGGCGTAAAAACAGGGTCAAAATTTGTACTCGTAAATAGCAGCTTGTAACTTCAGGTTCGCACACACAGATAGGACATTTGTGTGTCCGTATCTCAGACTTTGTGAAACCTCACTGTTGTAAATATCCTTGCACAAAATATTTCTACACCTGCAAAACTTTTTTACACGTGCAAATTATATCTGCAAAACCTTTTCACACACGCACAAAATATTTCTACAGCTGCAAAATGTTTTTACACGAGCAAATTATATCTGCGTGCACAAAACTTTTTTACACATGCACAAAATATTTTCACATGCACACAACAGGTGATATACAACTGCAGACTATGAAATAATTTGTGAATATTATTGACCCTAATTTGATTCCATACTTCTGTGTCAATTTTCTCTGAACAGGCATCAATGGTGTTGTACTGCAGTATCCTCTCTCTGAGTTTCTTCTTGAGCTCTGTCAGTCTTCTCCGTTTGCGTTGCCTTGTTTGGTTGCTGTCTGTAAAGTAAAACAAAATACAAATAAACTAATATTAATAATACAAACAACAAGAAACAAATATTGTTTCTAGATAACGTAATAATAAATACCATTTTGTCGATAGAGGTCGTGTTTCTTTCTTGAGAGGGAATAAATAATTTCATCTATTTCTCTCTGGAGCTCCTCTTGGCTACTCTGGGCTCCATGTTTCTCTTGAAAACAGAAACAACAAGGTGTAATCATAAAACATGAAGCCAAATGTTTGGAAATATGGAACCAAATCTATACCACAGTGATCATATAACATACCAGTGGCTGCCCATTGCTTGACCTCCAACACCCACTGCTCCGTGTCCTCCAGGGAGATGTTCAGCTCTTGCTTGAGACTCTCAAGATTGTCCACTTCAGTTTGTGCTCTCTGTGTAGTCTGGTTAGAATGTTTAAAAGGAAAAAGTGAATATGCGTTCCAGTTGGTTGAGAAGGTTGTTTTTTACTGAATTCCTTTATGCACATTAACTGACCAGACAACAACATGAAATGCTAAACACCTTCTCTTCAAGGTTGGCAAGTATCACCTTAGTTTCCCTTTTTTTTCAAGATCAAGCAGGATTAACATTATTATTATTATTATTATTATTATTATTATTATTATTATTATCCAGAAATTCAGATGAATCAACCTATAGTGCTTTATTAAAAACAAACAGAACAGAGACTCTCTTGGCAGAATAGTGTGCCATGGCAGCACCATCATAATGAAATGATTGCAGAATACATTCAATTCAACAACATGTAGCTAAGGATGGTGTTAAATTACTACAACAAGAAACTCGGATATTCTTAATATACATTTTGAAATGCAGCATGGACGTCTTACTTTGACAAATCTCTTTGAGAGTGTCTTGTGGAGATTCTCCACCTTCCTGTGGTTCCATTGCATAGCCAGCACGGTTATCATATCTGCTCTAGCTGTAAACACAAAAACATGAAAATTCATATGAGCTTTACAATGTGGCACTACTTAAAACTATTTGTTTTCCTCTACCAACCTGATTTGGTCATGTATTTTGTTGTCAGAGCTGCCCTTGAGAGGAAGCTGTTAACCTGTTCCACTTCCTCGCCGACAGTATTTCCAGCACCTTCCTGGCTTCTGCCACCCCACTTCACCTGCTCAGAATCATAAACAATGAGATCTAGCTATTTAGTTCAATATTATAATTTCTTGTACTGTACATCTTTAGTTATCATCAGTGTCAGGAGCAATTTCAGAAAGTTAAAATGTTCTGATATTGAATTATGCTTTGAACTACAATGTCACAACTGCAGTTATTTGAAGCTCTGTTCATTCATTATTTCTACAGTGCGGATATATTTACTAAAATAAACATAATGGGTTTTGGAAGCCTATCCTTGTGACAGTCTGTTTTGTAACAATTTTGTCAACATTTGTAACTATTACAATTATTCCACAGGCTTGAATAGAATATACTACATGATATTCTTATGTGCACTACAATTTCTAAAACATTTGAATCTAGTGACACAAATGTTTAACTTGCATACTGTACCTCGCATTTGCCTGTGTGGGCCTTGGCGTGCATTACAGAGAGAAAAGGTTTCATCTCTGTAAGTGGTTGGAGCTCAGGCAACTTTGCTGCCATCTTCTCCAAATAAGGCCAGTACCTGTAATGACAAAATCAATTAGCTTTTCCAGTTGCATGATGGCATAATAGTAAAAAGATAAACCAGGTCCTTAAAATTACCAGTACAATCCTTGTCACCAACATCAGCATTTATCCAAATGAATGCTTTTTTTGCTTAACATCTACTGGATGTTCAAGAATTAAATAGATAACACGTTTCCCACAAACACTTCCAATTTTGCAATAGTTATAACTACCTGCAGGCAACATCCATACAAAAGAATGTTGCATTCGCAACTTCAGCCAGCTCCTTCTGCAGGAACATTGGGTAGGCATATATTTCACCACGGTAGTGATTTAGGCCTTGTAGCAAGATGCCATGTCTGCACACAGCTATTTGCAGGCCTTCCTCATCCACCTTGGCCCTGGACTTGTGTGAGGTTTCTCTGCAAGCTGTGAAAGTTGCCGGTCCACAAACATCACGACCACTTTTCTGAAATAGACACAATCTGTTACATTTAACCCTGTGCTAAGAAAAATAAATAAAGGTTAGGGGATTGAATAGATTCTTACAATCGTCATCTGGCTCCTGATTTTGTCGACAAAGGCAGACACTTTACTGTCCTGGGCAATGAACAGTCCATCAAATAGAGACGGTTCATCTGTCCTGCGAAATTCGAGAAAGAAATTGTAAGCAACATTATCATACATACATAAGTTTGATTGTGTCTTCTATTTAAATGTGGCCAATTTGCTTTTGCCATAACATTTTCATAAATGTGGAAAAGGTCTTTGTGAATTTGATCTGTAATTCTGTGTAAAGTCTTTTGCCACCATTATTTAACATTAGTGAAAAGTTTACTGACTTCTTGTAAAAAGGTAAAAATAAAAGTACATCCTTTATATTGATGGGCATGGAATAGGGCAGAGGAAGGCATAGAAAAAGGTTCCTGGGCAATTTAATACATTTTTCATGAAGCGATTATATCCAAAACTGGTTCTTAGCTCCAACATATCCAACTAACGTCAACCATTTAACATTTTAAAGTTGAGTTAACTTTACAGGCGTCATATACAATAATGTTTATGAATTGGATTTATATAATTATGTGTAATTTCAAACCAACTATTGTTTTCTGATGGTCTACAAACTTTGGAAAAAGAAATTGCAGAGTCGGGGAAAGTTAAACATTTCAGCAAAGACATTCAGCTTAGTCAATAAAACAACAACTAAAATGAGAATATGATTTCACTGACCCTCTGGACTTCTTGAAGCGATAATGCTTTCTATTGCCATCTACAGCAATAGCCAGCATGTCAGGTGTGCATGCTGGGCATTTAAAGGGCTCCACCAGGCATAGATCTTCTTGTCTGTAATTACAGAAGGCAAACTCCCGAAAGACTCTGTGGAAGGTATCGCTACAGATTCTGCCTGTCTGGAAACAAGAATGGTATTCATTTGGTTAATTAAAAGTTTGGTATTCAAAAATCTTGAAAACCACATTTTATTCTTACCCTTCCTGTGGAAAACGATCGATGTTCAAGCATTTTTATAAATACTTGCTGGGATAATGCTGGGCTGGCCAATTTCATTTGCTCGAATGATGTGAACACATCAAACTTAAAAATAATTTTGCAGCTGTCGGTTGCTGGCCAGTATTTGTATCCCAGCAAGTCACCTATGCTCGGGGACCATTTGGCGGAACAAATTGGACAGCACACAGAAGGCAGACGAACGTTGTATGGACCTGAGAAAAAATATAAATGTGCAATTTGACAGCTATCTATGCAATGTAGGACAAAAGTATAATAGTAATCCTGTATTTCTGCTTGATCGTCTTCTGGTGGCAACAAACCATTGATAGTCACCAACACGGTCTGCTTTCCTGGGATGATGGTGAAATCTTGGCTTGGACCACAGGAGCAGATTTGGGATGGTGGAGGAATTGGAAGCAGACACACTGCAGCAAAGACAATTTCAGAGATTCATATGCATGTTAGGACATGTTAGGACATGTAGTCAATACAAATTGAGACATTTTAACAGTTAAAGCAAACTTCCGACATGGTGAAAATGATGCCGCTGTATATAGTGCACATTAGGAAACCATGGTAAGGGAATATGTAATACATTATTTGAACCCACCTTGTTCACAGAGTCCATATTGGCCACTTTCATCCACAACCACTAAGGATGTGGGAGGAATAGGTCTGTAAAACCCATCAAACATGGCTTCCCTGTCATGGAAGACATGTTTACCATGGATAATAGGGTCACATGCCGGACAAAGAAAGGGAGTTCCTGGTGGAACACAGTCCAAGCACCGGACCACAGCATCAGTAGTTTTGCATTGGAGACAGGAACGTGTAGTGACAATCTCTGCAGCCAATTTCAAATTAAGGAGCTCTGGCATTGCAGCTCTGAATTTTTGTTCACGTTTCAACTGTCTCTGGGTCCATGTTGATGCAGTGGGTGTTTCTTCTGATGATGCAGGGACAGTGAGAGAACCCAACAGGTTTCTCAGTGTCTGAAGATGTTGATCTAAAATAACAAAATATAAAACAAATCATGGAATTTAGTTTAATTAAAAAAAGATATTCCATACATGGCTTTTCACTTTACAATGTATCATGAACAAAGCTATTACATACTACAAACAATTACCTACATTTCAAGTTGAAGGATAATTTAAGAATTCATTGTGCATACCAAGACTTGGGACCTGTAGAGGAATCTCATGTGTCTCCTCGACCTCTGGGGACTCCTGCGAGCTGGAAGGTTTAACTGCATAAAACAAAGTACGATGATATGGGAAACATTATTGAGGACCGACCAACGACATTAAAACTTAATGAAACACTAGAACTAGATTATATTTTACAGACCAGATCGATTCTTATTCCAATGTTGGGCTATAATGTTCCCATCCAGGTCCCTCTTCCTCCAGGAAACATTTGATCCTTGCGTTATTTTCTTTGGTATCTTCGGTTTCTTTGGTATCTTAATATATAAATATATAAAAGAGATTATATATTTCACTTAATTGTTGCACACACATCTTTGTAATGTGTGTGTCTTTAATCATTTGAGTAAATGTTATAATACATATTTGGATAATGTTGTACTTGCCTTATTTGCCAACTCATCTGCGAGGGCATTCCCTATCTCTAGCCATTCATTCAGTTGCTTGGATGCCATTTTTAAGTGAGGATAAAAAGGGCAACAACAAACAAAGGATGAACTGACATACAGGGAGGGAGAAAAACAAAACAAAAGACAAGAAAACGAGAGGGGTGAAAGAGAGTAGGAAGAGGAATATGGCTCTGAAAAGAACCGTTGATTTTTTTATGATAATAGGCTACTTCAAATAATTGAATTGATAGATGACCTGAAAAAAAAAAACAGATGAACTCAGATTAGCTGTGCTACCACGTAATTTAATTGTTGCTTCATAAATAAGCATTTGCCAAAATAAAACTACAGACACCAAAATCAATCAAGTCCCAGGTAAATCAGTAATTACAGGGAAATATATTTCTCTTTTTAACTAGATGTGATGCTTTCACAAAACTTAAGTTGAATTAGCGAATGTTTAAAGTAGTAAAACAACTATGACCTGATGATATTCAAGTGTTGAACTTACCCTAACTATCATTAATGCAACATGTTAGGTGACATTTAGAAGAAAAAAAAAGTGTGTGCGCATTATGAAAAGCGCCATGTAAATGTCAACTATTATTATTATTATTATTAAAATGCCATTTCCTTTCGCATTGTTTACGGTCATATCATGTCCTGGTCTGGTTAGCTGAATATACATACTTTTGCCATTGTTATGTGTTATGTCACGTGCTACCAAGGGTTTTGTTTTTAGGCAAGATTTTAGCTCCTTTTGTGCGAAGGAGAAAACTCTCCCTCCAACTTGTTGTAGACGAACCTTCTTATATTGCAATACATATCCGTTAGCGCATATAAGCTAAGCGCTAAGCGCTAACCTTTACAGCCATGCTATTGCTAACAACAAGCATTCGCCTATACTGCCTATGCCACGGGCCAGCCCTAAAACGTAAAACTGAAATATCGTGGTTAAACATGATTAGTAGAAAAGACAGGATTAATTAAAAGCGTAAACAAATCAAATGAAATACAGAAATCAGATTTACCACTTGTAAAGCTCTGACGCTCTTTAACAATTCTTCTTCTTCTTCTTCATCTTCATCTTCTTGGCTCGTCGCACTTTTATTGATGCGCAAGGTTAAAGTTCACGGGATTACGATCGTGACAAAACGTGACAAAAGGTCGTAATAAACTGCTGCTAGAAATTAATAGGGGGAAAGCTATGTGGCTATGGGTCGTAATATCGTGATCAACACTTCTTAAACAATCGACCTATTTGGTCGTTTTTTGTAGGAGGACAGGCTGTGTGATTATGTTGATTATTACCTGTCTGTATAATGTTGCAGCTCAGCTGATTTTGGATTGATGGCAAAGGGAGAGTGAAAACACAAGGTAAGTTTAATACTACTGTTTTATATAAGTAAGCATACTAAACATGTATTCTATCACTGTATTATATAAGTAATTGTGTTAGTAACCTACTGTATGGCAGGTGGAGGGGCAGTGATGTTACAGGTGGAGGAGCAAAACTGCAAGACTGCAAACTCACAAGACAGAGAAATCAAAGTTTGTTCTTCAGAGAAGAGGTTGATTTCAGTTCAATTTTTTATTTCATATTTTCTAAAGATGTGGAAATGGCAACAAAAAAAAAACTTGAGAGCTGTAACCAAGATAACTGTAAAAACATGAGTAGAGAGCCACCAAGGTTTTTCAAGTCCCTCTCTTACTCCATTTTGCCAACCCAAACTTCCAGGTACATGACTGGACACCTTGCTTGTTTTTGTTGTTTGCGCTCCTCTGGCTGGGTGCTTGCAGGTGGAGGGCACTGATGTTGGCAGGTGGAGGGGCAGTGATGTTACGGGTGGAGGGGCAGTGATGTTAGCTGTTACACACCAGGCTCAAACTTAACATATTGCATCCTTCTTTGCAGTGTCCTTATTCGTGGAAGGGGAATCTGCAATTCCTGCAGAGTTTTGTAACCCGTTGGTCCGCACGCAAAGCGAATTTTTAAAGCCTTCTTAATTGTCTCATTTCTCCATTTCATCCCCTTTGTGGTGAGTCTGCCTAATGCCTTAAGTTGGTCTTTTGAAAACGTTTTCTTATATTTCTTGTCCCTAATTTTCATTGTTTTCTTGAGAGCTGCATTTTCCTTCCGGATTTTTCTTAGTGCAGCCTTTGCTTTTTTGGTGATTCCTTCTTGGCTCTTTAATTTTCTTTAATAGATCTGTTTGACTGGCTGCTGGTTCCCTTGTATGCTGACTGGCTGCTGGTTCTCTCGTATGCTGACTGGCTGCTGGCTGAGTGGGTGGTGTCCGCCCTTCCTGTCTCTCCTCACTAGCCATGTCCTCTATTCACCCTCACTTTCCTTTCTCACAGTCTCCTCATCCCTTCATCCCTCAATCTTTGAGACTAATGTAAGTAGAAGACATGGCACTGTACATTTTCGAACATTTAAAATATTATACCACTTAAAAATAAGAAATATTACTTTTGTTACTAAGAGTTCATACTTATTATACCTGTGTCACCTTTCACACTAGCTGTGATCATGAGCTATGGGGTGAATCGTGGTGCAGGGGCCCTTCTCTTTTTGACCACATGTGTAAGCTTGTCACTCAGAGTAACCTACAGTTAATTTAGCTGCTGGAGAAGAAATATCAGGGGGGAGGGGGGAGAGAGCTGTGGTTGATGGGCCATTAGTTGTGTAAATACACAGCTGAGACCTGCCGTTTCATTCAGACTGTTTAAAAAACGGTAACAACGGACTATTTTTCAGATCAGGATCCCTCCGCTACGCTTTGGGATCCTGATCTGCCGACGAGGCTCCATTAAAATATAAAGATTTTTAGTGAATTACTGAGTTTAGGCACGTTAATAACGTTTTAATGAAGTTGAATACAGTATATTCATATTTGTCAGTGATTTCATGTCATTTCATGTAGATCTGCAATACAAATATTTTTGGGGTATGGGGGGGTCTGGGACCCGGAGTAATCTGCGGCCGTGAGCTGTTATGTGCCATCATGACACGCATGGTGTTCTTTTTTATATATTATAAGGAAGTGCGAGCTGGGTGCTCGAGTCTTCCTGCCTGTCGGCTCTGCTCTCATGGATGTATAGGCTCTGCTGCTCCGAGATGATGGTCTAGCTTCAGCAGCTACATTACCTACGGGTGCGTTCGTTAATATTAACTGTACGTCCGGAGTCACTGTGTCACAGACTGGACCGCTGGTGAACAGCTGTTAGAACGGGCGTTCAGGTGTTCAGAGCAGAGCTCCCTGTCGGAGCGGCAGAGCGTGATGTGAACTGAAAAGTTTTTCTGTGGAAATATTATTTAAGGAATCGTTGAGCTAGCTAGCTAGCATATATTGTCACTGCTAACGTTAGCTTTAGCCTTCTATTTCTAATAGTTTTTTTCATAGGCTATAAGCAGAGTTGGTATAAGTATATTATATATATATATATATATTGTACTTGAGTAAAAGTAGAAGCACTCAGATCTTGAACTAGAATAAAAGTAGAAGTACTCGGAGCTTGTACATGAGTAAAAGTAGAAGCACTCAGGTCTTGTACTTGAGTAAAAGTAGAAGCACACAGATCTTGTAGAGTAAAAGTAGAAGTACTCAGGTCTTGTACTTGAGTAAAAGTAGGAGTACTCAGATCTTGTACTTGAGTAAAAGTAGAAGTACCAGAGTGTAGGAATACTGTTAAATATGTTCGTTATTCTCGCGTCCAGGAGAGAAGCTTTAAAATGACTAAATGGAGTCTCTGAGAAGATTCAAATGGGATACTTTAATTAAAAAAGGCGCGGTAGTGTTACAGACAGACTATTGTTCAGGCAGAAAACAGCTGTGATCCGGCTCTCATGAGCAAGAGAAGAGAGAGAATCCCTCGTTTAGTGCTGTTATATATCTTCTGCTGGCTCCTCCCCGCCAGCCGGCTCGCCTCGTCTCTAATGTCCGTTGTTGCATTTAAACAGGGGATTGGTACTTTTCACATTCAACATATGCTTAACACGCCTGTTCTCCTCATATTCTCTTTCATCACTTTTCATGTAACACATTCTAAACGCGTAATCAATACTCTAAAAAAATACAGAAAATACTTAACGGCTGGTTTGGTTTCCGGTCATTCCGGAAGTTGTCACATGCTACTCTCGTCTGTAAACAATAATGTATTAAAATAAACTGTACCTTCATTTAATATTCAGCATGGTAGTATCTCGACATCTATAGTTGTAGTGTTAAATCAGTAGGTTTCGGTTTTCACCACACCATGTCATTTCGCTACTCAATTCACCTCTTTAGGAAATCGTATATTAGCCACATGCTAAATGCTAACCGGAGATGAAGGATTTTCAGAATAAAAGCTTAACTGATTGTGCACGAGAATTTCAGGTTTTTTCAGTATAAATCAGCATTTTAACTGATGGCATGTTTAAACTCAATTATGCCATAAAACATTGATTTTAATTTCTAACAGTCCCTCCTTACACACCTAAAAGGTGTGTATAATACTGAAATCAATGAGTTCTTCATCTGAACTTCGCATAGTACATAACTCATATTACAAACATACAATCTAAAGGGAATGGTTCAATAGGCTTAACTTTACAAAAATACAAAATAAATTATTTGCCTATGCTCAATGTGAGGAAGCGCACACACTCCCTCACTAACATGTTGGTCTTAACTATTTGTTTGTTAAGAAAGGTAGTACATGTTTTTTCAGAGTTGTCTTTAGTTCAGTTAAAGTTATAAAAACAGTTTACATAGACAAACTAATAAAATGCATCTAAATTAATTTGTCAGTCTGTAAAATACACAAGCACCAAGTAATCACCATTTCCTTTGTTCAGACCTGGAGGCCATCTTGTCCCAGTGCTCAAAGGGGGAGCACGCCTCCAAAGTACTCCTTATATGTGGCGTATGAGTAGGCGGAGTCTTGGACGCGATTGGTCAGGAAATGTGTGATTTTATGAGTGTCAATTAGGTTAAAAACTATCCGTTTTAAGCAGACCTTGTTGTTTTTGAAGGTATAATATGTATGTTGATGCAATAATGAATTTACTTAAGCCGTTAGGGTTTTATTAAATGTAGACAACAGTGTTTAAGTTTGTATTTAACCCTTCACACCGCTTTCAGAACCATGACCTGATTGGCCAGGTTGGAGTGGGAAGGCGGGCAGTCTCCTATAAATGTTGTTGGGAAGAGAGGGGAAGGGGGCATTTTGTGTTTGTTCCTTGCTGGTGAATGCAGCACCAGACATGCAGTTTGTGTTTCTGTGGAATAATGTGGAAGGCTAAGAATAAAACGCCTGTTTATTTTTTGCAAGAAAACCCTCTCTCCACGTATCGTTCTTTCACCTGCACCTCACATCGTAACACTCAAACATAAAAGTTTTCCCTTGTGTATAACTTCTAGTGTTTACATTCAATATCATTCTTCAAAATAGCAGCAATGGCTTGGTATCAGAACATTTCTTCCTCCCTCCTTTCACAGAAACCGTTCTCATACCACGCTCAGTGTTAAGGCACTTGTTTTTACAAAGTGAAAAGAAACAAACCATTTTAGAATAGCAATGATTTATACAACATGAGATCCACCATATTAGAATAGTATAAAGTAATAAAGAATAAAATAAAATATCTTGGATTGGCAAAGTAAATAAAGAAAAAAATAAACTATCTTGGAATAGTGTAAAGTAAATTGAAATGGATTCACTCTATTTTAGCATTTTATTTTGCTCACTTCTTCACATGATTTCATAATGTAAAGAATCACATCAGCTGGACATTCATTGATCAATCTCATCTCCGAACATCCATATCATTTAAACTAAGTCATCATTGTCATCAACATCTGTATACGGGGTGGGTTGTCTTGTTCTGCTAGCATTTGTAACTGTCTCCTCATGAGAAATATACCCTCCCTCCTTTCATACCATTTAAGGTATGAAAGTAATATGTTCTCTAGAAGGGGCCGTTGTACGTTCTACTCTGGGGTACGGCATTCTAGACAGTCATTTCTGGGAGAAGATTTTGGTCAGTGACAACAGTTGTAGAATTTCATCACTTAAATGTTCCTACTAAGTACCTTTGGGTGGTCTGTTCTAATGCAGTGATAAAGTCCCTGAAATGGTGTGAGAACCGTTGGAATATCAATAACGCATTATACTAATTTATTTTCAATTCTTGTCTACTTAAATAACTATGCTAACCCCTTTAACAGTGTATGGAACCTTGGGTGCCGAGCATGTGATAATTACTCCCTCCTTTAAGGACTTTAAAACAGAAGTCATTTCATTAATGGTTTGCAGTTCAATTCAGGAATTTAAACTTATGACAGATATGTTTCTCCTATAAATAACATCTCTAAATGTCAGGTCATCACTGATTGAATGGATGACCTTTAGGAGCTGGTGGCGCTTGTCTTTTAAAACTCATACTCTGGTGCCGTGCGCTCCCTCTGAAGCTGCAAGTAAGATTTAAAACATCTGCAGGGTGGGTCGAGCGACCCCTTCTTCCTGAACGATATTTGTTGTAAAATATGCACCATCACAATGAGTGATCCAAGGCCCCCCATGTATTACTCCCAATTATATTAGTTTTTTTAAATTAAAATGTGCAATCTCTCTTTGCCCAGTGTCTTTTTAAAACTCTACCTCTTGGACGAAAAACAAATGTTATTTCCACCTTAATCTTCCCTCCTGAGGTAATAACCATGCTACAATGGAGAAATCAATACTCTAGATTGGAACACTATCTTTGGCTTGGTACTAGCTCTACCTTTAACATTTTCCATACAAATAAAGATTTGTCTGCTTTTATCGAGTGGTTACTAAAACCATCCCTTTAAACTGTAGGTCTATACTGTAACAAATTAAATCTTCCCCAAATTCACACATGAATAAAAAACTCTTAAAGAATAATTTGTTCATATGATGAAAAGATTGAATAATATGTTCTACCCTCAGTGTGTTTTTAGGGTTATTTAATAGTTTCCTCTTTCTTTCTTTATAAATTCACCAATTGATTAATTCATGGCTAATAAATCTTTTTCTTTACGTATTTCTCGTTGGTGAATAAGTTTGTTTATTTGTAAACTCACTCACTCCCGTTTTCCTTCTCTTCCCCTCTGGTTGTCAAGCCACGACCCCCTCACGTTCTGCCGGACCATGCCAACTCCTCCGTCCTTTCCTCTCCTCCGTGCACCTTCTCCTCAGTCCATCTGCTCTTAGATCCTTCCGCTGTAACTCTTTTCAGTGTCCCATCTGCTTTGCATTTCATCTCCTCCTTTACAGTCTCTACTGGTTGCATGGAGGGCGTATTCCGCTCTCATGTCCCACACTCTGCTCTTGTGCCCAAATCTTGTGGCTCAACTTGGAACTTCATGTCCTGTGGGGGACCGATGAGAGTGTGCCTTTTTATGTCACCTGTAGTTCTGGATGCCTCAGGTGGAGATGGTTCAGCTCTGCTTCTCTGTCTGTTAGTTGGAGGAGGAGGAGTCTTCCGTGGTGAGGTCTTTTGTCTGCTTGGACGATGGGGTCGTAGTGGTCTGACAGGCTGATAGATAGAGAGAGAGATGTCGGAAGGCATTACGTATAGTTAAATTCTAACACACCGAGGTAAAATAAATCCAACCTTTTCCTCTCTATTTTCCTAATATTACTATCCATCTTAGTTGTTAAATGTCATCTAAACACAATTCATGTCTACTAATAATTTTACCATATCCCTAAACATTGCTTTCACCCACTGTAACATGTTTACTCCAATTAACTCTTTCAGGAAACCATTTTCTTCTATACATTTAAATACCTACATGTTTCAAGCACCACATATTTCACACACTATAAAAGAACGTCTCCATATTTTCTCCATCACTTTAAATCTCACTGTTATTTAGAACCGTAGTAACTTTTGTGACTGGACATATCTGCAATGTCGCCACTATCTGCTGGGGAATCTTGTTCATAGAGTTTGTACATACAAAGCTGTACTTGTGGGTTAGTAGCCTGTGTCTAACAATCATTTTCAATAATTGTGCTCAGGTCACCGGTCGGTTGTTCATAGCTTAACAGGGGGTGTTTCTGGTACGGACTAAAACATGGATCCAGTGTATTTAGAGATTCCCCTAATCTGTAAATCCCCATCACTTACATATCCCAATCACTTAAACCCATCTCATCATTTGATACAAGAACTGCATATAGGGGGGTGAATCGTCTTGATTATAACCGCCTCTTGTTTGGGACCGAGTATTTCTAACTCCTCCTCTTGTTGCTCAGCTGATCTTTTGGCTCTGGGATAAGTGAAAGTCTCTGAAACACAGCTGGAGTCTTGTTAGTGATGTGGGCATTCTCTATGAGTGAACTAATGGTTCCATGATTTACTTGATATTGTACTCCCCTTCCAACCAGAAAGGTGCCAAGTGTAATGAGTACAATCGACAATGCTATTCTGCCTCTTATCCCTAGGGGACCCCACAATTGGTTTGGCTTTTTTCTTGTCTTCATCTCTATTTTATCCCTGGTTGTGTCCGTTACAGAATTTAAATAATGAGTACAAAAATAACATACAAAAAATTTGACTCTTTTTCAGATGTAAAACAAAAAATAGGTTTTCACATTAATGTACAATCTATAGACAATTTTTCTTTTGAGCTTTTTCTATCTTTATCTTATTTCTATTTATTGTTTTGTTCCAGCTCTGCCAAATCAGTCCTAACTCCCAATAATGTTCTGGAAGTTGCCAGTGAAGGGTGACAATGTGTGAGGTGGTGTCAATTTGCTCCTTTTTCTTTACCTTTAAACCGGAGCGCGTGTGAAGTTTGTTACAACTTTTCACGCTTCCGTCCACCGGGGATGAGCCCACTGTCTTTTGTGAACTTTCACCCTCACCCAATCACCTGGCCGAACAGGAGTCTCTTCTGGTGTCTCGTCTGGTATCTCTGTATTTTTCCTAGCCTGCTGTGTAGACAAAACGTGCATAATATTACTCAGAGTGTTCTGACATATTCATCCACTTCTATTTGTCTAATATCTAAAACTGGACCACTCCCTCCTTGGAGAAGGCCCAAGCTTTGGCATACCTCTTGTTGTTATGAGACCTATTGTTGACTACATGTTATTATTTATTAACTACAACGTCACTGAAATCAACATATCTGTATAATCATGACACTCCCTCCTTTGAGCATAAAATGCTCAATTAATATTGCAATGATTACACTATTCTGAACAGGACATGGAAAACCCATAACGTTGCATTAAATAAATATAACTTCTCTGTGTACCCACAAGGGGTACAAAAATATCGTATGATGTAAGGTTTTCTGATGGTATAAATGCATATTCACTAAAAAATCTGCCATTAGCACAAAAAAATAGTTTACTTGTTTCAATAATGGCTTTCGTCATGGTATTATGCATCATCGTTGCTGCGAAAAACAATACCCCTGGTGTCGCTAATGCGCCTCAATAATTCTAGGATTAGAGGATTGGTTGACACTGTTGAACTAACATATGATAAAATAATATTTCTCCAAACTGGAGGGAAAATATGAACTCTTCTCACAGAGGGTGACCTGCATGAAGGGCTGGTGCCCCTCACTCAAATGAGATATTGCCTTACGCGCAACACTATAAATCAGTAAAGTTACTCAAGAATAAATAAATAAAGACTGATTCTTGAAACTGTTGTAAAAACCCTAGAACTTCATCATCCAAGCTCTCAATCAGTGTTATGTTATTTAATCTGCAGCTCATGCCTTAAAACAGATACTTCAGACCGATTATAAAATTGTGTTTATGAGAAAAATGTAATCTGACTCCATAAATCACATAATTGTTTGATGAAAAACTATACTTCTATTAACAATAAATTAAGTTCCCCTTTAAACACAGCCCCGGTCTTCTGACGGGGTCTATCTATGTACTGGCTGGAAAATGTTGGGCCAGTCTCTGTCGCTCCGTCACTGTTCTCCCGCTAACAGTCACTCTCTAGTTCAGCTGGGTTCTTGTTGACTTCTTCACTGGTTTGAGACAAGCGACCCTATCGGACACCTCCCTTTGTAGCCAGACTTCACCACAGCAGAATCGAGTTTCTGTTTTCAGGTCTGGACAGCTTCACGTCAGGTGTATCGCCGCCCCTTGCATATTTTGGGTGGAAGCCCGTCTTCTTGACCTCACTAGCTATGTGGACACAATAGTTTTCTGTGTGGGGGAACAACATCAATCGTAATGTATTTTCCTTCTCATAATTACAAAAATAGTCTGCTAAATGTTCTACTATGTCTTAATCTTCTACTACTCTGTGGATGCTTTATGTGTAAATGCAATATTCTACTCACTATCTTTTAAAATAACATTCAACCTCTCCCTCCTGTGGTGACATATGTGGCTCTATGTAGCTGGATTTCAAAATACCCTTGTGCTGAAGATGCATCACCTGCTGGTCTGGTCCTCTAAGCTTCCTCATTGTTGTGGATGATACCAGGCATTTGGTTCATGTTTGGAAATCCTGTACGTCTTTGACATCTCTGGGACCCCCTGCCTCCGTCGTCATCATGGAAACTGCATGGTGGGCCGTTGTTTGGTGCGTATTTCATTTGTTGTTGTGGACAATCTCTAGCCCAATGGCCCAGCTGATTGCATATGTAGCATCCCTCAAACCGGAGAACTTTTCCTCTGCCTCTGCCTCCTCGGAAACCTCCTGGTTGTTGGTTCTCCATCTGATTCTCTGGCACTATCTGAGATTCAACTGTTTGAGATGTCTGCACTGCATTCTCTGGTTCTTCCTGAGCTTGAATTGTTGGAGGAATCTGCCCTGCCTTCTCTGATGTAGCTGCCATTTGCCTTGCTGCTTTCTTGTTTTTATTAGCTTCGGTATCTTTCTCAGCTATTTGTATCTTCAAGAGTCTTAGTTGTAATGTTTTCATTTCTTCATATTTTTCCCTCTGGGTTGCTTGGTATTTCATATCGTGCTAAATGAGATGTTGTCTCCATTCTTCAATGGGTATAGCGTCTAATGCCACCACATCTCCCAGGCTTGCCTGCACTGATTGGGGAAGGGCGTTAATGACCGCGTTCTTCCACAGCATTACAACAGACGGTGAAACGTCATGTCGTTCTCCAGTGCAGTCCTCCCACACTGCTTCACATCTCTTCAGGAAGGCATACATGTCTTCCCCCGGTTCTTTTCTCAGGCTGTTGAGGGCATGTAAACTCCGTGTTGTTGGGTAGATTTGAGGAATGGCAGCCCAATACCTCGACCTGACTTTGTTGAAGGAAATGTAATCTGGAGAGTTGGTGCATTTGGCCTTGGAATCCACTGCTCTTGCCTCTAGTCTTCCTTCTATCCGTCCAAGCAGTGACCTCATGTCTCCCAAGCACAGGTGGTCTTGGACTGTGTATTTTTCCAGATCATTCACCCACTTCTGACCTCCTTGTGTGAGTGGAGGTAGTTTTGCCACTAATGCTTCCATGTCTCTGTGAGTCCATGATTGGTATTTCAATCCTCCTTCTCCAGCCGCTATCTGTCATGTAGGGAGGAGGCGCATCTGTCAGGCTTGGAAGGAGCTTTGAAGGTTGGATTACTGGAGCTTCTTCTGTCTTTTCTTTCTTATCTTCCTTTGCTGTGAGCTCTGCTCCTTGAGCCACATACATGCTGTTTGTTGATTCTTGGCTGACATATTTTAGATGGAGTACCAGACTTGTAACTCTAGATTTCTTTTTTCAGCTCTGTTCAGCAAGGGGGTTGTCCGGCTTTGATCCATGCTTTTTCCTGTTGTAGGTATTCAGCATTCTCATGTTCAACTACAGCTTTTCTTTGGGCTTTCGTTGGCCCAGGCTGATCATCTGCTGGAAACAGTCCTCTCGTTTGCCACTGTTCCAACAGTTTCTCCATGTGGTTCCATGTCTTTTGTCTAAGATTTGGAACTGTTATAGCATCTGATCTGATTTTTATCCTTTCCTTGATATCTGCTGTTGAGCCTGGCTCTGCGCCTAGTCTCAACTTAGTTTGTTTTGGTGACATATTCTCTAATTATTTATTAACTTATCAAAGATAAGCTTTTATTTTTATTTTATTTATTTTTTTAAGTTATAGATTTTTTTTTTTTAAGTTTTAGGTAAAATATTAATAAAGTTAATTAATATATAAAAATTATGCAAAATTAAAATATGAAATGTTAAAATTAAAATTGTATCGTGTATGGTTTTGACTTTGAAATATGAATATTGGTTCAAATCTAAATCTCCTGTGTACAGTGCATACCGAAGTGTATGAAATTATGCTAATGTCATTACTTGTGTTAGCTTCAATAAATTGGTGTTTGAAAAAGTATTATGTAAAGTTTCTTATCTTATAATTAGAAACCACTTGACGATCAAGCATGTGTTTATTTATAACACTTAAAATTATACTTCAAAATGTTATGGTGTTTCTTCTATTTTTGTAATAATTCTGTACTACCACCAGAGTGCGCTATTTTAATTTCCAGCTTAATCCACTAGGGAATAGCTGTTGCAAAACTGACTTGTTTTTAACAAGGAGAAACTTATTTTCCTTAAAAATATCTTTAAAATAGGAAGAACATTACACTATGGTTAAACAACACAGCACATAACCGCCAAAACACATTTGCAAACAAGAATATTAACAAAACCGCCAATACACACTTGCAACCAAGAATATCCCAAAACCAGCCAATACACTTTTACCAGCAGAAGTACTTCCAATAGTTTTAACTCTGACAAGAAGTATGATGTTTTTTACAAGATGGAATGCCTAGCCTCAGTGTGTTAAAGCAAACAGAGTACTTCAATTAGCATTTCATGAAATGGCGACTGCCGTGTGGTTCACTGTGAACATGAGGTCAAGACAAGATGACAACTGGTTTTCCAACCTTTGACCTGAAGAACAAAGGGATTTGAATAAACACCTCGTGGCTCTCACAGTGGAGTTGAAATAATGGTGGGGTGATATTTTGTCTAGTAAATTCAACACTGTAGTTTAAAATAACATTTCTATTTAGTTTACAATGATAAATGGGCCTCATACCCTTACGTCATTGCCCTCTGCCCATGTACGTAAATGTTTTGACTTTAAGAGCCAGTATGGTCATCTCTTCTGTTTAAACACGCTATTATGGGACAAAATGGGACGCTATCCAAACACTATCAGAAGAATATCGTCTATCTAACGCACGAATGTCGCTTTTTCTCGTCGTAATCCACCACGCAATGTCTTTTTGAAAACGGAGAAAAGTAACCACTGAAAGCTTCAAACTCCTCAGGCCTTTTCCTTGAAAAATGACTTTTTTTTAAAACAGCCTCACACTGTTGTTAACACAAAACACTCACTCCAATAACCTTAGCTTCCAACTTTGGCTGTGTCTTTGCCTCAAGCAGTCCCGACTGCTTAATGGCCTAAAACCATTCACGTTAACATAAAACGCAACAAAAGACACCTATAGAAGTGATTGGCCTCTAGCCGACATGTAATAACAGACAAACGAATAGCATGCAGGGTTAAATAGAACCACACAATGTCCTTTCGCGACTCAATTCACCTCTTTTGGAAATCGTATATTAGCCACATGCTAAATGCTAACCGGAGATGAAGGATTTTCAGAATAAAAGCTTAACTGGTTGTGCACAAGAATTTCAGGTTTTTTCAGTATAAATCAGCATTTTAACTGATGGCATGTTTAAACTAAATTATGCCATAAAACATTGATTTTAATTTCTAACAATACTCTGTTACCAGCCTGTCCTCCTACAAAAAACGACCAAATAGGTCGATTGTTTAAGCAGTGTTGATCACGATATTACGACCCATAGCCACGTAGCTTTCCCATTATTCATTTCTAGCAGCAGTTTATTACAACCTTTTGTCACGTTTTGTCACGATCGTAATCCCGTGAACTTTAACCTTGCGCATCAATAAAAGTGCGACGAGCCAAGAAGATGAAGATGAAGAAGAAGATGAAGAAGAAGAAGGATTGTTAAAGAGCGTCAGAGCTTTACAAGTGGTAAATCTGATTTCTGTATTTCATTTGATTTGTTTACGCTTTTAATTAATCCTGTCGTTTTTCTACTAAGCATGTTTAACCACGATATTTCAGTTTTACGTTTTAGGGCTGGCCCGTGGCATAGGCAGTATAGGCGAATGCATGTTGTTAGCAATAGCATGGCTGTAAAGGTTAGCGCTTAGCGCTTAGCTTATATGCGCTAACGGATATGTATTGCAATATAAGAAGGTTCGTCTACAACAAGTTGTAGGGAGAGTTTTCTCCTTCGCACAAAAGGAGCTAAAATCTTGCCTAAAAACAAAACCCTTGGTAGCACGTGACATAACACATAACAATGGCAAAAGTATGTATATTCAGCTAACCAGACCAGGACATGATATGAACGTAAACAATGCGAAAGGAAATGGCACTTTAATAATAATAATAATAATAGTTGACATTTACATGGCGCTTTTTATAATGCACACACTTTTTCTTTCTTCGAAATGTCACCTAACATGTTGCATTAATGATAGTTAGGGTAAGTTCAACACTTGAATATCATCAGGTCATAGTTGTTTTACTACTTTAAACATTCGCTAATTCAACTTAAGTTTTGTGAAAGCATCACATCTAGTTAAAAAGAGAAATATATTTCCCTGTAATTACTGATTTACCTGGGACTTGATTGATTTTGGTGCCTGTAGTTTTATTTTGGCGAATGCTTATTTATGAAGCAACAATTAAATTACATGGTAGCACAGCTAATCTGAGTTCATCTGTTTGGTTTTTTTCAGGTCATCTATCAATTCAATTATATGAAGTAGCCTATTATCATAAAAAAATCAACGGTTCTTTTCAGAGCCATATTCCTCTTCCTACTCTCTTTCACCCCTCTCGTTTTCTTGTCTTTTGTTTTGTTTTTCTCCCTCCCTGTATGTCAGTTCATCCTTTGTTTGTTGTTGCCCTTTTTATCCTCACTTAAAAATGGCATCCAAGCAACTGAATGAATGGCTAGAGATAGGGAATGCCCTCGCAGATGAGTTGGCAAATAAGGCAAGTACAACATTATCCAAAAATGTATTATAACATTTACTCAAATGATAACAGACACACACATTACAAAGATGTGTGTGCAACAATTAAGGGAAATATATAATCTCTTTTATATATTTATATATTAAGATACCAAAGAAACCAAAGAAACCGAAGATACAGAAGATACCAAAGAAAATAACGCAAGGATCAAATGTTTCCTGGAGGAAGAGGGACCTGGATGGGAACATTATAGCCCAACATTGGAATAAGAATCGATCTGGTCTGTAAAATATAATCTAGTTCTAGTGTTTCATTAAGTTTTAATGTCGTTGGTCGGTCCTCAATAATGTTTCCCATAAATTCGTACTTTGTTTTATGCAGTTAAACCTTCCAGCTCTCAGAAGTCCCCAGAGGTCGAGGAGACACATGAGATTCCTCTACAGGTCCCAAGTCTTGGTATGCACAATGAATTCTTAAATTATCCTTCAACTTGAAATGTAGGTAATTGTTTGTAGTATGTAATAGCTTTGTTCATGATACATTGTAAAGTGAAAAGCCATGTATGGAATATCTTTTTTTAATTAAACTAAATTCCATGATTTGTTTTATATTTTGTTATTTTAGATCAACATCTTCAGACACTGAGAAACCTGTTGGGTTCTCTCACTGTCCCTGCATCATCAGAAGAAACACCCACTGCATCAACATGGACCCAAAGACAGTTGAAACGTGAACAAAAATTCAGAGCTGCAATGCCAGAGCTCCTTAATTTGAAATTGGCTGCAGAGATTGTCACTACACGTTCCTGTCTCCAATGCAAAACTGCTGATGCTGTGGTCCGGTGCTTGGACTGTGTTCCACCAGGAACTCCCTTTCTTTGTCCGGCATGTGACCCTATTATCCATGGTAAACATGTCTTCCATGACAGGGAAGCCATGTTTGATGGGTTTTACAGACCTATTCCTCCCACATCCTTAGTGGTTGTGGATGAAAGTGGCCAATATGGACTCTGTGAACAAGGTGGGTTCAAATAAGGTATTACATATTCCCTTACCATGGTTTCCTAATGTGCACCACATATACAGCGGCATCATTTTCACCATGTCGGAAGTTTGCTTTAACAGTTAAAATGTCTCAATTTGTATTGACTACATTTCCTAACATGTCCTAACATGCATATGAATCTCTGAAATTGTCTTTGCTGCAGTGTGTCTGCTTCCAATTCCTCCGCCATCCCAAATCTGCTTCTGTGGTCCAAGCCAAGATTTCACCATCATCCCAGGAAAGCAGACCGTGTTGGTGACTATCAATGGTTTGTTGCCACCAGAAGACGATCAAGCAGAAATACAGGATTACTATTATACTTTTGTCCTACATTGCATAGATAGCTGTCAAATTGCACATTTATATTTTTTCTCAGGTCCATACAACGTTCGTCTGCCTTCTGTGTGCTGCCCAATTTGTTCCGCCAAATGGTCCCCGAGCATAGGTGACTTGCTGGGATACAAATACTGGCCAGCAACCGACAGCTGCAAAATTATTTTTAACTTTGATGTGTTCACATCATTCGAGCAAATGAAATTGGCCAGCCCAGCATTATCCCAGCAAGTATTTATAAAAATGCTTGAACATCGATCGTTTTCCACAGGAAGGGTAAGAATAAAATGTGGTTTTCAAGATTTTTGAATACCAAACTTTTAATTAACCAAATGAATACCATTCTTTTTTCCAGACAGGCAGAATCTGTAGCGATATCTTCCACAGAGTCTTTCGGGAGTTTGCCTTCTGTAATTACAGACAAGAAGATCTATGCCTGGTGGAGCCCTTTAAATGCCCAGCATGCACACCTGACATGCTGGCTATTGCTGTAGATGGCAATAGAAAGCATTATCGCTTCAAGAAGTCCAGAGGGTCAGTGAAATCATATTCTCATTTTAGTTGTTGTTTTATTGACTAAGCTGAATGTCTTTGCTGAAATGTTTAACTTTCCCCGACTCTGCAATTTCTTTTTCCAAAGTTTGTAGACCATCAGAAAACAATAGTTGGTTTGAAATTACACATAATTATATAAATCCAATTCATAAAAATTATTATATATGACGCCTGTAAAGTTAACTCAACTTTAAAATGTTAAATGGTTGACGTTAGTTGGATATGTTGGAGCTAAGAACCAGTTTTGGATATAATCGCTTCATGAAAAATGTATTAAATTGCCCAGGAACCTTTTTCTATGCCTTCCTCTGCCCTATTCCATGCCCATCAATATAAAGGATGTACTTTTATTTTTACCTTTTTACAAGAAGTCAGTAAACTTTTCACTAATGTTAAATAATGGTGGCAAAAGACTTTACACAGAATTACAGATCAAATTCACAAAGACCTTTTCCACATTTATGAAAATGTTATGGCAAAAGCAAATTGGCCACATTAAATAGAGGACACAATCAAACTTATGTATGTATGATAATGTTGCTTACAATGTCTTTCTCGAATTTCGCAGGACAGATGAACCGTCTCTATTTGATGGACTGTTCATTGCCCAGGACAGTAAAGTGTCTGCCTTTGTCGACAAAATCAGGAGCCAGATGACGATTGTAAGAATCTATTCAATCCCTTAACCCTTTATTTATTTTTCTTAGCACAGGGTTAAATGTAACAGATTGTGTCTATTTCAGAAAAGTGGTCGTGATGTTTGTGGACCGGCAACTTTCACAGCTTGCAGAGAAACCTCACACAAGTCCAGGGCCAAGGTGGATGAGGAAGGACTGCAAATAGCTGTGTGCAGACATGGCATCTTACTACAAGGCCTAAATCACTACCGTGGTGAAATATATGCCTACCCAATGTTCCTGCAGAAGGAGCTGGCTGAAGTTGCGAATGCAACATTCTTTTGTATGGATGTTGCCTGCAGGTAGTTATAACTATTGCAAAATTGGAAGTGTTTGTGGGAAACGTGTTATCTATTTAATTCTTGCACATCCAGTAGATGTAAAGCAAAAAAAACATTCATTTGGATAAATGCTGATGTTGGTTACAAGGATTGTACTGGTAATTTTAAGGACCTGGTTTATCTTTTTACTATTATGCCATCATGCAACTGGAAAAGCTAATTGATTTTGTCATTACGGGTACTGGCCTTATTTGGAGAAGATGGCAGCAAAGTTGCCTGAGCTCCAACCACTTACAGAGATGAAACCTTTTCTCTCTGTAATGCACGCCAAGGCCCACACAGGCAAATGCGAGGTACAGTATGCAAGTTAAACATTTGTGTCACTAGATTCAAATGTTTTAGAAATTGTAGTGCACATAAGAATATCATGTAGTATATTCTATTCAAGCCTGTGGAATAATTGTAATAGTTACAAATGTTGACAAAATTGTTACAAAACAGACTGTCACAAGGATAGGCTTCCAAAGCCCATTATGTTTATTTTAGTAAATATCTCCGCACTGTAGAAATAATGAATGAATAGAGCTTCAAATAACTGCAGTTGTGACATTGTAGTTCAAAGCATAATTCAATATCAGAACATTTTAACTTTCTGAAATTGCTCCTGACACTGATGATAACTAAAGATGTACAGTACAAGAAATTATAATATTGAACTAAATAGCTAGATCTCATTGTTTATGATTCTGAGCAGGTGAAGTGGGGTGGCAGAAGCCAGGAAGGTGCTGGAAATACTGTCGGCGAGGAAGTGGAACAGGTTAACAGCTTCCTCTCAAGGGCAGCTCTGACAACAAAATACATGACCAAATCAGGTTGGTAGAGGAAAACAAATAGTTTTAAGTAGTGCCACATTGTAAAGCTCATATGAATTTTCATGTTTTTGTGTTTACAGCTAGAGCAGATATGATAACCGTGCTGGCTATGCAATGGAACCACAGGAAGGTGGAGAATCTCCACAAGACACTCTCAAAGAGATTTGTCAAAGTAAGACGTCCATGCTGCATTTCAAAATGTATATTAAGACTATCCGAGTTTGTTGTTGTAGTAATTTAACACCATCCTTAGCTACATGTTGTTGAATTGAATGTATTCTGCAATCATTTCATTATGATGGTGCTGCCATGGCACACTGTTCTGCCAAGAGAGTCTCTGTTCTGTTTGTTTTTAATAAAGCACTATAGGTTGATTCATCTGAATTTCTGGATAATAATAATAATAATAATAATAATAATAATAATAATAATGTTAATCCTGCTTGATCTTGAAAAAAAAGGGAAACTAAGGTGATACTTGCCAACCTTGAAGAGAAGGTGTTTAGCATTTCATGTTGTTGTCTGGTCAGTTAATGTGCATAAAGGAATTCAGTAAAAAACAACCTTCTCAACCAACTGGAACGCATATTCACTTTTTCCTTTTAAACATTCTAACCAGACTACACAGAGAGCACAAACTGAAGTGGACAATCTTGAGAGTCTCAAGCAAGAGCTGAACATCTCCCTGGAGGACACGGAGCAGTGGGTGTTGGAGGTCAAGCAATGGGCAGCCACTGGTATGTTATATGATCACTGTGGTATAGATTTGGTTCCATATTTCCAAACATTTGGCTTCATGTTTTATGATTACACCTTGTTGTTTCTGTTTTCAAGAGAAACATGGAGCCCAGAGTAGCCAAGAGGAGCTCCAGAGAGAAATAGATGAAATTATTTATTCCCTCCGAAGAAAGAAACACGACCTCTATCGACAAAATGGTATTTATTATTACGTTATCTAGAAACAATATTTGTTTCTTGTTGTTGTTGTTTGTATTATTAATATTAGTTTATTTGTATTTTGTTTTACTTTACAGACAGCAACCAAACAAGGCAACGCAAACGGAGAAGACTGACAGAGCTCAAGAAGAAACTCAGAGAGAGGATACTGCAGTACAACACCATTGATGCCTGTTCAGAGAAAATTGACACAGAAGCAGCATGCGGTCTGTCTGAGGATGTCATTCTGCCCTGGGAGGCGCAAGGAGATGGTAAGAAACAACTTGTTTTTGTTTGCCCTAGATATTCCATAAATTCAGTTGAAGTACTAGATTACAATCACCAATGTAACACAGAGCTATCAACATAGGTGTCACAAATCATCATGATCACAACAAATCATTTTAAAATAATGATATTGAAAGGTCTGTATGATGTTGCCCTATCAAGTCTTAATAGTCTAGTCCCACTGGGACAGGCATATCTATGGAAACAGTAAAACCCTTCCTGACCACCCTGAACTGCATACTAATGTTGAATCTCAAGACATACTGAATGTAATTCTGCCAACATAGACAGAATTGAAAAAATTCAGCAAGCGGCGAGGTTGATTTTTTTTTTACCAGATTTTAAGGTTTTGGTCAATTTAAGTTAAAAAGATTGAATACAAACTGATATTTTTTGTTTTATTAGCCTTACCATTGTGGTTGTTATATTTTGTGTTTTTTCCATTATAGTGGTGAACCTGCGCACAAAGAGGCGACTTTTTGACCAGGTTATGCTGGTCAGGCGTATGGAAGAGGAGAAAGCCATCATTGTGAAGGAGATGACCCAGCATTGTCAAAATCTGAGGCAGGCACTGGACAAACTGGACCGCCTCCTTCATCAGACAAAAGACGACATCAGGAACCAAAGTATGTTCCACAAATACCGATTTATAACATTTGCCACTGCCCCCCTCCCAGTGTCAAATGTCTATCACTGAATAGCATCTGTAATGATTGCATTTTTTCTGAATCACAAATCTTTTTAGCTAATATACAGCCTCGGAGTTAAACATTCAAATTGCTTATATGGAACCAACATCAATGCTAACTAAAAGTTGCCTTACATAGACTGTCATTTTGTCTTTTTATTTTAGTTTCTCCAAGCGATATAACAGAAGAGGGATACAGGGGACTGCACTGCTGTATTTTACACCATCAATATCTTCTGGAGCAGAAACTGAGCAGAGTCACCAGCACCTACAGCTGTATTGGCTCGGACTCGTCTTTTCTCATGATGGAGGAAGACATTGAAGACGGTAATGAGGACGACGAACAGGACGGTGATGAGGACGGTGGTGAGGACAACGAACAAGACGGTGATGAGGACGGTGATGAGGACAACGAACAAGACGGTGATGAGGACGGTGATGAGGACAACGAACAAGACGGTGATGAGGACGGTGATGAGGAAAACTAACAGGACGGTGATAAGGACAACAAACAGGACAACGAACAGGACTTAACAAGTCTATTGTGTTGTATGCATGTCAACGTATTAAAACGAGTATTACGATTGAATGGCTTGTTTATTACCTTTTTTTTTTATATGATCCTGCTTTGCATTTACTATGTCTGGTATTCAAGTCAATGCCATTAGCAGTTATCAGTCACCTTCAGATCCGAGTTACCTCGAGGGCCAGAGGTTCCCCACCCCTGGTATAAGGTTTTGGTGATCACCCTTATTATCATCATGTCATTTAATCATGATCTGTTTAATTAGCCAATGCTTACATCCAAAGAATGTGTCTAGACTTTACTCCTACAGACACACACTAACAATACAAATTGAGCTAAGTAATACACTCACGAGCCACTTAATTAGGTACACCTTGCTAGGATGGGTTGGACCCCCATCTGCTTTCAGAACTGCGTTAAGTCTTCATGGCATAGATTAAACAAGGTACTGGAAGCATTCCTCAGAGATTTCACTCAATATTGACCTGATCGCATCACACAGTTGCTGCAGATTTGTCGGCTGCACATCCATGACGCAAATCTCTCGTTCACCATATCCCAATGGTGCACTGTAGGATTTGGATCTGATGACTGTGACATTTGAGTAAAATTCATTGTCATGTTCAAGAAACCAGTTGGAGAATATTTGAGCTTTGTGACACGGTGAGTTATCCTGCTGGAAGTAGCCATCAGAAGATTGGTCCACTGTTGTCATAAAGGCATGGACATGGTCAGCACAACCCGGTATCACGGCAAGACGTGAACATGTGACGATTTACCATGATGGGAGACGTGAAGCTGTCACGATTTCGTCCCTTCAAACGTGACAATTACACAGTATTGTTAACGTGGCCCAACCAGTGGAGATATACCCGGAAATGCCAAGCAAATGCTACCCCGACGGTCGGTTGTTATTATTATCAATATTAATATAATAATGATTTCATTTGTAATAGTCACACTCAATTTCGCCAATTTTCTGTTGCCCCAGCTGGTCGGCACCTCTTTTAGCAGATACAAAGGCTATATTCATTTATTAAATCGATGTGTGTGGATGTGGAATTAACGGACGTGACGTTGCACGATTGCGTTACCAGGCAACAGCTTCGGTTCATGTTAATTTATAAACTCTTCAACTCGAACCGTAGTTATATTTTTAAACATTTTAGAAAGCCTCATGAAAAATTTTAATGTACATTTTAATTTAAATGTGAAGGAATGTGTGTATAACAAAATACATCCGTCAAAAACAATACCGGAAACAGACGTAGGCAAGATCCTCGGTTATGGCTAGAAAGGATCCTTCTATTGTAAATATGACGTCACGTTCTCGTTGTAACTCTCGTTGTAATCGGAGCGGCTCGGAAACACATCTACAGCAGTAACATGATGCAACATACACATTAATGCAGCAGCAATATTAATAGAGAAACATCAGACATAATAGTAAAACACTGCAAGGGAACATTTTATTGCACCAGGAGCTATCTTGGGACTTTTACTGCGACAACGTTGACTTGCCTGTGAATAAAAAATAAACCATAGTGTTGGTGATCTACAGTGTTGTCATTCTTCTTTGAACACCAGCAAGACCGCTTTTCAACGATCACACTCCCTGTCATTGACATAATTAATAGATAGTTTAGCTTCTCACCATCATTTGCTGTGGCCAACTGATGTTAACGATCCTAACTGAAAGGCTGCCTGCCAAACGTAAACATTCAGCCACGTGACATTCAGCCGAACTCTCGCGAGAGTTTTACACAAGACGGATCCTTTCTAGCCATAACCAAGATCCTCAGCTCGGTGATTCATGGTTTAGCCGCAATGCACGTTGGGAAATGGTGTTTATGCGATGTGAAATCCGAAAACATTTAAAAAAATAATAATAATACTTTATTCCGAGTTTGCTTGCTTTTCTCTTTGGAGCTAATCACATAACGGCATTGTAATACATGGTTCGGCTGCATTACATATTACATATCTGCCGTAGTTATCTATTTATAGAGCCCTGATGAGAAGACTTCTATACAAACAGGAAGAACTGCCGCCAAAACTGAAAACGTGACGTGGATCACAAATATATCAGCCATTTAACAACATCTTAGATTTATTTTCACACAATATGTCTCCTTGCAATATCAACAGTAATTCGGCTGACTTTTATATTGGATCCAATTGGTAGATAGGCAGTATTTACACCATAACGGTGCACAGCTGATAAACGGGCACCTAGTGGTTAAAGCATGTTATTGAATTTTATTATTATTATTAACTAACAGAATAAGAGACCTGACAGGTGATGGTCAGACGTTGACCTGGCTGCACAGTCACAGAAGCTGGCTGTGTCAACTGTTCACACTTCACACCTGTACAAATACAAAAAAAAGTTATATGACAGATTATCCTGTTAAACAGCAGTATAATAAGTGTTGACTCACTTCCAGCTGCCAGCAGCAGCAGCAGCAGCAGAGAGAACATGATGATGATGACTCTCATTTCATTTAATTTCAAACCTTTATTTATACAGGTGTATCCCATTGAGATCATTGATTTCTTTTTCAAGGGAGACCTGCTCAAGTAGGTTCCACACGAAACATAACAACATAAACAGAACAACAAAAGGACATCATACAGCACCATTTACATAACTATCCACATAAACAGGTACCAATAGCTTCCGATTGAGTAGCATCCAACCGAGCTTTAAAAACATTTAGTGGCACCAGATTGCTCAGTTTCCATGTAATTTGCAGACTATTCCAAGACAGAGGAGCTGCGCATCTAAAAGCTGTCTTCCCTAAGACAGTCCTAGCAGTTGGCACATTTAATAAAACCACAGCATTCGATCTCAGGCAGTAGCCACTTACAATTTTCCGTGAGATCAGGGAGCAGATATAAGATGGAAGTTTCCCTAACATGGCTTTGTATATAAAAATGTACCAGTGACTGAGCCTCCGTACAGTTAGTGAAAGCAAACCAGCCCTTGCATACAGGGTACAGTGATGGGTTAATGCTTTACAGTTTGTCACAAATCTCAGTGCACTGTGATACGCAGCATCTAACTTGACCAGGCAATTGGCAGGTGCATTCATATAGATCAAATCACCATAGTCCAGCACAGGTCAAAAGGTCACAGTGACTAGCCTTTTCCTGGCCTCAAGCAGAGAAACAGGACTTGTTCCTGTAGAAGAAACCTAGCCTAACCCTCAGCTTTTTAAGCAGGTTATTGACATGAAGTTTAGAAATGTGAGACAATCATCAAGCCAGATACCAAGGACTCTGAGAAGACGTGAGCTCCTGATCCCCTTTAATCTCCACTGACAGTCTCTTGTGAAGGCCTTATAACTGTATCACAATGGATATTACTGAGTTTGCATAGAACCAAACGTGTTCACGTGTGAATGTGAACATTAATAGAATATCACCTCCCATCTTCAGAGCAATCTGACTATTATAACATTAGCGTTAAGAAAGCTTAATTAAATATCTGCCACAACATAAGTAACTGGATCAAAGTAACAGTACAGTCCGCGGCATCACATCATAATGTATCATATATCTCCTTATCTGAGTCAGCTGAGCCGTATCTGGCCGTGCAACACTTACAGTGTCACATACTGTATGCAGAAGTATTATTTTAAGCAACACATTACGAAACACTCGAGTCAAATGTAATTAAAGTCAGATCGTGTCTTAGACGGGGCATATCATAAACCTGTTAATGTACGCATTCAAACACTTTTTCTTTTACCAGCTGTGTTCACCTTGCAGGTGCAGCTATGTGGCTTTTATCCTGGATAAAGTGTTTGAGTCATGGATGTTTAAAGTCTTCATATTTGTCTAATTATATAGTTGACTTTTCATTCAGGAAGTATACGCGCTGCGCTGTCAGTACGCTTCTCCATGTTTGTGATTGGTCGAATGCTCCAAATACTACCCCTTTTATGTGAACGCGCACCTAACTAGATAGGCACGGCTGGCTTGAGCGATCCACTTGATAACCCGTGTCGTATAAGTATAAGTATAAATCAATTCAGTAATTTAACAATTTGTATAAAAAGATAAAGATCAGGGATTATTTACACACTTTTTTATGATAACTGACATCTGCAAGAGAAAAAAGCTTACCAGTAAATGTGTCGAGTCATACACTTTGTTGACACTGTGGTTTTTCTGTTGCGTGGCCTTCCACTCCTGTGCAACCTTTTCTTTTTGCTTGGAGAGTTTCTCTTTGTAGGGTTGGATGGCACCACATTGTTTGCATTTTTTACTTGCTACTCCTATGCTTTGCCTGCATGTCTGGCACACTTTTTGAGTAGGCATCTGTAAACAGAAACACAGATAATGTCAGGGAATACCAAAAATAAGAATACTATACTACAAATGTTTACAGGATTCATGTATTTTATTATATCGTGAAAAATCTTGTTAAAACAATGAACTCATGTTTTTTTATCTTTTAGATAGGATGAACAAAAATCACAAGAGTAAGGAAAACAATGTTATACAGAGTCAGTCACATGTTTAAATTGACTGTTATGGACAACCCTAATCTGTAAATATCTGGTTGATCCAAAAGTTGATGCTCCATCATCACAGAAAATAATACTAAAATCATCATTAGCAGGGGTGTATTGCTAATTCTATAAGTTCTGCACGTGTGCACGCGCAGTTGTGGCTTGTTTTGAAGCTTATGTAACTACTGTCAATTAACACTCCAGCCAGAATCAACAAAGAATGGTCATTTATTAAGTCTGCATTATTGAATAAATGTGTGATTCTTACAGTAAATGCTGCACACAGCTGCGTGATAGTTAAGTGATCAGTGAAGGACCTTTATAATAAACTAACTCCCTCCTGCTGAGGTACAAAGGTTACTATATAAAAAGTGTGCACATGTATTTAGTATCCTATCCATGTGAATATGTTTTAAGTGGGGGTGGACCTCATGTCCTCTAGGGGGGTCCGGAGGCCCCCGTGAAGTTAAATGCATCAATCTTGTGCACTTGAGGGCAAAATTAACTAAATCTATGGATACATCTGTCAACACCCATATGAAACTTAACTGTATACATTTCAATAATAAAAAAAATGATAAGAATAATACTTTTTTTAAATGTATCTTTGTGCATATTTAACTATTTACTGTTTTGTTTTTTTATGCATTTGTTGTATGTCCAATAGTATGAATTGTAATGATTTCATCGATGTTTTAGATTCATTCGATTTTTTTTAGGGTGCTGTGTGACGTTGAACCTGCGACCTGCAACCTGTGACCTATGAACCTGTATTTGTATACTACCAAAGGAGCTATTGAACCTAAGAACTTGAATTTCCGACTCCTATTGTGGAACATTACAATAATATAAAAGTGTGCCTTGGAAATATGTATTTCCATATATGGTGATCAAACTGTTTCAGACCCACTGAGATAACTTAGACTAAAGTTAACTGTGTAAACATTACATTAGGTACATTAGCCTCTTAGCCTATCCGTTATCATAGCTAGCTAGCACCAGATGCTAACAACCATCCCCGTTTTAGGTGCCGGAGCGGTGTTCCGGCAGTATTACACCCCTGGTCACTCTTCACTTAATAGATAAATAGTATTTAATATAGTTATAAAGAATGTGACGTTTGATAACATTTGGATCAACCGCATGAACCGATGGATCACATAACTTCCATGCTCACGTTAACGTTAGCTGATTCTACTTTTGGCTAATTTAGCTTTGCTATCATTATTCCTAGGTAAACATAGTAATCTTAGTCACTGTACTAGACGACAAAATAAAACAACATAATACATATCCCAAAATGAATATACTTTTGATATCTGACTACTCACGTTTATTAGCTTGTCTGGGAAATAAATGGATGTTGTCTGATGCAGTGACGAGTCCAAAACCCCGGTGAGTTAGCATTTGACCACTTCCGGTTCCCTCGCGTCAGAACCAATGAGATTTCTCCATAGGATTTGGGAAAATAGCTCGAAATAAGGTCTGTGGTCGACACAAATTTAAGAGGCGGATCACGTTTTGTTCTACGACAGAAAGCCGTGATTTTTTAAGAGTGTACGTGTCTGAAAAACGATGGTTGTTAACAGAAGTTGTCGAGGACGTTGTACGTCATTACGCCGCCTCCCGTTGATTTAAAACGCGCCCGTGGGTCGTAAAGGTATACAGGCTGACGCACCCGTTGATTGAAAACGCTGCTCTGGGTCGTATTAATGGGTCGGAAAACGAGGAAAACAATCGACCCATTTGGTCGTATTAGTTGGAGGACTTGTTGTCTGTTACAGTAAAAGTCCTGCATTCAAAATGTTCCTCAAGTGAAAGTAGAAAAATATTCTCATCAAAATATAGTGAAAGTAGCGACAGTAAAAGTAGTCATTGTGCAGATTGGTCCATTTCAGAATAATATATATGATATGTTTTATAATGATTGATCATGAAAGTGTTCTCAAAGCTGGTAAAGGTGCAGCTAGTTTGAATGACTTTGTATACTGCAGGGTAGCTTGTGGATTTACTCCAGGTGGAACTAAAGTCTGATTTAACACTTGATTATATTTCACTTAATTAATCCAGATCTGTGAAGTAACTAAAGGTATTAAATACATGTAGTGGAGTCAAAGTACAGCATGTACCTCTGAACTGTAGTGGAGTAGAAGATTAAAGTAGCAAAACATTGAAATACTTAAATAAAGTACAAGTATCTCAAAATTGTGCCCAAGTATAGTACTTGTTGAGTTTATGAACTTAGTTACTTTACACCATGTGGCTATAAAGATAGAAAGACTAAGCCTTGCAAAGAGGAATGAAAATACATTTTCAAAATGCTCAACAGTGCTGCCAAAATTATAAACTGACTGCTACACAATTAAAATAAATGCTTTTATATATTTCTATTAGATGTGACTCTTTGGCGTCTCTGTTATTATTAACACTGCTGCTTTAGTTGTTCTGATTGCTGAAATCCTCTGCTATTCCTCATTTTAAAGCCGATATTCCGTGGGGTGGGGGAGCCGGGGGCTCGGATCCTTGTCACCTTTTTCATACAGATGAGTTTGCATCCCAAAGCCTCAGTCACCTTAATTCATGTAATAAAAACATCTCAGGTCAGTAACACTCAAAGCTAAATGTGATTATTTATTTTTTTAAATACTTTTTTTATTTTTATTAATTGTTACAAAACAAAAATGCCCATGTTCAAGTCTTAAAGTCATCCTGAGGCCTTAGTTTTGGTTTCAAATGACACAACATCATGTATGTGTTGCTTCTTTGGGGCTTGTTTTCATAGACATAGATTCTTTTTTTTCTCTTAATGCATTTCATAAAGATCGGATCGGGAAAAATCGGTATCGGCAAATTGCCAAAATCGAATGATCGGAATCGGATCGGGAGCAAAAAAAGGTGATCGGGACATCCCTAGTTATTGTTGTTACATCCGAAGATGTACATATTGGAATGATTTCTTAACTTACAGTAGGCTATTTTTTACAATGTGTGTTGGAAGGATTTATTAAATTACTATGAATATTGTCATTGTTAAAGGCTTTTAGAGAAGGATGAACTATAAGCCTGAATGACATAACATTTTATACCTAAAAACATGCAAGCCACAATAAATAAATCACAATTATTGTAGTTATTTTTACCTCCCGTATTGCTTTCAACCCACCAGCTTTTATGGTGTTGTTACGTCACTAACTGTAAGCTTGTCACATACAGTCTATGGTCACTCAGAGTAACCTACAGTTAATTTAGCTGCTGGAGAAGAAAGATCAGGGGGGGGTGAATTACAGTGTGAATTAAACGGCAGCTCTCTCCCCGAGAGAGCTGCCGTTTAATTCACACTGTTTAAAAAACGGTAACAACGGACTATTTTTCTTAGCGGATGCATGTCAATTTAAATCAATACATACAACTATTTTTTAAATCAATAAAAACACTTTCTAAATCCATTAAAGCATTTAAATTAATATTAGGAGTCATGTCGTTACTTTGTTGAGAATGTGGCCATGTAATAAGCGGGATAATTTGCAGCGACTTGTTCCTTATGAGGAAAATAACACCCGTCATGCAGACCAATATCCCTCCGCTGCGCGTTGGGATCCTGATCTGCCGACGAGGCTCCAATAAAATATAAATATTTTTAGTGAATTACTGAGTTTAGGCACGTTAATAGCGTTTTAATTAAGTTGAATACAGTATATTCATATGTGTCAGTGATTTCATGTCAATTCGGCGAACATAAACATAAATGATCGTGGTGAAGATGATGATTAAATTAGGATTAAAAATCGAGAGCCGGGCTGCATTTCCTCCCGTTCGTTTTTTTCGACTAAACAACATTATTTTGTTAAATAACAACATGGTGATGTTTTGTAAATGATTAGATGTCTCTTATTTAGCACAGAGTATGATATCCGTGACATATGGATCTTAACAAAGTAACAAAATAATTTTGTTATTCGAAAAAAACGAATGGGAGGAAATGCAGCCCGGCTCTCGATTTTTAATCCTAATTGAATCATCATCTTCACCACGATCATTTATGTTTATGTTCGTCGAATTGACATGAAATCACTGACACATATGAATATACTGTATTCAACTTCATTAAAACGTTATTAACGTGCCTAAACTCAGTAATTCACCAAAAATATGTATATTTGAATGGAGCTTCGTCGGTCGATCAGGATCCCAAAGCGTAGTGGTCTGCATGACGGGTGTTATTTTCCTCATAAGGAACAAGTCGCTGCAAATTATCCCGCTTATTACATGGCCACATTCTCAACAAAGTAACGACATGACTCCTAATATTAATTTAAATGCTTTTATGGATTTAGAAAATGTTTTTATTGATTTAAAAAATAGTTGTATGTATTGATTTAAATTGACATGCATCCGCTAAGAAACATAGTCCGTTGTTACCGTTTTTTAAGCAGTGTGAATGAAACGGCAGCTCTCTCCCCCCTCCCCCCCTGATCTTTCTTCTCCAGCAGCTAAATTAACTGTAGGTTACTCTGAGTGACCATAGACTGTATGTGACAAGCTTACAGTTAGTGACGTAACAACACCATAAAAGCTGGTGGGTTGAAAGCAATTCGGGAGGTAAAAATAACTACAATAATTGTGATTTATTTATTGTGGCTTTTATGTTTTTAGGTATAAAATGTTATGTCATTCAGGCTTATAGTTCATCCTTCTCGTAGCGTAGCGGAGGGAATATTCATCCCGCTTTTGTCTCATTAGTATGCATAAAAAGTGACAGGTCACACCTCCCTCATTATGCAAATGAGCTAAGTCCCGCCTCCCCTTTGATCGAGGTGTGAGATCTCAAGTAGGTGTGATATCCCAAGTAGGTGTGAGATCCGTCGATAGAAGGGGGGTGATGTGTATTCACAGGTGTGAAAAGCCCCAACTGTTGCGCCTTATGGTGTATAAAAACAGTGTCTGTAAAGGTGGGGGAGACTGTCTCCCCCCTTCCTGCCATCTCTCTCTGTTTCTGCTGATGTGTAAAATATAGAAAATAACGTTTTATATACTTACTCTCTTGTTAAAAGGCGATGAAGTTTGCAGCGTAAGCCAGCCATCAGTGTTCTAGTTTTAAGGCTTTGCATACCTCAAAGTGTGTCTAAAAGTATCTTGGCAAGAGAAAAAAAAAAGCCAAAATTCGCCTAGGCCATTAAAAAGAAACCGAATTGCTGCTAAGAAATAAGTTCAGAAAGCTATGACTCAAGTGGAACACTGTTAGAGTCAAAAGTAACTCTCAATGTATTCAGACAGAGTATGCAGATTGGGGCTGATCAGAACAAAGAAAGCACCTTTTGCCTTCCCAGTCAAAAGTGTTGATTAAGTTAGTCTGCACACACTCCCTTACTGTCACCCTTACCTCTTCCTATGGCTGTCAGGCCTTTTGGTGTGTGTGTGTGTGTGTGTGTGTGTGTGTGTGTGTGTGTGTGTGTGTGTGTGTGTGTGTGTGTGTGTGTGTGTGGGGGGACCTTCACTCCTGAGCTATAGGTGCCTGTCTTAACACCCCATGGCCCTGCAGTCGGCTAGAGGCTGTAAAAGTCCTGGAAAGCAGGCAGGCACCTCGTTTGAGAGATGACTGTGTGTGTATTAGAGGGCCTGAGGAGACACATTTTTACTGCCCATGCTTGACTGTTTATCTGTGCACTTTCAACTGTATACAATACAACACAAAAATGCCCAGTGCTGCTAAGAAATAAGTTCAGAAAGCTCTGAAAGCTCTAACAAAAGTAAATCTCCAGGTATTTCAGACAGAGTATGCGGATTCGGTCTGATCAGAACAAAGAATGCACCTTTTGCCTTCCTAGTCAAAAGTGTGGATTAAGTTAGTCTGCACACACTCCCTAACTGTCACCCTTACCTCTTCCTATGGCTGTCAGGCCTTTCGGTGCGTGCGTGCGTGCGGACCTTCACTCCTGAGCTATAGGTGCCTGTCTTAACACCCCATGGCCCTGCAGTCGGCCAGAGGCTGTAAAAGTCCTGGAAAGCAGGCAGGCACCTCGTTTGAGAGATGACTGTGTGTGTGTGAGCCTGGCCCTGCCCCCTCCACCCCCCTTCCTGCCATCTTATCACTAGACAGAGGGGGGAGGGGTTCTCTCTAAAACACAGTGTCTGTAAAGGTGGGGGAGACTGTCTCCCCCCTTCCTGCCATCTCTCTCTCTGTTTCTGCTGATGTGTAAAATATACAAAATAACGTTTTATATACTTACTCTCTTGTTAAAAGGCGATGAAGTTTGCAGCGTAAGCCAGCCATCAGTGTTCTAGTTTTAAGTTTTTGCATACCTCAAAGTGTGTCTAAAAGTATCTTGGCAAGAGAAAAAAGCCAAAATCCGCCTAGGCCATTAAAAAGAAACCGAATTCCACGTTTTACAAATGAACAAACACAAATGCAGACTTGACTACTTGGCAGTTGATTAAAGCAGATTTGTCCTTTTTCATCTCTCAAAGGTTTGGGTCCTGTTCAACACTGGGTACAGAAATATATCCAATATACAGTCATTTGTACGTAAAGATTTTTTAAGTTGTAAGCACTTAGAAATATACATTTGATTGCATTTAAAGTGGCTGTAGACAACTTATCATAATGAAGTAGTTGATTGCACAAATTTGTAATGGATGTAAAATAAAGAGGACATTAGCATTTCAATTGGCTCCCTATAAGACTCGCTTTCTCTATGAAATTATGTCTGGCTCTGAGTAGTGTTCTCTCATTCACAATAAAACGCCCAAACACAATACTTTCTGAATCACTGCAGGAAGTAATGTGCTAAAATGCAAATACAAATAGCTTACAGTAGCCCCCAATTAGTTGAACAATTGGAAAACCGCAAGGACTGTGGAAACACCTACTGGCAAAGGATTGTGGATGCAAATTATGCAAAGAGGAAGAAAAAAAATTCTATCTAAAGCTATATAACACAATCTACGTATTGACAGTATGAGTACAACAAAAACAGTATGCATGTTGATGCAAACGACGATGTTCAGTAAACGATCAATCAAAATCGAAGGATCCAATGTATTTTTAAATGGAGCAGAAATAGAACTAGTCTCCCAGTTCAAGTATCTTGAACAGGGAGTGTCATATTGTACTCGCACTTGACTTTTTAAGAAACATATCCAGAAAGTATCCAATACCATTAAATTCAACTAGCAACATTTTAAACAAATTAGACCTTTTCTTAACTGTCAATGCTGCAAATTCATACCTCCACTGTATGATTCTATCCCACATTGAATACTGTTTTACAAACTGGTCGTTTGCTTGTGCCACACACCGGAAACCCATAGAACAGCTGTTCAAGAGAGCTATCCAGGTGTTTGACAGAAAGCCACAGTCATACCACCACTGTACCATCCTTGAAAATCACAATTTCTTGAGTTTTTGACCATTTTAAGTCTTTTAAAAGTATGTGTTTTTTAAATAATATTTACATGGGCTGGCCCCCCTCCCCTTGGGGGAATTCATCCACAGAAAACACAATGGACGCAGCACTAGGTCAGAAACCAGAGGAGACTGTGAAGTCCACCACAGACGGACCACCTTTGGACAAAATGTCATAAAATGATATAGACAATGGCAAAACAGAACACTCACCGCAGAACTAGTCAGGGAACAAGACGAACCGACCAAGACAGACAGACAACCCAGAACTTAAATACACACAAGACTCAATCACACAACAAGACACAGGTGAGGAGGGAGGAGAAAACACAGGGGCCCAGGTGAAAATAATCAGACCATTAGACACACCAGGGAAACTAATGACAAGAGGAAAACACAGGGAAAAGGACCAGACAATAACCCAAAGGAAAACATGACATGGAAAACAGCAAAAACACCCAAACCTACAAAACTATAAACGTGACATAACATGAGAATCGTGACACACACGGTGTAAGTAACTAAGTTCATAAACTCAACAAGTACTATACTTGGGCACAATTTTGAGATACTTGTACTTTATTTAAGTATTTCAATGTTTTGCTACTTTGTTCTTCTACTCCACTACAGTTCAGAGGTACATGCTGTACTTTTCCTCCACTCCATGTATTTAATACCTTTAGTTACTTTACAGATGTGGATGAATGATGTGAAATATAATCAAGTGATAAATCAGACTTTAGTTCCACCTGGAGTAAATCCACAAGCTACCCTGCAGTATACAAAGTCATTCAAACTAGCTGCACCTTTACCAGCTTTGAGAACACTTTCATGATCAATCATTATAAAACATATCATATCTGTTATTCTGAAATGGACCAATCTGCACAATGACTACTTTTACTGTCGCTACTTTCACTATATTTTGATGATAATACTTTTCTACTTTTACTTGAGGAACATTTTGAATGCAGGACTTTTACTGTAACAGAGTATTACTACACTCTGGGACTATTACTTTTACTCAAGTACAAGATCTGAGTACTTCTACTTTTACTCAAGTACAAGACCTGAGTACTTCTACTTTTACTCTAGTACAAGATCTGTTTGCTTCTACTTTTACTCAAGTACAAGACCTGAGTGCTTCTACTTTTACTCAAGTACAAGACCTGAGTACTTCTACTTTTACTCAAGTACAAGATTTGAGTACTTCTACTTTTACTCTAGTACAAGATCTGTGTGCTTCTACTTTTACTCAAGTACAAGATCTGAGTACTTCTACTTTTACTCAAGTACAAGACCTGAGTACTTCTACTTTTACTCAAGTACAAGATCTGAGTACTTCTACTTTTACTCAAAAAAAAAACCAAAAAAACAAAATAACTTTTATTTATATAGCGCTTTTCAATAACCCAAAGTCGCTTACAAAAAAAAATTAAAAGTACAGAAAGGGGGTGAACAGGCAGAAGACAACATATTGGACAAGAAAATTGAACATGAACATTACATGAACAGGCAAAGGACAACACAGGGGGGGAGCAAGCATAGGACAACGAGCAAAAGACAACATAATGGAAAAGAGGAAAGAAAAAGTTGATGAATGTATGAATAAGAGATGCAGCGTGGGGTGAATAAGAGATACAGCGTGGGGTGTGAGTGAAGTCAGTGGGTTGGGGGGTAGGGTAAGTTGAAGGCTTGGGAGAAGAGGTATGTTTTCAGCTGGGTTTTGAAGGTAGACAGTGTGGGAGAGTGGCGGACAGATTGGGGGAGGGAGTTCCAGAGGCGGGGTGCTGATCTGGAGAATGCTCTGTTGCCAAATGTTTTGAGTCTTGATGGTGGTACTGTGAGGGAGAGAGTGGAGGAGGATCGGAGGGCTCGGGGGGGGTTGTAGGGGATGAGGAGGTCAGAGAGGTAGGGGGGGGCTAGGTGGTGAAGGGCTTTATAGGTGAGGAGGAGTGTTTTGAAGATGATGCGTTGTTTGATGGGGAGCCAGTGAAGAGAGCGGAGAACGGGAGTGATGTGTTCACAGGTCCGGGTGTGGGTGAGGAGGCGGGCAGCAGAGTTTTGTACCATTTGGAGTCTATGGAGGGAATGGGAGGAGATGCCAGTGAGGAGGGCGTTGCAATAGTCGAGGCGGGAGGTGATGAAGGCATGGATGAGGGATTCAGCAGCACGGGGGGGGAGGTAGTGTTTGATTTTGGCAATGCGGCGGAGGTGGAAGTAGGAGATCTTGATGATGGAGCTGACATGGGGGTCAAAGGAGAGGGTGGGGTCCAGGATAACGCCAAGATTGCGTGCCAGGGGGGAGGGGGTGATGGTCGAATTCTCAATGGTGAGTGAAATGGGTCCTGTTTTATTGAGGGTTGATCTGGTGCCTATGATGAGTAGCTCTGTTTTATCACTGTTGAGTTTAAGGAAATTGTGAGTCAGCCATGTTTTTATTGAAGAGATGCAGGTTTCGATATGGGTGAGGGGAGGGTTGTGAGGGGATTTGGTGGTGATGTAGATCTGGGTGTCATCGGCGTAACAGTGGAAATCAAGGTTGAGGTTGCGAATAATGTGACCAAGGGGGAAAAGATAGCAGATGAAGAGGAGGGGGCCGAGGACTGAGCCCTGGGGGACCCCCTGTGTGACTGGGGAGAGGGCGGATGTGTGGCCAGAGAGGGAGATGAATTGTTGCCTGTCGGTGAGGTAGGAGGTGAGCCAGTCGAGAGCGGAGCCCTCAACACCCTGTTGGCGCAGCCTTTGTAGGAGGATTGAGTGATTCACAGTGTCAAAGGCTGCGCTGAGGTCTAGTAGTAGCAGGATGTTGAGGGCACCGGAGTCTGCAGAGGAGAGGAGATCGTTGATTACTTTGACCAGGGCTGTTTCAGTGCTGTGGAGTGGGCGAAAACCAGACTGGAGGGGTTCATAGAGGTTGTTGGACTGGAGGTGGGTGTGGAGCTGGGTGGCGACAATACGCTCCAGTGTTTTGGAGAGGAATGGCAGGTTGGAGATGGGGCGGAAGTTGGAGAGGTTAGCTGGGTCAAGGGTGGGCTTTTTGAGGATGGGGGTGATGGAGGCAAGTTTGTAGATGGAGGGAACAAGACCAAGGGATAGAGATTGGTTGAAGAGGGTGGTGAGGTGGGGGATGAGGACAGGGAGGCAGGCCTTAGTTAGGGTCGTAGGGAGGGGGTCAAGAAAGCAGGTGGTTGTTTTGGATGAGGTGATGATGGCTAGGATGTGGGAGGAGTCAACAGGAGAGAAGGCAGTGAGGGGAGGGAAGGGCGGGTGGACTGGGAGAGGAGGGGGGGCGTGGGGGTTGGAGGAGATAGTGGTCATGGCAGTTAGGGAGCTGTTGATTTGTGAAACTTTGTTGTTGAAGGCGAGGAGGAAGGAGTTGCATAGGTCAGGGGAGGAGGGTGGATTGATGTCAGGTGGCTGGAGCAATTTATTGATGGTGGAAAACAGGATGCGGGGGTTCCGGTTGGTGCTGTCGATGAGGGTGGAGAAGTGGGCAGATTTGGCGGCTTGGAGAGCATCACGGTAGGAGGAGATGTGAACTTTATAGGCTTCGGCGTGGACGGTGAGGTGGGTTCGTTTGAACAATCTTTCAAGTTGACGGCCGGTCTGTTTCATGGTACGGAGTTCCGGGGTGTACCAGGGGGCGGGGTTGGTGAATGAAACAGAGGAGGTTTTCCAGGGGGCCAGAGAGTCGAGGGAGTCAGAGAGAATTGAGTTGAGTGTGGTGGCATAGTCGTCAGGGGAAGAGGGGGCAGAGTCGGGCGGGAAGGCAGAGGATATGAGCTGGGAGAGCGTGAGGGGGTTGACTGCCTTGATGTTGCGGTAGGAGATGGTGCGTTTTTTGGGGTTGTGGGGGGAGGGTAGAGGGGCGGAGAAGAGGATGCAGAGATGATCAGAGAGTGGGAAGGGGAGGGGCTGGGGGTTAGATAATGGTAGAAAGGAGGAGCAGACTAAGTCCAGAATGTGGCCTTTGGTATGGGTGGGGAAGTCAATGTGTTGGGTGAGGTGGAAGCAGTCAAGGAGGGAGAGGAAGTCAGATGTCAGGGGGGCATTGGGCTGATCCATGTGGATGTTGAAGTCGCCGGTAAGTAGGAGGTGGGAAGATAGAGAGGATGCAATGGTGAGTAGTTCAGACAGTTCAGAGAGGAAAGAGGGGTGTGGCTTCGGGGGACGGTAGATTAGAACAGTAGTGATAGAGTTGGGGAGGGAGAAAGCAAGGTGTTCAAAGGATGAGATAGGTGGGAGGTTGAGGTTCAGTTCAGTGATGTGTAGGGATTGTTTGTGGAGAACAGCGAGACCACCCCCGCGCCCGGAGAGGCGGGGTCTGGCAGTGAAACTGTAGTTGGAGGGAGTGGCTTGGTTGAGAGCGTAGAAGTCCAGGGGCTGTTGCCATGTTTCACAGAGGAGAAGCAGATCAATGTTATTGTCCAGTAGCAGTTCGTGTATAACAGGTGATTTGTTGGAGAGGGAGCGGCAGTTCAGGAGTGCGAGGGAGATGGATGGTGGAGCAGGGGAGGGGGTACAAAGGTTGTTGAGGTTGGCAGTGCGGTGGATGGGGATGGCGGGGGGGTGGGGGATAGTCCAGAGTGAGGGGATGGGTGAACCGTCAGGGAGGTGTCGGTTGCAGGGGAGGCCAGCGCCCCGGTGGATGTAGCGGCGTCGGCGGAGGATCCCAGCGGCGCTAGCTGCGGTGGCAGTAGCAGCAGGGAGACGATGGTTGTTGTTGAGGCTGTGGAGGTCAGCAGCAGTGTAGATGAGAGGGCGAGAGGTTGGTGGTGTAGTAGGCTGAAGCAGCGGGAGAGATAGTCCAAGCAGCAGATGAAAGGTAGCAGCAGATGAGAGTAGCCAAGGTAGTGTATTTGCAGTGGTTATTAACTGATTGGCTAGGAGTTGGTAGGCAGTGAGATATGTGAAAGCAGCAGTGGACCAGGTGTTGGAGTGAGTGATGTGTGTGGTGTTGGTTACCCCAGACCGTCCCTGCGGCACCATGTCTGGACCTAGCTACCCAACAGTAGACGAGCTGGTGGGGAGTGGAGGCTCCCCGCAAGAACGCCGGCTGGGCAGCCAGACAGAGTGAGTGTTGTTGTTGTTGATGTACGGCGCACAACAGGTCGGTCCAGGTTGGCACAATCACCATCACAAAACACACAGCGTACTCACCCGAGTCCAGAGCAGCGATCAACACACCCAGAGCCAGGAAAAACAATCCAGTGGTGTAATCAGGTAGTCCAATTGTGACGGGAGCCAGCTGTTAGCTTCGGTGGCTAACGTAGCATACAGACCGGGTAGTCAAGGTGACGGAGTGGAGCCAGCTGTTAGCTTTGATGGCTAACGTAGCATACAGTCCAGTAGTGAGGGAGCCTATGAATGGAAACGGAGCTGGAGAGATGCACAACGGAGTGAAGAGCAGCCTTGGATCGGCGAAAACCAGCATAGAGACCCGTAGACAAAACAAACAAACATCCAGAAACAGTCCGGGGGTAGAAGCGGCAGTCAACAGACAAGACGCCAGCGTTGCTCTAGCACCGGAGGGACAGACGTGACACCTGAGGGAGGAGTACAATATATATATACTTATACCACCTCTGTTTATAGCCTATGAAAAAAACTATTAGAAATAGAAGGCTAAAGCTAACGTTAGCAGATAGTGACAATGTATGCTAGCTAGCTAGCTCAACGATTCCTTAAATAATATTGCCACAGAAAAACTTTTCAGTTCACATCACGCTCTGCCACTCCGACAGGGAGCTCTGCTCTGAACACCTGAACGGCCCGTTCTAACATCTGTTCACCAGCGGTCCAGTCTGTGCCACAGTGACTCCGGACGCACAGTTAATATTAACGAACGCACCCGTAGGTAATGTAGCTGCTGAAGCTAGACCATCATGTCGGAGTAGCAGAGCCTTATTATACATCCATGAGCAGAGCCGACAGGCAGGAAGACTCGAGCACACAGCTCGTACTTCATTATAATATATAAAAAAAGAACACCATGCGTGTCATGATGGCACATAACAGCTCACGGCCGCAGATTACTCCGGGTCCCAGACCCCCCCATACCCCAAAAATATTTGTATTGCAGATCTACATGAATCACACAAACGACTTATTTTGGATTCAAAACGTCAAATTTCGCCGAAAGGTGACAAGTTTGCATCACTGAACATAGACAGAGAGCACAACTGAAACATAACATCTGAGATGTAACAACATAATACACTTTTTGGGGATGCTTGGGATGTGAGGAGTGAGGGACACGGCTTAGAACGGGCGTGTCGCCTGGCAGGACAGGAGAGTGTGTGCACCAGTCTGCCTTGATCTATTAATTCATGTCCGTGACACTCACTGCTGCCCACAGCTGTTTTATAGAAGGAAATTCCTTCACTTCATGAAAGTGTTTTAACCACACACACCTCTACACACACATGACGGGTGTTATTTTCCCCATAAGGAACAAGTCGCTGCAAATTATCCCGCTTATTACACGGCCACATTCTCAACAAAGTAACGACATGACTCCCAATATTAATTTAAATGCTTTTATGGATTTAGAAAATGTTTTTATTGATTTAAAAAATAGTTGTATGTATTGATTTAAAAAATAGTTGTATGTATTGATTTAAATTGACATGCATCCGCTAAGAAAAATAGTCCGTTGTTACCGTTTTTTCAACAGTCTGAATGAAACGGCAGCTCTCAGCTGTGTATTTACACAACTAATGGCCCATCAACCACAGCTCTCTCCCCCCCTCCCCCTTGATCTTTCTTCTCCAGCAGCTAAATTAACTGTAGGTTACTCTGAGTGACAAGCTTACAGTTAGACACAACACTGTCATTGCAAGTGACCCTCAGTTAGTTGACTTTTATGTTCAACTGCTAAATTTGTTACTGATAAAAAAGGGCTTCTACTGTACCTAATTACCTTAACACTAGAACCGCCAGAGGTTTTTGTATAGGCCTACCTAAACCCGTCAAATCCCGCTATTAGAATGCAATTTTTAACAACATAGGGTGCTACATAACACACTTTCAGGAAAAGTCACGGACTGGGAGATTTTAATATTTTATTGAAAAAAAGTTACATTGCACACACACAACACACATCACACAAATTGACCAGATTGGCGGTTCTAGTGTTAAATAAACTCACTAATTAATGAAACCAGTTCAATACGCATTATTCTTATTCTTATCATTCTTTATGAGCGCAGAAATAGTCTTAAAATCAGATCTGTTTTTTAAATGAAATCTGACGGCAGGCAGTTAGCTCTGATCACCTATGATAAATGTGCCGCACCTAATCGCTGGCCATTCAGCCACAGACACTGTTCGAAATTGGGGGGAGCAAGGGGGAGCTTGGCTCCCCCGAAGAGGGAGGGAGCTCCCCTGAAGGCTGACTTTGAGATAAATAGGGGGAGCCCAAAACAATCTTGCATATTTGTGTCACACAGATTAGAAATGTTGAGTTTCTGTAAATAACAGTTCTTGAACTAAATAATAGTTATTGTTCATTACAGTTTCTGAATATTTGTTTTATATTTGTGAATATGTCTGGGTGTTGCCATCTGTACGTGGCGGCGCTGCATTCTTACTTACGTTGCTATGGTTATGGCGGTGATGCCGGCGCGGTATTTGAAATGTTCATATTGATATTTTTTAACTCTGGCTTTGTAATAAAAAATATGGCAAAACGAAAACAGCCAAGCGTCACAGCTTTTGGATTCACAAGCAAAGAAGCGAAGGAGTCTAAAAATGACAAAGTGAACGGAAAACAACTTTTAGTTGGCCGGCTGTAAGCGCCGTTAGGGTCGAGCTTGACAGCTCCACACCGAGAGAGAGGCCTGCCGATGCGGAGCCTGAAGAGGCTTCAACAACGGCCACATCCGCCGGCATAGTGACACCGTCTGTATTAGTAGAAGAGTGTTTTTATAGCAATTGATCGCATCCGCGCTGCTGCGCCAGTCAACAGAGCGTGCGTGTGACATATTTAGTAGCAGGATGTGCTCTGAAAAATAGGGCTCCCCGAAAGCAAATGGGTCATTCGAAAACTGACAGAGCTCCCTCTATACAAATCAAACTGTAGACGGTGTGAAAGCACCTATTGTTTTAAATAATGGTCGGAATGTGACCTGTGAGCCTTCTGAATTACCGTGGGACAGCACATTCTAAACTAAAATGTTCAATCAATAAAGTAACATCTTATCTTATCTTAATAATATCTTCATATTAATAATAATAATAAATCATACAGTATGTGTCCGAAAGGGAGCAGGAGGAAGCAAACACAAAAATATACAAAAAATATACTGCATATTAAAGCAAACGATTGTAAAGGTAAAAGTATGAGCATAACAAATAAAGAAGTGTAATGTAAACATTTACATTATAATTATGATTATTTAATATATAAAGACTATATATTATTGAATTACAAGATTAGATATACTTTAGTTGATCTAAAATATTGATGTGTTCAAATGCTCTTCAAAACACAACTGAAAGTCCATGAAACTTGCCTTTCTGTATTTGTGAATGAAGCGCCATCTCCTGGTTAAAACCTGAAATTGAAAATCTGGCAACGCCCTCTTGGAAAATAGTGGGAGGGCTTAACATTCCTCTATACTGGTCTTTGGCAGGTCGTAGGCAGGAAGCTGTAAGCTGGAGTCTGAAATGAAGTACTACATCTGTAGAACAATGAATGGTAACATTCACAAAATGTTTTTAGAACCAACTCAGACATGCCTACGCAAACATGCAATATCATGAATTACGTGCTTGTTTTTTTCTAAAAAGGAAAATGTGGTGACATCAGATTTCTTTTAAACATCCTTTTCAAACAAATGCAACAAGTTTGTTTTTTAAAGCGCACTACAAATAAATCTGACGTTGACCATGAACCTGTTAAAATTTCGCATCACAGGAACATTTTATAAAAAAATAATAACCTCCTGAAAACATTATCCAAATGTTGCTTTCAAAATGTTCTTCTTTGTTTATCATGTAACATTGAGGGAATGTTCTATAAAAGAACATCTTTAATGTGTTACCCCAACAACGTCCAAAACACATCCTTAGAATGTTGGAGGCAAAACGTTCCACCTTTGTTGACTTATCACATTAAAGGAACATTTTATAAAACACTTTGTCATCTCAGGCCTCAATAACATCTTGAAAACATTTTCAGAATGTTGCTTGGAGAATGTTCTTTATTTGCTATCATGTAACATTGAAAGAACGTTTTATATAGAACATCTGTAATGTGTTACCCAACAACGTCCAAAACACGTCCTTAGAATGTTGCAGGCAAAACGTTCCACCTTTGTTAACATATCACATGAAAGGAATGTTTTATAAAAAAACGTTCTGTCATCTCAGGCCTCAATAACATCCTCAAAACATCCTCTGAATGTTGCAGTTAAAACGTTATGTTAACCTTAAACCTTATAGGAACATTATTTGAAATAATAAACATCCTAAAAAGGTTCTTTGAACATCAGATTAAAACGTTTCTTTAAAACCTTGTTAGAACCAATAGGTAATGTTAGCCAAAGTTGTGAGAACGTTCCCCGCTAGCTGGGGCAGCTGGGGGGGCAAGGCTCTACATTGGGGGGCAGCTGTCCCCCCTTGCCCCCCTGTAGATCCGCCCCTGAGTCTGTATCAGATCTGTTGCAGCCCCTTTTTAAGAGATCTGGGTATGGAGGAAAATAGAGAGGGTTGTGTTTTCTGACACTTGGTGAGTTCCCTGGAACACCGGGGACACATATTCACGTATAAAAGACGTACAAAAGTGCATTTTGCATGATAGGTCACCTTTAAATTAAAAAAATGTATGAGATCATTAAGTGCCTTGTATCTTCTTTTTTTATAGTTTCACTCTGTTGAATGTCAGTGGACTGCAAATAAGTCAATAAAGGAGCAGGGCTGCTCATTCCCTGGTTCTCAAAAGAGTTTGGCTTGCTGTTTAATCTATGTTCACACTGAGACAGTACAACAGAGAGAACAGTGCACACATATCAGAAAAAACCATGATGCCATGCGACAAGCCATGTTTAGCAAAGTAAACACAGCTCTCAATGAGGGCTACAGGATAGGGATCAAAAACAGGCACTCAAATAATAGACTGTATCAAGTGCTGTATGCCTTTGAGCTAGCCCTGCGTTTTAATATGACATATGTTTTAAGTTTGTGTATAATGGTGCTTTTCCAATGCAGGTTTTGGTGCGGCCAGGTTTGTGTCGGCCCGTTCTTTTTTGCTTTTCCACTAGGGGAAGTACCGGCTCACGGGTACTTTTTCACTTTTTTGGCCCTCCTCAATCGAGGTTCCAAGCGAGCTGAAAATATGACATAAACACTCCCGACTGTTGATCGGTCAGAGAGAATCATCACAATTGTCCATCCATCCATCTTCTCCCGCTTATCCGTGGTCGGGTCGCGGAGGTAGCAGTTCCAGCAGAGAGCCCCAAACTTTCTTTTCCCTGGCCACATCAACCAGCTCTGACTGGGGGATCCCAAGGCGCTCCCAGGCCAGAGAAGAGATATAATCCCTCCATCTGGTTCTAGGTCTACCCTTTGGTCTCTTCCCAGCTGGACGTGCCTGGAACACCTCCCTAGGGAGGCGCCCAGGTGGCATCCTAACTAGGTGCCCGAACCACCTCAACTGGCTCCTTTAGACGTGAAGGAGGAGCGGTTCAACTCCGAGTCCCTCCCGGATGACCGAACTTCTCACCTTATCCCTAAGGGAGACACCAGCCACCCTGCGGAGAAAACCCATCTCGGCCGCTTGTACCCGCGATCTCGTTCTTTCGGTCATGACCCATCCTTCATGACCATAGGTGAGGGTAGGAACGAAAATGGCCCGGTAGACAGAGAGCTTTGCCTTCTGGCTCAGCTCCCTTTTCGTCACAACGGTGCGGTAAAGAGACTGCAGTACCGCTCCCGCTGCTCCGATTCTCCGACCCATCTCACGCTCCATTGTTCCCTCACTCGAGAACAAGACCCTGAGATACTTGAACTCCTTCACTTGGGGTAAGGACTCATTCCCTACTTGGAGTGGACAGTCCATCGGTTTCCTGCTGAGATCCATGGCCTCAGATTTGGAGGTGCTGATCCTCATCCCAGCCGCTTCACACTCGGTTGCGAACCGATCCAGTGAGTGCTGAAGGTCGCAGACCGATGAAGCCATCAGAACCACATCATCTGCAAAAAGCAGTGGTGCAATCCTTAGTCCACCGAACTGCAGACCCCCTCCCCCACGACTACGCCTCGAAATCCGATCCATGTATATTACAAACAGGATTGGTGACAAAGTGCAGCCCTGGCGGAGGCCAACCCTCACCTGAAATGGGTCCGACTTACTGCCGAGGACCCGGACACAGCTCTCGCTTTGGGAGTACAGAGATTGGATGGCCCTGAGTAGAGACCCCCTCACCCCATACTCCCGCAGCACCTCCCACAGTGACTCCCTGGGAACCCGGTCATACGCCTTCGCCAAGTCTACAAAACACATGTAGACTGGATGAGCGTACTCCCAGGCCCCCTCCAGGATCCTTGCGAGAGTAAAAAGCTGATCCGTCGTTCCACGACCAGGACGGAATCCGCATTGTTCCTCCTCAATCTGAGGTTCGACAATCGGCCTGACCCTCCTTTCGAGTACCTTAGAGAAAACTTTCCCGGGGAGGCTGAGTAGTGTGATGCCTCTGTAATTGGCACACACCCTCTGATCCCCCTTTTTGAAAAGGGGAACCACCACCCCGGTCTGCCACTCCTTCGGTACTGTTTCCGACTTCCACGCAACGTTGATGAGACGTGTCAACCATGACAGTCCCTCAACACCCAGAGCCTTCAGCATTTCTGGGCGGATCTCATCCACCCCCGGGGCTTTGCCACTGTGAAGTTTTTTGACGACCTCAGTGACCTCCCCCCGGGAGATTGGTGTCGATCCCCCGTCATACTCCAGCTCTGCCTCTAACATAGAGGGCGGAGTTGTCGGGTTCAGGAGTTCCTCAAAGTGCTCCTTCCAACGCCCTAACACTCCATCAGTTGAGGTAAACAACGTCCCATCCTTACTGTACACAGCTTGGATTGTTCCCTGCTTCCCCCTCCTGAGGTGTCGGACAGTTTTCCAGAACAACTTTGGTGCCGCCCGAAAGTCTTTTTCCATGTCTTCTCCGAACTTCTCCCACACCCGCTGCTTTGCCTCGGCCACGGCTGAGGCTGTTGCCCTTCGGGCCTGTCGGTACCTTGCAACTGCCTCGGGAGTCCCCCGGGATAACAAATCCCTGAAGGCCTCCTTCTTCAGTCGGACGGCTTCCCTGACCACCGGTGTCCACCAGGAGGTTCGAGGGTTACCGCCCCTTGAGGCACCTAGGACCTTGAGACCACAGCTCCCCGCCGCGGCTTCGGCAATAGAGGCTTTGAACACCGACCACTCTGGTTCAATGTCCCCAACCTCCACAGGAATGCCCGAAAAGCTCCGCCGGAGGTGTGAATTGAAGGCCTCCTGAACTTGGACCTCCTCCAGATGTTCCCAGTTCACCCGCACTACACGTTTGGGCTTACCAGGTCTATCCAGAGGCTTCCCCCGCCACTCGACCCAACTCACCACCAGATGGTGATCAGTTGACAACTCCGCCCCTCTCTTTACCCGAGTGTCCAAAACATACGGCCTCAGGTCCGATGATACGATAACAAAATCGATCATGGACCTTCTGCCTCGGGTGCTCTGGTACCACGTACACTTATGAGCATCCTTATGTTCGAACATGGTGTTTGTTATGGCCAATCCATGACTAGCACAGAAGTCCAGTAACAAACCACCACTCCGGTTCAGATCAGGGGGGCCGTTCCTCCCAATCACTCCCCTCCAAGTGTCTCCATCATTGCCCACATGTGCGTTGAAGTCTCCCAGCAAGATTAAAGAGTTCCCTTCAGGAGCCCCATACAGGACTCTTTCCAGGGTCTCCAAGAAGGCCGTATACTCTGAACTGCTGTTGGGTGCATAAGCACACACAACAGTCAGAGTTTTCCCCCCCATAACCTGCAGGCGTAGGGAGGCAACCCTCTCGTCCACTGGGGTAGACTCCAACAACGAAGCACCCAACCGGGGACTTGTGAGTATCCCCACACCCGCCCGGCGCCTCACACCTTGAGCAACTCCGGAGAAGAATAGAGTCCAACCCCTATCCAGAAGTAAGGTTCCAGAGCCGACGCTGTGCGTAGAGGTGAGCCCAACCAGATCCAACTGGTAACGCTCCACCTCCCGCACAAGCTCCGACTCCTTCCCCCCCAGAGAGGTGACGTTCCACGTACCCAAAGCCAGCTTCTGTCGCCCGGGTCTGGTCCGTCGAGACCCTCTGCCTTCACTGCCACCCTTCTGGCAGCGCACCCGACCCCATCGCTGTTTCCCCTAGGTGGTGGGCCCGCGGGACGGAGAAGCGGAGGTGTTGCCCACGTCGCCTTTTCGGGCTGTGCCCGGCCGGGCTCCGTGGCAAGCCCGGCCACCAGATGCTCGCCGACGAGTCCTCATTCTGGGCCTGGCTCCAGAAGGGGACCCCGGGCTTCCTCCGGGCCGGGTATCCTCACTTCGTGTGTCGTCTTTCAAGAGGTCTTGTGAACCAATCTTAGTCTGGCCCCTTGCCTGAGACCAATTTGCCATGGGAGACCCTACCAGGAACACAAGGTTCCAGACAACACAGCCCCTAGGTTCATCAGGGCAATTGTTGTGCGAGATAATCCCCAAGCGTCGCATATATCAAGCACCATTTTTTAAACAGAGGAGCTACAGTATTTATTAGGGATGTAACGATATATCGAATATCGCGATATCGCGGTAAATAAATGTCGTGAGAATGACAAAATGTACCGCGATTTTTAAAACACATTTTTTTTACACCTTTATTCAACCAGATGGTCCCATTGAGATCATCGATCTCTTTTTCAAGGGAGACCTGTCCAACATGGCAGCAAGTAGGTTACAACATGAACATAAAACAACAGATAACACAAAAGGACATCGTATTTACAGGGCTACATACCTAGAGACATTGACAAGTACCAACAGTATATTTATATCTCGCCCTGTCAATAAGCCTCACCTTCTTGGCAAAAACTGTATTGTTTTTGAAGTGGTGGAGAGACAATGAACAGTTTTACCCACTGCTGTCACCCACGGCCAAAGCATATCTCTCTGTCCCAGCAACATCAGTACCAAGCAAGAGAGTTTTTTCCACAGCAGGGGATATTGTAAATGCCCAAACATCCCAGCTTCTACCTGGAAATGTGGACATGCTCATATTCCTAAAAGATAACCTTGATGATGCTGAGTGAGTGAGTTAGTGAGTTAGAGTTGAGTTACTTGAAAAACTAAAGTGAAACTTGATTTATTCTATTGCAGGGTCTGATTATTATATTGTTGACACTTTAAAATACTAGTATCCTACTAAAATGCTGTACAAATCAGATTTATAATTTAATAAAGAAAAAAAAATTAAAAAGAATAATTCACATTTCTTTATTTTTCAATAACGCTATTAATATCGTACGGTGGACTTTTTATCGCGGTATTATCGTACCGTGAGTTTTTGTATTGTTACATCACTAGTATTGAGCTACATATACTACAGTATTTACTGAGCTACAGAAATGGCACAAAAATGGCACAAAAAAAGCACGCCGTGGTCGTTTGACGAGGTGACGACGTTCATCCATCTCGTTGCGGCTGACAAAATATGACCCAGTCTCAATCTTTTTTTCCTTCTAATTTGTTATTCTTTTCTAAATAACACACTGTTATTTACTCACCAATAACACACAATTATCCTTGTTTTTATTTATTCGTTTAATTCCATAATCTCGGGCTTTTTTGGCGTCCGTCAGGAACTGAATTTCAACATAAAAATAACCGGAAACAGACGTAGGCCTATAAGGGACATTTCTAGAATCATTGCGAATGTCAACATTTCTGAGTTTAGGATGGCCGAAGACACTACACTACCCATAATCCCCAGCTATCATTTAGGACTACTGTCCCCGTGATTAATCTTCAAGCTCTGGGATTGGATGTTGGAGTGGCAGTGCGCCAAGGTTACGCCGAGCGTCAAACAGCTGTTTGAAATGGAACGAAACCACGCCAGGCTATCCAAAACTGGAATCGAACGCCCCCCCAGAACTACACATGCTGGCTATTGTGTTTCGCAAAATGTTCTATGGGACGTCTCTGCTGAACGTTTTCGTTTTTCCCACAATTAGAAGGTGAAAATTGCTTGTGTCCATAATGTGCAGCATTAATATGTTACTTTGTAATTCTACTCCACTACAATTCAGAGGTTAACCTGGTATTTTTATTCCATACATTTATTTGAGTTACTTTGCAGATTCTGATTAATGATGTGAAATATAAACAACCCCTTAAATCAGACTTTAGTTACACCTGAGTAAAATTGCATTACAAGACATCTATCAATATGTGTTAAACTGTCATATTCTGCACATTTCTTATACTATCTACATACATAAAAGTATAATTCATATGTATAATATCAGTTAAAATAAGTGCTTCAACATAGTTAACATTGCAGGAAAGCAATACATTAGACGTTAAAGGTCCCATGTCATTGTTAGGATTATGTTTTTAAGCAGGACCCAGGCGCAGGCAATGACTGAAGATGTTTAAATGGTTTATTGTTTCGGAGACTCAGGCAGGTTTGGTGATTATGGAGGTCCGGAGTGGAGGTAGGCAGTGAGAGGCTGGACTGATTACCAGGCAGGCAGGTAGGATGCAGGAAGAAGCAGGCAGGTTGGCTGGAAGCTCTGGTGGATGATGGCCGAGGGATTGCACTGGAAACACAAGAGAAACTAGTTACAAAGAGTACGGATTTACACGCAGACAGGATAACTGAATGGGCAGCCAGGAGGATGTAATACCACTGGTGTAGAAAACAATCTGGCGGTGAGTTGCTGGGAGACTGGAGTAGATAAGCTGTGTCCTGATTAGATGATGAGGGACAGCTGAGTCGGACGGCCAGGTGAGAGCAATCAGGCTGCTGCCTGCAAGGGACACCACACCCTCTCCACACACACACACAGGGGAACAAACAGGGACACAGTTTGGACTGTGACAGTACCCCCCCCTAAACGGGAGCCTCCAGGTGAACCACCAGGCTTATCTGGGTGGTCCCTGCGAAAGTCCCGAATGAGAGAGGGACATAGAATGAGCTTGCGGGACACCCAGCTCCTCTCCTCAGGACAATAACCCTCCCAATCAACCAGATACTGGTACCCACGGCCCCGGCGGCGAATGTCCAACAGCCGTCGGACCGTGTAGGCCGGGTGGTCATCAATAACAAGGGTGGGTGGAGGGGAGATGGCTGGAGGGCACAAAGGGCTGGACAACACTGGTTTCAACTGGGACACATGAAAGGTTGGGTGAATTCTCATGGAGGGAGGCAGCTTGAGTCTAACAGCAGATGGATTGATTATGCGCTCGATCACATAGGGGCCAATGAAGCGTGGTTTCAACTTCTTAGACTCAGCTTGTAAAGAAATATTCTTTGAAGAAAGCCAAACTTTCTGACCTGGTTGGAACTGGGGAGCTGCGGTCCGGTAGCGGTTTGCAATAGGCCGATTGCGTTCATTGGAGCGGAGAAGGGCAGAGCGGGCATCCTTCCAAATCCTACGACAACGACGGAGATGGGCTTGGACAGAGGGAACTGCGATCTCATCCTCTTGGGCTGGGAACAAAAGGGGTTGATATCCAAGAGAACATTCAAATGGGGACATACCGGTAGCAGCACTAGACAGTGAGTTATGAGCGTATTCAATCCAGGGCAGATGTAAGCTCCAGGAGGTGGGATTCCGAGAGATGACACAGCGAAGTGCAGCTCCAAGGTCCTGATTGGCTCTTTCGGCCTGCCCGTTAGTCTGAGGATGATAGCCTGAGGAGAGACTGACAGATGCTCCAAGTGCTCGACAGAATGCTTTCCATACCTGAGATATGAACTGTGGCCCTCTGTCGGAAACAATGTCTGTTGGAATGCCATGGAGCCGGACAACATGATTGACCAGGAGGTCAGCAGTTCCAGAGGCTGTGGGGAGTTTAGGAAGAGGCACAAAATGAACTGCTTTGGAAAAGCGATCAACAATAGTGAGAATGGTTGAGTTACCCTGTGAAACCGGGAGGCCGGTAACAAAATCTAGGCCGATGTGACTCCAGGGACGACTAGGGACTGGGAGAGGCTGGAGTAGACCGATAGGAGCCTGGTGTGAAGACTTGCTACGGGCGCAAATCGTGCAGGCCAGCACAAAGGCTCGAGAGTCCGCTTCCATAGAAGGCCACCAGAAGTGTCGTCTCAGGAGGGATAGGGTCCGACTCACACCCGGGTGGCAGGCAAAGCGGGAAGCATGGGTCCATAGGAGAACCTGTGAGCGGACAGAGTCAGGTACAAACAAACGGTTAGCTGGACCCTTTCCTGGATCTGGATGGTCTCTCTGTGCCTTCCTCACTGAGTTCTCAATCTCCCATGTTACAGCGCCCACCACTCTGGTGGCGGGGATTATGGTGTCAGGAGCTATGGGATCCTGATCCACTGCAAACTGCCGGGACAATGCGTCAGGTTTAAGGTTTCTAGAACCAGGTCGGTAGGTAAGGGTGAAGTTGAACCTCCCAAAAAACAATGCCCAGCGTGCCTGACGGGAGTTTAGTCGTTTGGCAGTTTGTATGTAGACCAGGTTCCTGTGGTCTGTCCTCACAATGAATGGATGTTCAGAGCCTTCCAGCCAGTGCCTCCATTCTTCCAGCGCAAGCTTAACAGCAAGCAGCTCCCTGTTGCCAACATCATAGTTGCGCTCAGGGGCTGTCAGTCGTCTGGAAAAAAAAGCACAAGGGTGAAGCTTTTGGTCGGAGACTGAGCGTTGTGATAGAACCGCCCCCACACCGGTGTTGGATGCATCAACCTCAACAATAAACTGAAGAGATGAGTCAGGGTTCATAAGAATAGGAGCCGAGGTGAAACGTCTCTTCAGCTCAGAGAAGGCAGCCTCAGCCTGAGTAGTCCACGAGAAGGGGATTGCTGGGGAGGTGAGTTGGTTGAGAGGACCGGCAACACGACTGTAGTCTCTGATGAACCGGCAATAGAAATTTGCAAAGCCCAAGAAACGTTGGAGCTGCTTCCTGGTGGAAGGCTTGGGCCATTGTGCCACTGCTTGTACCTTCTCTGGGTCTGTTCTCAGCTGACCTTGCTCAATGATGTAGCCCAGGAAATCCACTGAATCCACGTGAAATTTGCATTTCTCTACTTTGACAAACAGCTTGTTCTCGAGGAGCCTTTGTAGAACCTGCTGCACATGTTGGGTGTGTTCCTCCATGGTCTGTGAGAATATCAAGATATCATCAAGATACACAAATACTGAACGGTTCAGGAAGTCACGGAGGACATCGTTCACAAGAGCCTGGAAGACAGCTGGGGCATTGGTGAGTCCAAAGGGCATCACTAGATACTCGAAATGGCCTAGTGGGGTGTTGAACGCCGTCTTCCACTCGTCTCCTTGACGTATGCGGACCAGGTGGTAAGCATTCCTGAGGTCGAGTTTCGAGAAAATGGTGGCCTTCTGTAGGGGTTCGAAGGCTGAATTGATGAGGGGCAGTGGATACTTGTTCTTGATGGTGATGTTGTTAAGGCCCCGGTAGTCAATGCAGGGGCGTAGGGAGCGTTCCTTCTTGGATACAAAGAAGAAGCCTGCTCCGACGGGAGAAGAAGAAGGTCTTATGATGCCAACAGCCAGTGAGTCTTTGATGTATGTCTCCATGGCCTCACGCTCAGTTCGGGACAAGTTAAACAGGCGACTGGATGGGAGAGATGCCCCAGGAAGAAGATCTATTGTACAGTCGTAAGGGCGATGAGAGGGCAGAAAAAGAGCTCGCTGCTTGATGAAAACCTCTCCCAGGCGATGATAAACCGGAGGGACAGCGGACAAGTTGAGTGGCTCCTGCTGAACTGGAGGAATACCGACCTCTGCTGGGGGAATTGCAGACCGCAGGCATGAAGAGTGACAAAAGGAACTCCAACTCCTTACTTGATTCTCCGACCAGTCCATGTGGGGGTTGTGCAGTCTTAACCATGGCTGGCCCAGAACTAGGGGTGTGTGAGGGGAGGACATGACGTGGAACTGAATCATTTCATGGTGATTACCGGACAGGACGAGATGTAGGGGTTCGGTGACATGGGTAACGCGTGCCAGGAGCTTCCCATTCAGACCTCGAGCATTGAGAGGAGCTGTCAGAGGTTGAGTTGAGATGTCGGCTGAGGCAACCAGTTGGGCATCCAAAAAACTCTCATCAGCCCCAGAGTCCACTAGGGCAGGCAGAGAGAGAGACTGTTGATTTAACAGCAGTGTGGCTTCAAGAGGCTTGCGGGTCTGGGGGGTTGAGGAAGAAACAGCCTTGCTCACCAGTATCCCCACCTTTACTGGCGAGCACCCTCTTTTGGGCGCTGGGGGCATGTGTCCACGAGATGACCGGAGTGAGCACAGTAGACAGAAAGTCCCTCTCTCATTCTCCGGAGACGTTCTTGGGGAGTGAGTCGGGCTCTGCCTAGCTGCATCGGTTCCTCTGAAGACAGGAGAGGAGAAAAGACTTCAGATGGAGCACTAGGACTTGGGAAAGTCTCCGACCTGAATCTTACGAGAGGAGACGAGACAGGGCGAGAGGGGAGTGACCCAGGAGATCGACTGGCTCTTTCCCTACGGCGCTCCCTAAGGCAGTTATCCAGTCTTATGGCTAGGGAGACCAACTCATCCAAGTTAGCTGTTTCGTCCCTGACTGCCAACTCATCTTTAACAGAATCAGTTAGCCCGGTTTGAAAAACCCCTTGAAGCGCTGTGTCATTCCACCCCGCCTCTGCCGCTAAGGTCCTAAATTCCACTGAGTATTCGGCTACACTACGGGAGCCCTGTCGCAGTGAGAGGAGGCGTTTAGTAGCGTCCCTACCGCTGACGGGGTAGTGGAAAACTTTCTTCATTTCTTCTGTAAACTCTGGATAAGAATAACAGAGGTTGGACTGACTCTCCCATACAGCTGATGCCCAGGCTATGGGCGCTACCTGTAAGTAAACCTATCATATAACAAATCTTAGCTCTGTCATTAGCATAAGTAGACGGCTGCTGCTCAAACACAAGAGAACACTGCATTAAGAAAGAGTTACATGTCCCTAAGGCACCTGCGTACCGCTCTGGAGTGGGAATGTTTGGCTCACGTGAAGGGAGAGCGGGCTGGGCTGGAACCTGTGCTAAGGGAGCTGGATCCTCCGGAGCAGGCGGAGCAAGATGAGTTGAAACCAGGTTAAGGTGATGTCCCATCTGTGCTACATTGGCGGCTAGTGATGCGAGGTTATCCATAACCTCTCTGAGCATCTGGTCATGCCGGCCCACGAGGACGCCTTGGTTGGAGAGAGCCTCACGAATTGCGTCCGGGCCTGCTGGGTCCATGGTGGCCAGATTGTTCTGTTAGGATTATGTTTTTAAACAGGACCCAGGCGCAGGCAATGACTGAAGATGTTTAAATGGTTTATTGTTTCGGAGACTCAGGCAGGTTTGGTGATTATGGAGGTCCGGAGTGGAGGTAGGCAGTGAGAGGCTGGACTGATTACCAGGCAGGCAGGTAGGATGCAGGAAGAAGCAGGCAGGTTGGCTGGAAGCTCTGGTGGATGATGGCCGAGGGATTGCACTGGAAACACAAGAGAAACTAGTTACAAAGAGTACGGATTTACACGCAGACAGGATAACTGAATGGGCAGCCAGGAGGATGTAATACCACTGGTGTAGAAAACAATCTGGTGGTGAGTTGCTGGGAGACTGGAGTAGATAAGCTGTGTCCTGATTAGATGATGAGGGACAGCTGAGTCGGACGGCCAGGTGAGAGCAATCAGGCTGCTGCCTGCAAAGGACACCACACCCTCTCCACACACACACACAGGGGAACAAACAGGGACACAGTTTGGACTGTGACAGTCATGGCCATTTCCACTGATCATAATTCCATTATTGAGGTCTACAAGAATAGATTTATATTGTGCAATTTTCCAAACTCACATTGGTTTCTCATACAGCATCTCTGTAAACTACGTGTATTCACTGAATTTCACTCTCTGCCTTTAACGGCTCGTTATAGCTCCAATAGCTCCAGCCCCTACCCTCCCTGTGAGCACAGTGTGCTCTGATTGGTCGGGACGTTGTGAATCGCGCTGAGCTCCGAGGAGGTGTGGTTTCCTTGTTTAGCGATACACAGCGAAACACATCCAAACTCACCCTGAGCACACACAAAGTCACAGCCGAAGTAAAAACAATAAGTGTGGCTTGGTATTGAGGAAGAAAAAGGTTGATAAACGCTGTGAGAATGGGTCTGCAGAGAGAATTTCGCCGCAATCCCAACTGTCTGTTATCAGCCTGCAGCCAGCGAGGAGAAATCAGCAGAGCTGCCTGCACTGAGTGTGTGTGTGAGGAAGTCCGTGGATTAACGTAACGGCTCCGCGGACGTAAGGTAACGGCTCCACGGATTGGTCCATTTGGTTCCGGGTAACGCATGACATCATGTGGTACCCGGAAGAATCAATGGACAGTGACGTATCTCCAACGAGGCGTTTTGGGGAGGTATTTTCTGTGTTAGAGTTTTACTCGCTACAGGGTGTACTTTGAGGGTTTTGACTCTGCAGACCGTTTACATGCATAAAAACCTTCATAACACACAAGGAGACGGGTAATAACCGGAAAAGCATGACATGGGACCTTTAAGTACTTTGTCAGGCTTAATATTTATCTTTTGATACCCCCAAAGCTTTTTTCTTATTTAAAAGAAGACCTTAATCTAAAGTATTATTTAATGTTTAAATAAATGTTAATTCGTTTTTCTGTGTTGCACCTCCTCCTATTAATATATTTGTACATCCTGCACTAAACTGTTTTATTGAAGAGATCACTTATAGTATCTTCTTGATTTTTTAAGTTCTATATTTCTATAATTGACCTTCTACTTTCCCCCTATGAAAGTATGTACTCTTAATATTTTTTTCATCAAATATAACACAATAATAACAAAGCAAAACAGTAATTCAATAACGTGCTTTAACCACTAGGCGGTGCACACAAGGTACACACAGCCATAATAACTTTGTATTATTAGTGTAGGACACTTATGTACAACATCTGAAGATGTGTAGTTTTATTCATGTTTTCACATAATTTTACAGCATATTGCTATATTATTTCAGACTCAGTATTTACATTCTTATATTCAAAGAAAATCAGTAATATCTTTAAAAACTACAAGTCCTTTTATATCAGCTGTGCACCGTTATGGTGTAAATATAACCTATCTACGAATTAGATCAAATGTAAAAGTCAGCCGAATTAGTGTTGATACTGCGAGGAGACGTATTGTGTGAAGAGAAATTGAAGATGTTGTTTAATTGTTGATATATTTATGATCCACGTCAAGTATTCAGTTTCGGCGGCATTTCTTCCAGTTTTTCCAAAGGTATTCTCATCAGGGCTCTATAAATAGAGAACTACGGCAGATCTGTAATATGTAATGCAGCCGAACCGTGTATTACAATGCCGTTATGTGATGACTTTCAAAGAGAAAAGCAAAAACACTCGGAATTAAGTATTATTATTATTTTTTAAAATGTTTTTCCGATTTCATATCATATAAACACCAAATCCCAACATGCATTGCAGCTAAAACATCCAATCAGCGAGCTTAAACCATAGCTGAGGATCTTGGGTAATCGCTCGAAATGCCTACGTCTGTTTCCGGTTATTTTTATTTTGAAATTCAGCTCCTGATGGACGCCTAAAAAGCCCGAGATTATGGAATCAAACAAATAAATAAAAACAAGGATAATTGTGTGTTATTGGTGAGTAAATAACACTGTGTTATTTAGAAAAGAATAACAAATTAGAAGGAAAAAAAGATTTTAAAAAATATAGATTTCAGTATTCTGAGGCTCTGAGCCCCATTTATTTTCCTCACAGACGACAAAAAATGTCTGACATTATACGATTTAAAATAAAAACAATAATCGTGGCTTGATATTGAGTAAGAACCATAGACTGTATATATAAAGAACATGTTTTTATGAACCACACAGCTTCCGGTCTTCCAAGACCCGAACGGACAAAAAGACGTGCTGCAGGCACGAAACACACTACCAATAGAAATACATTGCTTTTAAAATTGTTCGTTGTGACACGAAAAAAAGGGGAAAATCGTGTTGGTGAACACGAATCAATAGATTAAATGTTGTGACTATAACACGAAATGCCGTGAGACTGGGTTGAAATACAGCGGGAGCTCATGCTGGAGTCCATGCATTGCAAGATGGTACGTTTTTGCTAATGCTCTGTTCTTTGCTTGAAAGCATTGTGTCCCTATTGTAAAGCTCACTTCTAACAAACAAGCCTATTTTATCCTTACATTTATGTTCGACAACCCATGCTTTTATGGAGCCCTGAAGAGCTACGGTTAGCGCAGATAGCATTAGCTAGAGCAGGGGTAGCCAACACGGTGCCTGCAGGGAACTTAGTCGCCCGCTGGGGCAACGTGAGTCGCCCGCGGGGCATGTTCTAAAAATAGCTCGCCAAGCCAATCCAAAATGTAAAAACTACACAAAGCAAAAAAGGAAATGTAATTAAAATAATCTACCCTGCTATGCATAAACGAAACGTCAATCATAGCGAACTCTATCTACTTACTGAAGAGTTTATCGCCGGCCACTAGAGGGCAGTGTCACTGCTGTCGCTGCCCGGTTATGCCGTGCTCTGACCCGGAAGTGCCGAGCGGCCATTTTAGTTCAAACATTGTTCATGCACTCCGCCTCGAGTTGAGACGTTCGTCCACTCATTCATGTAAGACTGTTTCCACTATTATATTATACCATATATTATACTATATATATATTATACTATTATACTACTATACTCTGTTTCGTGGTATATATTTGTGTTGATTGAATTGCATGGATGTAATACTTTGTCAGCTTATCTTGCTGCATTATTCTGTTTTAGGGTGTCGTCATCCTTGTCAATAAATCACCGAAACTGACATTGAGGAGTGTGTTTCTTCACTTACTACAACTCTATATCTAACACCCCTCCTCCCCCCACCCCCACAATGAATATCGACCAATCACTTTCTTGCTTTATTTGCGGGACCAGTGTTGCAGTCGGGAAGAAAAGCAATATGGAGCAGCACCTAACACTTCATTAGGAGTGTGACCGTGATTTTCCTTCTGGCAGAATCTACACAACACATCAGGCCCATTGAACAGCCTCTACAACACATGAGGGGCAGAGTTTTACTCTGTGTTGCAACTGGCATATTTATTTATTGCACTTGACGCACACACACGCATGGTGTAATTTCCACTGGGGACAGGGGGGACATGTCCCCCCCACTTTTTGAAATCCTGTTCGTATCCCCCCACTTTAGAAATATGTTTATTATTATTTTTTAATGCAAGCCGTCATCATCAAGGAGGAGCACAAAGCCTCTGTGAGCGAGCGAGAGAGAGAGAGAGAGAGAGAGAGAGAGAGAGAGAGAGAGAGAGAGAGAGAGAGAGAGAGAGAGAGAGAGAGAGAGAGAGAGAGAGAGCGAGAGAGAGCGAGAGAGATAGCCAGAGCTAGAGAGCTATAGGAGTACACACCGTTATCTATTTAATATAGATAAAGTAAGAAATCATTCCAATGTGTACTATAGGAAAGTACAAAAAACAAAAAACTGTTTAAAAGGGAAGCGATTAGTAAAATATGCATAAATAGAAAGAAAGAATGCTAACTAGGTAACATAAGATAATAATAAACATGTTTAAATTATTTGTTATTGGTTGTGATCATATTCTAAAGATGTTTGGATTATTGAAAAGTATACAGCTCTCTTTCATCTGAGTGTTGAGAGCTGTATCCATTCATCTTGTGCTCAAAGTGCACCATTTCCCGGGGTTCCATGCCCCCGGACCCCCCTAGAGGATGTGAGGTCCACCCCCAAATAAATCAGGTTAAAATAATTAAATTGCATACATTTTGTTTTAGTAAACACTGAAAACGGGTCCCACAGACCCAAACAGCACACAAAGGTTAAAGGTAAGCATATGATAATGTTAAAATGTGCCAAATATATACACTGCAAAAAACAAAAAAAAGAGGAGTAAAAGTAGCTCACGACTTGTTTTATTTGTTGAAAGTAGCTCTCATCCTAAAAAAGGTTGGTGACCCCTGAGCTAGAGCTATTGTTTGCTGACACCATACAGTATGTGCAATTATTTACGTCCAGTTTTCTAGAGTTGTTGTTGCTATTTAGTATTGTGCTGCAGTAGTTTGTGGAATTAACAAGTCACGTATGCTGTTCAAGATGCCGTTTTGATTAGCGAGGAGGAGTCCCGAAAAACGAGTGATGGCAGTGCTCCGGAGCATCGTTCAGCTCGAGCACCAGCAACGCAGACAGCTAGGTAAGAAATGGACATAGCAAAACGACTGGAATTGTGATTTTTTTTAAACTTTAGATCATCGTTAGTAAGTAAAATAAGCAATACCGCTGTGTGGAAATGCTCTGTTACAAGTAAAGTAACGTACCAAAAGTAAAAGTAGTAAGAATCACTATTAATGTTGCAGCTAGTAAAATTGTGTGTGACATCCTAATATATTCTTGTATATTCTTCATTGTTAAGTATTGTGCCGCGGATACATGGACCTGCACTGCTTTCCACTTATTTTGGACTCTGCTTTGTTTTAGATTTTTGCACTTTAAACTGGTCTCATATTTATTCATACTTATATTCATTTGTAATTATCCATCTGCTTCCTGACTGTATATTTGTACATACTCATACATATATTTATATTCATTATCAACAGGCTGGACATAATGTAATTCACTTTCACAATCATTGTAAACATCTAGGGCCAGAACTGTCTTTAGTTCATCCTTACTGTTGTTCTGTTTATATGTTATTCTTATATCCTTATGTGACCTGTACCTGTGTTTTTCAATTCTTATTGCTGCTATAACACCTGAATTTCCCTACGGTGATTCAAAAAGGTTTATCTTTTCGTATTGTCTTCCAGACAAGAGGAAACGAGGAGAGGAGCACCTCACAGTCCTGAGGGAGATGCACAGTGCAGATCTGGCCCAGCAGGAGCTGAACCGGGCCCAGCAGGAACGGTACCTGCAGCTGGCCTTAGTGGCCTTTTACACTTGCATTTATGTATATAGTTTTGCTGTGTTTTACACTTTTGTATTTATGTTTATAGTTTGCTTTGTTATTTGCACTTGTTTGATGATTAAACTGTTTTTGTTTGTAACAAGTCTTTTTATCTTGATTTCCTCTGTGTTAATAGAAGATCTAAACAAACAAAACAGACCACAAACAACTTTTTTAATTTATTAGAAAGATTTTCTTTTCATGATCTGTTATTTTCTCAAATGTTCTTATTATGGGGCAGTACTTACTTGTGCTTGAAATTCAAATATTTACTCGGTAGCTCGGTTGAACGTCCAAACACATGGTCTGCGGCGGCGACTTTGCAAATAGTATAACTTCTGAATTACACATACAAAGCAAACATATTTTAATATGTAAAAGTGGTAGCTAAAATGTATTAAATACTTGAAACACTTTGGTGGTATAGTGACCGTAACCCTAAACACATTTCTAGTTAGCGAACGTTAGCTTACCTTGGCATTGTCGTTTTGTAGTGATCAGAGTCTCCTGTCGTCTGCGCTGCGTTGTAAGATTGCCGAAATTCTCCTGTTTTTATCTTCTGTATTTCGTCTTGCTATACTCACCCTTTTCTGAAACAAAGTTTGCCTCCTTACTGTGATAAAAAGCCACATACCAAGAACAAAGTACACGATCGCTTCCATATCCTCCCTTGTTCTGGTGTTTGTGAGTTGTGTCGCCTTGAAGATGACGTCACGGCAGTTTTACTCAGCGTTGCTCCACCCGCCGAACAGCCGATCGCCCTGCCTACACTGCGTTGTTACTAGTTACTACCCCAGTTACTAACTGTAATGGAAACGCAGCTTAAAGTGAGCCGGGCCAGGCCGACCCAAACACGGCCGCACCAAAACCTGCAGTGGAGAAGCGCCATTAGTTTGCTTACATTTTGGTAATAATAATAATAATACATTTGATTTATATAGTACAATTTAAAGACAACGTCATCTCAAGGTGATTCACAAAGCTATGGTAGAGCCCCCCATGCAAAAAATGCACCAGCCGCCACTGTTCCAGACATCTTTTTTACCTGATGAGACACAAGTAGGTGAAGCAGAGGAAAATGGATACATGTTGTATGAATCATGTCAACACTTAAATAATTTGAGGGATCTGTAGTGTTGATGTTTTCCGGGTTAGGGTTAGGGTTAAGCTTTTATTTTAAAAGATTCACGTAACAATGTGTTGCAAGTGGCAAGGAAAACATGGATAGTTTATGTGCCTGCAAAAGTACGGCTCAGAAATCAGGTCACAATGTACGCCCAGTTTTAGAAAGAGCTTGGATCTGATCATATAAATATCTTGCCTGTCAATCATATATCTGCCTGTTGTTGACATCCAGTGTATTTGCTGAGTGTTAAATCAGCTGCTCCTCTACAACCCAACAGGCAGCATCCACATTCATTTTGCTCTTGGTTAAGCATACAAAGTGCCCAAATCTGCTCAGATTTTGCCCCGATATGATATGTAATGGAACGTGTCGAGGCCCGCAGCAAATGACCTGTTGTTGTTCAACATGTCTGCCTCGTCTAAGCGAATGAGGAACACACCAGGCCTGACTGCTCGCTCTAATCCCAGATTATCTCTGCCAGTCCAATCCAGAAACAGGGAAAATATTGGCATAAGAAAGGGGATTATTTGACATGGCGAGGGATTGTGGATTGACGTGGTTGTTAGAATGTACACTTTTTGTCCACAACATAACACACATACAGATACGCATATTAGAGTGACAAATTCCGTTTCAATTCACTGTGCACGTTTTACACTGAGGTTGCATTACTTGTTCATTCATGAGACATGTCAACACGGGAGGCAAGCAATCACCATGGTGACACGAACCATGACTCTGACACACAGCATGATCTTCATCCCCCATCGCACTCCTCCACCGCACCCTGCCATCCATCTTTCTATCTAACCTCCATCATCATTCCACAGACAACAGATCAGTAAACAAAAACAGAAAACGGCAGCACAAGTGCCACGACACTGCACACCCCAGCACTTCTATTAATTCTGATTCATATTTTATTTCTTTGTTCATCGACCCTGCAATTGTGAAAGTGAATCGCCTTGAACAGCTTGATTTTTTCGACGTGTTTTTCACTAACTGAAAACAATTAAACAGCTTAGGAGCATGAGTGCTGTGCATGACATTGTCTGGAAATAGATTGAAAAGGTTATTGAATATCGACAGGTGCCTAGTGAATGGGCTTCCTTGTTGCTAGCGGTTCACAAGATCAGACGTAAGAGCACTAAAGCAGAAAGGGTTTGGGATACTAGTTTAATAATTAGGTTAACTTTTTTCTGAGATGGAGTCATTGTTCATTTAAAGTGTTTCAATAACAATTACATTACATTGCATTTAGCAGACGCTTTTATCCAAAGCGATTTACAATAAGTGCGTTCGACCAACAAGATACAAACTTGAAGAAAACAGAATCATATAAGTACATCAGGTTTCATAGAGCTAAAACATTTCAAGTGCTACTCAACTGGCTTTAGATAAGCCAGTCCTTATAAGTGCTTTGTTAGTAATTATATCGCTCGAAGTGGAGTCGACAATGTCACACTGGCTTTAAACAGATTCTTACACAGGCATATGTCAGAATCTCACTCCATGACTGGCTCTATCAAAATTAGTCACTTCAACCCAGAAACACATTTTGAGTTACCAACACTGTTGGAAATACTAAGCTTTCTGATAATGTCCTTATTGTTTTCTTTCTCCATATATTTAGCAAAATATGTTCTCAAGACACGATTCTTAGAAAAATAGTGGCTTATTTTCAGGCCATGTAAAGTGGTACATTCATTAAATAGTAAAAAAATGTATAGTATTTGTGAAGTGTGGTGTTCATTAGAGCAACGTAGTGGCTAGTGCCACAACAAAATGCCAATTGTAATAGAAGTGCTGGAAATGTTGAGTGAGGAATGCTTGAGAAAAAGGCCTTCGAAGTTTGCAGACAAGTTTTTAGCCCATTATTTTAAGAGGTGTTTCAAGGCTTAGGACCACCAATGGATTGGCTATGATTCTGAAATACTTGTTTGTCTATAAAATACTTAGAAGACTAACCCTCTCGTAGGGTTTAACAGTCAGCAGACAGAAGACGGAGATGCATCCATTGTATCGATTAGGCTAACGACATTTTTTGATAGTTTTTTTACTTGAATAAGGAAAAGTCGGCGTAAGAAGGTTGGTGAGTGTGTTTGTGTTTATGTGTTTGCTTTGCATATTTTTGTGAAACACTAGCAACACACACTGCCTGTTGTAACACCTCTGCTCTTTAGTTTGTCTGCTTGCTGCTCTTCATCGTCTCTTAACAAGCATCAATGCTACATTTATCATCTGAATTTGGAAATAATATTTTACTATCCAAAAGCCATGGCTTTGTTTTTATTTTTAGTCAGATCCTGCTGTGTTGCTATTGGCTTGTAATTCATTATTCCAGGAATAGGAGGATGGAGTGTCTGAAAAGCCCGTCTTTACAAGCTTTAAAAATTGTATTTATCGTCAAGCTAGCTAGCTACCAATGCTATCGTTTGCTGTTGCTAATTATTACAGACTCTACAGTTAACCAAATGAGATCAACGTAGGCTTATTTCCAGACCATTTACAGTGGTACATTTATTAGATAGTAAAAAAACAAACATGTATTTGTGAAGCGTGTTGTTCATTAGAGGAACTTTGTGGCTAGTGCCGCAACAAGATGCCAATTGTTGGTAATAGAAGTGTTCGAAAAGTTTGAGTGTGGAAGGCAAGGCATGGCAAGGCAAGGCAAGGCAAGGCAAGTTTATTTATATAGCACCTTTCAACACAAGGCAATTCAAAGTGCTTTACAAAAAATGAAAGACATTAAGAAAATTGCATTTAAAATCAGTCATTAAAAAGAAAAGATAATAAAATAAACATTAAAAGAAAAAATACATGGATAAAAGTTACAGTGCAGTTTAAGATGTGAATATTTCAATTAAAAGCAGCGGCAAAAAGAAATCTCTTTAGTCTGGATTTAAAAGTAGTAAGAGTTGCAACGGACCTGCAGGTTTCTGGGAGTTTGTTCCAGATATTTGGAGCATAATAACTAAACGCTGCTTTTCCATGTTTAGTTCTGACTTGGGGGACAGAAAGCTGACCAGTCCCTGAAGACCTGAGAGATCTGGATGGTTCATAATTTAACAGTAGGTCAGAAATGTATTTTTGGCCAAAACCATTCAGTGCTTTATAAACCAGCTGCAGTATTTTGAAATCTATTCTTTGACACACAGGAAGCCAGTGTAAAGACTTCAGAAAAGGAGTGATGGGATCCACTTTCTTCGTGTTAATGAGGACTCGAGCAGCAGCGTTCTGAATTAGCTTCAGCTTTCTAATAGATTTTTTAGTGAGACCTGCAAAGACACCATTACAGTAGTCCAGTCTACTGAAGATAAAAGCATGGACAAGTTTTTCCAAATCCTGCTGTGACATTAGTCTTTTAATCCTATAGATATGTTCTTTAGGTGATAGTGGTGATTTAGTAACTGTTTTAATGTGACTGTTGAAACTCAGGTCAGAGTCCATGACTACACCTAGATTTCTGGTTTTATCTGTTGTTTTGAACATTGCAGACTGAAGCTCAGCGCTAGCTTTTATACATTCTGCCTTGGCTCCAAAAACCATTACCTCAGTTTTGTCTTTGTTTAATTGGAGAAAGTTCTGACACATCCAGTCATTGATTTGTTCAATGCACTTACTCAGTGTTTGAATTGGAGCATAGTCTCCTGGTGAAATTGTTACGTAAATTTGTGTGTCATCTGCATAGCTATGGTAACTTATTTTGTTGTTCTTGATTATCTGAGCTAGTGGTAGCATGTAGATGTTAAAGAGAAGAGGCCCCAAGATGGAGCCTTGAGGTACCCCACATGTCATATTTGTCAATTCAGATGTGTATTTACCTATAGAAACAAAGTTTTTATAAAACTGCAATTCCATTTTTAAAAAGTAGAGCAGGCCATTTCTAGGCTCTGTAGCGCGAAGACGCCATCTTTGTTTTTAACATGAGTGTGTGCGGGACGATTTCCCTTCGATTCTATTGGCACTAACGATCAAAAAGAGATGTCACATGTCAAAATCGAAGAAGGGGGGCCAGAGATATGGGAAATCCACCCAAATGGCCCCAGAAGAGGGTTTTCTTTGCTAAATATGTCTAAAAAGGTCAAATATCACTTGTTTTACATCAATCTTGATACAGGGTACTTATTATATGTTGTATTTTGGATTCCGAAAGCTTTTAGTCTGCTAACCCATCATCCAAGGTTAGTTTTTTCAATATAAGTACAACATATTTTTTGGGCGGACACTATAATTTACAGTTTTTCACCATGTTCAATCTGAATTTAACATCTATATTGATTCTGACTTTTCTACATCCAACTCACAGGTTTATCATTACTTTGAAAACAAGATTATTAATTTAACCCTTTTAGAAGGGAAGATATGGTCAAAACTTAGACTTAAATAATGTCACACTTTCAGCAGTCATACATTTATATACCAACAAATGTGAGGTAATCATCTGAGAGGGGGATTCACAATTTCCAGGTATTTTCCTCATTTCTGAGGATAATTCTCCTGCTCTATCAGACGGAAAAACTATTTTTATTGTGTGCTCTCATTTTATTAGGGGAAAATCATTGGGCTTCCTGTCAAAGACATATTCTTTGTTTAAAATAAGAGTAGCTTTTATTTTGTAGCTTTGTGTGTTTGCATGAAACCCTTTTCAGCATATGACATCAGATCATTTTTCATCATCCTATAATAATAAGAAAGACTTGGGATCAATCATCCTTCATTTATATGATAATCTCTGAGATAGAGAACCTTGGCAATAATATGTTTGAAATGTGGTCAAGCCAATAAAGCCCCTTTGTATTGCATTGTATTGAGCTATAGAACATAACAGATCAATCCATCAATATCCGCTCCACTCTCCAATGTCTGCTTTGTAAAGTCTTCTTACAACATAATATCCTTTGCCGATCAAAGACACTCCTGTGAAAACTGCACAGTGTCACAAATAAAGGCTTCATTTTCCACCGGAGTGTTGAATGCATATATATAGTATAACAGCCTTCTATTTGATCTTAGCGTCTTTTTTTTAAATGCATATAAAAAAATATGGCAATTGCAAACAACAGCACATCCTGTCACGACCTTAACACAAACTGGAGAACCCAAATGCATGACACAGAGACAGTCTTGAATGTAGCAAAAAAATTCTTTTTAATTTCAAGCAAACAGAAAATCCCTCTTAACAGAGTAGGTACTGGATTAAACAAAAAGCGCTCACAAGGAGGAAAAAATAAGCGTAACAAAAAGAGAATTTAAGATTAATTTAAGTCTGCAAAAAATAACAAAATAACAAAACCTGACTAGACTGGAAATGATCCTCTCTTGGATGAAGCCTGGCACGACCATCCATGGAAACAAACAAGACGAACTGACACAGGACAGGGGGAGACAGGACTATTTAAACATGAGGTGAGTGGGAACAGGCGGAAACAATCAGGCGCGGGGCAGACGCTGACAATGGCGGGAAAACACACAAAGGGAGGAAGTAACAGGGCCTGAAATGAAAGACAAGAGGTAAGTACAAAAATAAGACAGGAAATGGAAAACGAGACATGACATGAAACACAGGGACTTGACTAGAGATGAAATTACATAAATAGACAGACATGATATGACGTGAAATAACATGAAAAGACAGACATAACACATAAACACAACTAACCAATTTGACAAGACACAACACATCCTCAGGGATTACACCGCAGCCTCCTAGCAGATGTGGCATCTAGGATTACAATTAGTAATATCATCCATCAAGTGAAAGCCTGTTATGTTAATGAAGAGCCTCTGGTTTTCCTAATGTGTCACACTAGGGCAGGGGTGGGGAACCTTTTTCCTCTCAAGGGCCATTTCAATTTTTACAACATCCTTCGAGGGCCGTACAAATTATTGAACTCAACGTCTGCTTAAAAAACTCAAATCAAAGCCCATTCATTTCGCCTTTCTTTCATGCTGTGCAAAGAAAAAGCAACGTCTTAATCCAGATATTTGACCATGACCCGCGCATTCATGCACAGAAAGATATGGACACAAGATGTGTGCAAATGTATTTAGTTTCATATCCATGTGGACATTTTTTTAAATGTTGAAGTTAAAAGCATCAATCTGGTGCACTTTGAGAGCAACATGAAGAGATCTATGGATACATCTCTCAACACCCATATGAAGCAGAACTATAAGCAGATTTTTTTCTTTATGGATATTTTACAAATCACTCCCCTTTTAAACTGTATTCTTGTTTATTAATAACAACTTTTTTTTACTGTCATATTAGTATTGTATACCTGTTTACTTTATTCTCTTATTTTTCTATAACTATAATGATCATATAAAGATGTGCCTTTACCTCTCTGGTTGGAGAAAAAGCTTCTTATATTCGTTAGCATAGCTAGCTAACCAGATGCTAATAACAACAAAGTTATTGACTGTATGATCAGTATGACAGATGAACAGATCGCCACTGGGCTTACAACTAAAGACACAGCCACGCAAAAACTGTGGCATGTGTACAGCTCCTTATGGGTACTGCAATTTGTGAAGTCCCGGCCCGGAACCGCGTTCTGGTGCTCTCCGTTAGAACTACACTCCTGTCAGATGAGACATATACCACGTGATGACACGTGAGGCTCGTGTTGTGTTCAAGGACCCTGAACTTGGCCAACAAAAAACAAGCTTGTTTAATTATTTTGCGGTCTAGATTTCTTGAATTTTTTTTCTTTTTTGCGTGTGTTTATAAATTACCTCGAGGGCCGTACCAAATGGTCTCGCGGGCCGTATACGGCCCGGAGGCCGGAGGTTCCCCACCCCTGCACTAGGGGCATTGTTGTTAATCAAAATGAAATAAGCTGTTTGCATTGTGCAGGACTTAAACGTAATAACAGGATGAAGGTTTGTGTCCCTATAACTTTATAATTCTTCTCCTGATAGTTTTCCTCCTCTGGTCAATATCCTCTTCCATATTTTTCATTTAGTTATTCTAGTTACTTGGCCTTCCATTCCCCTCATGCGCACAATAGAAGTCATGTCTCTGCTTTCCGTTTTACCTAAAAGCTGTAATGGTGGGCTTTAATAAGCTTTCTCCTTTCCCCTCTTCATATTTAATGTGCTCACCATTACTGAGCAGGAAAACGATGGAGCAAATTATGGACATAAGGTCTGTTTTATAACAACCCTGTATCCTGAATAATTTACTGTTGAAAATGAGTTGTATAAAAGGTTCAAGTTAGGGTATGTAATATATTCAAACCCTTTCAATGTGTCTTCAGACCAATTAAAGATATAAAAGGCTCTGACACGAAGATAACATTTATTCGGCTATTGCGGGCCTTTAATACATGGAAGCCCGTCCACTCGTTAAATTAGGTCCACTTTAAATGATTGGACATCTTTTCTGTCAACTGCCTTCCTACACACACTTATGCACTCATCGATCTATTTACAGTTCAATACATTTGGTAATCAATAACGATTATTTTCCCCATAGCTCCTAGGTGGATTTGTCATGGATGTAAAAAAGTTAACATGGATACAGCGTTGGAGGCGGGGTCAGTTCATTTCTATAAAAGTTGCTCAAATGGCCTGACCCGAGAAGAAAAAATAACCAGATCTTTGTAATATATTCCGGAGATCTCCTGCAACCAAGGGGCCCATAGAGTATGCACACTTGCGTCTTCCTTAATGCCCGCCTCCAATGCTCCGTTACGGCCAGTCTGAGTTTGACCGGTGCCAGCAGGGGCCGTGTTGTTAGCATCTGGTTAGCTAGCTGCACTAACGGACATAAGGAGCTGTTTGTTCCACAACAAGCTGGAGGAGAGTCCTCTCCTCTCAGACTGAGAGACTCAGGTGATTAAAAGGACTCTCTGAGGGTTTAGATAGTTAACTTTAGTCTAAGTTATCTCAGTGGGTCTCAAACGGTTTGGTCACAAATTATTCAAAAGATTATTTAAGCGGCACACCTTCATATGATCATTATCGTTATAAAAAAACCAAAAGAATAAAGGAAAAACAGGTATGAAATACTATAGGGCAGTAAAACAAGAATAAAGTTTGAAAGGGGGAGTGATTTGTAAAATATCCATAAAGAAAATGAACATCTGATTACAGTTGTGTTTCATATGGATGTTGAGAGATGTATCCATAGATCTCTTAATGTTGCTCTCAAAGTGCACCAGATTGATGCTTTTAACTTCAATATTTAAAAAAAATCTTAGCAACCCCCCAAACCGCCCTAGAGGAGGTGAGGTCCGCTCCCCACTCGTAAAAAAATAGCACTTTACCCCTGCCTATATGCCGTAAGCCGATTATCGAGCCTTCATTGTAACAGTCGCTGGTGTACTGTGTGATTACAACGGAAGGTGTTCTAGTAGTGCATCCGCCACGGTTAGACTACAATTTTCCATGGGAGGAATACTAAAAGCGCACATCAATACTTTGCCCTGTGCGTTGTTATCATGTTGTGTCGTTACAACAATACATTAGTACAATATAAATAGCAAAAACAGTTAATATAAATACAGTATGACTAAGATAGAAACAGATAGAAAAAAACAAGAGTGAAAATAAATATTTGTCACTTTTTAAAATGGTTGCTCGTGGACATCCTAACCCAAGTCGACTCATATCAATAGACATGAATCCCAATTAGTGTGAGTGTATAAATATTTGACGAGATTTAAAAAAAAAATTGTCACTCAAAATGTTTCAATTTGTAGGAACTGTGGAGCGCTGTTTTCTCCTTTCCTTTCTTAAAGGGATTCTATTGTGCTTTTGGGGGTTCCCCTTTCCTGGAGAGTGTGTTATAGGTTTATGTGCATGTAAATGGTCTGCAAAGGCTAAAATCCCAAAGTTCCTTCCAGAGGGAGTTTCTCTCCCACACACTCCCCCCTGCCTGAACCACCTTCATTGAACTCTTTTGTTGACTTCCATATTATATCACGCAGAACACGCGCAGTTCGTAGGGGCTCATATTAGACTGGGCTCTGGTTTCAGGGTGAACAGAAGTATGAGAAAAATAAAGACCTTTTTTAACATTAAAGTATATGTAAACATGTCACAGTAGAAGCATAAAATACAAATATGAAACCTGACAATGAGCAAAATATGTCCTCTTTAAAAGATTGTTGATTGTGCTAAACTACAAAATAAAGGAAGCATTAAAGCTCCTTGCTTTATTTAGAGAATTAGAACAGCTCCTTTCTTGGCTGCCACTCCTTTGCGTACTTTTCCTAACTCAGGAACCCTCCTCAGCAAAAAAGACTATTTGAATGCAACCCTGGATATCATTTCCATGGATATGAATGGAAAACAGAGGTTTACACGAAGTGGAGTTTTAGCAACTAATAAATGGAAACATTTTCAGGTGGTAACTAGACTCCCATTGGTCAATAACGTGACTCCAGCACCTGCTCTGAATATTTATTCTCACACAACTGCTCTGTGGGCCTTTGCTGTGTGAATCCACAAGGATGCTTGATAACAAAAGGACTGCTAATCGGTCGCTTGTAATCTATTTATGTGGAAAATAATACACACTTGCTCTATGTATACACGTCAAGTAATTAACCAATACAGCTCTTCACGCCTACTAATGTTGTACATTTGTCTATTTTGTTCTTTCTAAAGAAAATTAAAAGTGGAATCTCATGATCAAATATGGGATATGCTTCACTCCCTGTGATGAGAAAAAGATGCATAACAATGCTATGGTATATGAAATAATGTTAATAATTAAAGCACTAGAGCGTTCTCTCATCTAATCATAATTATGATTAGTGGGCAATCACATACCCTGACTGTGTGTTTATGTGCTTAGTTCTGTGTGTCACCACCAACTTGTCCAAAGCTTGTTCTTTATCTGTGTGACACTTAAAAACAGGTCAATATCTCAACAAACCCAGTTGTAGTTTTTTCTGCTGTTATTTACGTCAAGTCAATTGTGCAAATTTTTTCAGGGTTTTTTTGTGGTCTGGAACAATCCGCTGTCCAATTGTTCAGAGAGCTCTCTAATCCAGCCTTAGATGTGAGTCGTGCATCGGTGCCTAATAGGATAGTAGTATTAACCCTGATGACAATACTGCCAGCTGTCGCAGAGCCCCCTGTTGGTCACCAGGAGCACTGTGTTTGGGGGAGTTAGAGAGCCAGAGGGGGAGGTGACTGACAGAGAGATACAGACACAGATAGCCAGAGACAGAGAGAGTGTGAGGCTCTTGTGTAATATTCAGGGAAGCAGTTGGGAGGAGGAACGCAGAAACTCCTGAAGTGCTTTGTTTTTTTTACCACTACCTCTTTGAATCTTCACGCCACTCGGTTAAGAAAACAGTTTTTATTTTATTTTTCACCTTTTCTTTCTAATTTCTTGCTCTCTCAATCCCACCTTCACCTTCACCAGCCTGCGTCCATCTGTCTCTCGACTCACTATTTTCTATTTCCTCTAGAGTGGTGGCGGCTGTTGGCTCTGCGCTGGTTCTATATGGCTGAATAAGCGGTTAAAAGAGGGGTGGGGGGGAGGGCTTGCTCCGGTTGTTTTCTGTGTGAGGGGTGGAGAAGTTGCAGACCGGACCAGGACAAGCAAGAGGAGGAGTTGGTGGAGGAGGATGGCGGTGGCTCTGGGTGAAGTGTGGGGGCGGGTGAAGAATGTCTGCAAACAGAACGGACTGCTCATCCTGTCCGTGCTGGCCGTGGTCATTGGCTGCCTGCTGGGCTTCTTCCTCAGAGGCAAGCGGCTCTCCGAGCAGGTCAGTTTGTTAAAAACACCTGGTGGTGATTGTGAAACCTGGTCTTCCCCCCCACCCACTACCAACCTGCTCCCCGGCCCAACCACCCTACCTTCCCTCTCAAGTGTCCGTGTGTGACCCCCCGACTCCTTAAATGATTCAGACCCTACAACTCCTAATGCAAGAGATTACCCAATTCCCTGCATTCACCTCGACTCCCTGTGCTAAACACCCAGCATTTCCAGTCACTCACAAACATGTCTCTTTGTAATGGCACTGAATTGACTCCCAATCGATCCTCGAAAAACATCCTATAACTAGACCCTAACCTTTACCTTAACCCCAGACCGGATTCTAATTTGACCTCAAAACCCAGCCGGAAAATTAGCTCAGAATTGACTGTTGTCCTACGATGGCAGATAATGAAGTCTCCATATCAATCATTCAACCATCCCCAATACCAGTTATGGCACATACAAGCCCGTCTAATTAAACCATACCATGGATCCACAGTTGCCCCGATAACCAATAAAGTGCAAGGCAGGACGACATAACTACTAGATTGCAAATTTAATTGACTTTGTCGATGATGGCTATTCAATTTCATCCAAGAAACTGCCAGGGTTCTTTCACACTGAAATTGCAAACTAAAGAAATATGCCTTTTTTTATGAGATATGAAGAAAAAACACCACATCAAAATAGTTTGTTTTCTCCTAGAATGGCACTTAATTGGCTCATCCTAAAGCCAATTCGTCTCCTGCGACAGGCAAATTATAATGGAAAATTAAACCCCCAAGAGCAAGTTTTTTTCTGCTTTTCAAAAATGTAAAACAGTATCTCATCAGTCATGCCTATAGCCACGCAAGCTGGACTCTGTGGAAAGAGATTGCCGGTGAGGAGATTACTTGTCAATCACTCACAGAGACAAGTCAACAGCATAGCATACGTGTTCACTTATATAATTCACACATGGCTGGATGGGAAGTGGAATTAAAATGGGTTGAATTCAGAGAACACTAAGAGGCTAAAGATGAAGAGAGAAATTACATTTCTGCATGTAACTGGGTGATTTTAACCTGTTAGAGGTTGTGAGTGCATGTGCTAATTTGTATGAATGATGTTAGATGTGTCGAGGTATTGCAATCAATGTTTGATCATGCCGGTGATGTCCAATTAATTTTATTTTAATTGTATTTATGTGACACACTGGACAACCCAGTCTCACGGCATTTCGTGTTAGTCACGAAATGAATTGAATCTATTGATTCATGTTCACCAACATGATTTAGACTTCCTGGTCATTTTGATCCATGTGTTGATTGATAAAGCACTGCTCTGATACAGCAGCCATCTATTAGATATAAAGCCTATGAGGAGTTGGTGTGCATGTGAGCAAACTTGTACAAGTAGAACATTTTAATCTCCGACAATTGCTTATAGAACTTATAGCGCAGGGTAAGTGTGATGCACCAAAGGTAAAGTAATAACACTGTATCTCCTCATGGTATAGCAGAGCTCTCAAGTCTCACGCATTTGGCGTGAGACACACGCATTTCACTCCATTCACACGCTCACACGCCACACCTTGTATTTCTCACGCAGAGATTTCTTTCCAGGGTACCACCCACCAAGTTGCGCTGCAATTTTGTACTAGTTTGAGACGCGTGCACTCCACTAGCACCCCCCCCCCCCCGTTGACATTCGCGATACAGAGGGCTTCATACTCCACTAGCACCACCCCGACCCCCCCCGACCCCCGTTGACATTCGCGGTACAGAGGGCTTCATGGGAACTTTGAGGGGAGCCAGAAGTTGGAGTACCAAACCCCGCTGCCAAAATCTCACTCTGAACTCTGTTCGAAACTTGAGAGCCCTGGGTATAGGCACCAGCTACAAAATAAAAATAAAATTGTGTACAAGCTGCTGCAAGCAAATGCGAGTCTCCTATCAATTTCATTCGAAGAATATCAGAAAAAGTCTTTAACTGAGAACTTGCCTTCACAATGCTCTCAAAATGGTGACGGCTAAGTTGGCGGCTAGCAGCTAACAATGCTAGCAGTGCAAACAGTGCAAACAAGGGGAAGTGATAACAGTGCTAACTTCAGAGCGAACTGGTAGGTTAGCATAAGGCTTCCGCAACTACGGGACAGTGTTATCTGCATTACCTTGCGAATGAGCACAGTGTGAAGCAGCAGCCATTCGCTCACAATTGGGACAAACGAACAGAATCTCACAAGTGGGAACATGCTAGCATGACTTGAATAGCTTTGTTAACAAAGCACGGAGAATCTTAATTTACACACACACAGAGAAAGGGTTATTAGCTCAAGACTCCATTTCACTCCTAAGTACATTTCCTTATAACATATATGAAGATATGATAGTCTATTAGGCTGGAAACACACCAGGCAGTGGCACAGTGCAGCTCACTACGCTAATTACAATTTTTAGTTGTGCAGGTAGCGTGTTCATGCGAATCAGGCAGAAATAAATTATTGGTAACGTAAGTCGACATGTCACAGGAGCCACACAACTTCTGGCCACAATCTGCATTCAAAAGATAAACTACGCCCAAATTGTATGTATTGAAGGTAAATGAATGTCCGAATGCTGACATCCTTTATTACTCAAGTATAATGTTTATTGTATAACCTAGCTTAATTTCAGATGTTAGCATGCTTACAATAGTTAATTATCATCGAATACAATTTAAGACCTCATGATGGCATCGATCATTGGCATTTATCCACTGTCTTTACCTAATTGTATAACAATCCTCTTGAGTTTGGGTCCATGTGGTGGACCTACTGACAGTCCAACATCCCAACTAGCATGACAAGAAATAGGAACAACCTAAACAGGGTATGATCATTTTATTACCTGCAGCTTAAGTACATTATCTTAGTGCACTTTCAACATCATATTAGCAAAACCTACGAACAAAGTACAACAAGAACATGAAAGAGCTAATTGATTAGCTTTTATGCTAGTAAAACACATCAAGTTAAGCTCTGGTTTGCTTGTCTTTGCCAGTCAATGAGGGTTGAAATAAGTGACAAACTTCTACATATAAGGATTGCAAAGATTAGGGAGAATATGGTTATCCTTTTGTAACTTTGCACCTTTCGGATTTTCTGTCACAAACACAGTGAGCTGGATCAACAAGTTAGCCATGAGATTTGTATATGTTCAGCCGGAAAATAGGAACCAGTGTATCCTTCAACACCATGACTTTGAGGTTAATATAATTAAGTTGCATGAGAAAACAGAATGCTAAATAGAAAAAAACAGCTTTCAATTATGTGTGTAACATGAAGAGGGTTGTAGCGGATACGAGTCTATTGTGGGGGAGCTGGGAAAACAAAGGTTAGGAGGTTCCTGCTCACACTGTGTTCATAAATACAAATTGATAATAATACAATATTGGCGGTTTGTAGCATTGGAGCATACAGGGCGTTCTATTGTTATGCATGCTTGCATATAAACATAGCATTCATGGGATGTGTTGACATTCCGGCAGTGGCTCAGTCAGTAGGGGCTTGGACTGGGAGCCCAGTTCACCTCCTGGGCCTTGCTGAGGTGCCCTTGAGCAAGGCACCGGACAACCGTAATGTGTTGACGCAGACTGGTGATAGATTGCAAACTCCCAATAATATATTCCAATCAGAGAGTAACCAAATAAATCGAATTCTAAAAAAATATCAACAATTCATCAAAGCTGCTTTCCCACTGGACAAAAAACCTACTACTAGCCACTAACATTGAGTGGCGCGGTTACACTCTGGGTTCATTACCAGGACTTGCGGAAGTCACAGGTATTAATAAGTCCCTGCTCCTATCAGTGGTGATGGAAACATGAAAGAGGGTTGCACTGTTTTCAAACATTTTATGACGCGATGCCATGAACTCGGTAGAAAATAAAGCCTCTGTGGACATAAAAAGTAATTTTAGCTCCCTGAATACAAAATGAAACTAAGCTATTTAACAGCATAGATAAAGAACACATTTGATATAAGCTTTAAGAGAAGCAATGGTATTTTAATTGAAGGGGCAAAAGAAATAAAAGTAAATCACAACACGTCTTTGGCAAAAGCAGCTCTGATATATTTAACAGTTTTAAAAATACATTAGTGTGGATTGTTTTGGAAATAATCTTAAATGCTAGGTGCTCAGAAAACATATTTTCAGTCAGAAAGACTTTATCAAGTTAAAAAACTTGGCTTGACTGGCTTATATTTCTCACTATACAGTTAGTGTCTAAAACATCAGTCCAACATATTTAGATTTAATTAAAGGCTGGATGCATGAAAATCACAAATGAAAAGACAACCTTCAGGAAATATGGCGTTTATATTTATAGAAATATGTCACATACATATGCTGCTTATTGACTTTGTGTGTGTGTGCATGTGTTTGTGCGTGTGTGAGTGCGTACACTGAATACTTTTTCATAGCCTGACTTACATCAACAAAATAACAGACTAATGTACCTGCCTCTATTCACACACACACACACACACACACACACACACACACACACACACACACACACACACACACACACACACACAGCCATTTGGCCTAAAAGCTTTGTTATTCCAAAACAAAATCAAAACGCTTTTATTGCTGCCTCATCTGACTGCACAGATGTGCAGTACTTACATTTTTATATTTTTTTATTTCATACTCTTCACCTTTTTTTTGTTTTTATCCTTGTGGATTATTCCCCTAATAAATTACAGTCATGATACAATTTGTTTTTTATTTGAAATTGTACTTTTGTTTGCATAAAGAATACACAGATATTACCTGAATACCTAATTGTATACTAGATCCTTTCTTCATTTTACATTCTTACCTTTTAGCTATTTTGGTTAAATATAAATGAGTAATTGTTCAAATGTTGGATAGCCCATGACATTTTGTTATGCATTTCAAAAGTGTTGTTAAACCAACAATCTATATATTTTGGACTATGTACTATCTTTTGTCATCACCTCCTGTTTTGGGGAACATGTTAACAAACAAAAATACATTAGCATTTGTTTGAATTTAAGTGTTTTGTCACAAGACAGTGTCTGAAATTCACTCTACTTTCAAGGGGTCCTATTGTGCTATTTGGGGTTTTACCTTTCCAATAATGACATCACTATGTCACACTTGTGCTTCTATTGGCTAGCGCTCCAACACATTGTACATGATAGGGGGCGGGACATTCTGAGCGGTTGACCAATAACAACAGAGCTGGCCAGCTAACCAATCAGAGCAGACTTGGCTCTGATTTCAGACAGAGGGTGAAAAGAGGTGCTGGTGGTGAAGGCCATTTTGAAGATTTTATTTTTGGTGCATTTACGCAACCCAATATCCAGTTGGCTGAATAAATCAAATCTAAAAGACACAAACGTGGACACTGTATAAATAGTTATTTGCATTTGCCGGGTTCACAGATTCGATAATAACATAAACCTTAATCATAAATAATCTTTTTTTATACATTATAAATCATGCTTACTGTGATAAGTTTGCAATCTCAAGCAATCACTTTGCTGCATTGCATGTTCACTGGAAACAGTCCAGCACCACGGGAATTACACACATGAAAAAGAAGAAAAAAATCACATGACTAAAACATGATGAAACATGATGACATCACACAGAGACCCTGACACTCCACACAGCAGCATCTGTAATACAGATGAGGGCTCACAGAAAGCATTCAGCACAATAACCAAGCCTTTAATATGGAGAATTATATTCAGAGTTTGTTTTTCATCTCAGTAGGGCTGCTTTTTTGAAGTGTTATGCAAATGCATTATATAATGTGAACGCAGTTTAATATGTTCGACATTGTTTCAATTTCAATAGCGCTGTGACAGATAGTTTCCCTATTTCTAATGAATTTGTGTTCATTATCAGATTGACACGGGTTCTGGGAGAAGTTTCCAGATTCATTCATTTAAATGATCCTGATACAAAAATCTTTAGGGGCTTCATATTTCAACAATTATAATTCTAATGTTTAAAATAAAACAGTTCATAAATCAGGCTCTTACATGAAAAACTGCTTCTCATTCATCAGAATCCATGTTTATTTAGTCCATTCATGCACTAAGAGTGAAACACTTTCTCTTGATGAGTGTTTACGGGCCCATTTGTGAGGTTGTTCTTCTAACTTCAGTGTGTTCATGAACTTTAGGTAACAATTTGAAAGTAACATTGAAGCTAAAAGGATGATGTTCAAGCAACATGTTGATATCTGTTTCTTAGTTCTTGTTCTGACATTCACACACATTTTCCCATCAGAAGCTAACTTTATTTGGATTGCAGCACAAATGCTCTATCTTGCAACATTAAAGATGCCCAATTCTGCTTTTTGGGGGTTCCCTCTCCTGTGGTGTGTTATATAGGTTTTTGTGCATGTAAATGGTCTACACTCACACTTCTATTGGCTAGCGCTCTCACACATTGTACGTGATAGGCTAAGGGGCATGACATCTCTAAGCGGTTGACCAATCACACCAGAGCCGTCCAGCTAACCAATCAGAGCAGATTAGGCTCTGGTTTTAGACAGAGGGTGAAAAGAGGTGCTGCAGCACAGACAGTATGAGAAAAATAAAGAGCTTTTTGAACATAAAAGCATGGAGACATGACAAAATATAAATATATATACCTGAAAATTAGCCTAATAGGGCCCCTTTAATGGGCTATTGATTTGACAATGCTAAACCCTTCCACTGATTTTCATGAAAATGTGACCCACTCACACAGACGTACAAATAGCATATTGATATTGAAAAGAGACTGAAGGCAATTTGAGGACTCTGGCAGACTATTCCAGCAATAAACAGCATAAAAGCTCAAGGCAATTTGGGACGTTGAATGAGCAACAAGAAGCCAGATGGTCAAATACTTTTTCAAAAAACCTAATATGTTTTCATATGAATGCCAGGGTCATTCTTTATATACAACTCACTGCACAGATGTTATCTAACGTTCCATAGCATCTGTCAGAACATTGGCTACAGTATTCAGCAGAGGTGGGGTCAAGTCATTGTTTTGCAAGTCAGAGTCAAGTCTCAAGTCTTTGCCCTCAAGTCCAAGTCAAGTCTCAAGTCAGGATGGGCAAGTTCAAGTCAAGTCCAAGTCCTAAACTTTGACAAAACGAGTCTTAAACAAGTCATTATGTGCTTTTCACCAAATGTAATGACATCGATCAACAGAATAATACTTAATAATTAAACTGCTCTTTATTAGTCACATTCATAATTTAATAATCAATTTTCTCTCTGCTGGTAAAGTAACATGTTTTTTACTATTTTAAGAGGGATAAGTAAGGTAAGGCTACCGTGACGGTTTGATTCAGAAGGAGTTTAATGTATAAGATCCCTGATGTTAAGGTGACCAGAATGTTTATTTCCACTGTGTACAACATGTTATAAGGGACCCACAATCTATCTTTATGCAAGGGATCTTGTGCAGCGAGGCGGTCTTTATGCGGAAAAGAACACCTGAATCTAGATCCCTCTGCAGGTGGTACTTTAAGTATATTTTGATGCTAATACTTTTGTACTTTTACTTTTTATTGTAAACGAGTATTCCTACACTCTGGTACTTTTACTCAAGTACAAGATCTGAACTTTGTCACGATTCTTGTGTTATGTCACGTTTTTAGTTTTGTATGTCTTGTTATGGGTGTTTTGCTGTTCTATTTCGTATATGGCTTCGCCCTCTAAGGCTATCGCCATTGGGTAATCCCCCTGCGCCCCGCGCAGCACTGAAACACTTGTAGTCCACGCCCACCCGCAAGGTGGGCCCCACCGTCGGGCCTCCTTCCGGTATAAATAGGAAGGAGGCCCGGCAATCTGCTCCCTCTTTTTTTCAGCAAACCAGCACAGTTACTGAAGCACAGCAATTGAGAATCATCATGAGCAACAACTGCGTCCGTGATTGTCCCTCATGTGGCTCTGGGTTCATAATGAGTTATGACCTGCAGAGATAAAAGCAGTATGCGAATCCTGCCGGGGGTCAGAGCACGCGTACGCGGCTCTAAACCAGCAGGTAGCATGCACACACTGCGCTCGTCTCCCCATCGGGCGACAGGAAGCGGAGAGCGGACACTCTTGCTGTTGTGGCCGAGGAGGACGATTGGCCCGTCCAGGCTTAAGAGCCCGCGGACGGGGCCTCGGGTCCCTGGGGCAGAGTGCCGGGCAGGAGTCCGAAGCAACTCCTGCCCCGCCTCCCTCCACGGTTCACCGTTCGGTTCTCCCCTCCCTCCTCTCCCCCGGACGGGGGAGACAGAATCGGAGCAGGGTGCCAGCTTGGCGGCCGAACATGCTTTCCCCCTCTCTGTCACCACAGCGCGGCGGCGTCTATTACGGAGACGGCCAGAAAAGTGCTACTGGACGCTCCAATCAGCCCGGACGGGCTGTTCGGACCCCAGTTCCACGCCATGGTGGAGTCCATGAAGACGGCCGCGGAACAGGTGGACGGCATTCGCCAGCATGTACAGCTGGCTCCAGTCGGCTGAGCTGCCACAGCGGCACCAACGCCCGCAGCAGCCGCGGCGTCCACGCCGGCCTCAGGAGGCCGCAAGCGGAGAGCCGCCCACAGCAACCGCCTCGGCGGCTGCAGGGGCTCTGTCCCACGTCTCCGCTCCCCCGCCACCCCAGAGACAGGGTCTCCCGGTGGCGAGTCAAAGGGGAGTGAGGCTCCCTCGCTCCTGGTCTGCTCCGCGAGAGCCTCCGAGGAAGCGGAGCCGGTAATTAAGCCGGCTGCCACTAATCTGTTGATTAAGTAGACAGCAGGGCTCCCTGCAGAAGCCTTCTGGTTTTAACCTATCGGTTAATAAACCTGCAGAGCTCGCGGCATTCCCCTGTCCGAGATACGCCTCCTACACACGGTCATAACCCATGAGCGCCGGTATAACGCCTCATGTGGACAGCACTGCACACACCTCCACTCATCCCCTGAGCGTGTACACGCCTCATGATGACAGCCACCAGCCGGAGTGAAACGCACCGTGTGGAGGTTTCCTCGCAGCCCTTTCGCCTCACGGGCAGCGGCGGCAAGGGCAATGGCGTGGCTCGTCACCATGACGACCATTACAGCACACCACAGAACGGGGGAATGAGCAGTATTCCAGGCTGAGTGCCCCCAGCGGAAGCGCCCGCAGCGCCCGCAGCGCCAGGGCTCGCTGCAGAAGCCTGCCCGTTTTAACCTCGGTTAATAACCTGCAGAGCTCGCGGCATTCCTCTGTCCGAGATACGCCTCATACACACGGTCATAATAAACCCATGAGCGCCGCTATAACGCCTCATGTGGACAGCATTACACATACCTCCATCCATCCCCTGAGCGTGTATGTGCCTCATGATGAGAGTCGGAGTGAGACGCAGCGTGTGGAGGCCCCCGCGCAGCCCGTGGAGGCCCCCGCGCAGCCCGTTCGGTCCAAGCCCACCTGGGGTTGCCTCACGCCCTGTGTAAACCAGCTGCCTATAACCTGTCGGTTGATAGCCAGCAGGGCTCGTTGCTAAAGCCTGGTTTTAACCTGTCGGTTAATAAATTTCAGAGCGTGCTAATTAAGCCGGCTGCCACTAATTTGTTGATTAGTAGACAGCAGGGCTCGCTGCAGAAGCCTGGTTTTAACCTGTTGGTTAATAAACTACAGAGCTCGCAGCATTCCTCTGTCCGAGATACGCCTCGTACACACGGCCTTAATAAACCCATGAGCGCCGTTATAACGCCTCATGTGGGCAGCACTGCACACACCTCCATCCATCCCCTGAGCGTGTACGCACCTCATGATGAGAGTCGGAGTGAAACGCAGCGTGTGGAGGCTTCCTCGCAGGCCTTTCGCCTCACAGTGGTAGCAAGGGCAATGGCATCACAGAGAAGCCAGAACGGGGGAATGAGCAGTATTCCAGGCTGAGTGCCCCCAGCGGCAGCGCCCGCAGCGCCACGGCGCCAGGGCTCGCTGCAAGAAGCCCGCTGGTTTTAACCTATCGGTTAATAACCTGCAGAGCTCGCTAATTAAGCCGGCTGCCACTAATCTGTTGATTAATTAGACAGCAGGGCTCGCTGCAGAAGCCTGCCGGTTTTAACCTCGGTTAATAACCTGCAGAGCTCGCAGCATTCCTCTGTCCGAGATACGCCTCCTACACACGGTCATAATAAACCCATGAGCGCTGTTATAACGCCTCGTGTGGACAGCACTGCACACACCGCCATTCATCCCTTGAGCGTGTACACGCCTCATGATGAGAGCCAGAGTGAAACGCAGCGTGTGGAGGCTCCCTGGCGTGGCTCGTTGCCATGACGACCACAGAACATCTCGAGCATGTGCGCCCGCTCTTAGAGTGTTTCTCAGATTGGCAGCGCGTGTGTCTGATGGACAGATGGATGAGCAGGTTGATCAGCAGAGGATACGTCCTGCAGTTCGGCTCTCTCCGCAAAGTTCAATGGGATACAGGAAACACTCATGTCCTCCCAGAAGCTATGTCTTGCGCTCCAATCCGAGCTGCTGGAACTCCTGTTGAAAGAGGATATTTCCAGGGTTCCTCAAAGGGAGGAAAATCAGGGGTTTTCACTCCCGTAATTTTTCTAATCCCGAAAAAGACTGGGGGAATGAGACATCCTCGATCTGTCAGTATTCCACATGCTGACAATCAAACAGGTGCTGGAATGTTTTCACCAGGACGACTGGTTCACTTCCACCTGAAGGATGCATACTTCCACGTACCCATCATCCCGAAACACAGGAAATTCCTGCGTTTTCCATTCAGGGAATATCAGACCAGACAATCGTCTGCCGTTCGGATATTTCCTGGCTCTTGGCATTTGTGTAGAGAAGGCTGGAGCCACTACACAGAGGAGGGATGAGAGTGTGGTTTTTCTCTGGACGACCTGCTATTTGCTGGCTCGCTCCAGGGAGGAAGTCGCTTTACAGACGGTACATCTCGTATATCATCTGTCAAAGCCTGGGTTTCATAATAAATTGGAAGAAGAGCTGTCCTCTTCCCTCTCAGACAATCGTTTATCTGGGAGTAGAGTTAAACTCAGCCAGCATGAGAGCGCGACTCTCGCGGCAGCGAGGTGAGGAACTGACAGCTCTCCTCCGGCGTGTCACAACCCACACAGCCCTTTCCGTGACGCAGCTGCTCGGCGTTGGCGTCAGCTGGTCACGTGATGATCCCCTTGGGTCTCTTCCAACAGGGGGACACTCCAGAGGTGGTTCATTTGCTGCAGAAGCCTGCTGTTTTAACCTATTGGTTTATAAACTGCAAAACTCGCGGCATTCCTCTGTCCCAGATATGCCTCCTACACACGGTCATAATAACCCACGAGCACCGTTATAACGCCTCGTGTGGACAGCATGCACACATCTCTCATCCCCTGGGCGTGTACATGATGAGAGACGGAGTGAAATGCAGCGGGTGGAAACTCCCTCGCAGCCCTTTCGCCTCACGGGCAGCGGCGGCGATGGCGTGGCTCGTCACCATGACGACCATTACGGCACTTCACAGAGAAGTCTCTCCCCCCAGCAGTTCCATGGGATACAAGAAACACTCCTGTCATCCCAGGAACAGTGTCTTGCGCGGTTTTTACCCCCGCTATTTTCCTAAATCTCCTCTGTCCTGTGCGCGCGCTGTCTTGCTATGTGGCACGCACGGCTGCCTTGCGCCATTCTCAGCGCCTGTTTGTGCACTATAGAGAGCGCTCGATCGGGCAACCTCTGTCTGCACAACGGCTGTCACACTGGCTGTGTGAGGCTGTGTCACAGGCATGTCTCCTCTGGGGTGGAGGCCCCGGAGAACATCAATGCACACTCCACCAGAGGAATTTCCTCCTCCACGGCTAAGCACGGAGGAATGTGGAGTGGAAGATATTTGCACGGCTGCATCTTGGTCTTCCCCCTGTTCGTTTATTCATTTTTATTTGAGGGATGTCTCCCATTCCTCTCTGACACACCCTGTACTGGGTGTCCTGTCGGAGTGAGTGACGTCAGGGAGCCAGCTGTGCACCTCTCTCCTGCCTCTCGGCACGCGGAGAGCGGCCCTTTTTCCCTCTTATAGGAGGGATGTTCCTTTTTCCTCTGACACACTTTGTACGGAGTGCCTGGTCAGAGTGAGTGACGTCAGGGATCCAGCTGGGTGCTCTCCTACCTGTCTGACAAGCAGAGAACTGCTGTTCCCCCTCTATGATCGCTGTACAAGGTGGGACCTTTGTCTCTACTTTCTCACAGCGGCCGGTATGTATTGTTCCCAGCCTTCACCCCGTCGGGAAGATCGGCATGTTTTGCTATGTTCCAGGCACGGTGATGCGCCATTACGCATGGCACAACAGGCATGGGGTGTTATTTAGCAGGTGTGTCTGTGCTTCTAGTGCCGGACGGACCCAGTGGGGCGCAGACTACATCATGCTTCGCCCTTAACCCAATAGCGATAGCCTTAGAGGGCGAAGCAATATACGAAATATAACTGAGGTTACCTACTGTAACCCCAGCTTCTATGAGTAAATGGCGCAGCCCTCTAAGTGCTGGGCCCCACTGGCTCTACGAATAGCTGAAGAAAGGTTATTTGGTATGGGAGCAGATTGCCGGGCCTCCTTCCTATTTATACCGGAAGGAGGCCCGAGGGTGGGGCCCACCTTGCGGGTGGGCGTAGACTACAAGTGTTTCAGTGCTGCGCGGGGGCGCAGGGGGATTACCCAATAGCGATAGCCTTAGAGGGCTGCGCCATTTACTCACAGAAGCTGGGGTTACAGTAGGTAACCTCAGTTCTCCCTGTCATGTTTTCCTCCTTGTGTATTGTCTGGTCCTTCTCCCTGTGTTTTCCTCCTTGTATATTGTCTGGTCCTTCTCCCTCTGTTTTCCTCCCTGTCGTTAGTTTCCCTGGTGTGTCTAATTGTCTGATTGTGTTCACCTGTACCTCTTTTGTGTCTCCTGTGCTCATCATCACCAGCCCCGCCCCTGATTGTTTGCACCTGTGTCTTGTTGTCATGTGTTTAAATTCCCCTGTCTCCCAGTGTTCAGTGTCAGTTCGTCTTATCTCTTGCCATGGTCAGGTCTATTCTCTCTGTGCTCTTGAAAAGTTTTGTTCCTCACCACGTGAGCGATTTTCATTTTGTTCTCAATTTTTTGTCATCTCAATCTGAGATTAGTTAGTGACCATTTTTTGTTCATCGTGTTTTGGAAAAATAAAGTATCTTACCAATACTTTACCTCTGTCTCCCGGGTCGTGCAATTGGGTCCTACCTCCTGAGTGCCTGAGTTCTTAACAGAACGAACTGACCATTATGGACCCAGCCGACCCAAGAACGCTTCATGCCGCCCTGTCAGCACGAGGCGAGAAGATTTATCGCCACGGGGAACAGCTGGGCACAGCCGCCCAGGAAATAAAAGAGCTGGTAGGACGCCAGGCAGATTTTCAAGAAAACATCTCTACACAGATGCAAAAACTGGCTGCACAGATTAATCATTTGTTCACTCACCTACGAGTGAACACCTACTGCTCCAGTACCGGCTCCATCAGCCATGGTTCCGGCTTCACTACCGGCCCCAGTAGCCATGGTCCCGACTCCAGTTTCGGCTCCAGTACTGGCTCTTCGGCCGAAGCCAGTTTCCTGTGTGTCTCAAGTTCCTTCTCAGGTCCCCTCTCAAGTCTGCTCTCAATTCTCCTCTCGAGTCCCCTCTCAAGTTCCTTCTCAGGTCTCCTCTCAAGTCACCTCTCAAGTCTCCTCTCAAGTTCCCTCTTAAGTCACCTCTCGAGTTCCTTCTCAGGTCTCCTCTCAAGTCTCCTCTCGAGTCCCCTGTCAAGTTCCTTCTCAGGTCCCCTCTCGAGTCTCCTCTGGAGTTCCCTCTCAAGTTTCCTCTGGAGTCCTTTTTCAAATCATCTCTCGATTGCCCTCAAGTCACCTCTCAAGTCACCTCTCGAGTTCCCTCTCAAGTCCCTACCCAATGTCCTGGTCTGTTGGAGGTTCCACTGGGGGTCCTGCCAACTCCATGTCCTGTCCCGTTGGAGGTGCAGCCGACACCGTTTTCGTCGGGGGTCCTGCCAACTCCATGTCCTGTCCCGTTGGGGATCCCACCGACTACTCTTCTGCCGGGGGTCCTGCCAACCCTGTGTCCTGTGCCGTTGGAGGCACCGCCGACTACTCTTCTGCCGGGGGTCCTGCCAATCCTATGTTCTGTGCCGTTGGAGACCCCGCTGACTACTCTTCTGCCGAGGGTCCTGCCAACCCTATGTCCTGTGCCGTTGGAGACCCCACCGACTACTCTTCTGCCGGGGGTTCTACCAACCCTATGTCCTGTGCCGTTGGAGACCCCGCCGACTACTCTTCTGCCGGGAGGCCTTCCAATCCTATGTTCTGTGCTGTTGGAGGTCCAGCCGACACCTGTTTTGTCGGGGGTCCTGCCAACTCCATGTCCTGTCCCGTTGGAGGCCCCGCCGACTACTCCTCTGCCGGGGGTCCTGCCAACTCCATGTCCTGTCCCGTTGGGGGTCCCACCAACTACTCCTCTGCCGGGGGTCCTGCCAACCCTATGTCCTGTCCCGTTGGGGGTCCCGCCGACACCTGTCCCGCAGAGTTTCCTGCCAACACCGTGTCCTGTCCTGTTTTGGGTCCCATCGACACCAGCCCTTGCTCCGTCGTGGGTCCCACTGACACCAGCCCAGGTTCCGTCCAGGGTCTCGTCTACGCCTGACCCGCCAGAGGTTCCACCAGCTCCTGCCCGTCCTTGTGCCCGGCCTCCTGAGTTCCCAGAGGTTTACGCCCTCGAGCCCGGTCTCCTGAGTTCCCCAGCCGAGGGCTCCACCATGAAATCTGCCTTGCCCCCGGGCCGTCCTCCTGAGAACTCCATCATGGGCTCTGCCTTGCCCCCGGGCCGTCCGCCCGAGAACTCCATCATGGACTCTGCCTTGCCCCCGGACCGTCCGCCCGAGACACCCATCATGGACTGTGCTTCGCCTCTGGGTTGTCGTCCCGGACCCGTCCTCTGGACCCCCTCCACCCACCCTTTTGGATATTTTGGATGGTTTTTTTTGGACGTCTGGAATCCGTCCCTTGAAGGGGGGGGGGGGGTGTTCTGACACAATTCTTGTGTTATGTCACGTTTTTTGTTTTGTCTGTCTTGTTATGGGTGTTTTGCTGTTCTCCCTGTCATGTTTTCCTCCTTGTGTATTGTCTGGTCCTTCTCCCTGTGTTTTCCTCCTTGTGTATTGTCTGGTCCTTCTCCCTGTGTTTTCCTCCTTGTGTATTGTCTGGTCCTTCTCCCTGTGTTTTCCTCCTTGTGTATTGTCTGGTCCTTCTCCCTGTGTCTTCCTCCTTGTATATTGTCTGGTCCTTCTCCCTGTGTTTTCCTCCCTGTCGTTAGTTTCCCTGGTGTGTCTAATTGTGTTCACCTGTACCCCTTGTGTGTGTCTCCTGTGCTCATCATCACCAGCCCCTGATTGTTTTCACCTGTGTCTTGATTAGTTTTTGACCATTTTTTGTTCATCGTGTTTTGGAAAAATAAAGTATCTTACCAATACTTTACCTCTGTCTCCCGGGTCGTTCAATTGGGTCCTACCTCCTGAGTGCCTGAGTTCTTAACAAACTTCTCCCACCTCTGATAATAAGTCCTGAGTGGTTACCAAAAAAAAACCCTGCTCTGAAGGTTATTTTCATTTTACAAATCCTGCACTCAGCTTTGCTTTCTCCAATATTACTGAAATGCAGCCAGATGCTGCTTATTTTTTCGATTTTCGCTAATTTCTTGACTTTTTCCGACGCGCTTGCATTTAAATCAGTCTCCCTGTCGCTCTGTGTAGCTGGCCTGTACCACTACACCTGCTGTCTTTGGAGCATCTGCCCCCCACCCTTCTTTCACATAATGGTATGATCCTAGTGTGTCCTCGCATATGATTGGCTGCATGGTGGCCCAGCTAAATAAAGACACGCCCCTGCCTGCAAGGACTCTCAACAAGAGTAGAAGCGTCTGAAGATTCTGCTCTCCCCGACTGGAGTCTGCTCTTCTAGCGGCATCTCGCGATCGGCGTGTTGGAGACCTCTGAATTAAATGATCAAGTCACCTCAAGTCAGAAGGCTCAAGGTCAAGTCCTGAGTCATTGGTGTTCAAGGTCGAGTCGCAAGTGTTTTGTGATGTTGTCGAGTCCAAAGTCATCAAATTGGTGACTCGAGTCTGACTCGAGTCCAAGTCATATGACTCGAGTCCACACCTCTGGTATTCAGCGCTGCAACAGATTCTTTTTTGAAAATAAGAGGTCTGCTTTCATTTTGCAATATTATAAGATGCTTTGTATGATAAAACCTAATTATTGGCAGCAATTCAATGATCTCTCCTGGATGAGCAGTAAAAGGTTGCATGACATTGATTTGTATCTACCTCAGTGCATTTATTTACTGGGTATGTGGGATATGGGTCATCCAGTTCAGGGATGTCAAACTTAAAAATATATGTATATTAGACAAATGGATAGTGCCAAGGATTGACCCCTGTGGAACACCAATCTATACAGTCAGAAATTAAAATCATGCAAAGTGAAACCTGTTTTTTCAATGTTTCTAGTTTCATAGTGGCACACTAATTGGTTGACAACTTGCTGTGAAAAACACAGTACAATACACATCAAGCTTATATTGCAAGTTACTGAAGTAAGCAAAAACATTTACGCATGTTTTTCTGTATAACCCTGTGTTACAGTGTGTTTTTCTCTGACACCTGCAGGAGGTGAAGTACTTCCAGTTTCCTGGAGAGCTGCTGATGAGGATGTTGAAAATGTTGATTTTGCCCCTCGTCGTATCCAGGTATGAGCAATATAGCAACACACACACAAAGACACACACACACACACACACATATAATGTGTGAGCCGATTGACAGACTTGATTAAAGATTGACAATATTTTCAGGAAGAAAGTAGATTTTCTCACAAAAAATACATTTATTCTGTGACAAACAAATAATCTATGCACATTGATTTTCCAATCACTAACCCCTGTTGCATTGATGTTTACAATTTGGCTGTGTTGCATTCTTTATGCTGAAATTATTTGAACCAAACCTGCACAGGACAGATCTGCAATCATTCACCTCCACCCACATACATATAAAGAAGGGCTTGTTCCAATGTGCTTCACAATCTATTTGCAGATAGTATATGATTTCCACTGGCAGTATTGTTGCTTTGAAAATGTACTTTCCGAGATACTAGGGCTACAGTCCTCACCTTTTCTTTTTGATTAGATGAAACATAAAATGTCAGCAGCATGGGAGCTATGGCACGTGCACACATAGACATCAAAGTGGGCTTGAGCCCCTCCCCTTTTTCTTCCTCCAGAGAAAGGGCCCTTTTAAAAAAAAAAAAAAAGAATATATATCTACTGCTGTTTGCACTCAGTTTCCCTTTCCAAAAATATATTATATATATATATTATATATATTATACATTATACTCCTCACCTGTTTATTTAGTCTGTGCTTTTTCCTTGGTCAGTGCCAGTTCATCTTGTCTGTATAGCAGAAAGTGCTCCATGTTACTCTCCTGACGTAAGCTATTGTTCTAGCTGCTTGGCATTTGTACCAACCTAATTGATTGTTTTTTGTAGCTTCTTTAATAGTTTTCCGCCAACTTAGTTGGTTGTTTTTCATTGCTTCCAGTCAGTACATATTTTGATCATTACCTGTTTTATTTTTACCTTTTGGATTCAACGCTTGACTAAAGATCTTTTTGCCTGGTTGTGCTCTTGAGTCCTATTTTTTGCTCGTGCCCGTACTTGTGTTTGAAATTACCAAGGCATTGCAGGTGAAAAGGATAAAACAAAAAACAAACAAAAAAATATATCACCTCACAACTTCCCCAGATAGTTACTTACGTCAAGTCAGTATTTTCCCCTGAAATGTTATGTTTAAATGCAGATTAGCTTTAAATCTATAGATGAATTCAGACATGCAGTAAAACGAACACCATATGTCTTTTTTGGAAGTTTTCTTTCCATTAGAGTGAAAGAAAACATGGGACCAAAATAACACAATTTACAAGTAGATGAAAAAACGATCTTTTCACCTGTAATGTCCTGCCTTATAAACAGTAACTTCATAATTTTGATTGTTGCCTGCTCATTTAATAACTTTTAATTTGACTAGTTTGTTGTCTGCTCTTGTGCATTGTGAATACTAAAGAAGACCATTGTCTCTGTGTTAACTGATTATTTTTGTAGAATTGTGTTGAGTATTAAACAATTGCAGTGGCGGCCGGCCCATAGGGGCGCTAGGGGCGCCGCCCCACCTCTTGCCACATGAAAAATGAAAATAAAAAATATATTAATATATATATATATATATATATTTATTTTTTTAATGAACAAGGTAAATATTATATATAATTGGTATCAGTAAAATGTATAATCTACAATAAAATATCGTTTAAAATTGTGTTACGATGTCTAAAGTTACTGATAAGTCACATGTTTCCTGCCTGGCCTTGCCATGTACCATTACCCTCTCTCTCTCTCGTCGTCTGGGCGCTAAGATAGGAGCCCTCAACCAGTGCAGCAGCAGCCACTAGCAAGCTGACTGTTGCTATCTTTAAACTATGCTGCCAAAACATAATTTCAGCCAATCAGCGTCGTCAAATCTGATGGTCACAGGGCGCCTACGTCAGCGCCCGGTGCAGTCTGTGAGTTGTTTGGACTCGTATCCAAGGAGACAAAACAGGAAGCTGTCAATCACTCTGGAAGCTATCATTAGCAGCTAATGAAAACTTCGTTTTTGACATAAAAATTGAATTATGGATTATCAATACTTTTTCAAAGTGACAGACACATTGGATTAACCTATGGATTAACCTTCAGCCGCGTTTCTCTCGTTTTTGATCAGAATAACAGCAAAAGGTGAGCATATCTCCGTGTTTTGCTACCTAAAGCTACGTCGTGTGATGTCTGTATTTGCTTCCCCTGTTGCAAGTTCTGATCGCTCAGTGATGATCCTTATATTTCTAGAATCTGTGGAATCTCAGCTTGTTAGTATAAGCGTGTTTGTGCATATCCGAGTCAGTACTAGTTGGACTTCTACCACAAGTAGGCTACTATGAAGTTATTTTACTGTGTACTTTTTAAGTTATTCTCTGTCAAACTCCTGTGGCAGAAAATCATTTTATCTCTCATAAAATATATATATATATATAATATATGATTTAAAACTGTAATCAGAGCCCTCTCATCTGAGCTCTGTTACACACACACACACACACACACACACACACACACACACACACCCCACCCACACACACACACACCCAAGGGGCTATTAAGCCCCTTTAAGGAAATTGAAGGGGCTTCACACAAGATATAAACAAAATCAATCAATCAATCAATGTTTATTTATATAGCCCAATATCACAAATGTTACATTTGTCTCAGTGGACTTCACAGTTTGTACAGAATATCAGTATGACAATCCGACACCCTCTGTCCTTAGACCCTCACATCGTACAAGGAAAAACTTCCGGAGAAAACCCACAGTTTAAAGGGGAACATGGGAGAAACCTCAGGGAGAGCAACAGAGGAGGGATCCCTCTCCCAGGACGGACAGACGTGCAATAGATGCCGTGCGTAAAAAAGAAACACATAAAAAGAGGATTTAAGTTTACGGAAGAATAGAATAAAAGGCATCAATTAGATAAACTTGTTAAATAGGGCTTAGGCAGGATTTACAATGGAGGGCATATGCATGCGTAGCTCCACATTTATTTTTTATGAAATGCAGAATATAAGCCTCAATTCAAAAAGGCCAGAGTAATGAATTAGATATCAAAACCACAAAACATCCTTGAGGAACTTTTAATGGGAAAATACTTGAATGCATTCAACATCCTAGAACAATTAAAGTGTGAGAATTTAAATTAAAGTAAAATGATCAATTCCATTAGTTTGAAATCATGTTTTCTCCATTCAGTGAATTATGCATAGCCCATAGGATTTAATTCCCCAGCTGTATGGTGATTATTGTAAATGAAAAGCACAAACTAGATTATTTTTATTTATAATTTTCATTTTCTTTACACTGCGCACAATTACCTTTTTCAACATGTAAGATTAAATGGTAATGTAGAAGTGCACCTGTTGCCCTTTTATAGCTTTGGATGCGATCACAGAAGCTTGCAGCATGCCAGATTCCCCTGTTAGACTATTTTAGGCCCAAAGCTCTCAGTTGCCTGCAAGAGGTCAGCGATGGCCACCAAACCAAAAAAAGCCTCCCAAAACAAATCATGAGAAACGCACCGGTTACATGCTGGGTGCTTTGTGCAATAAGCTACTTACAATCTATGCAACAGCAAAGGCTGGATGAGAAGTTAATCTTTTAACCCCCTCCGTCACTCTGTGTCTCTCTATCTCTGCGATTTGTGTCAGTTTTCTTTCATGTTTCTCTTTCTGTCTTTTTAATTTTTGAACATAAAAGGCAAAAGGTTAAAGATTTATTTTTGCCGAGGCCAACACTCCCAATTTCAAGGATTGAGAGCAGGAGACAACCTGAGCGCAGGTTTTGCTGCCGAACGTGGGGCAAGTGACGGCAAGAGACGTTAATTACAACTAATCTGAGACATTGCATGCAGGCGGTGGGCCAAAACGCCATCAAGTTAAACACATCACCTCAGCCCACGGTAATATATATAGCGACCAGGGCAACCACCCAGCAGGCTGCGGGAGCTCCTGTGTAATCCGAAACACACTCAATGTTCTTGGTGCCTGCCTGTGACTCAATGGAGGCAATAACATATAATGAGGGTGGTGCGTTAGTACTGATGTGCTTGTCTTTGCAACCCTCTGCACACATCGATCCATTCTTGGTCAATATGCTGCTTTCCTTTCTCTGTATTTCTCTTTTGCCATGCCAAATGATGACAATAGAGAGTATTTCTAACGGGATTCACAGACCGGCTGGTTGACTGGGTGCATGGTACAGTAGGGCTTATCTAGGGGTGAATATCCTCCCCAGCCCTATTGCTTGTCTGTCCCCATTTTTTCCCTACCTTCCAGCGCCATCTGCGCACCAGCCAAAGCAGAAACCAGATTATCCCATGAACGCGTCATGCCGAATCAATTGCCACTCCACTGACTGCCTTCTTATATTGCAGTGTACTTTTTGGAAATATAACCACCTTTAAATAGAAGTAAAATTTGTAAAACATAGATATTTCTTCTGGTTTGTACTGTCGTTTATGATTAAAGAAAGCATTGACATTTTGATAAATCCCTTCAAAGCTCTTATTTACAAATTATTTGGCTGAGATCTGAAGGTCAAAAGGTGAAGAGGAATTGAATGATATGCAGCAGGCTACACATGGCTGATCCAAACCATATGAAGAGCGCTCATCCTCTGATGGTGAGAAGTTACCGAGGTGTAAATGAGTCCTCCTTGATTACGATGGAGAAACAGTGGACACGAGTGCCTATTTCAAGAGTTGTCCTAGAGAGCCTAATTCCAGGGAAAGTCTGTGTGTCCATTTGACCCTTGGATTGTTCTCAGTCTGTCTCTCGTGTCTTTAAGCTCAAAACTCAGTCACACACATCGAGGAAGCGATAATTAGCAGGGAAGATGTGCGCTGCCAACAGATTTGAGTGGGCATATCCTGCTGTTTGTGTACAGTTTCTAGAAATAAGAATATGATATAGTCTGAAACAGGTTTTATTTTGAATATGAATTGAAGTGTTCTCCTTTCAGAAATGACAGTAAAGATATGGTAGTTATACAACCGTGTATGTTTTGGTTTGCTTCCACAAGTAACACTTTAATTAAAATGTTCATGGTGGAAAATTATGTATGCGGTGTACAGCCTCTTCCAAGGATAGAAAACATTATTTAGCATCTATGATATTTGTGGTATTTCTAATTAAGATGGATGTTTATTTATATATTTTTTTATAAATGGAGCGATATTTGTCTTTTTATCCCAACATTTCTGTCTTTGCACAGAAACCGAACAAACAGGTGAATTGTTCACTGAATAAAAAGTATTGTCATACTATGTATGAGATACACGTGTAATTTTCTTGAGCAGGCGCTAAATGTACAGGGGAAAAGAGCCTTATTATAGTGAAGGACCATAATTATTGCTTTGAATCAAAGTCGATGTAGCCTATTTACGCTAAATGTCATGGTGTCTTGGTGGGTTTGTGCAAATGCCACGTTCAAAGGTCACGTTTGTAATGGTTGGTAAGTTGTCAGGCTGTGTTGTACAGGTTCTGTTGTGAGTATTCTGATGAGCATAATGGAGCACAAATATGTTTAAATTATGTAGGCTATACTCTCAGAGTTCCTTTTTAATAATTCAAGATATGTTAACAAGTACTTCCTCTATCACTGTGATACTCAGAGAGCGTACACAACATTAAAGAGTATGAAATTACAAGTAGGATCTTTTTCAAAGAAAGGCATAGTGAATGGAACATTAACCTCCGGTGCCACAGTTAAAGAAATCAAAAAAACTGCAGTCCAACAAATGGCCACTTGAGGCTCGGTCTAAAATAAAGTAAATCCCCATAAACCTCCATGTTAAAATCATAGACACAAAATTAACTGGATACAGGGTTGGAGGTGTTGCACTCTTTATTATTTTCAAAGTTTCTCACAAAGCAAAATGGCCTCACTTTCGAGAACAAAAATACCCTGTATCCGGGTATCTTGGCCAATAGAGAATGCACACTTACATTTTCCTTAAGCCCCGCCTCCAATCCGGATACGGAATTTGGTACATTCTACAACTTTAAGGACCTAATGATTTAAATAAGGGCTTTTCAAGTGGGTACTGGGTGGTAGATTCATCTAAAAAAAAATATACACTGAAAACTGAAAGTTAAATGTATTTTATTTGCTTGGAAATGATGCAGTGGCATTTTTTTCCAAGTGCCTTCACAATGATTAAAAGCCTACTTGAATATGGAAAAATAGCTTTTCCGATTTAAATTAAATTGGCTCTTTAATAATGAACAAATTCTCTACAAACAAGCACCCCTTCAATATAATTGTATCTTCATACAGGTAGAACTCTTCTTTGATAACAAGGACCTGTGTTTGAACAGGGCCTTGATAGAAAATAAACCAATCATCAAGGCCAAGGGTGTTTGCCAGGTGAGCATACACTCCTTCACAAATATAACTTAAACCTGCCTTTACAACAAACCGTAATGTTGTCAGCAGCCGTGTGTGAATGGAGACAATGCTTCATGCTCGGAATTCAAACACTTCGAATGTGTTCACAGTGCAGGAAATGGCAGTGCATTTATAAGAGTATCCAAATTGAGACATAGCAGCAGTGTGAGTAGCGGGCTAGCAGTTAGCTCATCAGGCATCACAATACCAGGTAGTAATAACTACTTTAAAAATCCACCACAACCAAATGTTTTTACTTTTATTAAAATGTGTAGATTGTCCTCACCATGCAACAACACTGTATAGTTTCTGACAAAGTCAAAGTATAAATTAGATCTGCAGCATGTAAGGGGGTTGATGTAATATTTAAAACGCCGTTTAAGTCCTCTAATGGCACAATAGAGAAAACTCATCTCTTTCGACTCCACTTCGAGCGATAGAACTATTAACAAAGCACTTATATACTAATAAAGGACTGGCTTATCTAAAGCCAGTTGAGTAGCACTTGAAATGTTTTAGCTCTATGAAACCTGATGTACTTATATGATTCTGTTTTCTTCAAGTTTGTATTTTGTTGGTCGAACGCAGTTATTGTAAGTCGCTTTGGATAAAAGTGTCAGCTAAATGCAATGTAATGTAATGTAAAATAGAGTTCCGTGGAAATGTATTGTCATGCTAGTAACTCCACAAGCTGTTTTTTAGACTGCTGGGTTTTTCCCTAAAAGATAATGCCATTGTCTTTTTCTGACATTTCCGGGAGGTGGAAACCTAGCATCTGAATGTCAGCTTAGGTCAGGGGGGATCAGATGAACAAGATGTTTATAGTAAATCGTTTTTTCTTAATCTCAGCAACCAGAAAGACAAACATACAGCAGTATAGTAGAGCACTGGAAATTATTTTTGATCCCTGACCCTGGTGGCCATAAAACTATGGTACAAGTTCACAAAACCACTACTGTTCAATAATGAAAATCGTTTACCAACATCTTGACTAGAATATATACTGTGTATTGACCTTCTTCTAGGGACAGGTATTTTCATAAGCAGGGTGACATGCCATTGAGAAGTGATTGGAAATGATGGGAGCCATATTTATCTGATTACTAACACAAACTGACATGCATCTGATTACTCAAACGACCAACCATGGCTTTCACTCTCAAACCAACCCAACATATTAATATTCAGTGAACAACCCTTTTTCCTGTTGTTTTCATTCAAGAACCAGCAAGGGATTGATTTAGTAAAGCCATGGTTTTAAAGTTCCTCACCGAAAAAAATATGTAACGCTATTACAGATGGATATTTCACGTATTATTCATTTCATGATGTTGCAAGTTCATGGAAAAGTCATGGATTCCTTTTTGAATATTTTAGCCCATTAGTAGTTACTTCTAGTAGTGCCAAACAGCTAGATCCTGACATGATGAGATTTAAATTAGTGCTGAAGGAAAAAATGGTGAGACTACCATGAAGTAGAAAATCCCTGTGACCTATAATGGGCTGCTGAGCTGCTGAAACAAAGACCAGTGTCATTACCACATGTCATGGGTAACCCCTCTCCAAGGAGCCTCAGCCTTCTTTTTTTCATCTTGACGAAGGATTACTGTAATGCTCTTGCTCAGCAAAGGTGCAGGAGGGAGAACTGTAAGCCCCATATGGTACAGAAGTCTTGTAACAGATATGCGGTACTTGTGCTGGAAACCTCACAATTAAGGCAGTTTCACCCTGGCAGGTGATGCGCTGTAATCTCACCTTGACTCAGATCATGGATGGAAAGTCAATGATCTCAAGTGTAGATACTCTCCGTTCACTTTCAAGGGTCCAGTTATTCAATTTCCTGTTGATAATGAGACACAAATGCAACAGTTCAAGTGCACTAAAGGTTGCCAAACATGTGCTGATTTCCATACATTTTCAGAATATCATGTTCTTCTTTTATTTTGTTTAGTACAGAGGAACACATATAACTGTCAACAGTCATACCGACTTCGGGAATTGCCATTTTCTTTGAATAAATTATAAATAGCTAAATGTAAATCAGCCTTTAAATGGTGTAGAAACATACTACTCTGTAAAAGAGAACATGAAGATGGAAATTAAAGTGGAAAGTTTGGACTATGAACAGTTTTTTTTTCTGCCGTTGGAGATATCTCCAACACTTACTCCATTGAAATTCCAAACATTTTGCAGACTACTAAAGGCGAAAAAGAGCAAAGATATATCTCATATCATCATGAACATGAAGAATTATCTCCGATACGGCAGTTCATCTGAGCTTTACATAAAGGTTTCAGTGTCTTTTAGCTCCTTGTTTAGATTTGTCTGGCCTTTAGGGTGATAATATCTTTGTGATGTTTGCATTGCTATCCACATTGTTTGAGACATTTGTAAAGTAACATCTGGATGCATCCACCAGCAAGAGTGAAGGATTAAAACATTTAGTTTTTTCATCAAATTCTCAATTTTTTCATCAAAGTATTTTTCCCTCCTTTTGTAAGGATGTGTGTATGAGTGCAGTTTTTCTGGAATTAGTGGGTGTCATTAAAAGCATCAATGCATGGGAGTTAAGTACAGAACCCATTAAATATTACCAAGGGTGCTTATATATCCAAACAAAATGAACTGCTGACTGCAGGAACTGATGTGAATAATTTTGCTTGCCCTGAGATAAAAAAAAAGAAACGTTGTCAGTTTAATTACTATATTTGTATGCTCACTTTGAAGCTTTTATCAGCATTTTTATTAAGTCACCTCAGAAGACCGTAGCACATAAAAAAACAAGACAGGCTAAAAAAAAACAGCATTTCACTCTAGTCTTTTTTTCATCAGATTTAAATGCACAGACTGAAGGGCAGAAGGAACAGGAGGGCATTATGTAAATCCCTGGAACAGCCAATGCAATATTTTCCCAGTTTTTGAGCTCCTCGCTGCAGTTTTTTTCCCAAAGAGCTGCAGTAAAAAAAAAAGTGAACTCTGCACCAAACATCTGTACATACAATTCAATTCAAGCAGTTTGTCTACCATTTCCCAGAAGATTGATGTTCTGTTGTGCCATCACTCAACTACAGCGTGAATATCTACTGTTGACTCTTTGATTTTCCATTCCGAGGTTGTCTTATCTGAGGGAAGATGAAAAGCCCCTTGGTTTTCACTGCTTTGGAGCAAGGTGTATTCACACTAGGGCTGTCCCGAATACCATTTTTCGGGCTTCGGATATTCGGTAGTAATCAGCAGCGAATATTCGAATATTCGGTGCGGAGAGATTTTTTTTTTTTTAATAAAATAGTTTTTCTCCAAAAGGTTTCACAACACGCTCCGAATCCGAGACACCTGACAACACGCTGTTAAGCAGAAGCGCAGAAAGAGCATACTATTATGATTTATATTTATTTATTGTCTCACTCGCATACATTAAAACTAAATGTGTCCTCTGCATTTAACCCAGCGCCCGGGGACCAAATCTGGTTCCAAATTCCGTCTATAACGTTTTACAACCTGAAGATACAAAACACATATTTCTGTTATAACAACAATAATTTTAATAACATAGCCGTAACAGTAGGCCTAACAGTGTAATACTTGTTACCGATACAGTAAACAGTATTTAAACTTAGCCCCAGATGTTCCCGCATTGCTCCTATTATTTTCACTATTCGGATAAAATTGAAAAACTAATATGAAAAAACAATTCTGTTGCTTGCTTGCAACTATTTTCCAAGCAAAGTAAGTGCATGTTTTTATCATGTGTAACGTTACTGTTTAAACGGCGGATAAAGCAGCTTCATCATGGCAACTTGACAACAGCTAAGCTAAGCTAGGCTACTACTTAAAGCATCCAGGTGACTTTTCAGAGTTGTTGTGCCACCGTGGTAGGCTAGTTTCTTGTCGCATATTTGGCACACTGCCTTCTTCTTACCGTCGTCCAATTTAAATTGGTCCTACACAGCTGAAGTCTTCGGCATTTTGTGTTCAGGTGTGTGAAACGAGGTGAAGCGAGGTGAAGCGTGCCGTTTGCGTTCGTGACTGTGAGTGAACGCGATGTCAGGAGCACAGGCTGAGATTGTATATATTTCTGTTTTTTAACAGTGCAATTCAAAAGTATAAATATAGTATAAGAATATGGCAATTCGCCTTTATTGATAGCATACATTTAGAAAAAAATAAAGAATATCCGAATAATGAAATTGAAACCTGAATAGTTGGCCAACGAACGAATATTCGAATAGTCGAATATTCGGGTACAGCCCTAATTCACACACACTGTGTATCTTCCTGACATTCCCATTCCAGTCATATCCCAACACTTGATTCATGCTTTCAACAAATAAGTCAAAGCTGGATGGAGTTTTTTTGTGTGTAACGGTTAACAACACGTTGGGTGGAATATCTATACTTGCATGTCGGTCCATTTGCTGCAGTCTGTTATACTGGTAATAAGAATGTAATGATCAAATCCCGGCTAATCAAGCATGCATCCTTTGGTTTCATACCATCATTGACCATATAATAGCCCAATCTATGACCACTAATGCATTCAATCCAAGTCCTTCATTTGACAGAGGCTGCAATTTATTGCCTATGTACAATATCTCTGGGATATATTTTCAAGGAAAATCAAGGACAGAGTTTACTAAAAAAAAAAGGCATCATCTCAAGGTCACTTATGAAATTCATAAATAAAGAGCTGTTTGTAATGTAATAAGTCTTTATTAGCCCTTTTCAATAACAGGGAGGAAAGGGATTTCTCCTTGAAAGGTTTCGCTGTACTCAACGTAAGCAGAAAATGCCTGATTATAATACTTAATAATAATAATCCTAGTAAGTGCAAGGTCACCTGCAGATCCACATCCCCTAAGGAACAGGAGATTCAATTAGGTTGCACCTGGACTACCTGTAACATTTATGGAAAAAATGAACATTGATCGATAAACTAATAGAATAAATGAAGGCCATGGTGACATGACAGGGAGCCTTTTATATAGGTGGGTATTATATTTTATTTTTTACTTTTGACTCAGCATGTCCACATTTGTATTCACATGCACGGAAATAGCCTGTTTGTTATGGAAGACAATCGTGACTTATTTATCCTACGGAGGTTGCGGAGAGTGCTTTTTTGCCACTCAACAGAAGCTCTACCGCCGAATCACTTGTGAGTGGTTGCACTTCAAGGAAAATAAATACACTCACTGGCTTACACTGACGAGCACCTCTAAAGCTCAGTTGGTTTAATTAAATTAGAAAAGTGGAGTGTAAAAACTGCAAGTTATGGCGCTTGATTAACGTCCTAGCTTGTATTAAGCGTGCACATTTGAGAATGTATAAGTCTTCCTTTGCTTGAAAAAAGCAAATACTGATAAGCATATTTTACAAAATGTCAACGGGAACTTTAAAGTTAGATTATTTTAGTTTTCAAATTCTTTCTCTTGAGAAATTAACATGCTGCTTAAGCCTCTTGGTCTGGAATGGAACCAATATCTTTTTTGTGGCTAATGTTAGCATAGATTACATGACATAACTGAGTCACTGTCTTTATTACCTGTTTCCATGTATGTTACTGTTACAATATTACTATTACGATACCAGCATTTACAATTATCTTGGACTTGCAACTTGTGGCTACTTCTCGGTAAAAGTTAGTCTTGCTTAACCTCCTGTTATCGAGTAAGTAAAACAAGATGGTCATCATATCCAACCCTGTCTCCTAAAAATTACGTTCCCACAGAACTAAACTGCATTCTCAATTACGTTTAGCTAGAAACGTATTTTCTCCTACGTTACGTTCGTTATGAACGTATCTCAAATACGTTTATTTTCTACATAAAGATGGAGCACTGAATTTCAGACTCCAGTTTACAGCTTCCTGCCTACCACCTGCCAAAGACCAGTATAGAGGAATGTTAAGCCCTCCCACTATTTTCCAAGAGGGCGTTGCCAGATTCAATTTCAGGTTTTAACCAGGAGATGGCGCTTCATTCACAAATACAGACAAGTTTCATGGACTTTCAGTTGTGTTTTGAAGAGCATTTGAACACATCAATATTTTAGATCAACTAAAGTATATCTAATCTTGTAATTCAATAATATATAGTCTTTATATATTAAATAATCATAATGTTAATGTTTACATTACACTTCTTTATTTGTTATGCTCATACTTTAACCTTTACAATCGTTTGCTTTAATATGCAGTATATTTTTGTGTTTGCTTCCTCCTGCTCCCTTTCGGACACATACTGTATGATTTATTATTATTATTAATATGAAGATATTATTAAGATAAGATAAGATGTTACTTTATTGATTGAACATTTTAGTTTAGAATGTGCTATCCCACGGTAATTCAGAAGGCTCACAGGTCACATTCCGACCATTATTTAAAACAATAGGTGCTTTCACACCGTCTACAGTTTGATTTGTATAGAGGGAGCTCTGTCAGTTTTCGAATGACCCATTTGCTTTCGGGGAGCCCTATTTTTCAGAGCACATCCTGCTACTAAATATGTCACACGCACGCTCTGTTGACTGGCGCAGCAGCGCGGATGCGATCAATTGCTATAAAAACACTCTTCTACTAATACAGACGGTGTCACTATGCCGGCGGATGTGGCCGTTGTTGAAGCCTCTTCAGGCTCCGCATCGGCAGGCCTCTCCCTCGGTGTGGAGCTGTCAAGCTCGACCCTAACGCCGCTTACAGCCGGCCAACTAAAAGTTGTTTTCCGTTCACGTTGTCATTTTTAGACTCCTTCGCTTCTTTGCTTGTGAATCCAAAAGCTGTGACGCTTGGCTGTTTTCGTTTTGCCATATTTTTTTATTACAAAGCCAGAGTTAAAAAAATATCAATATGAACATTTCAAATACCGCGCCGGCATCACCGCCATAACCATAGCAACGTAAGTAAGAATGCAGCGCCGCCACGTACAGATGGCAACACCCAGACATATTCACAAATATAAAACAAATATTCAGAAACTGTAATGAACAATAACTATTATTTAGTTCAAGAACTGTTATTTACAGAAACTCAACATTTGTAATCTGTGTGACACAAATATGCACGATTGTTTTGGGCTCCCCCTATTTATCTCAAAGTCAGCCTTCAAGGGAGCTCCCTCCCTCTTCGGGGGAGCCAAGCTCCCACTAGCTCCCCCCCATTTCAAACAGTGTGTGTGGCTGAATGGCCAGCGATTAGGTGCGGCACATTTATCATAGGTGATCAGAGCTAACTGCCTGCCGTCAGATTTCATTTAAAAAACAGATCTGATTTTAAGACTATTTCTGCGCTCATAAAGAATGATAAGAATAAGAATAATGCGTATTGAACTGGTTTCATTAATTAGTGAGTTTATTTAACACTAGAACCGCCAATCGGGTACATTTGTGTGATGTGTGTTGTGTGTGTGCAATGTAACTTTTTTTCAATAAAATATTAAAGTCTCCCAGTCCGTGACTTTTCCTGAAAGTGTGTTATGTAGCACCCTATGTTGTTAAAAATTGCATTCTAATAGCGGGATTTGACGGGTTTAGGTAGGCCTATACAAAAACCTCTGGCGGTTCTAGTGTTAAGGTAATTAGGTACAGTAGAAGCCCTTTTTTATCAGTAAAGAATTTAGCAGTTGAACATAAAAGTCAACTAACTGAGGGTCACTTGCAATGAAAGTGTTGTGTCTAATTGTAAGCTTGTCACTCAGAATAACCTACTGTTAATTTAGCTGCTGGAGAAGAAAGATCAGGGGGGAGGGGGGGTGAGAGCTGTGGTTGATGGGCCATTAGTTGTGTAAATACACAGCTGAGAGCTGCCGTTTCATTCAGACTGTTGAAAAAACGGTAACAACGGACTATTTTTCTTAGCGGATGCATGTCAATTTAAATCAATACATACAACTATTTTTTAAATCAATACATACAACAATTTTTTAAATCAATAAAAACATTTTCTAAATTGTTAAATATGTTCTTTATTCTCGCGTCCAGGAGAGAAGCTTTAAAATGAGACTAAATGGAGTCTCTGAAAAGATTCAAATGGGATACTTTAATTAAAAAAGGCGCGGTAGTGTTACAGACAGAATATTGTTCCGGCAGAAAACAGCTGTGATCTGGCTCTCCTGAGCAAGAAGAGAAGAGAATGGATCTCTCCTCCGGCGCTGTTATATATCCTCTGCTGGCTCCTCCCCGCCAGCCGGCTCACCTCGTCTCCAATGTCCGTTATTGCATTTAAACAGAGGATAGGTTCTTTTCACATTCAATATATGCTTAACACGCCGTTTCTCCTCATATTCTCTTTCATCACTTTTCATTTAACACATTCTAAACGCTGTAATCAATACTCTAAACAATACTTCTCGGCTCGTTTGGTTTCCGGTCATTCCGGATGTTGTCACATGCTACTCTCGTCTGTAAACAATAATGTATTCAAATAAACTGTACTTTCATTTAATATTCAGCATGGTAGTATCTCGACATCTATCGTTGTAGTGTTAAATCAGTAGGTTTCGGTTTTCACCACACCACGTCATTTCGCTTCTCAATTCACCTCTTTAGGAATTCGTATATTAGCCACATGCTAAATGCTAACCGTAGATGAAGGATTTTCAGAATAAAAGCTTAACTGCTTGTGCACAAGAATTTCTGGTTTTTCAGTATAAAAGAGCGTTTAAACTGACGGTATGTTTAAGCTACATTATACCATCAAAACATTGATTTTAATTTCTAACAGTCCCTCCTTACACACCTAAAAGGTGTGTATAATACTGAAATCAATGAGTTCTTCATCTGAACTTTGCATATTACATATCTCATATTAACAAACATACAATCAAATGGAATGGTTTTACAGCCGGCTTTACAAAAATACAAAATAAATTATTGTCTGTGTTCAAACATAAAAGTTTTCCCTTGTGCATAACTTCTAGTGTTTACATTCAATATCATTCTTCAAAATAGCAGCAATGGCTTGGTATCAGAACATTTCTTCGTCCCTCCTTTCACAGAAACCGTTCTCATACCACGCTCAGTGTTAAGGCACTTGTTTTTACAAAGTGAAAAGAAACAAACCATTTTAAAATAGCAATGATTTTTACAACATGAGATCCACCATATTAGAATAGTATAAAGTAATAAAGAATACAATAAAATATCTTGGATTGGCAAAGTAAATTGAAAAATAAAAATAAACTATCTTGGAATAGTGTAAAGTAAATTGAAATGGATTCTCATCTCCGAACATCCATATCATTTAAACTAACTCATCATTGTCATCCACATCTGTATACGGGGTGGGTCGTCTTGTTCTGCTAGCATTTGTAACTGTCTCCTCCTGAGAAATGTACCCTCCCTCCTTTCATACCATTTAAGGTATGAAAGTAATATGTTCTCTAGAAGGGGCCGTTGTACGTTCTACTCTGGGGTACGGCATTCTAGACAGTCATTTCTGGGAGAAGATTTTGGTCAGTTACAACAGTTGTAGAGTTTCATCACTTAAAAGTTCCTACTCAGTACCTTTGGGTGGTCTGTTCTAATGCAGTGATAAAGTCCCTGAAATGGTGTGAAAACTTGTGGAATATCAATAACTCATTATACTAATTTATTTTCAATTCTGGTCTACTTAAATAGCTATGCTAACCCCTTTTACAGTGTGTGGAACCTTGGGTGCCCGAGCATGTGATAATTACTCCCTCCTTTAACAAGGATTTTAAAAACAGAAGTCATTTCATTAATGGTTTGTAGTTTAATTCAGGAATTTACATTAATGGCAGATATGTTTCTCCTTTAAATAACATCTCTAAATGTCAGGTCATCTGGTGAATGGATGACCATTAGGAGCTGGTGGCGCTTGTCTTTTAAAACTCATACTCTGGTGCCGTGCGCTCCCTCTGAAGCTGCAAGTAAGATTTAAAACATCTGCAGGGTGGGTTGAGCGACCCCTTCTCCCTAAACGATGTTTGTTGTAACAAATATGCACCATCACAATGAGTGCTCCAAGGCCCTGCATGTATTGCTCCCAACTACATTAGTTTTAAAAAAAAATAAACTTTGCTTTCGCTCTTTGCCCAGTGTCATTTTAAAACTCTACATCTTGGACGAAAAACAAATGTTATTTCCACCTTAATCTTCCCTCTTGAGGTAATAACCATGCTACAATGGAGAAATCAATACTCTAGATTGGAACACTATCTTTGCCTTGGTACTAGCTCTACCTTTAACATTTTCCATACAAATAAAGATTTGTCTGCTTTTATAGAGTGGTTACTAAAACCATCCCTTTAAACTGTAGGTCTATACTGTAACAAATTAAATCTTCCCCAAATTCACACATGAATAAAAAACTCTTAAAGAATAATTTTTTCATATGATGAAAAGATTGAATAATATGTTCTACCCTCAGTGTGTTTTTAGGGTTATTTAATAGTTTCCTCTTTTTTCTTTATAAATTCACCAATTGATTAATTCATGGCTAATAAATCTTTTTCTTTACGTATTGCTCGTTGGTGAATAAGTGTGTTTATGTGTAAACTCACAAACTCCCGTTTTCCTTCTCTCCCCCTCTGGTTGTAAAGCCACGACCCCCTGACATTCTGCCGGACCATGCCAACTCCTCCGTTCTTTCCTCTCCTCCGTCCACCTTCTCCTCAGTCCATCTGCTCTTGGATCCTTCCGCTGTAACTCTTTTCAGTGTCCCATCTGCTTTGCTTTTCATCTCCTCCTTTACAGTCTCTACTGGTTGCTTGGAGGGCGTATTCCGCTCTCATGTCCCACACTCTGCTCTTGTGCCCAAATCTTGTGGCTCAGCTTGGAACTTCATGTCCTGTGGGGGACCGATGAGAGTGTGCCTTTTTATGTCACCTGGTTTTGGTTCTGGATGCCTCAGGTGGAGATATTTCTGGATGCAGCGTTGGAGTTGTTGGTTCAGCTCTGGTTCTCTGTCTGTTCTATGGAGGAGGAGGAGTCTTCCGTGGTGAGGTCTTTTGTCTGCTTGGACGATGGGGTCGTAGCGTTCTGACAGGTGGAGAGAGAGAGAGAGAGAGATCTCGGGACGCATTATCTATAGTTAATTCTAACACACTGAGGTAAAATAAATCCAACCTTTTCCACTCTATTTTCCTAATCTTACTATCCATCTTAGTTGTTAAATGTCATCTAAACACAATTCATGTCTACTAATAATTTTACCATATCCCTAAACATTGCCTTCACCCACTGTAACATGTTTATTCCAATTAACTCTTTCAGGAAACCATTTTCTTCTATACATTTAAATACCTACATGTTTCAAGCACCACATATTTCACACACTATAAAAGAACGTCTCCATATTTTCTCCATCACTTTAAATCTCACTGTTATTTAGAACCTTAGTAACTTTTGTGACAGGACATATCTGCAATGTCGCCACTATCTGCTGGGGAATCTTGTTCATAGAGTTTGTACGTACAAAGCTGTACTTGTGGGTTAGTAGCCTGTGTCTAACAATCATTTTCAATAATTGTGCTCAGGTCACCGATCGGTTGTTCATAGCTTAACAGGGGGTGTTTCTGGTACGGACTAAAACATGGATCCAGTGTATTTAGAGATTCCCCTAATCTGTAAATCCCCATCACTTACATATCCCAATCACTTAAACCCATCTCATCATTTGATACAAGAACTGCATATAAGGGGGTGAATCATCTTGATTATAACCGCCTCTTGTTTGGGACCGAGTATTTCTAACTCCTCCTCTTGTTGCTCAGCTGATCTTTTGGCTCTGGGGATAAGTGAAAGTCTCTGAAACCCAGCTGGAGTCTTGTTAGTGATGTGGGCATTCTATGAGTGAACTAATGGATCCATGTCTTACATAATATTGTACTCCCCTTCCAACCAGAAAGGTGCCAAGTGTAATGAGCACAATCAACAATGCTATTCTGACTCTTATCCCTAGGGGACCCCACAATTGGTTTGGCTTTGTTCTTGTCATCATCTCTATTTTATCCCTGGTTGTGTCCGTTACAGAATTTAAATAATGAGTACAAAAATAACATAACAAATTGGACTCTTTTTACAGATGTAAAACAAAAAATAGGTTTTCACATTAATGTACAATCTATAAAAATCTATAGACAATTTGTCTTTTGAGCTGTTTCTATCTTTATCTTATTTCTATTTATTGTTTTGTTCCAGCTCTGCCAAATCAGTCCTAACTCCCAATAATGTTCTGGAAGTTGCCAGTGAAGGGTGACAATGTGTGAGGTGGTGTCAATTTGCTCCTTTTTCTTTACCTTTAAACCGGAGCGCGTTTGAAGTTCGTTACAACTTTTCACGCTTCCGTCCACCGGGGATCAGCCCACTGTCTTTTGTGAACTTTCACCCTCACCCAATCACCTGGCCGAACAGGAGTCTCTTCTGATGTCTCGTCTGGTATCTCTGTAGTTTCCCTAGCCTGCTGTGTAGACAAAACTTGCATAATATTACTCAGAGTTCTGACATATTCATCCACTTCTATTTGTCTAATATCTAAAACTGGACCACTCCCTCCTTGGAGAAGGCCCGAGCTTCGGCATACCTCTTGTTGACTACATGTTATTATTTATTAACTACGTCACTGAAATCAACATATCTGTATAATCATGACACTCCCTCCTTTGAGCATAAAATGCTCAATTAATATTGCAATGATTACCCTATTCTGAACAGGACATATAAAACCCATAACGTTGCATTAAATAAATATAACTTCTCCGTGTACCCACAAGGGGTACAAAAATATCGTATGATTTATGGTTTTCTGATGGTATAAATGCATATTCACTAAAAAAAAATAATCAGCAATTAGCACTTCTAATAGTTTACTTGTTTCAATAATGGCTTTTGTAATGGTATTATGCATCATCGTTGCTGCGAAAAACAATACCCCTGGTGTTGCTAATGCATCTCAATAATTCTAGGATTAGAGGATTTGTTGACACTGCTGAACTAACATATGATAAAATAATATTTCTCCAAACTGGAGGGAAAATATGAACTATTCTCTCAGAGAGTGACCTGCATGAAGGGCTGGTGCCCCTCACTCAAATGAGATATTGCCTTACGCACAACACTATAAATCAGTAAAGTTACTCAAGAATAAATAAATAAAGACTGATTCTTGAAACTGTTGTAAAAACCCTACAACTTCTTCATCCAAGCTCTCAATCAGTGTTATGTTATTTAATCTGCAGCTCACGCCTTAAAACAGATACTTCAGACCAATTATAAAATTGTGTTTATGAGAAAAATGTAATCTGACTCCATAAATCAAATAATTGTTTGATTAAAAACTGCACTTCTGGCTAACAATAAATGAAGTTCCCCTTTAAACACAGCCCCGGTCTTCTGACGGGGTCCATCTATGTACTGGCTGGAAAATGTTGGGCCAGTCTCCGTCGCTCCGTCACTGTTCTCCCGCTAACAGTCACTCTCTAGTTCAGCTGGGTTCTTGTTGACTTCTTCACTGGTTTGAGACAAGCGACCCTATCGGACACCTCCCTTTGTAGCCAGACTTCACCACCACAGAATCGAGTTTCTGTTTTCAGGTCTGGACAGCTTCACGTCAGGTGTATCGCCGCCCCTTGCATATTTTGGGTGGAAGCCCGTCTTCTTGACCTCACTAGTTGTGTGGACACAATAGTTTTCTGTGTGGGGGAACAACATCACTCGTAATGTATTTTCCTTCTCATAATTACAAAAATAGTCTGCTAAATGTTCTACTCTGCTACTTCTAATCTGTGGATGCTCTGTGTAAATGCAATATTCTACTCACTATCTTTTAAATAACATTCAACCTCTCCCTCCTGTGGTGACATATGTGGCTCTATGTAGCTGGATTTCCAAATACTCTAGTGCTGAAGATGCATCACCTGATGGTCTTGTCCTCTAAGCTTCCTCATTGTTGTGGTTGATACCAGGCTGTCTGCGGCATTTGGTTCATGTTTGGAAATTCTGTACGTCTTTGACATCTCTGGGTTGCTTGGTATTTCATATCATGGTAAATGAGATGTTGTCTCCATTCTTCAATGGGTATAGCGTCTAATGCCACCACATCTCCCAGGCTTGCCTGCACTGATTGGGGAAGGGCGTTAATGACCGCGTTCTTCCACAGCATTACGACAGACGGTGAAACGTCATGTCGTTCTCCAGTGGAGTCCTCCCACACTCCTTCACATCTCTTCAGGAAGGCATACATGTCTTCCCCCGGTTCTTTTCTCAGGCTGTTGAGGGCATGTAAACTCCGTGTTGTTGGGTAGATGTGACGAATAGCAGCCCAATAATTCGACCTGATGTAGTTGAATGGAGTGTCATCTGGGTCATTTGTGCAATTGGCCTCGGAATCTATTGCTCTCACTTCAAGTCGTCTTTCAATCCGTCCGAGCAGGGCCCTCATGTCTCCCAAGCACAGGTGGTCCTGGGCTGTGTATCTCTTCAGATCATTCACCCACTTCTGACCTCCTTTCGTGAGTGGAGGTAGCTTTGACACTAATGCTTCCATGTCCCTGTGAGTCCATGATTTGTATTGAAATCCTCCTCTTCCAGCCGCTATCAATGGCATGGAGGTATATGCACCGGTTCTTCGTTCTTCTTGTTCTCTCCGTTGTCTATCTGCCATCATGTCCTGGAATCTTACATCTTCTTGTCGTCTTTCCGCCAGAAGTTGTTGGTTTTTATCTTCCTCCCTTTGTCTTTCTGCAACAATGTCATTATGGGCTTCAACTGACTTTCGTCTCTCTTCAATAATGTCATTATGGGCTTCAACTGCCTTTCGTCTCTCTTCCATTCCTCTGTTGAGTTCCTTTTCCATTATTCTGCCGAGTTCTTCCACATGTAAGCTGTTTGTCAATCCTTGGCTGGCATCTTCCAGATGGAATACCAGACTTGCAACCATAGCTTTTCTTTTTTCAGCTCTGTTCATAGCAATGTTTACAGGTCCATACCAAGAGGGTTGTCCGGCTTTGATCCATGCGTTTTCCTGTTGTAGGTATTCAGCATTCTCATGTTCAACTACAGCTTTTCTATGGGCTTCCGTTGGTCCAGGTTGATCATCTGCTGGAATCAATCCTCTCGTTTGCCACTGTTCTAACAGTTTCTCCATTTGGTTCCATGTCCTCTGTCTTTTACTTGAAACTGTTAAAGCATCGGATCTGATTTTTACCCTTTCCTTGATATCTGCAGTTGAGCCTGGCCCTGCGTCTAGTCTCAACTTAGTTTGTTTTGGTGACATGTTCTCTAATTATTTATGAAGTTATCAAAGATGAAGCACTAATCTTCTGACTAGCACCTTCGTTGCTGTTCGCCCGAACTTTAACTTTTTTTCTTTTTTTTTTTCTTGCTCAAGGTTTTATTATTTTTATAGATTTTTTTTTTTTTAAGTTTAAGGTAAAATATTAATAAAGTTAATTAATATATAAAAAATATGCAAAATTAAAATATGAAATGTTAAAATAAAGTTGTACCGTGTATGGTTTTGACTTTGAAATATGAATTTGGTTCAAATTCACAATGTTATGGTGTTTCCGCTATTTGGGTAATAATTCTGTAGGCCTACTACCACCAGAGTGCGCTATTTTAAATTCCAGCTTAATCCACTAGGGAATAGCTGTTTCAAAACTGACTCGTTTTTAACAAGGAGAAACTTAGTTTCCTCAAAAATATCTTTAAAATAGGAAGAACATTACACTATGGTTAAACAACACAGCACATAACCGCCAAAACACATTTGCAAAGAAGAATATTCACAAAACCGCCAATACTCATTTACCAGCAGAAGTACTTCCAATAGTTCTAACTCTAACAAGAAGTATGATGTTCTTTAGAAGATGGAATACCTAGCCTCAGTGTGTTAAAGCAAACAGAGTACTTCAATTAGCATTTCATGAAATGGCGACTGCCGTGTGGCTCACCGTGAACATGAGATCAAGACAAGATGGCAACTGGTTTTCCAACCTTTGACCTGAAGAACAAAGGGATTTGAGAAAACACCTGGAGTTGAAATTGGTGAGGTGATATTTTTGTCTAGTAAATTCAACACACAACACTGTAGTTTAAAATAACATTTCTATTTAGTTTACAATGATAAATGGGCCTCATACCCTTACGTCATAGCCCTCTACCCATGTACGTAAATGTTTTGACTTTAAGAGCCAGTATGGTCATCTCTTCTGTTTAAACACGCTATTTATGGGACAAATAGGACGCTATCCAAACACAATCAGAAGAATATCGTCTATCTAACGCACGAATGTCGCACTTCCTGCCGTAATCCACAACGCAATGTCTTGAAAAACAGAAATAAAGTAACCACTGAAAGCTTCAAACTCCTCAGGCCTTTTCCTTGAAAAAGGACTTTTTTAAAACAGCCTCACGCTGTTGTTACACAAAACACTCACTCCAATAACCTTAGCTTCAAACTTTGGCTGTGTCTTTGCCTCAAGCAGTCCCGACTGCTTAATGGCCTAAAACCATTCACGTAAAACGTAAAACGCAACAAAAGACACATATAGTGATTGGCCTCTAGCCGACATGTAATAACAGACAAACGAATAGCATGCAGGGTTAAATAGAAAAAAAGAAATTGAACTCACCCTGCCTGTAACAAAGCAACGCCACGTGGTGGATACCAATGTTTAACAATTTAGGCTTGTTTTAACTTAAATTGCACAGCTATTTTCAGGATCCGCTGGCCGCCGTCAAACACACAGAACTAACATTGTCCTACATTAACTATTGAAGAATTCGATATAACAGGTTTCTCCTTACCTAGTTGATTTGAGCTCTCTGTGTGTTGAACGGATGCCAGCGGGTCCAGCAAGCAGCCTGCTGTAGTCTCTCCCGGTTTTGCGAGATCCCGGCTAGCTCGCCAATTGTTAAATATGTTCTTTATTCTCGCGTCCAGGAGAGAAGCTTTAAAATGAGACTAAATGGAGTCTCTGAAAAGATTCAAATGGGATACTTTAATTAAAAAAGGCGCGGTAGTGTTACAGACAGAATATTGTTCCGGCAGAAAACAGCTGTGATCTGGCTCTCCTGAGCAAGAAGAGAAGAGAATGGATCTCTCCTCCGGCGCTGTTATATATCCTCTGCTGGCTCCTCCCCGCCAGCCGGCTCACCTCGTCTCCAATGTCCGTTATTGCATTTAAACAGAGGATAGGTTCTTTTCACATTCAATATATGCTTAACACGCCGTTTCTCCTCATATTCTCTTTCATCACTTTTCATTTAACACATTCTAAACGCTGTAATCAATACTCTAAACCAGTGGTACTCAACCTTGTCCTAATCAGGAGCCACATTGACGAAAAAATATTTTTGCAAGAGCCACAATCCAAAAACGCTCCTTTCCTCCCTGAAACCTTTATGCATTTGAGAATATGGATAATATTAATATGTTACTTAAGAATGAAAAGCATAATGTACAGTGCAATAACTGTGATTTCTTATTTTCACTGCAACCACAAAACACACAAAACAACAGATAACAGACAGCATGTTTACTGATAATCACAGTCCATATAACAGCAGATTATACACAGCAGGGGTTGTCAGAAGAGTAATGTTGACCTTACTTCACACTCAATGTGATTTCTGACACTCCTTCTGCCGCACAAGTGATTTGAAGTCGGGCTCTGCGCTGGAAACGGCGATCCGGAGGGCCTCTGTTGTGTGCTGCAGACTCAATCTGTTTCGGTTGCGACATTTTATTTTTGTGAGCGCAGAGAATGCTGCTTCACACCGGTATGTGGACGGAAACATTGAGATGATGCGTCTTGCCAGTCTGGAGATATTTGGTAGATGCCCCACCAGTTTCCAAAAGTCCACGACATCTGTAATCCGAAATTGACGCTGAAGTTCATCTGAGCTCTTTAACTCCACGAACTCCATTTGAAGCTGCACAAGTCCGAGCTGGTCGCTTATTTGCTTCATTTCATTGACTTCAATCAGGAATGGGTTTTTCACAAGTAGAAAAATATTGCTATGGTCCTTGAAGTCGTGGAATCTGGATGTGTAGTTTTGCTTGAGCTCAGTTAGCACCTCACAGAATTGAGATTGACAGGTCAGGAGACCGTCTGCATGCCTCGCCATCACTTTCTGCACGGTGGGGAAGAAACGGTAATCAGAACCACGGACACTTTGGTCGAGTACATCCAGTTTGTCAGAAAATACTTTGACAGCCATGTAGAGCTCATACACGGTCTTGTTTCTTCCCTGCATCTTGAGATTAAGTTCGTTCAAGTGCTGCGTAATGTCACACAGGACCGCAACAGACAGCACCCACTCTTTATCATCCAAAAAGGAAAATTGGGAAGTCTCCCCTTGGCCGACAATGAAGGCTTTCAGGGGTTCAATCAAGTCCATTAAATGTGCAAGCATACGTCCTTTAGACAGCCATCTGATCTCGGTGTGTAACACCAAATCTCCATAGTGAGTGTCAAACTCCTCACACAGCAGTTTAAAATTTAAGTGGTTTCTTGCACGGGCCCTGATATAATTAACCACTTCGATTACATTTGCCATCACTTCATTCAGACATTTGAACTTAGCAAACAAGGCTTGTTGATGCACAATACAATGGTATGAGAAAATACCCTCAGCAGCAACCCCGCCGTTTTTAAGCGTCTCTTTCAGCAAGGCCACGGCTCCGTTCCTCTTACCAAGCATCGCCGGTGCGCCATCTGTCGTGAATGCTGTGATTTTTTCTGGGCCAATGTTAAACTTCTGTAATGTTTCCAGCACAGCGTTTTTTATTTCAATGCCCGTTGTTCCATTTTTCAGTGAAACCATGTCAAGCAGTTCCTCTGTAATGTCAAGCTTACTGTTGACCGCCCGGATAAAGATTAGTAATTGTGGCGTGTCATTGACATCCAAGCTTTCGTCCATTGCAAGGCTGACAAACTCAGCGGATGACAGTTTGTCCTTAAGAGTATGTGCAATGTTCTCTGAAATGTCTGATGCCCTCCTAGCTACAGTAGAATCCGACAGTTGCATTTTTTTGGCCTCTCGTTCCAGGTCTTTTTTCTCAGGAAACAACGTTGAACAAGCCAGCAGTATGCAGTCCTTCACCATTTCTCCATCAGTATATGGCTTCATCTTTTTCATCAGTTCATGTGTGATTTTGTAGGATGCCTCTGTCGCTCTTTCACTCGTATTAGTGTGGAAAAAGTTTTTTTGAGCAGTTCGGTTCTGTTTGAGTCTAGCCAGCTTTTCCGCCCTCAGCTCTCCACCTTTCGGAAAGTCGGTACTAAACTTCGGATGTTTTGTGTCGTGATGGCGCTGCAAATTGGACCTTTTAAATTGTGAAATGATGTTGTCACAAAGCAGGCAGGTGCATTTTCCCGAACCGGTGGAGACGAAGAAAAACTCCAGTTCCCAGTCCTCTTTAAATGTTCGATATTCCTCTTCATATTTCCGTTTAGTCGTAGCCATTTTTGCATAGTGCTGTATAGTTTTCCCAGTGTGACGTAGCAATTATCTCCCGCGAAACAATCAGAGCGCGAAACCTGACATAATATTTGATTGGCTATTCAGAGGGGGAGGGGCGACGACTGATGTGTGACTTGTGAGTGATAATGAAATGTTGATGAATTCTTCTGACTTTGTTTTTCGTTTTTCAAAGATTTTTTTTTTTATTTTCTTTTTTTTAAGTGGGACTTAAAAGAGCCGCAGTTAGTCTTAAAAGAGCCGCATGCGGCTCGCGAGCCGCGGGTTGAGTATCGCTGCTCTAAACAATACTTCTCGGCTCGTTTGGTTTCCGGTCATTCCGGATGTTGTCACATGCTACTCTCGTCTGTAAACAATAATGTATTCAAATAAACTGTACTTTCATTTAATATTCAACATGGTAGTATCTCGACATCTATCGTTGTAGTGTTAAATCAGTAGGTTTCGGTTTTCACCACACCACGTCATTTCGCTTCTCAATTCACCTCTTTAGGAATTCGTATATTAGCCACATGCTAAATGCTAACCGTAGATGAAGGATTTTCAGAATAAAAGCTTAACTGCTTGTGCACAAGAATTTCTGGTTTTTCAGTATAAAAGAGCGTTTAAACTGACGGTATGTTTAAGCTACATTATACCATCAAAACATTGATTTTAATTTCTAACAAAATCCATAAAAGCATTTAAATTAATATTGGGAGTCATGTCGTTACTTTGTTGAGAATGTGGCCGTGTAATAAGCGGGATAATTTGCAGCGACTTGTTCCTTATGGGGAAAATAACACCCGTCATGTGTGTGTAGAGGTGTGTGTGGTTAAAACACTTTCATGAAGTGAAGGAATTTCCTTCTATAAAACAGCTGTGGGCAGCAGTGAGTGTCACGGACATGAATTAATAGATCAAGGCAGACTGGTGCACACACTCTCCTGTCCTGCCAGGCGACACGCCCATTCTAAGCCGTGTCCCTCACTCACATCCCAAGCATCCCCGAAAAGTGTATTATGTTGTTACATCTCAGATGTTATGTTTCAGTTGTGCTCTGTCTATGTTCAGTGATGCAAACTTGTCACCTTTCGGCGAAATTCGCCGTTTTGAATCCAAAATAAGTCGTTTGTGTGATTCATGTAGATCTGCAATACAAATATTTTTGGGGTATGGAGGGGGCTGGGACCCGGAGTAATCTGCGGCCGTGAGCTGTTATGTGCCATCATGACACGCATGGTGTTCTTTTTTTATATATTATAATGAAGTACGAGCTGTGTGCTCGAGTCTTCCTGCCTGTCGGCTCTGCTCATGGATGTATAATAAGACTGCTGCTCCGAGATGATGGTCTAGCTTCAGCAGCTACATTACCTACGGGTGCGTTCGTTAATATTAACTTTGCGTCCGGAGTCACTGTGGCACAGACTGGACCGCTGGTGAACAGCTGTTAGAACGGGCTGTTCAGGTGTTCAGAGCAGAGCTCCCTGTCGGAGCGGCAGAGCGTGATGTGAACTGAAAGGTTTTTCTGTGGCAATATTATTTAAGGAATCGTTGAGCTAGCTAGCTAGCATACATTGTCACTATCTGCTAACGTTAGCTTTAGCCTTCTATTTCTAATAGTTTTTTTCATAGGCTATAAACAGAGGTGGTATAAGTATATATATATATTGTACTTGAGTAAAAGTAGAAGTACTCAGATCTTGTACTTAGGTAAAAGTAGAAGTACTCAGGTCTTGTACTTGAGTAAAAGTAGAAGTACTCAGATCTTGTACTTGAGTAAAAGTAGAAGCACACAGATCTTGTACTAGAGTAAAAGTAGAAGTACTCAAATCTTGTACTTGAGTAAAAGTAGAAGCACACAGATCTTGTACTTGAGTAAAAGTAGAAGTACTCAGGTCTTGTACTTGAGTAAAAGTAGAAGTACTCAGATCTTGTACTTGAGTAAAAGTAATAGTCCCAGAGTGTAGGAATACTCTGTTACAGTAAAAGTCCTGCATTCAAAATGTTCCTCAAGTAAAAGTAGAAAAGTATTATCATCAAAATATAGTGAAAGTAGCGACAGTAAAAGTAGTCGTTGTGCAGATTGGTCCATTTCAGAATAATATATATGATATGTTTTATAATGATTGATCATGAAAGTGTTCTCAAAGCTGATAAAGGTGCAGCTAGTTTGAATGACTTTGTGCAGGGTAGCTTGTGGATTTACTCCAGGTGGAACTAAAGTCTGATTTAACACTTGATTATATTTCACATCATTCATCCACATCTGTAAAGTAACTAAAGGTATTAAATACATGGAGTGGAGGAAAAGTACAGCATGTACCTCTGAACTGTAGTGGAGTAGAAGAACAAAGTAGCAAAACATTGAAATACTTAAATAAAGTACAAGTATCTCAAAATTGTGCCCAAGTATAGTACTTGTTGAGTTTATGAACTTAGTTACTTTACACCATGTGGCTATAAAGATAAAAAGACTTAAGCCTTGCACAGAGGCATGAAAATACATTTTCAAAATGCTCAACAGTGCTGCCAAAATTATAAACTGACTGCTACACAATTTAAAATAAATGCTTTTATATATTTCTATTAGATGTGACTCTTTGGCATTTCTGTTATTATTAATACTGCTGCTTTAGTTGTTCTGACTGCTAAAATCCTCTGTCATTCCGTGGGGTGGGGGAGCCGGGGGCTCGGATCCTTGTCACCTTTTTCATACCTGATAAGTTTGCATCCCTGTATGTTAAAAAGCCTCAGTCACCTTAATTCATGTAATAAAAACATCTCAGGTCAGTAACACTCAAAGCTAAATGTGCAATACCATGTTCAGCTATGTTACTATTTAAAATGTTATTGTTGTTACATCAGAAGATGTACATATTGAAATGATTTCTTAACTTACAGTAGGCTATTTTTTACAATGTGTGTTGGAAGGATTTATTAAATTACAATGAATATTGTCATTGTTGAAGGCTTTTAGAGAAGGGTGAACTATAAGCCTGAATTACATAACATTTTATACCTAAAAACATAAAAGCCACAATAAATAAATCACAATTATTCTAGTTATTTTTACCTCGTGTATTGCTTTCAACCCACCAGCTTTTATCGTGTTGTTACGTCACTAACTGTAAGCTTGTCACATACAGTCTATGGTCACTCAGAGTAACCTACTGTTAATTTAGCTGCTGGAGAAGAAAGATCAGGGGGGGAGGGGGGGAGAGAGCTGTGGTTGATGGGCCATTAGTTGTGTAAATACACAGCTGAGAGCTGCCGTTTCATTCAGACTGTTAAAAAAACGGTAACAACGGACTATTTTTCTTAGCGGATGCATGTCAATTTAAATCAATACATACAACTATTTTTTAAATCAATAAAAACATTTTCTAAATCCATAAAAGCATTTAAATTAATATTGGGAGTCATGTCGTTACTTTGTTGAGAATGTGTCCATGTAATAAGCAAGATAATTTGCAGCGACTTGTTCCTTATGGGGAAAATAACACCCTTCATCCAGATGAGGATCCCTCCGCTACACTTTGGGATCCTGATCGACCGACGAAGCTCCATTTAAAATATACATATTTTTGGTGAATTACTGAGTTTAGGCACGTTAATAACGTTTTAATGAAGTTGAATACAGTATATTCATATGTGTCAGTGATTTCATGTCAATTCGGCGAACATAAACATAAATGATCGTGGTGAAGATGATGATTAAATTAGGATTAAAAATCGAGAGCCGGGCTGCATTTCCTCCCGTTCGTTTTTTTCGAATAACAAAATTATTTTGTTAAATAACAACATAGTGATGTTTTGTAAATGATTACATGTCTCTTATTTAGCACAGTAGTATGATATCCGTGACATATGGATCGTAACAAAGTTCCGCTGTACATCCAGCATACTGCATCTCACTTTATTTCACATGAGCTCCAGTGTGGAACCCCACTGCACCCCCTGGTGGATCAATGATCCATTGAAGCTGGCTTCATTATAATTACATTTATCTATCACGGGGGCGGTCTCAAGTCAAGCTGGAGGTTTTCCCTTGAGCGAGGGCAGATCACGTACCAATCACGGCCCTCGCGTTTCAAACTGTCTGAAATGAATCGCTACATCTGTATCTTCGAGAAACATATTTTCTCCCACGTTACGTTTCTTATGAACGTATCTTAAATACATATCTTTGCCATTTATTGTCTTGCTTATAATAATGATAATAGTCATTTATAAATATAATTTTAGAGCACACATTTTAAATCAGTAGGCGAGGCTGTGATTTCGCCAGCTGTTACTCTCATTAGCGAGACAGAACATAATAGTTTTAACATGCCAAAAAGCTGCTGTGTCGTTTATTGCACCTCAAACATTAAAACAAATCCAGAGTTACGTGTTTCTGTACTTCCTCTAAGAAGAAAGGACAGTAACAGAAGATCTCTGTGACGCCAGATGTGGTGTTGTTAATGCGATATGATATCCTAAAAAAAAATCAGTTTCGGATGGCCCGAAGACACTACACTACCCATAATCCCCAGCTATCGTTTGGGACTACAGCCTCGTTGACAAACCCCGTGATTAATCTTCAAGCTCCGGGATTGGATGTTGGAGTGGCAGTGTGCCAAGGTTACGCCGAGCGTCAAGCTCTTTGAAATGGAACGAAACCACGGCAGTCTATTCAAAACTGGACTCGAATGCCCCCCCAGAAATACACAACATGCAACATGTTCTCTATGGCACGTCTCTACTGGGAATTGTAGTTTTAAAATACGTTTTCGTTTTTTTACCAAAATTAGAAGTTGACAGTATTAAACTGTGTACAGCCCTGGAGGTTTAGGTGATAGTAAACACATTGGTGTGTACAAATGTAAAACATGTGATTACTAAATGGGGGGAAATCGCTTGTATCCATAATGGGCAGCATTGATATATACCCACATGACAGCTCATTGTTACTTTCTAATTCTACTCCACTACTAGAGGTTAACCTCGTATTTTTACTCAACTATATTTATTTTAGTTACTTTGCAGATTCTGATTAATGATGTGAAATATAAACAACCGGACTTTGGTTACACCTGAGTAAATTTCAGGGAAAGGTGATTGTCAAGTGCCAACAATCAGGAGAGATATTTGATAGTTGGTGCTTGAGAAGACTAAACATTTAACTGCAGATCTCTATAAAGTATATTAATTACTCGTTATTGTCTACTAATAGTTAATTAAAAACTGTAGGCCTATATAATTGCTATTTTGCACATCCCTTTCAAGATTTCAAGATTTTCTAAGGTTTATTGACATATCATATACACAACTACAATGTAGTTATGCAATAAATGAAAAACTTGGGTCACAGGTTCCATTACAAGACATCTATCAATATGTGTGTATACCTCCACCATTAAACTGTCAAATTCTGCACATTTCTTATTCTATCTACATACATAAGAGTATAATTAATGTTTATAATATCAGATAAAATAAGTGCTTCAACATAGTTAACGTTGCAGGAAAGCAATATATTGGACGTTAAGTACTTTGTCATTATTCAACAAAAATAACATTATTCAACAAAAATAATTCAATAAAGTGCTTTAACCACTAAGCAGTGCACACAAGGTACACACAGCATACTAATAATAACTTTGTATTATTAGTGTAGGACACTTATGTATGTATAACATCTGAAGATGTGTAGTTTTATTCATGTTTTTAATTAATTTTACAGGATATTGCTATACTATTTCTCATGTTTTACTTCTCCACATTAATATCTGATTTGTAAAAACATCACAGACAGAAAGGCATATCCGTCATTTAATGGTAAGCTATTGAAATTGTAATTCCATAGATGTGTCTCCCATCACCCAAAACCCTCGACTATTCTCTCAACTCAGTATTTACATTCTTATATTCAAAGAAAATCAGTAATATCTTTAAAAACTACAAGTCCTTTTCTATAAGCTGTGCACCATTATGGTGTAAATATAACCTATCTAGCAATTGGATCAAATATAAAAGTCAGCCGAATTACTATTGATACTGCAAGAAGACGTATTTTGTGAAAAATAATCATATCCCAACATGCATTGCGGCTAAAACGGCTAAAGAAAATCCAATCAACGAGCTTCAAGCTGAGGATCTTGGGTAATCTGTTCAGTGGGTTTGTGGTGTGTATCGCTCAAAATGTCCCTTATAGGCATACGTCTGTTTCCGGTGACTTTATTTACGGCTAAAAAGCATGCTAAAAGCCCAAGATTATAGAATTAAACTAATAAATAAAAACAAGGATAATTGTGTGTTATTGTTGAGTAAATAACAGTGTGTTATTTAGAAAAGAATAACAAATTAGAAGGAAAAAAAGATTTTCAAAAATAAAGATTTCAGTAATTTGAGGCTCTAAGCCCCATTTATTTTCCGCACAGACGGGAAAAAAAGTCAGACATTATACGATTTAAAATAAAAACAAATACATAAAAAGATAAAACACTGGCATGTAATTTACGTTAGAATAAATAGAATGGTTTTGAATAATAGATGAGAGTAAAATCTACCTCACTTTACAGCCCCGCCCACTTTTGGGGAAACCAACGCTGTCATTTGAACGGCGATCAAGCCTGAAGCCACAGAGGTCTTCTGTTACTGTCCTTTCTTCTTAGAGGAAGTACAGAAATACGTAACTCTGGATTTGTTTTAATGTTTGAGGTGCAATAAACGACGCAGCAGCTTTTTGGCATGTTAAAACTATTATTTTCTGCCTCGCTCATGAGTAGGGTTGGGTATCGTTTGAATTTCCACGATTCTGATTCCGAATCTACTTTTCGATTCCGGTTCTTAACGGTTCTCAATTCCGATTATTTGAGGGGCAGGGTAACAAAATGATACATGCTTCTTCCACCAAAAAAAATTACATTTATTCGAGAAACTTTTACACAGGTTAGTTTAAAGTAATATTCACATTAATCAGTCTGTTTATATTCACTGCTATGTAACTGTAACCTGAGAACCACTGAAGCTACAACAGTGCAACAGTCCAACTTTTAAAGGAAATCCCCCCCCATTTAAAAACAGTTATTGTTGAGAAAAACAAGCATATCTGCCTTCTCAGGCATACATTTCTTTTAAAGTAAAATGCTTCAATCTGGTGCACTTTAAGCAGAATTACTAGAGACTAGATCTAGGGGGTACAACTCTAAACACCCATATGAAAAAGATCGGTTTACATTTTGATCATCAAATAAGTATGTGAACATAACCAATAACCTACCATAGCCAATAACAAATAAATGTAATGCATTTTATTTTTGTTGTTCATTCATATCTTATTTTACTTTTTTATTTATGCATATTTTTGTATCTCTCCAGTTTAAAACGATATGTCTGGTTTACTGTCCTATAGTATACATTGGAATGATTTCAAACCTGTTTATCCCAATAATTATAAAGGAGTGCCTTGGAAATATGTGTTTACATAAATTGTGATCAAAACGTTTGAGACCCACTGAGACAACTTAGACCAGTGGTTCTCAACCTTTTTACACCAAGTACCACCTGAGAAAATAGTTGGCTCTCCAAGTACCACCATATGACCAATGTTAAAATACAGTCCATGCAGGACTCGGAGGCAAAACATTTTTTTTTTTTTCTCTCTCTCTCTCTCTCTCTCTCTCTCTCTCTCTCTCTCTCTCTCTCTCTCTCTCTCTCTCTCTCTCTCTCTCTCTCTCTCTCTCTCTCACTCACTCACTCACTCACTCACTCACTCACTCACTCACTCACTCACTCACTCACTCACTCACTCACTCACTCACTCTCACACTCACCACAAGTGAGAATATAAAGAACAAAATAATAACTTATTCTCACACAACAAATGTCAACTGTACACACATGTCATTTCCTGCACCTATACCAAAGTTTGAATGTAGGCCTCCTGCAACAACCTACATCGTAACAGAAAATGTCCTATTGGGAATTCAGTTCCACAATAATAATGAAAGCCTCCAGGAGCAGATGAGCCTAATGGCTAATAGCTCATCTTCAGTCTGCTGATGTTTGCTATTGCCATTTCTGTGGTGGCAAAGTAAAAAAGAAAAGAGATAAGAAAAAGACAACAATTAAGGACAAGTGTGTGCTTTTTCAGCATTTGACCTCGGTCACAGCCTTCACTCCATTATTTCATCACAGCCTTCGCTCAATTATTATTATTTATTATTAATAACTTCCATTATTTGAGCCTTCTTCCTGAGTCACTTCTCTCCTCCATCACAGCGGCTGTGCATATCACTTTTGCGTTGCTTGCGGAGCCTGCGCTTGTGCTCGCTTGATGATTCTCCTCCTCCTCATTCACTTGTTCACTTTCGCTGGTAATATTCTCCTCTGTACCTCTCTTCCGAATACCTCCCGTTTTGAGCCACGTTTTTAACATCATTCAGCTTTCTTCTTTCTTTAGCTTGCTTGCAACGTTAGCGGGTAGTAAGGTCGTAATTAGCAACGCCAGAAATAAAATTTAAAAAATGTTTTCGTTTCTAAATATAAAAACAGCAATAGCCTATTAGAACTAATATAAACCACAGTTTCAATTATCTCAAGCTTATTTTCATTTGTTGTAGTATTTTGATAGTATGATTAATTTTTTAATTAATGTTATTCAATCAAGCCTCAAACTGATGGCACTTGTCCCTATAGCCTGTTTTAAATTGAAGTTGTCTGAGGTCCTTACCATCAGCTGCTGTTGCAGTAATAAGTAGTGTACCTTAATGTCCCAAATGTGCACAATGTAGTGACTGCTTTTTGTCTTTTTGTTTACTTAGTTGTGTTTCCTGTATTTTATATGTCTGTGTTATGTGTAAAGGTTAAAGGTGGGTACGTTTGAGAAACCGGCTCGAGATACACTTTTTGTTATATTCCATGGAATGCTCTTAACATCCCGATAGCAATGAATATCTTAAGTGCTTTAACAAAAAATCCATAAAAGAACGTCATCTGTGGAAGGCTCTGTAAGGAAGTGGCATATTTTTTCCGGTTGTGTATTTTCAAATTCTAGCTCACTCGAGCTGTTTTCTCCAAAATTACCTACCCCACCTTTGAATAAAAAAATTTAAAAAATATATTAATTAATCTTTTTTTTTTTTTATATGTCAGATTCCTCCACGTACCACTAGCGGGAGCTGGCGTACCACCAGTGGTACGCGTACCACAGGTTGAGAACCACTGACTTACACTAAGTGAACTATCTAAACCCTGAGAGTCCTTTACCTCACTGAGCTGTAGTTATCAGCCTCTCAGTCTGACTGGAGAGGACTCTCCCTCCACATCATTGTAGAAACATATTTTTCTTATATCCGTTAGAGCAGCTATCACCAGATTCTAATAACAACAGCATTGGTGCCGGTGCACCCTCCCTCTCTCCCTCGCTCGCTCCCACGCTCTCGCTTTGGCTGTGAGCTGCGGGTGCCTGATAAGCCAACATCCCCCATTTTCATCACTTACAACACCCATCGTACAGGGCAAATGAAAATTGTAACCGGGATGAAAAGGGTGTTACACTTACTTAATTTTGAATGTTGTTACATCAAGGCCGAAAATTAGGATGAGCACCAACGGTCAAAAATGCGTTTTCCCTCCAAGAGCTGCCAGCGCAGCGCCTCCTCAGAACTGGCGCCCTAGGCGAAACATCTATAACACCAGTGCGACGGGCCGGCCCTGGTCCCAGGTTACGGCCCCAACACACGGCGGCGTGCGTTGCCGCTTCAACGCTTCTGCCCATTCACTTTGAATGGGGTGACGTCACGATTCGCCGAACTGCATTGTGGGAGCAAAGCGTAGCTTCTCTCGCGGTGCTCGCTGCAGTAGAGCAATGTTCTACTTTTGACGCCTCGACGGAGGCGTCAGCCAATCGAATCATATGCCTGTACAAGCTGTTAGGGAATAATTCTGTCTTTACTTCTAAATATTTAACCTATTCCGTGTGTTGACATTTGCGACCATCCCTGCTTCTAATCTCCCGTAAGGAATGTGATAATGGAGTCGTATGTTGATACTACCAGGTTTTATGGCCTGACCTGGCGGGCACAGGGGGGGTTTTACGACTGTGAGAACGCGGGCTTTTAAGCACCACGGATGTCAGAGACATCTCCATTGTTCCCAGGTGTTCACGTATCTTCCCCCAATATGTGGGTTGACTCTCTGTAAACTAGTTAAAGGATCTACCAAGATGCGAGGCTGATCAGATTTGACATGGTGTCACAGTTTTTGAAACAAGCAGGACCCAAATGCAGATATAAACTGAAACTTCCTTTATTTCAAGGCTATGATATCTCTATACAATGACAAACAGAACACTCACCGCAGAACTAGTCAGGGAACAAGAAGAACCGACCAAGACAGACAGAAAACCCAGAACTTAAATACACACAAGACTAATCACACAACAAGACACAGGTGAGGAGGGAGGAGAAAACACAGGGGCCCAGGTGAACATAATCAGACAATTAGACACACCAGGGAAACTAATGACAAGAGGAAAAACACAGGGAAAAGGACCAGACAATAACCCAAAGGAAAACATGACATGGAAAACAGCAAAAACACCCAAACTATAAACGTGACATAACATGAGAATCGTGACACACACATGCAACTCACCCATACAGTCAGAACCTTTGACTGTGTGACTTGTGATGTGAATTTCTCCGGCCGATACTAGTATTAAACATCATTGTTTGACATCAAAGCTCCAACTCTTCTCGTGTCTCTCTGAGTCCTGACTCTCCATTGCTGCAGAAGTTTCGCTTACACAAGCTTTAGCCAGTCAAACCGCGTGCTTGTGTGTCTGGGGCGGGAGATTCATGTGATTGGTTGTTGGTCGAGTTTCAGCCCCCCCCCGCCGGCAAGCGACAACGCACGCCGCCATTTGTAGGGGCCGTAACAGCTGGCGAAATTACAGCCTTGCCTACTGATTTCAAATGTGTCCTCTAAAATGATATTTATAAATGACTATTATCATTATTATAAGCAAGACAATAAATGGCAAAGATATGTAGAAAATAAATGTATTTAAGATACGTTCATAAGAAACGTAACGTGGGAGAAAATATGTTTCTAGAAGATATGTAGAAAATAAACGTATTTGAGATACGTATTTGAGATACGTTCATAACGAACGTAACGTGGGAGAAAATACGTTTCTAGCTAAACGTAATTGAGAATGCAGTTTAGTTCTTTGGGAACGTAATTTTTAGGAGACAGGGTTGTCATATCAACAAAGTCATTCTAAACATAGATCCTGAGCTAAAAGTGGACAAGGTACAAAGCGTCATCACATTTAATATAAACATGTTTATGGAAATCAATATACTTTAGCTGGTTAATACTTTTATTCTGCAGGAAGCGCCCTCTTATGGTGAAACCCTGCAATTGAATAAATGGCTGGGATTAAGGAAACATCCAGCTGTCAGTTGGCTTTCAGCCGGCTGGCCTCCAACTGGGAGGGGGAACCTTAGTGGATGTATGGAAACAAATTGGACAATCACTGCCAATTACGTTATACTCAATTAAGGACATTTGTCGTGGATATTTTAAACTCGTCAATACTGTAAAGATGTACAATGAGAGTAATCAATAATAAACTGGTGAAAGCAGGCAGCGTTGTCTTGTAAGATCTTTATTCGAAGCCTCGAAGGTACATGTCTCACAGAGTATATATTAGTCTGCAGGAGTGCACACAGGGTATAATGTGTGTGTGTGTGTTTTATAGAGGACTGTTGCTGTGCAGGAAGTAAAAGAGATAAGACTTTCTTTAGAAAACTGTTATCTTACAATCCTCCCTTAGGGAAGGCCGCATCCTCCAGGTACGACCTTGGCGGGATGCTACGTTGTGGTACAACAGGTCGAGTTGCTCCAATACAATTTCTAAGCATAATATAATCATTTGGTTTTACCATATAAAGTAACAATAAAGAAATTGCCACTACATTCCCCCCCTTTTGATCATATTTGATCAATCAAGAAAATAAAACAAATGACAGGATAGACTGATATAACACATCAATGAATACATTCCATCGCTGGTTTAAGTAAACACATCATAAACATATCATGGAAAGTGGCTGTTTTTGTGGAGGACAGACTCCGTATGTAGAAAGCAAAAGAATACTGAAAAGAGGGAATGGCAATTTTACACACAATTTTACAGTTCAGTGTCTGACTCTTCAGTGTCGGAATCAGTGGGGGCTGAATCTGGGTTGGTCGTAACTTTGTCAATGGTTTGAGGTAGAGCGGTGTATTGTACGAATGCAGAGGAGATCATACTAGAAAAACATTTCTTCATGAGGGGAACTACACAGCATGTACAACAGAGGAGCAAGGCTATGATGGTGAGGAGTGGCGTGATTATTCTGGCCAGCCAACCTTCCCACCCTCCCGATGTGAGCCAGGACCACCAGTCCCAGCCTATAGGGTCGTAGTCGTAGTCCACAGTGCGTTAAGGTGTTGTATGGTGCGAGTCATGTTCTCTGATATGTCTGGAATGTATTTGCAACAAGAGTCACCAATAACGTGACATAGTCCCCCCCCCTTGAGGCAAACAGGATATCTAGAGCAAATTGATGGTGCATTAGCATATTTCTAGTTGCTACCATAAACGGATTCAGCGCCTGAAAACCTTGAGTAACTTCGAAAGTGAGGTTTTCCAATCGTGTGTGTATTTTGTCTATATTATGAGCGTTATTCACGGAGCCCCACCAGGGGAACGCCCCGCTGAAACCCTTCTCGCCCTGAGATGTCATTGAAGCCCTCTTAGCCCTATGGTGGTCGGGATGTCTGAATTCTGGATAGTGGTGTGTGGTATGCATCAATGAGTCGAGAACGGTGATTGCTGGAGTTAAATCCACTAAGGTGCACGTGCCCGTCCAAAAGGGTGCTAAGACTTGATACAACTTGTTTCCGCACAGCCACACATAGTCTTGCGGAGCCCCTGCCCCAGCCTCGGTAGGCCATGCTAGGAGAAGAGAGGTATGCGTGACATTAGGGAATGCTTGGGACGAATTGATTCTATCGGGAAATCCTTTTACTAGACAGTCTTTGAGATTGAATTTTTCAGCGCCGCATGTGTTTTTTATGATACGAGTACAACCCGTGGTTGTGCCAAGGTGTAAGCCTATGCGGTTTTTCCTTCTACTAATGCAGAGACTATGGGTAAGGTTTTCTAGACGGCTGGGGTGAACGCGTGCCACCGGGTCGTACAATTCGAAGGAGTTAGTCATCATCTCGGTGGAGTTTATTGCGCGCAGTGTGGCGTTCGCCATGTGCTCACATGGTGCTGGAAGAGAGGCATTTGCAAAATACCATTTATTCAACCCTCTGGTAGACCCGGTCAGGGCCATAAAGGCACACAGCTGTTCTGTGTTGTTTAGAGGTCGTGGGCGAACAGGTAATGCCATTGATGAGTCCTGGGGGAAAAGGGTGCATGCATAACACGAACCGTTTTGCCCTGCGGCCTGCAGAAATTACCTTAGAGTGTGCCACCATACGTTACCGTCTAGTCTATTACTAGTTTTCCAAACGTCGTCTTTTAAGTCGTCAATGCTGTTACCTATGGAAGGGTCATGTTTCAGAACGGTTGATGTACCTATTGATGTTAGAAGTTGTGCTAGAGGTTTGGCTTTAGGGGTGTCGTTTTTGGGGGTGATGTCTATATAAAACGCGCCGCATGGGTCTTTGCCAGATACATACGCGCAAACAACGTAATAGCCCCTGTCTGATATTTTGGCCTTCTGTAGTTGTAGTAGGACGGCGGGACTTGATGAGTTGACTTTAGAGTTAGATAGTCTCCTTTTGATTTTTGTTTTGTCGGCCCATAAGGTATAACCCAGTCCTTGCGTGAGGTGGTCCATAAAACCAAAGCCCATCCTCCGGAACAGTGGGTACTAGTGTAAGTGCCATCTATTACATAGCAGATGTAAACGTCTGCCCGCCCCAGCTTCATAGGGTCGGGGCAAGGGAAGTAGTTACACGGGTCTAACTGCACTGTGCTATCTTCCTCTTCTCCCAGAGTAATGTTACCAATCCCTGCTTTGATAAGCCCCTTTGACCATACGGTTCTCCCGGATTCCCCAACGTACCTTTTTGCTACTTTGACTTTGATTAGAGGGTTGTGTACTAACCATGGATACATGAAGTATAGGATTATGGCAAGCACAAAACCCATAAGGAATATGCAAAGGATCCACTCTACTAGTGTCCAGACCCTCCAACAGTTTCTGCATTGCTCACGGTTGCGTTGTCGTCTTTCCAGGTGGGCGTTAGCCAATTCTTGTACGAGGGGTTCCATCTTCAATCACTCGCCAGCGATCAGGCAAACAGTTTATGTTGGTTTCGTCGTCTGCTTCGTGGATGTGTCTAGTCTGACTGAGCCCGTGCCTTCATGACCATGTCAATTAAACCCCACACCATGACGGCACAGACGAGGAACCAGAGGCATATGAAAAAGCACAGCTGGCCGTCGCCCATGAGTCTTGTGTGTGGTACTAGGGTGTATGTGCTGCGTGTGTGGTGCTGGTGGTGACTTGGCACGTCACTTGTCGTCGTCTGTTTCTACTGGACCGGCTAGACTGGGGCGGAGATGACAGCTTTGCAGTGGCTGGCGTGGACCCACGTGGCTCTCTCGGCGACCTTGACCGCTGTCTGGGTGACGAGAAGCACCTGGTAGGGACCTTGCCAACGGCTGGATCTCCAGCTCTTTCTCCGGAAGTCCTTGACCAGCACGAAGTCGCCTGGTTGGATACGGTGGAGTGGACCAGTAGCAGGGGTAGGTAGAGCTGCCGCTACCTGGCGTCTGATATCTGCTAAATTGGATGACAGGTTAACACAATATGACAACATAGCATCCTCACACAAAGTTGTGGAGGGGAGAGGACATCCTGGAGCCTTGATCCCAATCTGTGGTGGAGCTGCAAAAAGGATCTCAAACGGGCTGAGTTGACTCCGTGTTCGTTTCCGCATCCTCATGTACATCAGCACAATGGGCAGGGCTTGTGTCCAGGATAAAACTGTGTCTGCGCAGCATTTTGCTAGCTTGTTTTTGATTGTACCGTTCTCTCTTTCCACCGCACCACCACTCTGTGGATGGTAAGCACAATGCTTTCTGATGTCCATGCCAAGGTATTCTCCTATCTGTGCAACGGCCTCATTAGCAAAATGTGAACCATTGTCGCTAGAGATCTTGCTTGGTATCCCCCATCTAGGAATAATTTCCCTTTGTAAAGCTTTAGCCACAGCATTTGCTGTCTGTGCGTTTACCGGAAATGCTTCAACCCATTTGGACCACATGTCAACCATTACAAGACAGTGTTTCTTACCCTCGGATGGACTAAGTTCGATGAAATCCAGCATTAGGTGCTCAAATGGTCTAGTTGGGGGTGGGTGTGCACCTGTTCCTGTAACCTTTACCGGTCTACCAGAATTTTGCGTAATGCAAATTAAGCATGCTTCACAATGCTTTTGAGCTGTTACTGTGAATCCCCTTGTGAACCAATGTTGATTGATAGCCTCATCCCCCCTTTTGACACATGATCCAACCCATGTGTCAATTTAGCAAAATGTGAGAAAAAATGCCTCGGGAGACATGGATTGGAATTTGGACCAACCCAGATGCTGGAGGTGGGGTCAAAGGTAGCACCAGCAGTTTTCCACTGTGCTTTTTCTGTTGGTGGAGCTAACTGCTGCATGGCAGTTAGTGACGACATATTGTCAGTGATGGAGGAAACAGGGATGTTAAAAAACGAGTGTGCGTGTGGTGCGAGAGGAATCAGGGCGGCTGCCTTTGCAGCTGAGTCAGCAGCAGCATTTCCTAATGAAACGGGGTCGGTGTTGCTGGTGTGTGCAGCACATTTACATACTGCGACCTCAGACGGGAGCAGAATGGCGTCCAATAAGCCTGCAACTACGACATGGTAAAGCACTGGCTTACCGTCAGATTTCAGGAATTGTCTACACTTCCAGATAGCCCCAAAATCGTGTACTACCCCGAAGGCATAACGTGAGTCAGTGTAGATAGTTACAGATTTGCCTTTTGCCAAAGTGCAGGCCTCAGTGAGTGCTATGAGCTCTGCTGCTTGTGCTGAGAGGTGGCATGGGAGCGTTCCGGAACAGAGGACAGCAGAATCTGAAACAACAGAGAAACCCACCCGATTAGTGCCCACAGGGTCGCGAGAGGCGGACCCATCACCGTCTTCTGGGAGAGGCATAAGAGATGCTGGGTTCAGAGTGGTACAGCGTTTGACTTCAACATTAGGCATGTCTAGCAGGCATGTGTGATACCTAAGATAACGTGCAGCAGAGAGGTGTGATGTTCTCTGTTCACAGAGGATGAGAGAAACAGCATGTGGAACCAACAGTGTTAAAGGTGCATAACCTACAATGTCACGTGAGGAGTTGAGAGCTTTTTCAGCTGCAGCAACTGCACGGAGACATTTAGGCAGGCCAGCAGCTACAGTGTCCAGCTTGGAGTAAAAATAGGCAACAGGCCTCTGTTTTCCCCCATGATCTTGAAGGAGAACTGAGGTCATACACCCATCTCGTTCATCTACTGCCTGTGTAAAAGGCTTGGTAGGATCAGGCAGACCTGAGCGTCGGCGTGGATTGGAGAGCCAGCTTCATGTTAATGAAGGCTTTGTCGGCTTCCGGCGTCCATATAAGGCGATCCGCAGGTTTCAAACCGGTGACATGCGTGATTGTACGTAGTGGCTGTTCGAGCGGAGAATAGTTAGGAATGAATGACCTGCAGTATGAACACATACCCAAAAATGACATCATCTGTCGCTTAGTGACAGGTTTTGGCAGAGCAGCCAATGATGCAATACGCTTATCTGAAAGTGTTTTTCCCTCTCCTGAAATGATGTGACCCAGAAATGTAACTGTCTTTTGCACATACTGAAGTTTAGACAAACTGGCCTTGTGGCCCTCAGCTGTGAGGTGTTGTAACAAGGAGATGGTATCAGCTTCACACTGTTCTGCTGTGGGTGCGCAAATCATGAGGTCATCAACATATTGTATGAGAGCGGTGCCTTTGGAAACTTGTAGAGAGGCCAAACTTGTACACAATGCTTGGTTGTAAACAGTGGGAGATTCGCAGTAGCCTTGACACAAACGTGTGAATGTGTATGGCTTACCCTCATATTCAAATGCGAACCAAAATTGACTGTCTTTGTGTACAGGGACACTGAAAAATGCATTTGAGAGGTCTACAACAGTGAAAAAGGCTGCAGAGGCTGGAACCTGAGAGAGAATGAGATAAGGATTTGGAACGAGCGGCGCACGTGCATGTACGGCTTCATTTACAGCTCGTAAATCCTGCACAAATCTCTATTCGTCAGGAGGTTTGTCCCGGATCTTTTTAACAGGAAACACTGGAGTGCGTACCGTAGAATCATTACATGGAACAATGACCCCTTGTTTAAGCAGAGAGGTAAAAACTGGCCGGATGCCATCAACAGCTTCACGCTTTAATGGGTACTGGGGTTGGTTTGGGCGGTAGGTAGACTTTGGGGTGATAACAATAGGTTCGGCAGAACGGATTAGACCAACATCATATTTATGAGCTGCCCAGAGTGTCGGAGGCACATCTTTTAGCGCGGCAGGAAGCTCAGAAATATGAGAGTAACCTGAAAACACAGGCTCCCCTGGGCCTGGCACAGGGTTAACAGAATCATCCCCAATCAGAGCCAGAGTACGCAGCGCGTGTACATTACAGTTGACATCGTACTTAAACACATCATGTGACATAGAGTACGTGATCTGAGGTGTGTGTGTGGCTGTCCAATCAGTAATTGATTCCCAATCTTTAACGAATGGACCCAAATCCCTCCATTTATCAGTGGGGCCCCTTGCTAATGAAATGTGTGGGACCGCCCCTGGGATTTGATACAGCTGGTGTTGTGCGGGTGTGAGTGTGACAGAAATAGCGCTGCGCAGCGAGCTCCAATACATCGTTTTAAGCATGATTTCATCATTCACACATTCCAACAGAAACTGTTCATCATAGTATTTGCATTTATCATCAGAAACACTAGCAGTGCAATGCAAATGAGGAGCTTCCATAAACACAGCCAGTGAGGAGACACGCTGACGGGCCAAACGCAACAGTTTCTGAGAATCAGGAAATGTTGCCAGCCATTGATACACATACAACAATTCTTCGTCAAATGCGAGCTTTTGGACCATAATAGGAGATGGTCGTCTGACTTTTAGACCCTCATTTGGAGAAATGAGATCAAGGCCAAACCGGAGGATCAGATCTCTGCCCAATAAATGTATAGGGCAGACAGATGACAGAAGAAAACTGTGTTTTACTGATGTGGGAAATGGATGGCTGGCATCACCGTTATCTCTACACTGAATTGGTACAGAAAACTTCTCCTTTACAGTCACACCAGCAGCTCCTATTGAGTGGATAAATCTACCACTAAATTTACAATTTTGCAAATCTATGTACAAAAAGGACACTGGACTAGTTTGAAGTGAAAGACTCATACAGAGTGGAAGAACAGCTCATGTCCCAGGAGGTTGCATTCAAGGATCTCTCAACAAAAATACATTTTTAGCTTCCTCCTAAATAAAAGTGATTCAGCACTGATTAATTTATCATAATCTGAGACGGATTTGCTGCGCATCTGTGGGCTCTTTAAAGGCAAAATATCAGTGTGAAACCAATTACATATGCTTTTAGTCAACATTGGGAGAATCAAAGGTACTCCAATGACTCAGCATTTTGGAGATACACACTTTTACGTCCCTATGACTAGCGTAACCATCCTTAGTGTGACTGTGAGGGAGAGGAGACGAAGGGGTTCCATTTCAGGGATGGTAAAAGGGGAAAGATGAGGTGGAGCAAAGACTCAGAAGACCCATCCAACACTTACCAAGTCGAACCAGATTACACTTTTAGCAGCAAAAATATATTGTTATTCCAGCTGAAGATGAAGTAGAAAATCATTCCCGCTCCCTCTTGTTGCGGCTCTATTTCCACATCTTCCCAAACACCTTTCCACAAATTAGATGTGTTCAGTGGTGTAGTCTACTTTTTTGTAGTGGGTATACTGTATTAATTGTATTCATCCTGTCTCGAAGCAACACCTCATGAACACCATCACACTTACTAATGCATAGACTATTCTTGAGACTGGTTATGTGTTATCAACATGTCAATGTATTATAAGCATTTTTATGTGACTTTTAACTGCCAGAGACATTAACAATAAAAAAATAAAAGAATGAACAATGATGGAAAAAGACCACTTATCTTCTAGGGTTGAACAATTAATCGACATTTTTATCAAAATCTCAATATGGCCTACTGCAAAAACTGTCTCTGACACAGCTCTCACCAAATTTCCAACTAAATCCTGTCCACCCTTCTCCGTGAGCTCCTGGGCTATTTTGTGTGCTCTGGACGTCTCATGTTGTCTAATCTTGTTTCTCAAAGAGGCCAGAGATGTTGATCTGCTTGAATCTGAGGACTGGATCTTAAAGTGCACCCACTCCTCAGACATAGACACTCGTTGTTCTGTGAGGACACCTGTTGATTTTGTAGCGCTGCAAAGAGCACAACCTGGAAATAAACAAAACCATGACTAATTAGCATAATACAAGTTTTTACCAATAATATCTGCAGAAAAGAGCCAAGATTTACTCAAAAGTATTTAATAAACTGCTTACAATATTTACATCATGGCTAACAAATGCATGAAAAGCAGATAAAAGGAGAAAAATGTTCCACTTTTTCAATAGCTAATTATTTGACAACTACTGATAACTAACATATAGTAATATAATGGTGCAAATGTTTTAAATGCACTTTTAACATGACCATGAATTAACTCTCATTTGCATAGTCATTGACTTTATGAATTTCTGTTGTTTAGATCAGCTTTCCTTTGCATGTGTGCTGACATTTACCTAACTTTCTGTCCCTCCACTCTAACCAAGGATGCCTGTTCTTACATTCCAGCTACTGTTACGTTAATGATAACCATGCTAATTCCACTTACCGGGTAAATTTGCGGTAGCGCCGGGCTCGTTCTCTGTCACCTTTAGGACAGCCGCCTGACCTGGCTATTCTTCTGTAGTGGTAATAGGGGAAAACTTCGGAAAACATTAAAATATTTTCGTCTGTTTTCGTTTCATGTTTGCTTCCTGTTTAGCGCCCCGCGAACTTGAATGATGGAAGGATCAAATTCTGATAACGTTAGAGAAACGTGGGGTTTGTCAGAGCCGAACAAAGTGTGTTGCTGTTGCTTAGCAACAGGCCAAAGGCGACGGAAGCCCCAGACGTCCAAAAGTATTAACACAGAAGGGGGCGAAAGCGTGAAAGCGAAGTCACAAAATGATGTTGTTACGTATCATCGCTCATTTTTAAGAGGGCATACGGAAATCACTGGCATTTTCTAGTGGGTATACGGCGTATACCAGCGTATCACGTAGACTACACCACTGGATGTGTTCCATTTTGACCCCCGCTGAGAAGTAGCCGGTGTTGAATGAAAGCTTCACTTTTTGTTGATCCACAGTCACGACTTCTGTGCAGTGAAAATGGTAATTGGAACAGGATGACTCAAAGAGGCTTCTTGAGTTTCATTCGGTGGTGTCATCAGGTCAAAGCCGTATGGCATTGACATATGAAGAAAAAATCAAAGGCTTTTATTTTTTCTTCATGGCTTTGTGCCTGTAGGATCATTTTTTCAGGTGTCTTTTGAATCTAATTGTTCTAAATGTGAAGTAGTTGTTAACGGAAGTTAACGTTTTTAATTTGTTTCTATGACCTTGTGACTCAATTATGCAATTTAGTGCCACTTGTTTATTTGCTCAATAAAACCTTTGAATCCAAATTGACTCTAAATGAGTTGGCAGAAAATCTCCCAACAGCATGCCAATGAGCTATCCAGTCTTTTCAAATTTTACACCTCCAAAAAACAAAAGCATAACAAAGTCATTCACAAAGGCCTTTGTGATTTCTAAAGTGAACCTCTTCTTTCTTGTCTGTCTTTTTTGTCTCCTCATTCTTTCTCTTCTTCTCCATTCTTCAGTTTAATGTCAGGTCTGGCTGCTTTAGACGCCAAGTGCTCCAGCCGCCTGGGCATCATGACCATCTCCTACTACCTCTGGACCACCTTTGTTGCCGTGGTAGTGGGCATCCTCATGGTTTACATTATCCACCCGGGCGGAGCCGCTCAGAAGGAGGACTCTGATGGAAGCAAGAAGCCGATGACCAGCTCTGCTGACGCTCTGCTGGATCTCATCCGGTAAGAGGCTGGAGCTAACATGCTATCTCAGAGGAAACTGTCATGAACCTAATCAGAAAGTACTAATTTAAAGGTCTCTTATCATGCAAAATTTACTTTTTAATGTCCTTTGTGTCCCCGGTGTGTCAGGAAACTCACAATGTGTCAGAAAACAAAACCCTTTCTCTTTTCCTCCGTACCCAAATCTCTAAAAACGGGGGTACAACGGAGCTGATCCAGATTTGCGTTCGAAATGACGTAATACTGAAAATGTGGACCCACGCCCGCTATCAGAAACCATGCACAACGTGTTTTGGACGTAATATGGTCTTTGTTTACATTAGCAAGCATCGCTAACACTCAGAGCTAACCTTTACTGGAGAGATTATGTGTAAAAAAGCAGGAAATGAAAAAAGGAACTCACCTTGTGGTAAACCAGCGAGAGAAAAAGCATTTGAACTCCATACTGTTTCAGAAATAATCCTTGATGTGGTTTGGAACATGATATGGCGTTTAATCACGGCAGCATAATCATCTCAACCCATTCTCACGGCATTTTGTGTTATAGTCACAACATTTAATCTATTGATTCGTGTTCACCAACACGATTTTCCCCTTTTTTTCGTGTCACACAGAACGATTTTAAAAGCAATGTATTTCTATTGTTAGTATGTTTCGTGCCTGCACCACGTATTTTTGTCCAGTCGGGTCTTGGAAGACCGGAAGCTGTGGGGTTCATAAAAACATTTTCTTACTCAATATCAAGCCACGATTATTGTTTTTATTTTAAATCGTATAATGTTGGACTTTTTTTGCCGTCCGTGAGGAAAATAAATGGGGCTCAGAATAATGAAATATGTATTCAATATTTTTTTCCTTCTAATTTGTTATTATTTTCTAAATAAGACACTGTTATTTACTCAACAATAACACACAATTATCCTGGCTTTAACTGAATTTCAAAATAAAGTCACCGTAAACAGACGTAGGCGAGAGAGAGGCGAAGTCCCTCCCTCTCCGGTGGACCTCCATGGGACCTTATTTCGGAAAAATTATGTATTGAAGTCAATGGAGAGATAAACGTTATATTTCGATCCCGTTTGAATGAAATTATGTTTTTCAGTTTAAAAGATAATTTTGCAAGTAAAAAAAAAAATGTTTTGCCGTAAAACTGTGAAGTAAGACTTTTTTTGTGTGAAACCGCTCAATGAACTACATCTCTGGTCCTGCACAACAACACATGTCCCCAAGATGGCCGTCACTACTGTATTGCCAAACAAGGGATTGACTACCCTCACTATCACCACAATGAAACACGTCCAGAAGAATATCATGCAAAGATGCCTGCCTGCCTTCCTTCGATTCTCCCTGAACTGCCTGATCTTTTTAATGTTCAATGTTAACCATTTGTGCAGATAGCATAAAGTAATAAAAGATCGCTCCGATTTGACATTCCTGCCCTCCCCCAATAAACACGTTTTTTATTATTTATAAAATTTTAAAAAATATTATTTTTTTTTCTTTTTTTTAATTATAAATAAACTGTGAACTTTTATGTTACGATGTATGTCATGTCAGATAGTAACAAAACAAAAAAGTCGCAGGCTACTTCAAATAAATGCATGTGTCTGTTGTGATTTGTGATTCGTCCACATTTAGACCAATCACAGCGTCACACTCCTTTACACGCCTATTCTGGATTTGTTTATTGTGCACTCTGTAGACTCCCATTTCTGTTTGAATTACAAAATGGACATCAGAAATTGGCTCAAAAGGTCTAAGGATTTATTCAAACGAAATAGCGATGAAAGAATTGCAGCCGATGGTGCTGCTGGCGACCCTGCACCTGCCGTTGCAGCAGCACGCCTTAATGTCACAAGCTTGACCTCGGCAAACCCCGGGGCTGAGTTAGCGAGCCCAAGCCTTGACTCATCAAGGCGGCCGCCACCAACGCTGTCCTCCGAGGCACAGCTCCTTGTGCCCCTACCATCACCACCTGCGCTGCCACACCCTGTACCACACCCGCCACCATCCTCCTCCTCCTCCGTGCCGGTGCCTCCATTACAGACGCTACCTTGCAGCACATCAACAGGTACTATTGGGCCAGCAACCGCTCAAAGACCAACAGCCCCAGATGATCTTGGGGTTAATAAACCCAACCAGGTGAAACTGGATCGTTATCCAGGGAGATTGTTTTCAGGAAAGAAGCGCACTTTTGCCACTGCATGGTACAACAACAGATCATGGCTTGAAGACTCGTTAAAAGCAGATGCAGCCTTTTGTTTCCCCTGTAGACAGTTTAAAGTAAATACGTCTTCATCTGATGCGGCTTTTACTGTCTAAGGTTTTTGCGACTGGAAACACGCATTACATACTGATAAAGGACTGCTAAGACATGCCGCATCAGAAGAACACATTTCATGTGAGAGTTTGTGGAGAGAGAGACCGATACGCGAGGAAAAACATCTGGAAATTAGTACTTTGGTGCTGATCAGCTCGCACGGAACCGTTATTACGTGTCAGCTGTCGTTGATATTATAGCTTTTTTAGCTGTCAACCAACTCCCTCAACATTTTGATTTCACAGTTACGTACAAAGATGACGGACAAAGACAGGTGGACCGAACCAAAGCTGTTTGTCGGCATTGTTCAACTAAAATTGGTTGCGCGGCAGGCAATACATCAAACTTGCACACTCATTTGGAAAGGCATCACCCGAACGTGAATATCACCGGTACCAAAAGAAAAAAGACTGAAGTGCAAACCCAACTCCCACTAGCATTTAAGCCTCCACCACTCGCAAAAAGTTCAGACCGAGCCAAAGCTATTACAATCGCCAAATATCCTTATGTTGCCATGTTAGCAAAGCTCTACCTGGCTGTATCTGCTACCTCTGTCCCTAGCGAGAGGGTTTTCTCCACAGCAGGAGACATTGTTAGTGCCAGCAGATCTGCCCTTTCGGCAAGCAATGTGGACAAGTTAATTTTTCTTTAAAAGAACATGAAAATACAATGACAAGCAAGTCATAATGTCAAACTGGCTGCTTAGGTACTAGTACAGTACAGTTCAAATACAGATTATTTCAGTTCATCGAAATGCTGCGCCTTAATGTTTATTTTATTATATTTTGTATTTATTTGAGTGAATAAATTATTCACAGTTTAATAATAATAAAAAATACATATATATATTTTATGTTTTGTGATCATTTTTTCTGCTGTACCGAAAACGTACTGAACCGTTACCTAAAAACCGAGGTACGTACCGAATCGAAATGTTTGTGAACCGTTACACCCCTAGTAGATAATATAAGAAATTTGCAAAATATGACAGTTTAATGGTGGAGGTACACACATATTAATAGATGTCTTTACGAGTTTACGCTGTTGACAGGAAGTTGTTGTTGCTATGGAAACAACATGACGGTATCTGATATCTTCTACATATAAAGACGGAGAAAGTAAAGAATAAAGTTTATGTTTAAATATTAGCACCCCCCGAAGAGGCACAAGCTCTTATGTTGAGTCTGGAGTTTCAATAAATTCTAAATCATCAGTAAAGTCTGCGACCATATTTCGGAGGGATATGCTACATATTAACTTTCTTTTTTATTCATTAACATTCCTTAATTAACACTTCACTTTCCTGACACAGTTCCACTAACATACATTCACTGTCGATTGTTATTTTTTTATATTCTTTGCGGGATTTGGCCGTTTAAAATGTCCTCTTGGTTTGCCGTACAGCCAATGCGTGACGTCATTGGTAAGCGCAACGGACCCCAGGCTGATCTGGTATGGCCGTATCACTACCCGATCCGCATCCCTACCCGATCTGCACTGCGCATGTGCGAGATGGTCCGCCATATTGGACAACTCCATACGGCAACTCAAATAGGACATTTGACGTCTAGACGGCTGCCTGTCTCCACAAATCTTTTGTTATTTTATTTTATTTGAAATAAAATGAAGGACATTCACAGTTAATGTAATTTGATATAAATTATGAAAGCCATACTCATTGCATACATTCACAGTCAAGATTTCTTCAGTATGTATGATAGCTGTCTAACAGAAGATAAATCCATTTCTCACTTATTCTGACAATGTACTTAACCCAATAAAAGGACCAAATAAAAGGAGTTGTTAAATAATAATGAAGTCATGTTGTAATAACAATAACTCATCTCTCTCGTTCAGATTAATATTGTCGGGTTTTTTGAGTTTTCTTTTTCTGCTTTGCCAAACGCCACTGTGTCAAGTGTCCTATTTGAGTTCCCGTATGTAGTTGTCAAATATGGCGGACCATCTCGCACATGCGCAATGCAGATCGGGTAGGGATAAGGATCGGGTAGTGATAGGCCGTGCACATATGGTACCTACACCGGAAATACTGTTTTCACCCCAAGCTGTTGCCTGGCAACGCAATTCTGTTGATAGTTATTTCACATCGCATTAACACCATATCCCAACGTGTATTGCGGCTAAAACATCCAAGCACCGAGCTTCAACCATAGCTGAGGATTTTGGGTAATCAGTTCAGTGGGTGTTTATCGCACGTCTGTTTCCGGTGACTTTATTTTGAAATTCAGTTCCTGACGGACGGCAAAAAAGCCCTATATTAAACAAATAAATAAAAACAAGGATAATTGTTTGTTATTGTTAAGTAAATAACAGTGAGTTATTTAGAAAATAATAACAAATATAAATATTAAATGAAGATTTAAAAAGTTCTGATTTCAGTATTTTGAGGCTCTGAACCCCATTTATTTTCCTCACGGACGGCAAAAAAAGTCTGACATTATATGATTTAAAATTAAAACAATAATCGTGGCTTGATATTGAGTAAGAAAATGTTTTTATGAACCCCACAGCTTCCGGTCTTCCAAGACCCAACCGGACAAAAAGACGTGGTGCAGGCACGAAACATACTACCAATAGAAATACATTGCTTTTAGAATCGTTCTGTGTGACACGAAAAAAAGGGGGAAATCGTGTTGGTGAACACGAATCAATTGATTAAATGTCGTGACTATAACACAAAATGCCGTGAGACTGGGTTGTGTATCTCGGTAGAATTCTGAGCAGGAATAAGCTCCCCCTCCTCTTTTATTTTTTTCAAACTAAGGACCCAGAATCAGCACTTCTCTAACAGAGCTGGAATAGAGGGATATGAGGGATGTCTAAAATGCATGATCTGTTTGGTATTTTGAGCAAAACACACAATAGACATGTGTTTTATATATCTTTATCTGAGACCCATAATATAGGAGATCTTTAATTAGTACAAAGGGGTGCTGTGGTTTAAAACACTTTGGGAACCACTGCAATGTATGATGAGTACTTCATGCATTGGAGACCCTTCTTTAACCTTTTCTGTGAAGGTAAAAACACACCTAAAAGTTCTATAGATACCGACCTGGTAGCCCAAAAGAGGGAATAGTAAGATGAATTATAAGATGGGAAATCATGTTATTACAGTATGTGACTTTTCTCATATAGGCTTCAAATACAATGCCAGGTACAAGGGTATTTGTTTCAGATGTTCTAATTTGAAGCATTTGTGCAGAAACCTTGACATTCAGACAAAATAGGGAACTGCTAGAATGTTACACCCTTTCCCAAAAATTGTGTAAATTAAAAAGACAGAAAGGAAGGGAAAAGAGATAGAAAACTTGGGACAAAAAAACGTCATCCAATCGCATCTACATTCTTGGGTTGTGTTAAATGTTTGTGTATTCAAGAAAATTTGAGTTTGCAACATTTTTCAAAGAAATTGCATTCGTTTATCGTTCAAGATAAACCTATTTTCTTTACTTGTAATGTCTCTGTAATGTCTGTGATCACCAATTCACCACAAGGACTTGATGGATGCTTTTTTACGGAATTGTATTTGTTTTTTGGTTACTATTAGCCTACAGGAAGCAGTCTATTTAGTTAATGCCTTAAATATTCCAAGGTTAATAACTTTTGAATCCATTCCACCAATAATAATATTTTTCTGGAATTGCCATGTAGTAATTCTGCATGTATGTTTTCACAATAACGGAAAGATACAGTGGAAATAAACTAGTATTTCAATTGTATTTCACCTATTAATAAGAATAAAAACCAAAACTAAAAAAGTGCTTTGAATTTGCGACTGCAGCAAAATATTTGGAATTCAGCACAAATTGCTACTAACCTCGGAGAGGTATGAAGATTGGAAATAACAAACTTTATGTCAGCATGTTCAGAATGCATCACACACAGCACCTGCATTTCGAGCTGTTTTATAACTCTATACATTTCAGAAGAGCTGAAGACAGGGGAAATTCTTAAGGTCAGAGCGCAAAGCCCGCGGCCTCGTGTGCCAGTGGGTTATTGTGCTAAGCTAATTAGAGCTGCTGAAGGTTGAAGTCGGTGTTTGAGGTGAACCGGGGTCAGCCGCACACAGAGAAACATGACGAGAGGCCCTAAGAGCGCTTTGTCAAGGTGACAGGCGCGCAGTGGGATTGCAAAGAGAGCTGCTCTGTTGTCATAATCATAATGCTTTTTCGTCAAAAACGCACCATGAACAAATACAAATCATGTTTTCAGATTGGAAACTTAGTTCTCTTTTTGAACTCTGTTTGTTTTGCTGTTTTTTATATATATATATATATATATATATATAGAGAGAGAGAGAGAGAGAGAGAGAGAGAGAGAGAGAGAGAAAAATCCAATCATACTTAGAATAACATGAATTTGAAAGAGTCCCTTTGAATGTAAAAAGAGAGAGAAATAAACTGGCCAAGCTCATGAAATACAACTACGTCCTGATCATAGGGCAGAGGTGGTGTGTGTGTGTGTGTGTGTGTGTGTGTGTGTGTGTGTGTGTGTGTGTGTGTGTGTGTGTGTGTGTGTGTGTGTGTGTGTGTGTGTGTGTGTGTGTGTGTGTGTGTGTGTGTGTGTGTGTGTGTGTGTGTGTGTGTGTGTGTGTGTGTGTGTGTGTGTGTGTGTTTCACAGAGCACAGCTGTGCTTTGGATTTATCCTGCAAAGCTTCTTTAAAGCCCTCATCCATCATGCAGGCATACTATACCGGTACATCCGCTAACGGTCCCTACTGTCTGCAGCCGTGTGTGTTCGCGTGTGTATGTGTCTGTGATAAGTAACCATATTGACCATGTGCATGAATACGTTCAAACTTGGATGTATTAGTGGCACGGGGTCATAGCGCTTCATTAGCCTGCTTTGCTGTCAGTCTCAGACACGGGATAGGCTGCTGAGTGGTTAAGTGATTAAATCCATGCAGTTGCAACATATTGTCCACCACATATATATGCCATATGTGTTTTAAATCACGCTGTTAAATGCACCAGCTAAAAAAACACAACATGCCTTTTAATCTGTGTCTGACATGTGCTGCTTAATTTATGATTGTGATTTATGTCTGTGTTGATGCGAGATTTACAGCCAGAGCTAATTCCATGCTGCAAATAGGGCTCATTAAACACCAAGTAAAGATGAAAGATTTTTACTTATTCCTTGTAATTAGAGAAGCAATTGTTAAACAAATGACAAGGAATTGGTTAAAAGATAGTAACTTACTATATCCGGAATGGAAACAATAACTGTGAGAATAAGAAATAAAGTTCATATATCTTTGACGATAGATTGGAAGAATTGGTTAGATATAGAACACAAAACATTACTGGTGACTCATGGAAGGATGTGACAATTAATGTAGGTAAAGTATTAAAGTTGCATCCGCTATTGTTATTTGTTGTATTGAAGTTTTACCTGAATCAAATGTTCTTGTTTAAAAAAAAAAATGTGGCTCATTCGACAGCCCTTTGTTAAAGGCAGCGCACTCCTGTTCATCTATTGAAAGCATAACAATGCTGCTGTGCAAACCATCAAAAATCATTCCTTTATTATTCTAGTCAGAATTGGCACAAAGTGATATTTATTGTTTGGAATAAGTTAAATTGGGCAGTGAAGGAAAAATTAATTAATTACTATTGGAGTCAACCTGAACTTCAAAGTATGTTGAAGGGAACATGTCATGTATGCACTGAGAAAACAGTCTCTGAATACAGATGTGATTACAGAATAAGTTAAAACAGAGTATTGCAGTGATGATGTATTTTTGTAGGCCACCCTACATTTGGCTCCCTCATTTTAAAGCTATGGGATATTTCCATTGGATTTAAGAATATTTTTAGCTGTATAATCTCCACATATTAACACCACTCTTATGATTTTTTAAGCGCTAATGGAACTGCCAAAAGTAAAAAGCTAACATTTGGCTACAAATAAAACTAAATGATGGTCTGTGTCACCACCGCTAAGCTAAAGGTGGCTAAAATATGTTGTAAGCAACTACTGATTTTATGACACATAGAAGCATCAGCCATTCACTAGTAGGCTATTTACTATGTTATACCTTATTTAGGGCATCTAAACAAAATCTCTACTATGAAAGGCAGCCAACCTGGAAGTGCTAAATGCTAACTTATTTCTGCTCCGGAACTCAATCAACCAAATTGATCTGTTAAGATTGATGTTGAGTGCAAAATTGGTCACAAACACCCCTTTATCTCTTAAGCCCCACGGACCGGGTTCCGGGGCTGAAATCGCGTCATTTGCAGGAAACAACGTCTAAGAAACCTTAATATTTAATAAACTATGAATATTTTATATCCATATAACGGGAAAAAACTCATTTAACTGATCTTTTTCATTTTCTTTTCAAAAAAAAACACACAATGCTAACAGTGAGCCTCTGAATTAGCCCCGAGCGAAAGATGGTAACCTATTACTGCACCGGAAATCAATCCTAGCTCCCTTATTACTTATCCTAGCTGCACATCCAACACATTGTTTAAGATCGTAAGGAAACAGAATCTAACGGTGCCCACCTCAACACTGAAAGATACAAACTCGCTACGTTATCAACAAAAACGTACATCAAAACATGTAGTGCTAGGTAGCCTACAACGCTAACATGGCTTACCTTGGTTTTGTCTGGTCAAAACTGGTCTTCAATGGCATTAAAACGATAACAACGATGATGTAGTTAATCCATAGGTTAATATCCAATGTGTCTGTGTCCCCTTTGAAATGTTCTGATTATCTATAAGCAATAAAACTGCAATTCCGTTTTAAAATATCAGAGCAGGCCATTCCTACGCTCTGTAGAAAGATTGAATGCGCGAAGACGCCATCTTTTTTTTAACATGAGTGTGTGCGGGATGATTTCCCTTCGATTCTATTGGCTCTAACGGTCAGAAAGAGATGTCACATGTCAAAATCGAAGAAGGGGGGCCAGAGGTAAGGAAAATCCACCCAAATGGCCCCAGAAGAGGTTTTTTTTGCTAAATCTGTCTAAAAAGGTCAAATATCACTTGTTTTGCATCAATCTTGATACAGGGTACTTATTATATGTTGTACTTTGGATTCCGAAATCTAAAAAAAAAAAGTCTACTAACCCATCATCCAAGGTTAGTTTTCACCAGTGGCGAGCCGTCAGGGCCCTCTGTGAGGGCCTAAGATATTCTACAAAATAATATTTAAAAACATTAAAAAAAAATAATAATAATTAATTAATTTTTTTATATATTTTTTTAGTTATATTTTTCATTAGTTTTACCAAAATAACTTGATTTAATTGTATTTAAAATAACATTTCCAAAGAAATAAATCCTGTGAATCTGCCTATTCAGTTTCTGTTGGAATGTGAAGGGTTACATGAAAGAAGCTCATCTCTGGGAGTTACTTTGAAGAGAGGAGCTGTTGGACGTCCAGGCGGTCCAGCTATGAATTCACAGAGGGCCCAGCTATAGTAACTGAACGAGAGAGTAATGTCAAATGACAGTACAATTGACCAATCATATCTTCCCTCTAAATGGGTGGGTGTTATTATCGCGGACTTTATGACAAGTTCCGCCCGCTGTGAAACTTTTCTTGTTTCCATAGCAACAACAACTTCCTGTCAACAGCGTTAACTCGTCTTCAAAATAAAAGCATGCCAAATTACACTTAAGACATACAACTGCAACGAAAGTAACAAACACAATGCAATATCCTTTTCAATTTCAAAGAACACAAATAGGGTTATTTACAGGTGTTGTTTTGTGTGGTAGAGGGTCGCTTTCATTGATGCGTTTTGCACCCCGGGCCGTTGTTTTGATATTCTGCTGAAGTATACGCTGTGACGTAATAACTCGAGGGAAGGGGTGGGGGTCAGAGGGCCTAGGTATAAAAGTCACGGCTCGCCACTGGTTTTCACTATAAGTACAAAATATGTTTTGGACGGACAATATAATTTACAGTTTTTTACCATGTTCTATCTGAATTTTCTTTAAAATAAAAAACATCTATATTGATTCTGACTTTTCTACATCCAACTCACAGGTTTATCATTACTTTGAGAAAAAAGAGTATTAATTTAACCCTTTTAGAAGGGAAGATATGGTAATTTGTTCTGGGAATGTCATTTTCGAGCCTGAAACCTGAAAAACAGGCTTGGGGCTTAAGAGTATAATTATTTATCATGGAGGGGCCAAGGGGTTATAACCTGACTTTTACTAGTGTTCTCAGGAAACCACATTTGCACCTGATGAGCAAGCCAGATGTTACACAACATTATAATATTGCAAATGCATATTTGGTGTAGATCAAACATTTGCCATCTTATGCAAGTGTTATTAAATACAGTATGACTATCGCTCCTGATATTCTACCGTTTCTCACCCATCTCATCAATACTTCTCTAACTTCTGGTCACTTTCCAAACAGTTTCAAGGAGGCAAGAGTAAACCCTCTCCTAAAGAAACCAAGCGGCAAACTCTGGGGAACAGCCGGGACGCCAATACGGAAGTGCAACACACTGCAGTTCATACATGGGCCGCTAGGGACTGACTGCAGAAAGGAGCAATTTCCATAGATCCCCATGTTAAAATGCCCAACTTTACAGCAGAAAAAAACATGTTTCTAACTTTCTACCCATGGATGCAATAAATATTATTATTAGGGCCGGGACTTTAACGCGTTAATTAAGATTAATTAATTACACAAAAATTAATGCGTTAAAAAAATTCACGCATTTTAATCGCACTTATTTTTGCACCGCGGAACGTTTCTCACTGGATGAGTTTCAGGGGTACCGATTATACTGTAGCACCAACTAACGTTCATGAATTCAGACAACAACAAACCACAGTGAACAATAGTCAAACATGAACGAAGAAGCTGATGAGACCGCTTTGGTTGGCCCCGTGGATGGGACATTTTGTTTTAAAAAACGGACGGATGGAAGCGTCAATAAGAGCACGGTTGTTTGCAAATTATGCAAAAAGGAATTCGCATATCACCGCGGCACATCAAGCCTCAAGTATCACCTCATTGCAAAACATATAGCAGCTAGCGTGGATGTTAGCCCGACTCGGAGTACAAGGACCCACACCCAATTCGCGTTGATCAAACAGTGGCCTATGCAACAGAGAGATTTTATTTTTCATCAGGATATTGGAAGAATAGGAAGGATTGACGCCAATCACTGGCACTTTTTTATTTTATTTTAAATGGTACACTTTATGTTGATCTATTTATTACGTTGTTGGTGCAACTGGCACTTTATGTTGAACTGTTTATTGTTTTGGCCAAGGTTATTGAGAGAGTTGGACTGAAATTGATTAGATTTTTTAAATCAACTGTTGGTAAATCAACAAAGTCTGTTATGGCCTCTGAAGCAACAGAGAGATGCTTTCTAATAGTCAGGGTTTCCAATGTTCTGAATGTACTTGAAAGTATTGTGTTTTACTTAAAAAACAAAGTGTTATAGTTTACAGAAGGTCTATCTACCTATAGGCTACCTGAATCTCTGAAATGTACTATATTCCTGAATATGCTATTGCTACACTTTATGGCAAAAATTGCATTTTTCTGTTGGTCTTGGTTAAGTACCACCTTGAAAAAAATAAACAATGTTTTGTTGCATAAGCTTATGTATTCAGTCATTATTCAATGGTATGCTAAAATCCATGTGAAAAAAAATGCTTCTCACTGTTCTCAGGTCAAATATTTATATGTGATTAAAAATGCGATTAATTTCGATTAATTAATTACAAAGCCTCTAATTAATTAGATTAATTTTTTTAATCGAGTCCTGGCCCTAATTATTATCGATATACTTAGATTCCACCTTCATGATTATGAATCTGAGTGAATTGTTTTCTACCACGACCCTTTTATTTATATTAGGTCTTAAAGTTTTTGCATAAATTAGGGCGTGCCCACTTTGATGGACATGTACATGCCTCACTGTCAGCTAACAGCAACTTGTCCACTCTGCTAGGCTACAACCATAGAGGCTACAACGTTAGCTAGTCATAGTACTGTACTTGACCCTTTAGCTTTAGCCGTGTTTGTGGTGATTGTGCCTTTTAGGGAATATTGTTACAAATACCAGACAATTAAAATGTCGTGCTGTGCGCTTGAATGTACTAACAGAACTTCCAAGAAGTCTAAAATTATAATATTATACATGTTAATCCCGTTCGCAGGTGTTTGTTTGCTTGGTAGCTTAGCTTGTTACTTATTAGCCAGCTAAGGACGTAAACCTTTATACATACATATACATTTTAGTTTATGATTCAGCCTTGGGTAAGACTTTTATAGTCTATGGCTATGACGCCCATAATGCTAAACAGGAGCAAATGTTAATAGGGGACCCAATTATCCCAGTGGTGGCCGCCGGAGCTAGGGGGGGGGCTAGCTCGCAGGGGGCTAGCTCCAGCCGGCGTCCCGGAGCTAGCCCACTGCGGCGCCGTTAGGTCTGGGCGATGGAGTCCGTCATTATAACTGGAGATCAAGGAATGCAGCGAAACGCAGACTTGGTTCGCCTGCTGTAGTATTAGCTAAATAAATTATGTTGAACAAGGCTTATTAAGCTGAACATCGCCACAATTGTTCTGCTATGTATCGGTACTTATTTTCTTAACGTGTGAATGACAAGCATTAAGAATAACAAAATATAGCTAATTCTCTTGCAGATTGTCTCCTTTGATTATGAATGTAACGTTTATATAGGGGAACTACACTGTTAGCAGTAACTTGGTATGCATGTATTTCATGTTAGCTTAGCTTCTTAGCCTGAGCTAGCTCTGTTTACTTCCAGTTCGGAGGCAGCAGGTCCTGCCTCGGCTCCGCCTCTTTGCCCTTATTTGGAGCAGGCGGGATTAGACTCTGACGTCGCTGTCAAGCGTTAGTGGCCGACTCCGCCTACTAAGGGCTTCTCGGCAACTCTGCAAAATCCTATGGGTGACGTCACGGACACTACGTCCATTTATATATACAGTCTATGAAAGAAACCCACTCTCAACCCATCTGATGTTATAAACTACAGGCCTGTCTCTCTCCTCCCGTTCCTGTCTAAAACACTTGAACGCGCGGTCTTTAAACAACTCTCCTGTTATCTCCATCAGAAAAACCTTTTTGATCCGCACCAGTGTGGTTTCAAGGCAGGTCACTCCACAGAAACTGCTCTCCTCGCTGTCTCTGAGGAACTGCACACTGCTAAAGCAGCCTCCCTCTCCTCTGTCATCCTCCTGTTGGACCTGTCTGCTGCATTCGACACGGTGAACCATCAGATCCTCCTTCGTACTCTCCAAGAACTTGGAGTTTCAGGCTCTGCACTTTCCCTCCTCACTTCATACCTCAAAGACCGCACCTACAGGGTAACTTGGAGAGGGTCCGAGTCTGACCCTTGTCAATTAACTACAGAGGTCCCTCAGGGCTCTATCCTTGGTCCCCTCCTCTTCTCTCTGCACACAAACTCGCTCGGATCAGTCATTAGCCCGCATGGTTTTTCATACCGTTGCTACGCTGACAACACCCAATTCATTCTGTTTTTTCCCCGTTCTGAAACCCATGTTGTCGCACGCATCTCTGCTCGTCGAGCAGACATCTCTCAGTGGATGTCTGCTCGCCACCTCAAGCTCAACCTTGACAAGAATGAACTGCTTTTTCTTCCGGGAAAAGATTGTCCCACCCTTGACCTAAAAATCAACATCGGCCCCTCTGTTGTTTCACCGACTCAGATTGCAAGGAATCTGGGTGTGATCCTAGATAACAAACTGTCCTTCACTGCAAACATCGCTGCTACAACCCGCTGCTGCAGATACACTCTTTACAACATCAGGAGGATACGTCCCCTCCTGACCCAGAAAGCGACGCAGCTTCTGGTCCAGGCTCTCGTCATCTCACGCCTAGACTACTGCAACTCCCTCCTGGTTGGTCTACCTGCATGTGCCATCCGACCTCTGCAGCTCCTCTAGAATGCAGCGGCTCGTCTGGTCTTCAACCTTCCTACATTTTCCAACACCACACCGCTCCTCTGCTCCCTTCACTGGCTTCCAGTAACTGCTAGAATCCACTTCAAGACAATGGTACTTGCGTACCATGCTGTGAATGGATCTGGCCCTTCCTACATGCAGGACATGGTTAAACATACACCCCAGCACGTGCACTCTGCATCAGCAAAATGGCTCGCTGCACCAGCACTGCGAGGGGGACCCAAGTTCCCATCAGCAAAAACAGGTGGGTTTGCTATCCTGGCTCCAAAATGGTGGAATGAGCTCCCCATTGACATCAGGACAGAAGAAAGCCTACACATCTTCCGGCGCAGACTGAAAACTCATCCCTTTCGACTCCAGTTCGAGCGATAGAATTACTAACTAAGCACTTACATACTAACAAAGCACTTATATACTAACAAAGGACTGGCTTATCTAAAGCCAGTTGAGTAGCACTTAAAATGGTTTGGTTCTATGAAACCTGATGTACTTATATGATTCTGTTTTCTTCAAGTTTGTATCTTCTTGGTCGAATGCACTTATTGTAAGTCGCTTTGGATAAAAGTGTCAGCTAAATTCAATGTAATGTGAAAATGTAATGTATGATTTTGATTTGTGTTTAGAGTAAAATAGAAGATAAAGCAGCGTGTCAGGACCTTGACACAAACTGATGGACCCAAATGCACGACAAAGTCTTCAATGTAAAAAAAGTGTCTCTAATTTCAAAGATCAGGGAATTACTTTTAACAGAGTAGGTACTTGAATCAACAAAAAGCACTCTCAAGGAGGAAAAACTATGCATAACAAAAAGAGAACTTAAGAAAGAAATGTAAGCCTACAAAATTAACAAAACAACAAAACCTGAAATGAGTGAAAGCAATCTTTTTTTTAGCTGAGGCTTGGCACGACCATTCAGGGAAACAAACAAGACAAACTGACACAGGACAGGGGAGATACAGGACTATTTAAACAAGAGGTGAGAGGGAACAGGTGGAAACAATCAGGGGCGGGGCAGACACTGATGATGGCGGGAAAACACACAAGGGGAGGAAGAAACAGGGCCTGAAATGAAAGACAAGAGGTAAGTACAAAATAAAACAGGAAATGACAGACAAAATACATAGACATAACTAACACATTTGACGAGACACAACACAGCGTATGCTTTAGGGCGTGGCTAGCTTGTGATTGACAGGTCACTACCATGTCCCGCTGGGGTTCTGTCCATTTTTTATTGCATGTCTTCTGACAATGGTAGGAAAACACAACAACCATTGACATGAAGATTCATACTCCTCAAAGGAAAAGTAGTATTAATACTGTATTTCCCAATCTGTACTTTTTTCCTTTTCGTTTCTGTGGATGAGTTATCTCTGAAGAACAAGCCTTCATCTCAGCTCAGTTGGGCATCCAATTTCCTAAAATTACGCTACTCTACCTGTTCCTCCATCTTCAGGTTTCACCCCTTCTTTATCTCGGAGCACCTGAGTCATCTCTGCTGCAGTTACCTTTGGCAGGAAGAACACTCAATATAATTGTGCTCGGATTAAATAAGAGTGCGCTTATTAGGGGTCATGGTTAAAGGTTATAACTAACCAGTTGCCTGAGCAGCTTTCAGTGCGGAAAATAGTGAAGATTGCGAAGATTCTTAGCAGCCACGATCAATGGGGAAAAACACTAACCATTCGTGATAGTTCCTCTTTTCACGATGTTTGAGTAAAACACTACAGATGGGGACAGAAATGATTTAACAGACGCTGGGATACACAACATCAATATATACAGCTCTGGAAATAATTAAGAGACCAGTGAAAAATTATTAGTTTCTCTGGTTTTAGGTATGTTTTTGAGTATAATTTGTATTATTTATTTTTTATTCTATAAACTACTGACAACATTTCTCTCTGCTGGAATTCAACAGACACTGGAAGGGCAATACATGTAGAGATTTAAGAACAATTTGGAGTGATCTCTTAGTTTTTTCCAGAGCTGTATGTTTTTTAACAAGATATCAACCGATCTTTTTCCAAGGTTAGCGTCAATGGTGACTAGTTACTTTTGGTTTAAGATTTTATTATGTCATTATGAATTTTGACCTTCCATTAAATGTGATGTTATTGCTTTGAATGACAATTAACCTTGAAAATACATATATATATATATATATATATATGACATTATAAGTGTATTTATATATATATGTAGCCTCATATTCCATCTAAAATATTTCTCAAAATTGTCTTCCACAGCAACATGTTTCCAGCGAACCTGGTTCAAGCCACTTTTCAGCAGGTAAGCACAAATGTTAATGGAAAAGACACACAGAAAAAAAAGGGGGAAAAAATCAATAAGTAAAAATAAAAGTGAAGAAAATAATTATCTTAATCGGAAAAACATTGAACTGACTAAAAAAATTACATAACGGCACGTCTTCTGCAATCCACTCCCATTATGTGAATCTTCTAATTCAAATCTGTACACCTTTGAAAAGAGCCCATGTATAGATCATTATTATGTGAGGATCCGCTGCCCTGAACATCTCTGTTGGTGTCATGTCTGTGCTGATGTTGGCTCTGTCTTTGGTCTCAAGTATCGAACCCAGAGAGTTCCTGAGCTCATCCCCAAACCAACGGTGGCTCAGCTCCTGGATGAAACCACCACGCGCAGGGTCTACATCTACGGCATCCAGGACGACAATGGCACAGATATACAGAATTTCTCCCTGGATCTCACGCCACCGCCTGATGTCATCATGAAAACATCACCTGGTACCAGTGAGGGCATGAATGTGCTTGGGATAGTAATTTTTTCAGCTACCATGGGTAAGTGGTTGGCACATATCCCGCACACACATCTTCAGAGTTAAGTTACATAATTGCAATCTTGGCAATTATATTCCTGCATAATTATGTTTATAATGGGCTGTGATTCCATGTGGAATGCAGAGAACAAAGAAATGGTGACCTCCATCAATTAACACTGTGGGTGCATCAGTGGAGGTTTATAATTGATGCATTTAACAAACAATGAATGCGATCTATGTTGTTGTGGTTCTCTTTTTCTATCCAGGAATTATGTTAGGAAGAATGGGACCCAACGGAAGCGCTTTGGTCAACTTCTGCCAGAGTGTGAATGAGGCCGTTCTGAAGATCGTTGCCATTGTCATCTGGTAAGAGTTATGTCTTGGAAGTAAGAAACACCAAAATTAATTCAATGAAGCAGTTTTGCTGATACTAATACTATTGATTATTATTGTAGCTGAAGAAGAATTTGGAATTTCTCGTTTTTTGCTTGGCTTTATGGCTGGTAATATCAGCGCCTTTGTCAGTAATTCACTATGACATTAGTAAAGGCATTCATGTTCCCCAGAGGATGAATCACACTATATTGTTGATCCCTGAGTTATTCTAATGTAACACTATAAGATTGATATGATGTTTTTTAATGAAGTTTCTAAACTATTGGACCGATTGCTATAACATTTTAATTAGATGTAGGGTGCCCAGGGAATTAATCTTTTTGACTTTGGTTGTCCCCTAACTTTATATGTTATGCATGTCAAAATCTGAATTCTACATTTCCAGAAAACGTGTTCAGATGATCATGGCTCCTGTGTTGGGATGATTTTTATGACATTTGATTTAGTCATGTATGTCCCCTCAGAGCTAATTGGTATATTTTTTGTAACCCCCCATTTTAACTTATCCAATCTACACAAAATTACCAATACCTTTATAAATCAAATAGCACTCTGAGGACTCACGCCAATGGTGCATTCATGTGCTCCTGGGATGGTATCGTATTGGATTGTATTCTAGCGTTTGGATCAAAGAAGTGTTTTTGAACAGTAAATGCATCATGAGTGCTGAGACTTGAAGAAAAAAAAACGCTCATTTAGAAAAGAATAGAACAGCAACAACAGGTTGTGGTTGTCTTTTAGTAAACAAATACTCTACCTTTCTTCTGTCCCTTAAAGGTATTTCCCTTTTGGCATCGTCTTTCTGGTTGCCGGTAAGATCTTGGAGATGGATGACCCTTCAGCCATGGGAAAGAAGCTGGGTTTTTACGCCATTACGGTGGTAATGGGCTTGGTGCTACATGGCCTCTTCATCCTCCCGGCCATGTACTTCTTCATCACTAAGAAGAGCCCCATTGTGTACATAAGAGGAATTTTGCAGGCCCTTCTCATCTCCTTGGCCACCTCCTCCAGGTAAAATGAAAAGATTGGATTTTTCCAAATTGAACATTGCATTGGATTTATCTATTTATAACCGTTGGGGCCATGTGAATCTGATGTTTTTCTTCCGAGCCAAACATGCTGTGTAGAATTCTCTTGTTTTGTTCCTACACTAGAGCGATACTGCAACTATAGAGCAAGTAAAATAAGTTCACTTAGCATTGCTATGATAACGTTTTTAAGCTTTAAAATATATCTTTCATTAAGAATTAACAATTTTCCAAGGAGAAAAAAAAAATTAACATTCCCAATTTATCCAAACATCGCTTGATTAAAAACATTGTTGGACCTGAAAGGAGGATCTGACTGTTCATGAACGGACGGTCGGAGTGTCTAAAGAGTTTTTTAAACAATCTATAAATCTATCGTAAACTGGCTAGCTAGCTAGCAGGCACCAGATTAAATAAGTGACAAATATTTTCACTTTTCAACACTGCATATCGTTCTGGCAGTGAGAGTTATTATATAAAACATTGTCACTAAATGTTTTATTCTTAACAGCCAGTGTGCTAACATTCTTTGCTTCTTTTGGAGTTCGTCAAGAGGGAGCCACTGAGAGACAATACAAAATAACTGAACACATTGCATGAATTCACATATGAGAATATTTGTATTTGTCGTCCTCCCAGTCACTTATTGCTGATGGTTGTGTTGTTGTAAAACCATCCGCAGGGGAATAATTGAAATGTGGGTGGATAATGGAGTTCTCCTTGAATCATTGGATGATTGTGGGGTTTTACTTTGACCTTTACCCTTTTAACCTCTGACACCACCTCAAGGTTGTATGTTAAGATTGGCTATATTTGTGTCGTTTGAAACCAAACTATACCTTGCAACCTTAGTTCAGTATGATGACAGTTTACACTTCACTGATCTTCTGCTGCTGATGAGAAATATTGTGATGTTTCTTGCAGTGTGGTAGTGAAGGTTCCGATAAACAACTATTTGCTGGTTGTTTACAGTATGTGTTGCAGTTAACAGTTACTAAGAGGTAGAACCAACGAAACCTCTAACTAACATTTTGTTTTTGCAGCATTCAGTTGTTCACTAACAAACCTCAGTCTCATTTAAATCACAGCTAATCTTACATTTTGATAAAATATATCTATGCGTATGCACGTTGGCTCTTGCACAACCATTTTGTGGATATTCATTGACATCTTCAATATTGGTATATCTACACATTATGTTCTTGTAATTGTATATCAACCCAAAGACTAGCATTTTCCCCCCATCAACACAAAACTATATGTCTCTATACTTTTTTTGAATAAACATAGGAGAATGTATTATACCAATTTGTGGCAGTTTTAGAAAACTGCAGGAGTTTCGGGGCAACAGCCCTGTAAAAGCATGTTGTGGTATTTAATCGAACTCTGCTTGTCTCAAAGGAGTCTTCATATATGTATATGTTAATATAACGTAATTAAACAAATGTTGTTGTTTTTTCTTCAGCTCTGCCACACTGCCTATCACCTTCAAGTGCCTACTTGAGAACAACCACATCGACAGACGCATCATCCGCTTTGTGTTGCCTGTCGGGGCCACCATCAATATGGACGGCACCGCACTCTACGAGGCTGTGGCAGCCATCTTCATCGCCCAAGTTAATAACTATGAGCTTGACTTTGGACAGATCATCACGATCAGGTAAGTACATTTATACTGGGACTGGCTAAAATAAATTAGCTTTTGGTGGAAATGTAATGAAGCGTAAGATATGTCAGCAGTTGAGGGAAGGCAAAATATTGAAGGATATTAGCACAGTTGGATGAAATCCTCCTGGCTCCTCGGTCAAATATCGGAGATGACATTGTGATGCCGATATTTTTATTAATTTGGTTGGATTACTTAAAAAAACTGTGTGAAAAAAATGAACTAAGTTACTGACCTTGAACATGGAGTCAAGGCTAGCTTTTCTCACCGTTTGTAGTTTCAATGCTAAGCTAAACTAGCAAGCTGCTGTTTGTGACTTCACATCAACCGTGCAGATAATAGAGTAGGGTATCAATCTTCTCAGCCTTCTTTTGGAAATAGAATGAAATAATTCACATTAAATACTCTTTATGCACAGATTCTTATCTCAATATAAATTGAACGAATGAGGAAAACCTTTGATAGTGTGAGGATATAAGCTATAAATTGCATCTGAGTCAGAACATAGAGCAGGCATACTTGTTTTTTTCAGTGCAACATTTGAATGAATCTAACGTCACACATTTAGTTTAATTCTAAATTAAGAACAAATATTATGGGATTTACTAGATACACATATATGTAAATGTCACACAGATTACATCTCATATGAGCTCCTTAGTCTGATCTGATTTCTGCTAAATCGGTCTGGAAGCCCCGGGAACACAGACAGTCAGACAGAAAAGTCAGACAGACAAACAGCCACACAGACAGCCAGACAGACAGACAGACAGACAGACAGACAGACAGACAGACAGACAGACAGACAGACAGACAGACAGACAGACCGAGAGACAGACAGACCGAGAGACACACAGACCCCTTTCCATCGACTCCCTATAACTTTTTTACCACAGGAGATCAAGCCCACCCAGGTCTAAAAATGGCCTGTCCTTCCTCTGATTTCATGTCCAACAGTAATAACATTAAGCAGACCTCTCCTCATGGCTGCAGTCTGTGCCCATTCCGTCATAATCCCTTGGCGGTAAAACCCATATGACCTGTATTACTCATCTCCCTTGTCACGGCAGAATTATAATAATTTTCCTCTCTCTGCGCCCTTTTCCCGTGCCGTTTGGCGGCTGACCAAGGAGCTGCTCCATCTGCATGCCAACACAACCCCTTAACCCCCACAACCCCCCCACCAGCCCTGCAGAGGGACAGTTTGTCAGTTTGTGATCAAAGGTCCGGGTGTGGGATAAAATATCCCCTCAATCATTCTCCCTACATTATTTCAATACTTAACTTAATTAAAAAATGTAATGCTACGACTTATACATTCTATGTCATTAGAACATTAAAAATTACAATAATATCATTTTCAAAACGTATTTAAAGTTTTTGATTTATACACAGCATCCAACACATTCTACTCCGACCCATCTAGATCCTAACCCTCTGTTTTCAAAACTATTGCGAGATGTTAAGGTTAGGAATTAATCTAATGGTCAGCAAGTCTTGTATGTTTTGCAAGTTTTGCAAATGTAGGGTTAGCATCTAGACACGACCACAAGGTCTGTGTTTTTAGCCAATTATTTTGTTGGTCGTTGTAAAATAACGTACTTTACCTGTTTATCATTCTAAGTTGAGTCAGCTGTCAATATTAAATGTCTGCTGGAGACGGAGAGCACATTCAACTCTGAGATTAAGCAATAGTGTTAAAGCTAGCAACATCTGATCTGCTGGCAATACAACAATTGTAGCCAGCAAATTCCCATTCATATGCCACAAATGAGGAGCCTGAATTTGTGTTAATCAGGTACAAAAAAACATTTTTAAAGAATTGAATTAAATATTTCGTCAATTTTTTATTGTAAACTACAAATGTTATGCTAGAATGAAGAGCTTGACAGGATGGCAAACTGCCGCACTTTCCGTCAGTTAGCTCTCACCTATGATGAGTAATTGTAATTGTTTATTTATATATAAAATAAATGCTCCTCTCCGCTCCATCAGCATCACCGCCACGGCAGCCAGTATCGGAGCAGCAGGAATCCCACAGGCTGGACTCGTAACCATGGTGATCGTGCTGACCTCTGTGGGCCTGCCCACCGATGATATCACTCTCATCATTGCTGTTGATTGGGCTTTGTAAGTAAGAGTTCATCTTTCCAACATGTGAAGCTCTTCAACTCAGCATGTGGTTATGACGTTTGAGTGTCTTTGTACTCTGTAGCATCTTAGCATGAGTATTTTTTATATTGTATATGAAAATACCAAATTATGCATGAGTACCATACTTGATGTATTTAAAAATGTTATGCCTTTACATTGCATAACCTAAACATCTCAACCGATGATGAAAAATATCAAATTTTCCCAAGCATCTTTGACACTGTGCATTACTTTTCATCCTTTTTATTATCAAGGGATCGATTCAGGACCATGGTGAATGTGATGGGGGATGCACTGGCCACAGGCATCATGGCTCATATCTGCAGAAAAGATTTTGTCAAAGAAGGGGAGCAGGTGAGAGCCTTCATCTTAGTTTGAAAGACCTAGAGAAAAGTTCAAGGAATGTGGGTAGCCCTGACTCTAGCTCCAAAAGTTAAGACTAGTGACTATTCACTCATCTTATACTGAAAAAACTGAAACGTTAACTTAAATTAAATGTTAACAATGTCAACAAATTTCACAAAACTGTATTAGGTTAGTTGAAAGCAATAATATTAAGTTTAACTCAATTATTTTGTATTGAAACTTAATATTATGCTTTCATCTGACCTAATATTGTTTTATGTGACATCTGCTGATGTAATACATATATTTAAAGTCAACGTTTCAGTTTTTTCAGTGAAGGTAAGAACCTGAAAATTATCATAATAGGGCGTAAGTGCCATATCAACAGTCTTCAATCCAACTCAATCTAAAATTTTGCGAAACAAAATAGGTTAAAAGAACACACTGTTAACCTGTTCAACCCGGAAGCTGCAGAGTTTTTTTTCTTCACAAAACTGTGTCTCAGGGCTTCTTAACATTTAAAACCTATTAATGTGTCATACGCACTTAACGGGAAGAAAGTCAGCTAACTGACAATACGAACCATTTTTACCAAAACAAAACACAAGCCTCACAAGAAGCGTCTAAATGAGCACTGAGCAAAAAAATGCTTTAGCACAGAACTCTAGGTATAAATACCCTTATTACATATCGGATCTGCACAAACAAGATATCGATTAGCAAACTGAGATTCCACAGATTCTAGGGGTATAAGCATCACTGAGCGATCAGAACTCGCGACAGGGGAAGCAAACACAGACATCACAACACGGAGCTTTACGGAGCAAAAACGGGACATTGTCTTACCTACTGTATGCTGTTGTTCTGATCAAAAGTTGTGTTCAATGGCATTAAAACGATAAAAACGCTGCTGAAGGTTAATCCATATGTTAATCCAATGTGTCTGAAATGATTACTGATAATCCATCTTCATATTCATGTCAATAACAATTAATATATAGTTGCAGCTTTTGCTAAACCTCTCTAAAAAGGTCAAATGTCACTTGTTTTGCATCAAACTTGATACAGGGTACTTATTATATGTTATAGTTTAGATTCCTAAAGCTTTTAGTCTACTATCCCATCATTCAAGGGTGGTTTTCACTATAAGTAATGTTTTATTTTTGGACGGACACTATAATTTATATTCTTTTACTATGTTCAATCTGAATTTACTTTAAAATAAAAAGATTCTATATTGATTCTGACTTTTCTACATCCAACTCACAGGTTTATCATTGCTTTGAGAAAAAAGATTAGTAACACTTTATATTAAGGTACACAAATTAACCATAAACTAGTTGTTAATTAACATGCATATTAGCAGTATATTAGCTCTTTATTAGTCATTATAAAACACTTATTAATGCCATGTTCTACATGACCATATTCTACAAGTAATAAGCCATTAGTTGAGTTTTTCCTCAATAACCCTCTAATTAGTGCTTATTTATTGCAAGTAAGGAAGTTGTTGTACATGAGTTTTGGTCATAATATGCGCTGCTCAATATGGGCCTAATAAGGCAGTAGTACCACAAGAATAGTTATTCTCCCATAGTAACACTTAACAAATAGGATCTATTCTTATGTAACAAGACATGAAACTATAAGTTTTAATTGTGTTTAATTAGGTATTTATATCTAAGAACATGTTCCCTATTTTAAAGTGAAGTCTTGTTCATAACCAATAAGCTAGTAGTTTGACTCTAATTGACCTGAACATGTTCCCTATTCTAAAGTTGCCTCCTCTTCACACTTTGTAAATACATTATAGCACACAACTACTGAAATTAACCTCAACAGTACATGAACAAAGTAGGTACACGTTGAAATATCTGTTTTATTAATGAACCACTAAAGAGAGGTTCAGACGCATACCAAAACATGTCAAGTTTCTTGACATGGCTGAGAACACATATACAGCCTGTTCTTTTTAATAAAAACAGATTTTTAACAGAGTTTATGTATTTGTGATCATACTGTGTGACCTGCTTGTATGTACTTACACAATAGGCAGGGCCACCCTTGGCCAAGCAACATTGCGAGATGAGGCCCCCTCCACCCCCCCAACCGACAGGAGTGAAAAAAAATGTTTTGGAAACAAAGTAGGCTACTTTGCAAATATAATTCCTGTTTAATAGACCCTCCTTCACACACCACAACACAGACTATAACACCCCTTGCTGCTAAATACAAACCAACTTTGTGCAATATGTGCTATATGTGCAATAGTGTTGCAAGGTGTACCGATACTTGAAAGGTACCACGATACCCTGCCGTTAAAAACGTCACGATTCCTCCATTTCCTTAGTATCGGTACTTTAGGAATGACGGGGAAAAGTACTCCGGTGAGAAAGCGCTGTTTTAATAAGAGCCGTGTGTGTTCAGCGCTCTGCTTCCACTCCCTGCACTGCAGCCGTGCCTGCAGTGCCTCCCCTCTCTCGTGCACGCGCTAGCTGCCAGAGCATGTGAGAAAATGAGAAGCATGGCTGCAAGTGGGAGTGCAACTGCCGCTGCGCCTCGGCTTGTTGACAAAAAAGACGCCAGAAGCGAAATTTGGAAGTATTTTAGCTATATCTGACAGTGAGGGCAAGCCTACGGACACCACGAGGCCTGTCCGTAAGACATGTTTTAGATCCCTGCAAACTCTATGTCATGTATTTTACGTCATGTGATCGGGTCTCCTGATCGGCCTTTATAGAGAGCACCGATCGATCGGCCGAGAGTGAATATCGCCCGATAACGATCGGCGGCCGATCGATCGGAGCATCCCTAAAATGTATGTGTATTTCTTGTGTCTGACGCGTTGTCAGAATGAACGTGCATATACATTTACTTGTGTGCGCGAGCGTGACACGCATTGCAGACCGCATGTTAACCGCAAGTTTAACTTGACTTTCTAATGCTCCCATAAAACATTGGCAGCATTCGGGAGGGGGAGGAGTCAGGGATCGAGGGAGTTTTTCCCCAATCAGAAGCGCAGCTTCATTGCCATGATATTTTCCTGCACACGTTATTGCAAATGCTGGTAGCATGTCGTTCTCAAAGTTCGCAAAGCAAAGGAAAGTTGATCAAGAGAACCGAGAATTCAAAGAAGAATGGACAGAGAAATATGCATTTAATCTCCCACAGTCCAGCACCAAACCAATGTGCTTGATTTGCACAGAAACCGTGGCCATCATAAAGAGTGGTAATGTGAAACGCCACTATGAATCGAAGCACAGCTATTTTGAGCGGCAGTATCCCCAGAACACAGAGGTGAGGACAGCAAAACTTGCTAAGTTAAAATCTGCGTATCAAGCTACAAACAGTCTGTTTGTCAGATCTATGTAAATGCAAGAGAGAGTAAATGAAGCCTCACTTAGAGTGGCCTGGGTTTTGGGCAAGCACAAAAAGCCCTTTTCTGATTCAGAAGTAGTGAAGGAGTGCATGACTGAAGTAACTGAGGCTTTTTTGGAGGGTAAGGAGAAACAGGAGATGTCTGAGAAAATTAAGCAGATACCCTTATCAAACTCCACTACAACCAGGAGAACTGAACTAATTGCTAAATACCTGGTGACACAGCTGACGGATGACATAAAAAATGCAGAGTGCATTTCATTGGCTGTTGATGAATCAACTGACAGCACTGACAACGCCCAGCTAAGCGTCTTCGTTAGGTATTACAGTGAGGCAAAGGGAACATTTTGTGAGGACATATTAGGCCTCAAAACCCTCCATGGCCACACCAGGGGAGAGGACATCTATGAAGCCATCATGCAGATGCTGAATGAAATGGGAATTGATATCAAGACTGTCGTGTCCATTGCAAATGATGGAGCTCCAGCAATGATTGGGAGAGAGAAGGGAGCTGTTCAGCGGCTGAAAGAGCACCATCCAGACCTGCTGTCATACCACTGCATCATTCACCAGTCAGTGCTGTGTGCCAATCTTGGAAAAGAATACTCAGATGTCATGGAGACAATTATGAAGCTTGTGAACTACCTGAGAGCCTCCTCAGCCCTTCAGCACCGCGTTTTGCGTGCATTTCTGACAGAGGTAAGTGTATTACTCTTGGTTGCATTGTATGATGGCCAGTCATCTGTATTAAACAGACTAGGTTTACTTTGTTAAAATAATTACTCTTATTTTGCTGTGTGTGTGAGTATACTTGACATTTGGTTAAATCAAAAATGAAAAAAAGTATTATTTTGAGTTCATAGTAAAGAAAATTGTGTGTGTGTCTTTCACTGTGTGTCATTCTCTCTCTCTCTCTCACCAGGTCAATGCAGCTTAGGATGACATTCTCCTTCATAACAATGTGAGGTGGCTGAGTAAGGGAAGGGTTCTGGAGCGATTTTGGGCCATCAGGAAAGACCTGCAGATGTTTTTGTCTGAGCAGAAAAATGCCAAAGCCAAACAGTACCTTGCTTTTCTGCAGGAGGATGAAAAGATGGAATGTTTGGCCTTTTTGGTGGATGTGACATCTCATCTAAATGATCTCAACCTCAAACTCCAAGGCCAAGGCAACACAGTGTGTGACCTTATGTCTGCAGTACGTTCTTTCCAAAGAAAGTTGGAGATCTTCAGGAGTGACATAACAGAGGCACATCTCCACTTTCCAACTCTATTGGAGCAAACTAATGGTAATCACCATCACACTCATGTTGCATTCCTGGAGAGGCTGGCTGAGAATTTTCAAAAACGTTTTTAATGATTTCAGTCTTGGTAAGCAAGTCCTGCTCTGTATTGGATCTCCATTTCTGGTGAAGAATGTTCAAGAATTCTCAAGAGAGGCACAGAACATCTTCCCTTGGGCAAATGTTTCATCTCCGCAAACTGAGCTCATAGATCTCCAGGAGAATGTTGCTCTGAAGGAAGTGGACTGTGACCCTGTGACATTCTGGACAAAGATGGCTACTGCAGCAAATGTCCCCCACCTTCAGAAGGTGGCCATTCATTTGCTCACCATGTTCGGTTCAACATATTGCTGTGAGTCTAGATTTTCCACAATGAACATTGTGAAAAACTCATACCGCAGCAGTTTGACAAATGAACACTCAGTGCCTCCGCCTGGCTATCACACCTTTTGTGCCAAGGTTCAAGGCATTGGATACAGGCAAACAGTGCCATTTCTCCCACTAGCTCAATACAATGTATGTATTGAATGTGTGTGTATATGTTATGGATGTTGATTTATGTCACGCACTTTACTGGCATTGTTCCGGACCCGTGACCTTGTTTAAAATTCACAAGTGAACCTTTAATAAAAAAGTTTGAGTACCCCTGCTCTAGTTTATTCACGTTTAGTTTTTTTCCCCTCTTGCTTGCGCCAGACTGAAACTGTCTTTTCGCCAACATCTCTTCACCTGCACTAGTGGCCGTATCAAAGCCGTGATTGGCAACGGTGTTGGGTTACAGACGTGCTCCCCTTGTCACCTCTCACTCTCGCGTATCAGCGGGGGGTGTGCGGAGAACTGCGCACAGCAGCTGAGGCCCTCTGGGCGGGGCCCCCTGCGCAAGGCGGGGCCCCATGCAGCCTGCGTGATTGGCCTGTAGGGAGGGGCGGCCCTGACAATAGGTGTACTGTTCTCTCTATGTGTTGTACTGTCTCAGTGTGAACAACATAGATTAAACAGCCAGCCAAACTCTTTTGAGAGCCAGGGAATGAGCAGCCATGCTCCTTTATTGACTTATTTGTAGTCCACTGACATTCAAACGGAGTGAAACTGTAAAAAAGAAGTTACAAGGCACTTAATGATCTCGTACATGCAAGTGTAACATACACATATTAACACATAGGACCACAATGTAAACAAGGTAAATATAGCTAATGGCTAACGCTAGCATGTATGCTAACGCTAGCGCGAATGCTAACGCTAGCATGTATGCTAACGCTAGCGCGAATGTTAACGCATTTTCACAATACATATTACTAATCCTTACAGTGTAAGGCGTACACTTACACTTACGGTCATTGCTTTCTGACGGACTTGACCCTTTTACTCTTCAGGTTGCATAGGAAAATTAGAAGCAGTGTACTGCCATGCTATTCAGTTCACTTTGTCCTACTTCCTGTACCCGGTTTCCTGTCTAACCTTCAGTACACATTTTACAAATATATAAATGTGCAAATATGAAACATACAGGTCAATATCACCTTGCTATTGGTAGCTAAACTGTCAATACCCCACATTTCTTAGATATAAATACCTAATTTTGAGTTATTTACACTTATAGTTTAATGTCTTGTTACATAAGAATAGATCATATTTGTCAAGTGTTATTATAGAATTACTTAGACCCTCCAGAAAAACGCGGGCCAAAATCCTTAATTATGCGGGCTAAAATCATTGATTATGCGGGCTAAAATCCTTGATTATGCGATAAAAATGCGGGGTTTTTATGTGATTTTATGCGGGAAAATTGCGGGAAGTTGCGAAATATGCGAACAGTTGTGAAATATGCGGGAAGCGGAAAAAAGGTGATTATTCTCCCGCACCCTGTTACTAGGCTACTACTGAATGAAAGGAAGCACTTTTAAAGAGTTGCTATGATAAACAAGCATACTAGAAGCAAGCTACATCACAGAAAGACACACACACACACACACACACACGCACACACACACACACACACACACACACACACACACACACACACACACACACACACACACACACACACACACACACACACACACACACACACACACACACACACACACACACACACACACACACACACACACACACACACACACACACACACACCCCTCCTCCTCATTCTGTTTTCATTTACTCGTTCGTTATCTGACCAGCTTCAATATAGAGCTCCTGCGGATGATGTCACATATGCTGGTCACGTGACGAGAAACGAAGGGGGCAGCCATTTTGGCAGTAATCGCGTCAGTAAATTCATTGGCAGGCACTGGCAGACTGTCGAGGATGGTGGATAACTGCTGTGCACCAGGTTGCACAAATAGGCGTGGGAAGAAGAAAGGTGTATCTTATTATCGCATTCCAAAAGACGCGGAGAGGAGGGAAAAGTGGATCGCAGCGATTCAAAGAGCCAGGAGCCGTCTGAACAAGACTGAAAGATGGGACCCCCGGCCGTTTGCTTTCGCTTATGCAGTGATCACTTCATATCAGGTGGGTGAAGGAATACAGTACAATGCTACAAAAAGTTTTCAAAAAGCAAAAATACAAACTAGTTTCAGACGCACTGCAGTAGCTATCCAAGCTAATAAACAAACATGCTAACGTGACACTGCCGTAGCTAGACAAGCTAATAAACAAACAATGCTAACGTGACACTGCCTATCAAACTGGAATAATTTAATACTTACCCTTGCAGTGATGATGCCGAAGTTTTTGGATGTAAGACTCCACAGTTGAATGTTGTTTACGAAGCCGGACTGACACCATTTGTAAGCCTCCAAGCTTTTGTAAGCTCTGAGGGAGTCTCCTGAGTACACTGATGGAAAGCTTACAAGATAGCTGTGGATGTCCGCGTAGCGCAAGTCGGGTACATCGTCTTCAGAGCAGGAGGTTATGCTCTTGAAAAGCACACCGGGTGCATTATATGGGTCGCTTATATTTAATCTTTCTAATTTTGTACTATAAAGCCGAATTTCACTTGAATTAAAATGAGATGTATACTCGCACGGTAGGAAAACGCTGGCGCCGGTCGTCATGTTTACTGCCAAAATGGTGGCTGATAACCAAAAGTCACGTGACCGCAGGAGCTCTATTGTAGGCTACTCACCTCGTTTCTTGCAACCCTCGAAAGGGTTTTGGAGGTTGAAGCCTCTGTGAGCGTGAGTTGTTTGGCTTTCTTGTCCGCAGCAGAAACCATTTTTGAATGTTTGAGCGAATCGAAGTGGGTATTCACAGTCTATTTCCTTTTATGCTCCAACACACAGTTGCACGGGGTACAGAACAGTTTCCCCCCACTTTCGTGCAAGACATTGGGGTACTGCTTTGCCCGGTCTTTAGCTGAAATGTTCGTGGGTAAATGTGATGGATTCGATTTGTTCATCTTGGTGTGTGAATTCCACACCTTCACACGACGGTGTTTGCCTTCTGTGATGCGCGGGCTGATGACGTTGCGTCATCATCATTACTCGTCAAAACGAGTTAACTTTTTAATTTATTTTTCTCAACTTTGTGTGGAAAAATGCGGGGATTATGCGGCCTTTTGATAAATATGCGGACTTTTAAAAATCTGCGGCATTTTGCTGATTATGCGGGAAATTCTGCGATCGCAGAATCGCGTTTTTCTGGAGGGTCTAATTACTATTCTTGTCGTACTACTACCAAAACTCGTGTACAACAACTTCCTTACTTGCAATAAATAAGCAGTAATTAGAGGGTTATTGAGGAAAAACTCTCAACTAATGGCTTATTACTTGTAGAATATGGTAATGTAGAATAAGGCATTAACACGTGTTTTATAATGACTAATAAAGAGCCAATATACTGCTAATATGCATGTTAATTAACAACTACTGTAAACTGTGATCGTTATTCTCGCGTCCAGGAGAGAAGCTTTAAAAAGGAGACTAAATGGAGTCTCTGAAAAGGTTCAATTGGGTACTTTAATTAAAAAAGGCGCGGGTATGTTACAAGCAGGATATTGTTCAGTTAGAAAGACAGCTGTGATCTGGTCCTCGTGAGCGAAGAAGACAGAGCGAACCCCTCTTCTCCAGCTGTTATCTATCCTCTGCTGGCTCCTCCCTGTGAACCGGCCCGCCTCGTCTCTAATGTCCGTTGTTGCATTTAAACAGAGGATTGGTACATTTCACATTCAATATGCTTAACACGCCTCTTCTCCTCATATTCTCTTTCATCACTTTTCATTTAACACATTCTAAACGCTGTAATTCATACTTTAAAAATACTGGAAATACTTCACGGCATTTTGGTTTCCGGTGGAGTTCCGGATGTTGTCACATGCTACCCACCTCTGTAAACAATAATATATTCAAATAAACTGTACCTTCATTTAATATTAAGCATGGTAGTATCTCGACATCTATAGTTGTAGTGTTAAATCAGTAGGTTTCGGTGTGCATCACTCCATGTAATTTCGCTACTAAATTCACCTCTTTAGGAAATAGTATATTAGCCACATGCTAAATGCTAACCGGAGATGAAGGATTTTCAGAATAAAAGCTTAACAACTGGTTGTGCACGAGAATTTCGGTTTTTTTCAGTATAAAACAGGATTTAAACTGACGGTATGTTTAAAGGCCATGTAATGCATCTAACACAGGTGTTTTTTAACATGTAGTTTAGATATCACCAGAATAAAAATAAATACAAATGTTTAAAGTTTGGTCATAATTAAATGACATATACGTTAAAAAACGATGTTGGTTCCGAAGTTTGCCGAGTACGCCCCCGATCACTCCCGAACGAGCGGTGACGTCACACGTGGCAAACATTGCCATTTGATCAAATCAGTCCAAATGGCAAGCAACGCGAAAACTTCATACAGCGACAGCGATCATTCAAGCTCAGATTCGGTGGGTTATCTGGATTCAGTTACAGAAGTAGAGAGTGAACCAGCTAGCCTTTCACTTCAAGGCATCTTGCCTTATACGAGCCTCCTGCCCAGCAATCGAACAACGAGGCAGAAACTTGTGAAAGAGAAGCGGATTCCGCAGCCGGCGAGACTCGAGTCGGCAATACTGAATGGTAAATTCTGTTTTATTTAATTTGACCTGCACTAAATGTCGATCTTGATTTGTCATCTGTTCCTCACACGTCCGGCAGATATTGTTTTTTTTGTATTTTATGTACAATATTCAGGTGTACATGTCAATGCTGTGAAAGCATGCCCACTGCAGATGAATGTACATGCTGCAGAGAGATCTGGCAGGTGATGGAACAAATAGACAGTTTGCAACCTACTGACCAGATAGCAGAGTCCTGCATCGGGTCGGGTATCCGCGGGTACCCGACGGGTGACCCGCAAAAAAGGTGATTTGCGGGTGGTATTTTTTCAAACGCTTTTTTCCGGGTTCGCTTCTGGGTAAAACAAAGATGATGCGGGTCCGGTTGCGGGTGTTGCATAATAAATATATTTAAACAATAATAATTTAGTTTAATGTTTAAATCCTCAGACCTCTCCCCCGCGGTACCGAGCATAATCATAACTGCAATCTAATCTGCAGTGCATCTATCTGCTGCTGAGCGCACCACATTCTGAATGGCTGAGGTGAAGCTCTCTAGCGGAGAATACAGCATTTTCAATAACTCTTCCTCAAGAGCGAAATCCAACGTCTGGGAGGCTTTTGGTGTCATCCTAGATGGAGAAAATAAACAACATCCCAGGCTTTTTGAGCCAAATATGCAACTGCGTGTGTTAATAATTACACGTTTTCACTGCTTATATATATGCGGGTTCGGGTCGGGTTGCGGATCTTGTGCCGGCGGGTCGGGTCGCGGAACTAATTGGCAATATGTGCGGGTAGCGGGGCGGGTTCGGTACTGCACGTCACGGGTGCGGGGCGGGAGCGGGTCTTGAAAATCAGACCCGTGCAGGACTCTGCCAGATAGAAGACACCGACGAGAAACCAAGGTGCATTATTAGCCACCCAGGCTTTAGAGAAGGCTGTCTCAGTGTTTGGACACTGAAAATAGCGTATCTTCAATACAAACAACAACACAGAGCAGTTGATGGCCCACTACACCAGTAAGTAAATATTGATTGACCCAACTGCCTATTGCAGCTTTGCTTTCATATAATACTTTTAGTCGCTACAGATATGGTACACTTTTAAAGATACCATTAAACTCTTTCAGTCAAAAACAGCTTGGCTTTTATGTTTTCTGTGTATGCAAGTTCAATGTATGCTTGGGAAAAGAAACAACTACACAGGTGAGGAAATATATAAGAGGTCTATGATTCTGTCAAGCAGTCATGTATAACCTCATATTTATTTTGTACAAGTAAAATACAAATATCATGTTATAAGCCAATTTGTAACCATAGCTACATAATAGTACTACATAACATTTTATTTTTCTCCAAATATATTTATAATCTGTATACTTTTTTTTCATTAGGAAGTATCGATATACAGCTTATCGACAGTTTGTACATTGGTGCTGGGGTGTACTCGGCCCAAAAATCAGAGTCCCGCTGCCTGCATGTGCTGTAACCGAGATACGGAAGACTTACCCTGAACCGGGAGGCCGCTATCAGGGATTTCAATGGCCAAATCTGTAATTTGACATAAGTCATGCAGCTGAACTGGTTAAAATGGTTTCGCATGATGTAAATAATTTACAAAGTACATCATTTACAATATTATTTTTCCAAAGAAACATGTAAATATAACAACATTTTCCAAATCGCAAATTTGTATGATTGTATTAATTTACTGTTTGATAAATAAAAAAGGGTTCTTTTGTTAATTTTTCACTTGTAACATTTGATCTTTATTGCAGTGTACATTAGTCTATTTTGGTATATGTGCGAGCCCACAAATAATTAAAAGTGGTAAAAATAATAAAGATATTCAGACGTAATTCATTTTTGGCCTTACTTATTTCACTTCAACTTTTATATATTTCAGTCACTAAGTTCACTGTACTCTGGCGACATTTAGCTCAAGCTGGCATAACACCTGTAGTAACTTAATTCTGACCCGAGTTTTGTGCACAATCTTCCAGCACCCATGATCAATGTTTATAGCAATCAGGAAACATTCACAGCTCACAACTACACATCGCTTCCCCATCATGAATTGTTAGATAAAAAAAGTTTAGCGAGGTCCGGTTACACATATGTTGAGCAAAAATAGCGGAAGGATACAAAACAAACAATCCAGACGAGGCTGGTGTTTGCCACGTGTGACGTCACACAGCTGGGTTAATGGCTGGCAAGCTTTTTGCTACCGGAGCGGAATAACACGGGAAAGTGGCACACATTTCATGTTATTTGGGGGGTATTTATGGAAAGAATCATTGATGTTGATATGTCAAATGAAACAGTGGAAAGTGATGAAGCGATTTATTAACACAGAATAACATTTATTTTGGACATTACATGGACTTTAAGCTACATTATACCATCAAAACATTGATTTTAATTTCGAACACTACTTGATGGTTAATTTGTGTACCTTAATATAAAGTGTTACCAAAAGATTATTAATTGACCCCTTTTAGAAGTAAAGTTGTAGTCATTTGTTCTGGGAATGTCATTTTCGAGCCTGATACCTGAAAAAAAGGCTCAGGGTTTAACAGGTTAAAGCAAATGTTAGTTAATGTGGAAGGGAATTCCAGTGAGTAGTAGCCCTACCATAATTACTGAAGGCACCATAAACTGATAAAGAATGTATTCGTGCTATATACTTGATGATCTAAGCAAGTGGTTCCCAGCCTGGGGGTCGCGACCCCCTTGGGGGGTCGCCAAAGATCGCAGGGGGGGCGCCAAACCTCAGATGATTTGAGGCCTAATATCATATTTAGAATTTAAAAAAAAAAAAAAAAAAAAAAATGTACATATCATTTTTTTTTTACATATCATTTTTTTTACATATTGTAACGCAATACATGATTGGCGCTAAAAGCCTTGTCTACATTACAATCAAATATAGAAATGAATTGATTAACTAAAATTAAAATTCAAAAAATTCATCTGATACTCCTCCGATTGGCGCCAACATTGATGTTACTGTGTCAGCTTTCATAATAATAACAGTTTGCTGCGCTTGCTAGCTAGAGACCGACTTCATAAGGTGAACATTTTTCGTCTAAAAATGTCTGAAAAACGTAAAGGAGATGACAACTCATCTGCAATCAAAAAGAAAATGAGGACCTACCTAGAGAGCTATCTTAACTTTGGTTTCATGGAGGGAACGGACAAAACCCGCCCAGAGTGTGTGATATGCAGAGAGAAGCTAGCCAACGAAAGCATGAAACCCAGCAAAATGAAGAGACACCAACAGACCATGCACCCAGAAACAGTCGGGCGTGATCGGGACTTTTTCATAAAGAAACAACACCTTGCAGAGGCAAACAAGCCAATGGATATTAGAACAGCATTTTTTAGGGCTGGCAGCGATGCACAGAAGGCCACCGAGGCCTCTTTTGAATGTGCACTTTTAATAGCAAAGGCAAAGAAACCGCACAACATTGGCGAGCAGCTCATTAAGCCGGCTTGCATTAAGATGGTTGAGAAACTGTGCGGCCCGCAGGTGGCGGAGAAGCTAAAAACTGTACCACTGTCAAACAATATGGTGAAAGACAGAATTGACAAGATGGCAAGTAACTGCGAGCTGCAGCTGCTCGAAAAGCTTGGAAAGGGGCCATTTGCTATACAACTTGATGAAACCACAACTGTAGCAGACGAGGCTGTGCTGATCGTTTATGTGCAATATATCGATGGGGAAGATTTGAAGCAGGACATTCTTATGTCAGTCAACCTTACCACTACCACCCGGGGTGAGGACATTTTTACTGCAGTGGATTCTTACCTCTCATCCCACAATCTTTCCTATGAGAATTTAGTTGCATGTTGCACAGACGGAGCTGCCTCAATGATGGGGAAAAACAAGGGATTTAACAGTCGCTTGAAAGAAAAGGCCCCACACTGCACAATATTTCACTGTGTGATACATCGCCAGGCCCTGGCCAGCAAGAAACTGTCAGAAGACCTCAGCGAAACACTCTCAACTGTTGTTAAAATAGTAAATTTCATCAAAGGTCGCCCCACCAACAAGCGTCTATTCGCAGACTTGTGCGAGGATGAAGCGCACCAAACCCTCCTCCTGCACACCGAGGTGCGCTGGCTCTCACGCGGCCGAGTGCTGGCACGCTTTGTAGAACTGAAGGAAAAAATGTAAGAGTTTCTACAAACTCGTAACCGCGCACTGTCAGAGCAAGTGACTGAGTCATTCTGGATTAAAACAGCATACCTGGCCGACATCTTCAGTCTCTACAATGTAACAAACAAGCGTCTGCAAGGCGTGGAGTCCAACATTCTCCAATGTAAAGAGGCGCTCGATGCATTTGTGCGCAAACTGGAGTACAGGGTCGGGAAACTGGAGAGGGGGGAGCTGCAACAGTTTCCACTACTGCTGAAACAATCCCAAAACAATCCTGAAACGGTGCCTGTGTCTGTACGTCGCGAGTTCATCCGCCATATGAACGCACTGCAAACGGAAATGCAATCACGGTTCGCTGACATAGACGAGTATGTCTCCAAGGAATTGTGGGTTTTAGATCCCTTTATTGCCAAAGTTGAGGATGTGGAATACCTGGATTGCGAAGATGAGCTCACCGACATACAAGCTGACTCGCTGTCAAAGAAATACTTCCAGGAAAAAGGATTTTAAAAGTTTTGGATTGTCAAAGGACCAAGCCTCGCTCCAAAGCTCACACTGCATGCCACGACCAGGATTATACTCCCATTCAGTACGACATATATATCAGAAACAGCCTTCAGCGCACTTGTTGCCATCAAAACAAAAGCACGCAACACACTGGACGTTCACAACGACTTTAGACTGGCTGTCACTCACATTACACCGGACATTCCATCCCTGGCTGCGGGCGTGCAAGCCCAAGGTTCACATTAATGAACCTACTTGAACCTCGTCTTCTCTCTGCTACCTGTTCCATGGCAGACAAGCATTTGATTTACCTGCTTAATATGCCAGTTTTTCATTTTTGTTTTATACAGGCCTATGCCACCATATTACAATTTTTTTATTAGACATAGTCTATTCTTTTGAAGTGTCCTGGTCTTCGACATTTGAAATAAATATGATGCATACATTTGCAAGTTAGTAGCTAATAAAAGCATACAAAGACAGAAATGTATCATTTTTTTCTTTAATAGAAATGTTTCTTCTGCGCGTAAAGTGTCGGTTTCAGTTGGATTATTTGTCACAGTTGCTCCGATCAGATCGGTCTCCTCCATTTTGTAGATTATTTACGATTTTTGAATCCACATAAACACATCGCCAAAATCCGGCTTACTTTGAGCATGTGTTTTAAACAGTTGAATCCCTTTGTGAATTGTTTCCACTTGCGTCGTCCTTTAATTTCTTCATACAGCGGGCATCCAAATGAATTAATCCTGAGTCCAATAACCAACAAAGTCACTCCAATTATAGTGCTCCTTAATTACGCTTTCATCCTCCTTTAACGAAATACTTCACATTCATCCAGTTTGTGACAGTAGTTGTAGCATTTTTGAGACTTTTAAACTTGTGTGTGTGTGTGTGTGTGTGTGTGTGTGTGTGTGTGTGTGTGTGTGTGTGTGTGTGTGTGTGTGTGTGTGTGTGTGTGTGTGTGTGTGTGTGTGTGTGTGTGTGTGTGTGTGTGTGTGTGTGTGTGTGTGTGTGTGTGTGTGTGTGTGTGTGTGTGTGTGTGTGTGTGTGTGTGTGTGTGTGGGGGGGGGGTTGGTAACCGCTGTTACCAGGCACGGCTGTCACTACCCGATCTGCCCCCCTGCCTGATCTGTACTGCACATGTGCGAGATGGTCCGCCATACTGGACAACTACATACGGCAACTCTAATAGGACACTTCACAAAGTGGCGTTTGGCAAAGCAGAAAAAGAACACAAAAAAACGGGAGAGATGAGTTATTGTTATTACAACGTGACTTCACTATTATTTAACAACTCTTTTTATTGGGTTCTTTTATTTGGGGTTAAGTACATTGTCAGAATAAGTGAGACATGGATTTAACTTATGTTAGACAGCTATATGCCATACATTTTTGCATACATTCACAGTAAATATTTATTCAGTATGATAGCTGCCAAACAGAAATTAAATCCATTTCTCACTTATTCTGACAATTCACTTAACCCCAAATAAAAGAACCCAATAAAAATAGTTGTTAAATAATAGTGAAGTCACGTTGTAATAACAATAACTCATCTCTCTCGGTTTTTTTTTTGTTTTCTTTTTGTGCTTTGCCAAACGCAACTGTGTCAAGTGTCCTAGTTGGGTTGCCTTACGGAGTTGTCCAGTATGGCAGACCATCTCGCACATGCGCAGTACAGATCGGGCAGGGGGGCAGATCGGCAACAGCAATAATTAAAGTTTCAAAGTTTTGGGGGGTCGCAAATTCCAACAGGAGTCATTTGGGGGGGCCCTGGGTGAAAAAGGTTGGGAACCCCTGAAAGGGACACAAAACATCTCTATGGAGCTATGGATGTAAGCATTTTGTATTAAATATATATATTTGCTGATTCCTTCCTCTTTAATCATTGCGTTCTCCAGGTGCCTCTGATCTGTGAGACTAAGCCCATGATAAGCATCCAGCAGATGATGACCTACCAGAACCAGAAGAACGGATGCTTCCAGCCCCCTCCCCCGGGCAGCAGGCAGGACCACTACCACCAAGAGGTGGCTCGCCTCATGCAGCTGGAGGAGGGCTTCCGGCCGCTGGAGAAGAAGAAACACGCCCACCCGTCACACCACAAGAGAGATCACAGGGACAAGGACCACTGCTCCGTGGACATGAACGGGCTGGAGACTAATGTATAGAAAGCATAAGACAATATAAGACATGGTGACTTTAGGTTCACATGCTTCGAGAAGGACTGCGGCCCAGGGCGGCTGAATGCAAGACGACCCTTGGGCGAAAAAAAAAGACGATTTTTCTTTTTTACATAACTTCAATAATGACCCGCATTTGATTGTGTATGTTTGTGTGTGTACATATTTATCAGAGATGTTTTATTTAATACAATCAGTGACAATGTGCTGCTCTAGCTTACAGACAATTTTTTGAGGTTTCACCAACATCCTCCCAGATCTGTGAGTCAGAAATGGAGAACATACGGAAGAGGATTTGGGCCAAAATAGTTATCGATTTTTATCTGAAAATCTCAGAATTTGAGAACAAAAATCAGAATTATGAGATAAAAACTATGAGATTTTCATATTGAAATATATAATTATTTTTTTCTCAGAGCTCCTGATCTGGTCAGATCTCAAAAAGAAATTGGCCCTCATCATCTTCCGTAAGAACACCATAGTTAATATCTGAAACATTCAAAACTTGCCCCTCGTATCACTTTATATTCATTATGATCTCTTATGTTTATAGTATTATTTTATTTTGTCATTCTGCTCTTTATAATGAAACTTTTGCCTGATTGGAGCATTCTCCCAATAAATGTACTGACTCAAAAACGCACACAACAAAGAGAAATAGAGGAACAACACCACATCATTGATAAACCTCTACTCTGGTTCACATTTAGGAAATAAAAGTATCTGATTTTGGGCAAAAGATTATTCACAATTCCCATATTTTTCAGCCACATCTTTCCCTATATGTTCTCTGCCTTGTTGTCCTGAGTCATAAGTGCATACTCTGCCTCATACGTGCTGCGCTGCATGGTTATTGCCAGAATCCAAGACAAAAAAATGATGAAGGTCACAATGAAAGCGAGGACGAGTGTTTGCCCTTGTGTTGGAGTCATATGAAGACGTCTATGCACCCAATTGTATTTCCTCTTTGCCTTAAACGATCAAAGGAGAAGCATGTGGGACCAGAGCACTACAGAAGCAAATGCCCAAATACTCAAAACAACACAAATTCATACTCGGAACTCTGTCCATGTATATGTGACATATGCTGTACATGTGTGTATTTCAAAGGACTTCAAAAAGTAGATTGTACTACCATGTGTCAAGAGCTGCCATTCTGTATTTGTAAAAAGGAAAATGTCACTGTAGTATGAAAATGTACCAACTCTGTAAAAAAAAAAAAAGGAAACGTCAAGAAATGAAAAAATATATAAATAATGTACAAATAGTACTATTGGAGTTCTTTTTTAAATGATTTTTTGGTTTGAGGTTTGTGCTAAAAACGTGTTTATTATGATAAGAGCTTCCATCTTAAAAAGGTCATACATGTTCAAATGTCATGTTCAAACATGAGTTAATCCCAATGTAAATGTAAGCCAAGTTAGCTGTTAAATAAGCAAAGAGACTTTAAAAGTCCGGTTTTTGCATGCCAGTGCAATCAGGAACATGGGTGGCTTGTTACAGGGCTTCTCAAACTCCGGACTAAGGTTCGGATCCGGACTGAACTGCAAATCAATCCGGGACCGAACCCCGTGTCCCAATATAAAAAAAGTGTAAATAAAAGTGGACCTATTATGCTATATTGGAAAAATACATTGTAGGGCCATACCTATACAAAACATGTCTGTGAAGTTTTTTGCTGAAAATACCAAACAGTTCACCCATTGTAGACATGCCTCATACTGCTCATACCCCTCTTTTGCAGCCCTGTTAGAGAAATGCGGATTTTGGGTCCTTAGCTTGATAAAAAAAGAAAAGAGGAGGCGGATCTAATGCCTGATCAGAATTCTACCCGAGATAAAGTTAAATTCTGCTGTGATAAAACGCCACCCTGTTCTAAACCACATCAAAGATTATTTCTGAAACAGTATGGAGCTGAAATGCTTTTTCTCTTGCGGGTTTATCACAAGGTGAGTTCCTTTTTTTATTTCCTGCTTTTTAAACACATGTGCTCTACAGTACAGGTTAGCTCTGAGTGTTAGCGAAGCTTGCTAATCTAAACAAAGATGAGATTACGTCCAAAACACGTCAGGCATTGTTTCTGATAGCAATTTTCTGTGGGTCCGCTGCCGATTTGACGTCAGATCGGCAGCAAATCTGTATCCGCTCGTTGTACCCCTGCTTTTAAAAGATTTGGGTACGTAGGAAAAGAGAGAGGGTTTTATTTTCTGACGCTGCGTGAGTTCCCCGACGCACCGGGGACACATATTTATGTATAAAAGACATCACAAAGTGCATTTAGCATGATAGGTCCCCTTTAATGTATATTTTCTTGTCTCTGACGCGTTGTGAGAATGAACTTGCATATTTACTTGTGTGCGCGAGCGTGACACGCATTGCGGACCGCAAGTTAACCGCAAGTTTACCGTAAGTTTAACTTGACTTTCTAATGCTTCTAATGCCATTTTTGCCGAGGTTCAAGGCATTGGCTACAGACAAACAGTGCCATTTCTCCCACTAGATCAAGCCATCATACTGTATGTATGTATTGAATGTGTGTATACAGGGGTGCCGTTTACCGACAGGCAAGTGCTTGGACCAGAAGGGGGCCCCCAAATAAGGTAGGTTAATCCAATCCAACTTTATTTATTTAGCACTTTAAAACCTCCAGACCAAAGTGCTGTACAGAGAGATACATAACATATAAAATCACACAGCTTAGCTCACAACACATAAAATGAATAAATATATTTAAAATAAAAAATACCCAAACAAAATAAACCAGAATAAACGTAACAATTTCAAAATAAAAAAAACATAAAAAAAGATTAAGAAGGTCCACAGCAACGACAACATGAAACACCCTTTAATTTACTGCAATGACATGTCGGGAAACCCCCTCAAGGAGGCCCCATGCATAGCGCGCCAAAACTGCTTCTCTCCGGTTGTGGGGGGGGGGTGGACTTTACTGGCATTCATCTGGACCATTGACCAGTGGCGGCGCTAGGGGGTGGCTACTTGGGCTCAAGCCCCGGATGCTTTCTGAAAAGCCCCGGATGTTTCACTTTTTTTTTTTTTTTTTTAAACGTCTCGGGAGTAATGTGCAGTACCGGAGTCCACCAGAGAGGCAGCCGCTGCGGGACAGCAGCCTGCGTACTGCATAGCCTTCCCTGCCCTGAAGAAGAAGTGATCCTTCCTAGTGCCTGACGAGTTTTAAGCTAATAGCCTATAAAGTTATGGATATTAGAAAGTTATTTTTCATCGAAGCAGGCGCCACAGGCTGCAGCAGCAGAAGTATCAGCAGCTGACAACAATGTCATCACCAGCAGTGAAGAAATGGATGATGTTTCAGGTTTATGAATCTAATGTTGATATCTGCACTCTGGCTGACTGAGTAAGAAGTGAAAAAGAGTGATGTAACGTTAATGTTATAGCTATTAAACATGGAGTAACCACACTAAGTATACCCTTATATGTTAGTATACAGAACTAAATGACTAAAAATTATCCTAAGATGTAACGTTAACCCTTCATAACTCAGTCTACTTTTAAGACACTAAAATAACGTATTCCAATTTTTATTTTGTTTTCGCGCCTGGAATTATACAAGCTCTCGTTTCATTACACATAACAATGGAACCATAGCAACGGAACTGACAGGCAACGGAACTGACAGGCAACCCTCTGAGTCAGACTCCGATTGGCTGTGACTGCATTCAGTGTCCGATTCAGAAACGTGACTCTTATGCTACGTTCAGACCGGACGCGATGCGATGTTTGGGGGCGGCGCGATTACATGTAAAGTCAATGCAGAGACGCGATCAGACGCAAATTCGCTCCGACGGCGCGCATGAAGCGCTGGACGCGGCGCGAATCACGCGATTGAGGCGATTGAAGGGGGCCGCGTCAAATGCGAGAGTTCAATTTTTTCAATTCGGGCGTCAAATTCACATGACGCGTTCTCGCGGAAGCCAATCAGCGTTGGGATTTCCTCTGACGTCCCTCTGACGCCCTGCTGTTGATCAGTTGTAAAATGGAAGAGAAAATAGTTGTTGCTGTGGGTGGGTTCCCGGAGATATACGATACAATGTCGTATATATACCGGGACCGCAACAAGAAAGAGCTCGCATGGAGGAAAATAAGCGAGGAAGTAGGCATACCTGGTAAGTTATACAAAATATATATCCCCTGGTGCCCCTCCTGCTGTCTCTGCTGCTGTCCCTGCTGCTGTCCCCACTGATGCCCCTGCAGGACCTTAGGGTGTAGGCAGAGCACCAAGGGGTATGTAAATGACAGTTTTGATTGCACTTTATTGTATTGATGCATTGCTGTACCTTCACTAAAACATGCTATTTGTTTTTGTCATGCAGGAAGAAAAAGGCCCAATGTAAACAATGAAAATGAGGTGCATGAACGCCTCCTTGAGGCCCTGACATGGGGGTCCGGTGCTCTGCCTGCCGCGCCACTCTCGGAGGATGAGCATTTCCTCCAAAGCCTGCTTCCTTCCCTTCAAAGACTGCCAATGTAGCAGAAGAACTTTGTAAAGTTTGAAATACATAAATTAATTTATGAAGCAAGCACAGTTGTGCTAAATTTGGAATTGTTATAGATTACCTGCCATGGGTTGAAAATCTTTAAAGGGAACAAACCAGGCTTTTTAAAAATATTTATAATCATTGTATATATTTATTTAAATTGATAATAAAACTTTGTTTAATGTTACCAATGTATGTTCCTTTATTCTTTCGCCGTCACATACTTTTCTTTAGGTTTCTTTATGGTCATCACATAATTAATAATGTAATTAAGGTGATTGTATTGTGCACAGTAGTAAAGTAAAGTAAAGTAACTAACTTTGACTTGTAACAGAGTATTCCTAGTCACATATAATCCTTTCTAGAAATATAAGTGTCACATATAACAAAACCTGAGAGTGGAGACGAGGTGCGACAATATTACAATAATTTATTTATATTTAAACCAATAAACGAAGACAGCGAGGCTGGCATGAAGAGAGTGCCAAGAGGAATGAGGGCGAGGGACGAATCCGGTTTGGCTCTTGGCTCCCCGACACAGGTGCAGCTCATCAGACAAATGCCGGCTCCACAGCACTGGATCCTGTAAGCACACACACACAGAGCCGACGGCACCCCTCGTGGTGTGGAGGGGTCGTCACAATAACAGACTGCATATTTTCCGAATTCTATTACATTCAAAGTCAAAATGTACTTCTATTATATGCTTTGCCTAAAATCATAAAGTCATTTAAAAAGCAGAAAGTGGCACTACCTCACAAAACAATAATTCATAGATCTTTAAATATTTTGTATTCATATTAACACGCTAAGAAAAAACAAAGCAAATCAACTTAACGGAGACATATTGACAGGCGCTCTGCAGCTGAGAGGGAACGCCTGTTGTGTCCATCCGGGAAATCCTGACACCAACCCGAGTTAGAAGATCATCAAACTGGACAAAGGTCATCCTAAAATACCGCTGGAAATGGCAGTCATCCAGGCGCAGTTCCTTGATTAAACAATGATATTCACCAAACTGTACGCGACGCTTGATTACATTGTGAACCCAGACGGAGCGCCGTTTGTTGTTACGTTTGTAGGACTTCCACAGAAGGTACAAAGCAGCAATAGTTGTTATATCCTCCATAGTCAACGACAGAAATAACCAAAACGATCTTGCATGAAAGTGTAAACAACCTCAACTGTCCGTCAACGGCGCAGCGCGGCGTGTCAACGGTATGTCTGTTTTGAATGACGCGATAAAACAAACTGCAAGCCGCGGTGAAACTTGAGCGATTAGAGCGAAGCGAATATTCGCATCGCGTCCGGTGTGAACGTAGCATTACACTCTTTGCGTCACAAACAAAAATGGTGGATGAGAATAGATCTATAAAACGATAAGCAATGCGCCAGAATCAAGGTGAGACTATCCGCATCCTTTAAAACTCTACGCACATTCATTTCACCGAAATAAGTAAACGACTGTATTTGAGTGAGTTAAGGCATTAGTTTGCTTCATTAAAGGGTGTTAATGAATAAGTGTTCTCCAGTGCCTTTTGTCCGCTTTAAGGTATTATTAAAGAGCCTGTGACACGAGTTTCCCCCATCATCCAAACCCATCAATTTGAGTAAATATTGTCCCCTTGAAAACCGTTACTAAACTGATTTTGGATATTTGTACTTTGATAACCATTAATCTGCCCTTCAATGTTGACAATTTTCTAGATCTTCTCGGGGATTCTTCAAGTCCCGCCAAATTATGTGTGACGTCATTGCGGGCACAGCGCTCCAGCTGCACCGTTCAGGATCCCAGCATCTGCATGTAAACGCACGATGGGGCACACAGCAGCAAGCTCAGACAGCGATGACAGTTTAATTTTGAACGTGTCTGAGAGCTCATATGAGGCTGAAGGATCGGTTTATGTTGTATCTGTTAGAAGTTTAGGAATTAGGTGCGTCAATATGGGCGATCATACGGTCATGTAGCCAGTGGTGGACTGGGACTAAAAATCAGCCCGGGACTCTCGACCGGCCCACTTCGGTACCACTAGTAAATTGTCAACGGGGGGAGTGGGGGATGTGCTAGTGACTTATCCGACCGGCCCACTTCGGTACCGGCACATCGGGATTCGTCCCGATGGCCAGTCCGCCACTGCACCCAGCCCAGCCCACGTAAACTGTCAACGGGGGGAGCCTCGCTGCGGGGAAACGGTGGACCTAGTGTCCCGATCGTAGTGGGAATAATAATAATAATAATAATCCGTGCATTTTATCCATTAATTTCCCCAACATTGTGGTAAAAAAAAACACACGTTTAATCCATGTTGGTGTACTACTACAACCAGTGGTGTAGTGGGGATGTTTTTACTGGGTGGACGGGGTGGTGGGTGGACGGGAGACACTATGGACGCGCTCGTGAACTGTCAACGGGGGGGGGGGGGGGGGGGGGGGCTTGGGGACCTCTGTGTCGCCTGTCAGCGCAATTTACATGATGCCGTTTAGACAATATAATAATAAAGGGCGGTGCCGGCTGTCAGCGAACCGATCCGGCCTTTCTGCGCGACTATCACTCAAATGCGGGACGTAGTCTCAATGTGTAGGACGTGGGACAAATAATAAAAATGCTGTGTGTGCAGTCCCGCACAGTGCGGGACACAGGCCCGGCTCCAGGATGAAATGACAGAGGGGGCTGTTAAAAAATCCGAGGGGGCGATTTTTTTCTTCACAACAACGAAAAATACTGGCAATGTCATGAATTTACACACTTTTTTCCTTCTCACTGCTCTACAATCTCTTTGCTTCTTTATTTGTTATTCTGGATTTACCTCTGTCGTTCTGTTCTTTTCCTCTGATCTTTAAGATTAGATAGTACATTATTAGATGGCCGAACTTTGTTTAACAGACTAACATTGATTTCCTCAATTTATAAATGGACAGGCTCTGTAATTATACCATAACCTTTTCTCCTCTATCCATTAACTCGTATTAATCATTAATCTGGTTGATTTTTTATTTTCAGGATTGAATGTTCAAATCGAGGCCTAAAACCTGGCATTTCATAAGAAAGTGACTAATATATAAACCAAATGTAATATTGGATCAAATACTACACCAAATGGACAGACACAGATTAAAAATTAAAATAAAGTCCCCTGGTTTGTCTCTAGAGTCTAACTGCCATGAGAAAAATCAAATCAATGTTCCAAAATCTGTCACGAGATGTCGCTCATTGTACCAATATGGTTGATATAATACATAACATATTATTATTCCAGTAAAAGGGCTCGCTTTGGTAAACACCTGATCCATACAGCCCTAAATAATAACAAGTAACCATCACGTGTGGTGCTATCTGTAGTTGTTTGTCTTATTTTTTGTTGATGTCAAACAACATGGATTTCAAGTCAATATACGAAAGTAAATCAAGAAATTAAGCAAACAAGCTGATCTTCAAGTTCCTCAAAAACACTGGTCTGAGGACAAGGATTTAATATGAACATTTAATAAATCAACAGTAGGTGGCGATATATGCTCCAAGGGGAAGCGATTCACCAATAAAGACAGAAGAAGAAGAAGAAGAAGAAGAAGTAGTAGTAGTATTAGAAGAAGAAATACGCTAACGCTACAAACAGGCACAACACTATTACTCTGTTTTTACTGACATGTAACATTTGATTTCACCTTGCTCTATTTTTTTTAACGCGCCTTCAAAAACGGGAACATTTTCGGGAGTTTCAACCGGGTAGCCTACCAGCCACCGAAAACGGGGACTCTGCCCGGAAACGGGGACGTTTTGGTCACCCATCCGACTGTGTTTACAGCTAAGCACACACGCTAACATTAAGACTAGCTCACTTGGGGTTGAGGCTTTTTTACACGTTGCTTGACTGCCTGCCCACATATCTGATCTAAACATAGTAACGTGTATTGTGGAAAAAAATTATTTAAAGTTATTTAATAATTGTGACATTTATTGTACTTTTTGATGGATGAATGATGCTCAAAGTGAGGGGGCAAATAATACAACTGAGGGGGCAATGCCCCCTTTTGTCCCCTCGTGGCGCCGGGCCCGGCGGGACACCTGGTCACCCTACACACACAGTTCTGCCCCTCACACACACACACGCTTCAAATCAAGTTGCATAAATGCTTGAGCTACGTTTTTATTATAATTACTGTGAAATCTGCCTATTATGTTTTCGTCATTATTACAACAAACACACACTTGCAACTGATAAAACTGGCAATGATGTTAGATGTATTAGACTATTAAAAAAAGAAATCATGCTTCAAATAAGTGGGGGTACGGCGTACCCGCGCGTCCAACGCCCACTACACCACTGACTGCAACTACAAAAAGCTAAGGTTTGTTTTTTCATCAGGAAATGCAGACCGGCTCAAACAAAAGATTTTTAAATCATCATCCTCACGATGATTTAATGTATCATATGTTCGCCGAATTGACATGAAAGCACTAATAAATGTAGTTTAATCCACTTGAGTTTACAACTACAAAAATAATCGATTGGTTTTTATATCACATCCGACGGGAGGAAATTCAGCAGCTCTCACTACCGATTTTTAATCCTAATTTAACCGTCATCTTCACCACGATCATTTATGTTTATGTTCGCCGAATTGACATGAAAGCACTGACAAATATGAATATACTGTAGTCAACTTCATTAAAACGTTATTAACGTGCCTAAACTCAGTAATTCACCATTTCTACGCATGACAACACTTTGTCCGTGTTTGGCTCTCTCGCCGCACAGTGAAGCGTTCCCGCATTGACGTCACTTCCGGCTTCCCCCAAAACCTCAAAATGAGTCGAAGGAATTTTCCCGCGATGTTCGAAATTATTGATATTTATCGGAACGGTATCGTTTTTTCTTTTTTAAACTGACGGTTCGAGATTACTAGTAGCCCACTATTTCATTGCACAACAGTTGTTGGGTTCGTGTCACAGGCTCTTTAAGGTAGGGTTAATGTTGCCCTCAAAGTGCACCAGATTGATGCTTTTAACTTCAATATTTAAAAGAAAACTCTTCCCGGGGCAGCATGCCCCCGGACCCTCCTAGAGGAGGTGACGACCCCCCTAAAGGATGTTCGGTCCACCCCCCAGTTTTAAAAAATAGCACTTTACCCCTGCACCCCTGCCCCCTCCCCCCTAATAACTCCTGGGCTGAGCCCCGGATCTCCAACAATCCTAAATCCGCCAATGCCATTGACCTTGTATAAAATTTACAAGTGGACCTTTAACAAAAAAGTTGGTGAATCCCTATATTGATATGCACTATGGTAAATGGTCAACCTAAAGATCCCCATATCAATAAAAACTTTAAAGGTCAAGCCCAACAAATATCTTATACACAGGGTTACTGTTGGCCCTGAAAATGGGCTTCCTGGTAATTAGGTATTCTTAAAGTGGTTGCCATGCTGATTTAAACAAAAAGCTCTGAGCAGGAGCAACAACAGCAGCCTTGGAGCATGACTGGGTATAAAATGTTAGAAAAAACACATTGAGCAAGGCAATTTCAGAAGACAGATTGAAAGGAGTGACCAAAATGAAGAAGTATCTAGGAAAATGTAGCTTGCTACTTTTTGGCAATTTTTCAGTATGAATTACAAAAAAGCAGAATGACAAAACAGATAAAATAATATGACAAGCAGGAGAACTAGACGTATCAGTGCAAAAAAAGAGAAAGCAACCACCAGAAAAAGGGAGAGAAAAGCATGAGCTTTGTGTTTGTGTTTGATATTGTTGTTGCAGTACAAATGTGTGTGTGGGGGTGTGTGGATGTGTTTTCTTTATGAAAGGTATGGGGGGGGGGAGCAGAAAAGGAGGAAATAATGGCAGAACTTTATGAAATAATTTATTTTATTTAATCATCCACTTTGTCTTACCTCCTTGGTGTCTTGGCAATGACTCTCCTTACCAGCAGGCGGCGGTAGTGTGTATTCGTCATTCAAAACAGGCAACCGGAAGGCAGACTGCGTGATATATACAAACATATACTGTATGCGTTCCATTTTCACTCTTGTCCATCACAGACTGTTTCACATAGCAACTTATAATCGAAAACATGTTTAGTGCGGTACTGGCGGTATCAGCCCTTGCGATACCGCCAGTACCGCACTAAACATGTTTTGCTTCTGGACTGTTGCTTCTGGAAGGAGATGGCAAGAGGCTAAAATCGTTTGTTTGCGTACCTCACTTCCATTCCGCTTCTCATGCACTGATTCGCTAAGCTGAACAGCCAATCAGAGTGATTTATTTTGCCGACAGCCTCCGCTCCCGATTCAACATGTTCAATCGGGAGCGGAAGGTGTCGGCACGGCCGAAAAGACATGACGGTGCTGGACACACACCAATGAGTAGGGCGACAGGACGCTCATCGACGGCCAGACATCTATCTACGGCCGAAATCGGCCCGGTGTGTCTGGGCCTTTACATGCATAATAATAAATGCATTCATAATAAATAGGCCTGTGGAACCTACGCGCTGGCATGAAAATAATAATGTTAATAATGGACCTGCTCTTAACAATGTCTTTAAACACACACTCAAATGATCAAAGCCTTATACGCCGATTGTGTTTTATTAATAATATTCCATTTATTTTCCAGACTGTTGACCTTCGCTTCTCATAGCTCTGCATGTCATTGAGCTGATTGAATTCCCAAGATGAGCCCTTTCGCTAAATAACACATAGGCCTACTACAAGTTCATTTGTGAACGTTTTTTCTCACATGGAGGATACTGAAACATTTAAAGGAATTATAGTTAATAGCAGTCATATTAACAGTTGCAGGATGTAAGCTAGTTTTTGAAAAGGAACTAGAGTTGTGAACAAACATGTCCTAAAACATTGAAGTTGGTTAGCATTAGCATTCCTTAAGTTCTCTGGGGTTCAAACATGCCAAGATATTTTAAAGTGTTCTATCTGAAGCTTCTATGCATCATAGAAACAGCGGTTGCTAACAAGTGACTGAATGAGACTAATAAACTCCATGACGTCGAACATTAGCCACCTTTAGCTTAGGGGTGGAAATGCACAGCCATTTGACTGTGATGTAGCTTTCTTATATCCTAATGTTATCTTTATACTTCTGCTGATTGAATTTCACTTCAACAATTATTAAAAATGGTGATAAGAAGTGAAGATCATCGTGCTAAACAAACATAATCACAATCATAAACGCCTGTTTGCTAAAGATCTTATTTTCTGCATTATTCCAAAAACCAGTGAAAGAATTATATTGCTTTTGGTTGAGGGAGCTCTTTTGAGGCTAACTTCCAGGTTGGCTTACAAAAATATGTGATCCCTGCACCACTCTATAAGCAGGTGGTCAACTTAATTATATAATACCAGGCCTTTACAGAGTCGATAAGCCTCATTACAAATACTTTCACTTTTAGGAACACCTTGAGCGGAGGTGATTTATTCGAGCTCATGCTGAGCTGCTAAAGTTGATCTAAGGCAAACCAGGCAGACAAATCCTCAGCTAACACCACTGCGCTTCACCTCATCCCACCCCATCACATTGTGATTGTTACATATATCTCCAAAAGACCCATTAGCCCAATGCTAATGGGGAGTGAGGCAGGCCAGCCACGCAGCTTGTCCAGCATCTGAACACCAGCGTTGAGCCAGCTGTCCACCTGGCAGAGGGACAGGATGGGACGTGGGCCATATAGGGAGTTGGTCGGATAGGAACAATTGGGGACACGGGCTGGATCTGGCAGAAGGTGGACAGTGGTGGGTGGACAGTGGTGGGTGGAAGGGGGGGGTCGCAAACATAAATAGACAAATAGAGGGGAAATGGAAAGAGAGGGAATTAGGGCACAAAAGGTTAAAAAAGGCAACAACAACAAATCCCTTTGTTTGAATTATATCAAGTAGATAACTGTGCTGTATTAACAAGCCTGACAGTGATGAGTGACGAAATGGCTCTTTTGAACAGCACTAATGTCATTAGGCTATACACAGCATTTATAAAAGGAACATTATTCAGCCACTAGGGGTCTCTATAGAAAAAAACATATGATGAAGTTGGGTCCTGCTTTTCCAGTGGCCTGTACTATGAAGCAGGATTTGGGGTTTGCGAGGTAACTTCAGGGTAACTGTGTGTTTTCGGTCCTACGACGCTGGTTCACCTCTTCCCAGAAAAAAACTCTGCACTTTAGATCAGTGATTCTCAAATGGGGGTACGCGAACCCCTAGGGGTACGTTGGGGGTACTGTAGGGAGATAAAAATAAATAAAAAGGTTAATTAAAAAAATACCATGCATCAGGGTCGTAATTCATGGAGTCAACATTGGGGGGGACCAAAAATTAAATAAAAACTTGAATACTAATTTCCTGCCATTCTAAAGGAAAATACATAAAAAATCACTAACACATTGGATACTTTAAAACAGGGCTATTCAATTACACATTCAGTTGGGCCAGATTTTATAACTACAAAATTCAGCTGGGCCAGACATTCAGCGGCCTGTAAAAAGCGGGTAGACTAGTGACACGTTTTAAACGAACACATATTACTGCGATGAAAAACATACAATTTTTATTCATTGTTCATCTAACAAAGGTAGGTCAAAAAGTGCATAAAAACACAACAAATTAGCATTAATTTAACAGAATCTGAAAAAAAAGTGCACAGTTGTAGCATTACATTTGTTTGCTTTAGAAGTCAAATATTCAGGTTATTTTTTTTGAACCAGGCACATCACAAAGTGCATTTACTGAATACAATAATAGCAGTCTTAATAAATGTCCTCACATACAAAAAAAACAGCTAAAGAGCTCCAATGCAACACAAAGAGGTAGTACTGTAGCAATACTATTTTTTCACTTTTCAAGTAATAACAAAAAAATCATACGTTTTGGTCACATTTGACCCAGACACATTACAAAGTGCATTTAAATGAATACAGAAAGAACTGTCAAACCCTTCAGTGCACAAACCCATAACAAGGGATACGGGTAACTATATGAATGAATACTACACTACACGTCTACTATAGTAAACTAGGTGCTTACTATCACCTCATTTGTGATTTGTCATCGCTGACTTTCTCAATGGGAGAAGGGACATTTTTAGTTTCGAACAAGAGCAGTGATTTTTGGCTCATAGGATGTCAATGCAATCCTAAGAAATTGGTGAAGAGTGCTGTCAGTCAGGGAGCAGCGAGTGCTACTTTTGATTGAGTTCATGTGTGAAAAGCTTGATTCACATGTGTATGTTGATCCAAACATACTGAGCACACAGATCGCTACTTTCTGAACGTTAGGGAACTGCTGTTTTTTGACATCACTCCAAAACTTCGCTGGCCCGTCTAGCTGCAGCACGACCCGTATGTGCATGTCAATAAGTTCCAGTGTTTATTACCCCTTGTCGATGCAGGGGACCACTTCCTTTGCTCTGGTTGATACGTCCCCCTCTATTGCAACAGTGAAGGGGTCTCTGGCAAAGCCCATCACCTCTGTGGGCAGAGCAAGTCCATCCAATCGACCGGCAAAGTTGTCTTTCAACCTTGCAATGAAATCTGTCATCAAATCCTCGATTTGTGCCGGAGATGTGATGTGTTTAGGGAGCCTCGGAAATTGCAACATCCGATCCGTGCTCAAGTCGGTCGCGAAAAGGTCCAGCTTGACTTGGATCTGCTCCACAAGATCAATGACCGTTTTGTCTCTGTTTACGCTTCAGAGTTGAGAGAGACATGTTTTAGAGTTGCTATCATAGGACCACCGTTACTAGCACCACTAGGTGCACTTTAAAAAAACGTGCTGCGTTGTGGTTTGGTGGTTTTTATGCAACGCGGAGTGTTGCGTTCAAGGTCTGTACTAGTGTAGGAATTTGGCTACGGGAGGCTGGGCCACTCGGGAGTTGGTTCTGGGCCGCATCTGGCCCACGGGCCGCCAGTTGGATAGGCCTGCTTTAAAACCTGTTAAACCCCATGCCCCTGACCGTTGGGGCAAAACACAACAATAGTCACGAAACTGTGTCTCAGGCATGGGTGTAGGAAGCATCCTCAATGTGGGTGGGACAATTTGACGGGGGGTGTGGGCGGGCGGGGGACCTAACCTCCTCTAAGGGGGTCCGGGGGCATGCTCCCCCGGGAAGATTTTTTTTAAAATGTTAAAATAAAAGCATCAATCTGGTGCATTTTGAGAGCAACATTAGGGACTAAATCTATGGATACATCTCAACAACACCCATGTGAAACAGAACTGAACAGATTTACTTTTTCTTTATGCATATTTTACAAATCACTCCCTTTTTAAACTGTAGTATGAGTTGGAAAAATGTCATACCTGTTATTCTGTTATTCTCTTATTTTGTATAACTATAATGATCATATAAAGGTGTGCCTTGGAAATACTTGTTTTGCATCAATCTTGATACAGGGTACTTATTATATGTTATAGTTTGGATTCCTAAAGCTTTTAGTCTTTTAGTCACAATAAGTAATGGTTTATTTTTTGCACGGACACTATCATTTACATTTTTTTACTATGTTCAATCTGAATTTACTTTAAAAACATCTATATTGATTCTGACTTGTTCTACATCCAACTCACAGGTTTATCATTGCTTTGAGAAAAAAGATTATTCATTTAACCATTTTTAGAAGTGAAGATATAGTCAATTGTTCTGGGAATGTCATTTTTAAACCTGAGACCTGAAAAACAGGCTTGGGGCTTAACTGATTAAAATGTTTTAACATAATGCCAAATTTGCATTGTATTACATCACCCTATTTTATCTAGTTTAGCTTTTCTTGTTTTGTTGTTTGTAATGGCAGAGATTAGGGATGAATAAAGTACAACTATAACCATAATCACATTAAAGCATTTCAATCCATAGAAAGGTCTGTGCCACGCAATTTCAGTAGAAACAGGAACACTTTATTGCCCTTTTGTTTTACAGCCACGACTCGCACTAGCTGCTTGCCGCTCATTCAAAATCAAAAAGACCCCAACAACAACAAAGTGTAACGCTTTGTAGGTTTGCGGACATGAGGGATCTGAATTGGTTGTAGGTCCAACTTTGTTGCCACAGCAGTTGCTTTCGAGAACAATACATCAAAATGCTCCTCCGTTCGTTTGACCTGCATGCTTGTTTTGACATGGTCTACAGCCTCCAACATGCCTGAAACGGTTTGTTTCCTAAGCGGCAGGGAGATGTTCAGGCACTCCAAATCCCCCATCAGGTTTTCAGCCATTAAAAGGTTGAGCACAGTGTTCCCTTTAAGAAATGTTCCATGAAGACCATTGGCCTTGGCTGAAGTTTCAGGTGAGCTGCATGATGCCATTTCTTCAAGGACCATCAGCACTGACTCATACTGCTTGAGAACTGAGCGGATGGCAGGGGTACGTACAGTCCACCTGGTGGGACAGAGAGGCTTCAATGAGGTGAAAGTTGAACCATGCTCTGATTTTTGCGGTATCCTGGAAAATCCACTTGAACTTGACAGATTGATTAAAGAAGCCCCCCAATTCATGGACCAGACCCATTGCATCTCTTACTAGTGGAGAGGCTCCACAGGCAGCCTGCGTAATTGAGTTCACGCAGTGGGGACCACAGTGATAATACACAGCGAGCGGTTGTTCTTTCCTTAAAATGGCTTGTACTCCCTGCAATCGTCCAGCCATGTTTGCGGCACCATCATAAGTTTGTCCTCGGAGTTGAGAGAGAGGAAGCTGTAGGCGCGTCATCACATCACATGCCATCTTGGCTATATTTTGAAATGCAATTGAATACCCCTGCATTATAGCAACAACAACAATAATAATAATAATAATAATAATAATAACAGCAATAATAATTGGGAGGGGGGGGGCGCGGCTGTTCTTATGTTCTCTGAGGGGAGGCTCACCTACCCACACTTTGAAAACCCCTGGTCTACGTGATATCTATTATCTTTGTAAAACACCGGTCAATATCTGTGAGCTGTTTTGGACAGTACAACCAGGGCGAGCGTTGTTGATGCCGTAACGTTACGGCTAAACATTACTGCCCCGTTCCTGGGACCACTCTATCCGCTTGAACTGCGGAGCCTGTGCTCACTCCCCAGAGCTGAAACGCCACCTGTGTTGCGCTTGATTTTGGACTTTGGTGGACTGGGTTCGTTCATGGATGTATAATAAGAACGGGTTCGTTGAGCTAAAGCATAGCATGACTGGGCTTGTGTTCCTGTTTACATGAGACGTCAAACAACGTCATCTTCGCTCTCGGGAGGACTGAAAGTCCGGACCGGATTCTCACCTCGCTGACCTGGCATTTCTCAACTTCGGCAGGACGGAAAACGCGGACGGCATTCCTGTGCTGATTTCTGGATTTCTTCAGCAGGCCCTCTCTACCTCCTGACACATGACACCCAGCATGTTTCTCCTAATACCTATTTTTCTCCTACTGACTATTCTCCATCCATATGAGGTGCGTGAAGGGTATGAAGACCAAAATGTGCCTCATCTTGTCTTCCCTAGTAAAGACACAAACTGGGATTCTACAGTACTTTGTTTAAGAGCTCTGTAAATTGGAGCATTCTAAGCTCCAAGGATCTCATGACTCTACCTTGTCTTATTCGTCTTTTTAGTCCTTATAACTGGTTGTTTTCAATGAACTCATATTCCTATAGTGGAAAGAGAGTAATAGGCCTATATAATGAATCTATGCAAACAACAACTTGGGTGAAAAGGAAATGTTTCATTGTTATCCTGCTCCTCCTATCAGGAAATGTTCTTTCAAACCCTGGACCAGATTTTAATTGTCTGAGTACCCCTGATGATTTTAAAGCAAGTTCGGGTCTTGGTATCATCCACATAAATGTCAGAAGTCTACTTCCTAAAATGGACCACATGAAAATCTGGGCAAAATCCTCTGATTCTGATGTTCTTGTTTTATCTGAAACTTGGCTAAAGAAATCTATCACGGACAAAGACATTGCAATTAAGGGTTACAATGTGTTTCGTTGTGACCGTCCCAGAAAAGGTGGTGGTGTTGCAATTTATGTAAAAACAAAATGTCATGCTACCATCCAATCATCTGTGTCTCTTAGCAGACAATTTGAACTACTTGCGCTGAAATTTGAACTTCTTAAGGGTCAGTTTATCACTGATGTTGGGTGCTATAGACCCCCTTCAGCAAGCATTGAGGCTTTATCATCACTGAATCATCAGTTATCTTGCTTGGATTTTAATGAGATTTTAATTGCTGGAGATTTTAATTGGGACTGGTTGTCCTCTGTCTCCGATAGTTTTAAATCAACCTGTGACTCTTTTAATCTTACGCAATTTATCAATAGCCCAACTCGTCCTAATCTTAAACACCAAGATAAATCGTCTCTTATTGACTTATTCTTAACAAATGCGCCTCATAAGTTTTTGGATATTGGTATTTTTGCAAATGATATGAGTGACCATTGCGCTATAGCTACAATCAGGCAAGCTAAGCTTCCAAAAACAAGACCACAAATAGTTTTTAAACGTGACTTTAAACATTTCTGCAAGCAAGCATTTTTTCATGACCTGTGGGATTTTGATTGGAACAAGATCTCTCTCATTAGGGATGGCTTTTACTGGAATTATAAACAAACATGCTCCTTTCTGCAAATTTAGGGTGAAAGGGCTAAAAAAATCCCTGGTTTAGTCCTCAACTTGCCAGCATTCTAAAAGAAAGGGATATTGCCTGGTCAAGGGCCAGAAAATCGAAATCCCAAGTGGATTGGATTGTTTTTAGACAGCTCCGAAATCATTTCACCTTCCTAGTTAAAAAGGCTAAATCTGAGTACTACATTTCTAATACTACTAGTAACTTAAATGATCCAAAGAAAATTTGGAAGGTAATAAAAAACTCATTTGGAACAGAAACTAAAAATGAATTACCAGCCTGCATTGTTACAGACTCGCAAACCCTCACTGACAAATCGGCCATTCTCAACTGCTTTAATGAACATTTTATTTCATCTGGTTCTTTGTTTGAGTCCCTACATTCGGACCCTGGACAGAACGTTGATTCCTCACCACCTTCATCCCATCCCATGGCTCAGCCATTCAATTTCACTTTTATCGAGGCGATAGAGGTCCATAAAGCATTGCAGAATCTGGATCCACACAAATCGGCAGGAAAGGACAAACTTCCTCCTCATTTTCTTAAATTAGCAGCAGACTTTATAGCTGAGCCGCTTACTTTTCTTTTTAATTTAACTCTTTCCAACAATGAGATTCCCCAGCATATGGAAATCTGCATATGTTCTTCCTTTACTGAAAGGAGGGGATCCCTCATCTGTTAATAATTATAGGCCAATTTCAAAATTATGTGTTGTAGCGAAGGTCCTTGAAAAGCTTCTCAGTGAACAACTTAAATTATTCTTGGACACAAATTATATTTTGTCAGAGCACCAATCCGGTTTTAGAAAACAACACAGCACAACAACTGCTGCTATTAAAGTGGTGAACGACATAATTGAGGCATTGGACTGTAAAAAGTATTGTGCAGCTCTATTTATTGATTTGTCAAAAGCATTTGACACAGTTGATCATATCATCCTGGCGGAAAGACTTCACAGTATCAGCTTATCTAGGCATACTGTAGGTTGGTTTTTAAATTATTTATCAGCGAGAACCCAATGCGTCCAATTTTCTGGGTCCTCTTCTTCCTTCCTCCCGATAGCAAAGGGTGTGCCACAAGGTTCCATATTAGGACCCATTCTTTTTACCATATATGTAAATAATCTATGTAATAATTTAGCAAATGCTTCTTACCATTTTTATGCAGATGACACTGTTATTTATTGTTCCTCCGCTTCTATAAAGCAAAGTCTAGATTTCCTCCAGTCTGCCTTTGATGTCATACAAACCCAATTATAACAACTAAAGTTGGTATTAAATGCTGAAAAATCCAAAGTGATGATATTTTCTAATGGCAAAAAGTTACCATATATTCTGCCCAAGATTTGTACTGCACAAGGGACTGACATTGAGAGGGTCACTACTTACAAATATCAGGGATCTCTTATTGAACAGAACTTGTCTTTCAAGTTACACACGGAAAATGTTGTTTCAAAGCTAAAAATAAAATGTGGTTTCTTTTACAGAAATAAATCCTGTTTCTCTTTTCAGACAAGGAAACATTTGATATCTGCAACGTTTTTGCCTGTATTAGATTATGGTGACCTGCTATACATGAATGCCTCTGACCAATGCCTAAAGAGCTTGGATACTGTGTACCATTGTGCCTTACGATTTATCACTGGATGTGGATATCGAGTACACCATTGCACTTTATATGCTGCTGCTAATTGGCCATTTTTGTCTGCTCGCAGACTTTCCGATTGGTTGGGTTTTGTTTCTAAATCTCTGCTTGGGTTGGTTCCCTCCTACATTTGCACATATATGTGTCAAAGAGAATGTCTATATGGCCTGCGCTCCCAAGATTTTATTCAGATGCTGGTCCCTACAGTGAGAACAAAACTGGGTAAAACAGCTTTTAGATATGCTGCCCCCACAGCTTGGAACAATGTACAGAAGGAGCTGAAACTCTCAGATGTAATCACTATGGGGGAATTCAGGTCCATCTGAAAGGACAGAGAACACGACACCATTGGTAGATGTGAGTGCTCGTATATCCTAAAATCGTTTTAAATGTTGCCAGTTTTGAATGATTTTTAATAGTTTGTTTTACTTCGCATATTGACTGGCTATTGTGCCATTTTATTTGCGTTTTACAGCTGTATTTGTCTGCCTGTCATATCTGTGTTTTATCTGCTGTAACTTTGTACATGCTGCCCTTCTTGGCCAGGTCACTCTTGGAAAAGAGATTTTAATCTCAATGAGTCTTTTACCTGGTTAAATAAAGGATGTGTCCCCCCCAATGTATATGGTGAATACGGCCCGCATGAATACAAAAATAATCTTAGTACAATAAGTTAAATAGAAAACACAATTTTATATAAAATATTCCTAGAACCACTAAGGGGGTCCTCATATAAACATGTCAAATGTGTGTATTGTAGTTTCATTTCATTGGTTTGTTAAATATTACTTCAATTGAAAAACTCCTTGGAAAAATCTGTTTTAATTTGTTTTCGTTCTACTCTTTTTTTTCAAGCATAAAGAAGAAAATATCCTTAGTTTTTTGTAATTCGTGCATGAAGGAGTTAATAAATCAAACTTTGATGGAACATTACTATATTGTAATTTTTTATATAGGCTTTTTCTATCAAAAATGTCCGGGGTCGGTCCGGGGGTACTTGGCTGAGAAAAGGTTTCAAGAAAAAAGTTTGAGAAGCACTGCTTTAGATTATGCTTAGATTAATGTTTAATAAATCACCAATTTCTTTTCATTATGAAACTAAGCCTTTTTACACAATAAATTATGTTTTTATATTTATTTCTGGGGAAAAGTTAATGTCTTTTTCCACAAAAATTACGAAACACCCAAGCATAGGGCAGTGATATTATTTACCGGTTTAGTTTTTTTTTTGCCTGGACTATTTATTTAGCTGTATAGAATGGCGCCCACATACTTCCGGTCCATGGGACCTTATTTCGGAAAAAGTATGTATTGAAGTCAATGGAGAGAGAAAACGTATATTTCGATACCGTTTGAATTGTGCCATGAATTACACATATGATGTTTGTCAATCTTAAAAAATCATTTCCATGTAATAAATGTCACAGTTTGTCGTAAAACTGTTGAAATACATTAACAGGGTATATGCAGGAATCCTGAGGTCAAATTTAATACCTTTTAAGACCTTTTTTAAGACCCTTTCCATACATTTTAAGACCTCATCGCAACTTTGAGTTCTAACCGGTTACATTGGCAACACACTTTACCTCACATTTACTGTATTGATTGTAAGATAGCAAAACTAAACAGAGTGCAGACAGACTACTGAAGCCTCCTTTCCACATGAACTTCAACCTCTCTGTGAAGGTCAGGTTTAATGCAGTATGCTGCTTTGTTGCTTCTGTACTCTGTGCTCTTTCATTCCAGTAAAACTCCTCAGAAACCATTAGAAACCAGTATTTGACCAATAAACAAAACAATTGACAAAACTTTGAACTATGAAATATATTAAACTTTGGTGAGCTTCAGCGGGGTAATGCCATATAGGAGCTCCCTCACAAATACCCAGGGGTTAAATTGGGCTGAGGCTGTCCGGGGCTAAGCCCTGTCACATAGGACGACGCTCTGACGTCATCACCCTCACACATTTGTCATATGTTTACAAAAAACGATATATATGTTAAGACTTTTCTCGTTCTTAATATAGACTATATTAGGGTCGATATGTGTTGACTTTACTTTAAAATAGCAGATCTCTGTGACCGGATATAGTTTGGCTTAGACCCCGGCCCCACGAGGACGCATACGGTAAAACGCATACGCAAGCGCAAAAAAGTCTTCCGTTCACACGCATTCAATTCATCACGTGTCCGTTCACACTAGACCGCTGGAAATGCTGGAAACGCTGTAGTACATATGTCAGGCCTGTAAGTGGCGCCGCTGCCTCCCGAAATACACCAAAAGCAGCGAAGAAGACCCCGGAGCATGGTTGCCATGGTTGCCCTTCTGTTTATTCTCCGCGGTGGACGGCGTGTTCTCCTGCTGTATATCTCTCAGGTAGTCCACCAGCAGATGAAAAACACCCACCTCTCCGCCTCTTCCAAGGGACGAGGGAACCGTGCGGCAGAGTTTCCGTTAAAAAAAATGTTCCGCCGGTCAACATGTCCGTTAAAGTTTAAATCTTCCGTACAAAATTAGAAAAGTGCCGATCAGAGGTCTTCTTTGTTATTTATTGAGCTTTAAAACAAATTGATGACGACTCTGTTCTCTGTATAAAAATATAATAATATTTAATTAACGGTGCCTGCCTCTCTTTTCCTCCCCCTCTTCTGACAGCCCAGCAGCAGCAGGAGACGTTGGGAGAGGGAGGCGGGCTATTTCATCGTTATCAGAAAATGATCATATAGGGCAGGGCTATTCAACTACACATTCAGTTGGGCCATATTTTATAACTACAAAATTCAGCTGGGCCAGACATTCAGCGGCCTGTAAAAAGCGAGTAGTGACACATTTTAAACAAACACATATTACTGCGATGAAAAACATGCAATTTTTATTCATTGTTCATCTAACAAAGGTATGTCAAAAAGTGCATAAAAACACAACAAATTAGCATTAATTTAACAGAATCTGAAAAAAAAAGTGCACAGTTGTAGCATTACATTTGTTTGCTTTAGAAGTCAAATATTCAGGTTATTTTTTTTTAACCAAGCAAATCACAAAGTGCATTTACTGAATACAATAATAGCAGTTTTAATACATTTCCTGACATTAAAAAAAAACAGCTAAAGAGCAATGCAACACAAAGAGGTATTACTGTAGCATTACTATTTTTTCACTTTTCAAGTAATAACAAAAAAATCATACGTTTTGGTCACATTTGACCCAGACACATTACAAAGTGCATTTAAATGAATACAGAAAGAACTGTCCAGTTACCCTTCAGTGCACAAACCCATAACAAGGGATACGGGTAACTATATGAATGAATACTACACTACACGTCTACGATAGTAAACTAGGTGCTTACTATCACCTCATTTGTGATTTGTCATCGCTGACTTTCTCAATGGGAGAAGGGACATTTTTAGTTTTGAACAAGAGCAGTGATTTTTGGCTCATAGGATATCAATGCAATCCTAAGACATTGGTGAAAAGTGCTGTCAGTCAGGGAGCAGCGAGTGCTACTTTTGATTGAGTTCATGTGTGAAAAGCTTGATTCACATGTGTATGTTGATCCAAAACTACTGAGCACACAGATCGCTACTTTCTGAACGTTAGGGAACTGCCGTTTTTTGACATCACTCCAAAACTTCGCCGGCCCGTTAGTGCGCTGCATGTCAATAAGTTCCAGTGTATATTTCCCCTTGTCGATGCAGGGGACCACTTCCTTTGCTCTGGTTGATACGTCCCCCTCTATTGCAACAGTGAAGGGGTCTCTGGCAAAGCCCATCACCTCTGTGGGCAGAGCAAGTCCATCCAATCGACCGGCAAAGTTCTCTTTCAACCTCGCAATGAAATCTGTAATCACATCCGTGATTTGTGCCGGAGATGTGATGTGTTTGGGGAGCGTCGGAAAATGCAGCATCCGACCCGTGCTCAAGTCGGTCGCGAAAAGGTCCAGCTTGACTTGGATCTGCTCCACAAGATCAATGACCGTTTTGTCTCTGTTTACGCTTCAGAGTTGAGAGAGACATGTTTTAGAGTTGCTATCATAGGACCACCGTTACTAGCACCACTAGATGCACTTTCAAAAACGTGCTGCGTTGTGGTTTGGTGGTTTCTATGCAACGCGGAGTGTTGCGTTCATGGTCTGTACTAGTGTAGGAATTTGGCTACGAGAGGCTGGGCCACTCGGGAGTTGGTTCTGGGCCGCATCTGGCCCGCGGGCCGCCAGTTGAATAGGCCTGATATAGGGCTTACACACGGAGCCGTTGGACCCCCAGAGCGTTGCGTATGCCGGTCTACCCACCTTGGGACCCCACCTTGGGACCCCACCTTGGGACCTCCCCCCCACACAGAGCGGAGCAAGGCAACGAAACTTAAAATAAGAAGCAGCATTTTACGGCGCGCTATGCATGGCGCCGCCTTGAGGGGGTTTCCCGACATGTCGTTTCAGTAAATTAAAGGGTGTTTCATGTTGTCGTTGCTGCAGGTCTTCTTAATACCTTGGAAAATGCCGTTTAATACTTTTTAATACTTTTTAAAAGCCTTAATTTTCGCTAAATTGATTTATCAACTTTTAATACTTTTTAAGACCCCGCGGACACCCTGATTAAGACTATGAAAAATACGCAACTAGAAAGACTACAAATCCCAGAGTCGCGTAAGTGATGTCACTCATAACTGTCACAATTGTTTTCCTACACTAAAATAGAGATAGCTAAGATAAGATAACTTTAACAAGATGCCTGTTTTCTTAGTACAAGGTTGTTATCATACCAGCAATGGGTCTTACTCGTTCTTTCGCTTCCCGTCTGATAAAAGGACCAGGAGTGGCTGGATCAAGTTAGCTACCTAGCTAGTAGCAAGCACGTTAGTTAGCATTACAGCAGGCTTAGCCATGCGATTTTTATTAGCCTTAACATGAAGTAACATTAAGTAACCCAAAATGTTAAACAGTAAGAGTAGTCATATTTCGTGAACCCTTTGAAGAGTACTGTCACACCGGTGTGATCATTCTATAATAGGCCTACACCATTTAAGCCCGGAGGAGAAATGCTAACGCTAACGCTACATTAGCATCGGCGATCTTTTCTACTTCATGCTATCTGCACAAATGGTTCACATTAAACATTAAAAAGATCAGGCAGTTCAGAGAGAATCAAAGGAAGGCCGACAGGCAGGCAGCTTTGCATGACATTCTTCTGGACGTGTTTCATTAGAGGTTTCTCAATACTCACATTTCCCCTCCTCGACTCCCCGACTCCTCGGTCCTCCGGTAGTGACCCATATGATGAATTGGAAATGGGGGACCCTGATGTAAACAAGACGAAAGTCTTTCTCTGGTCTGCATCCCCTTAACAATTGTATGTTTTGAGCTGTACTGTACTGTACCCAATATACAAGCTGTTAATAAACTTTTCAATCAATCAATCAATCAAACCCGGAAATGAATTTCAGCGCGCCATTTTGAAGGACATCTAATTTCTCTAAATGCGCTTCGAGGACCGAGCATCGAGCATCGAGGAGGCTCTCAGGAGGAGCTCTAACCGAGGAGACACTGATGGGTCCTCCACGGCTCCTCCGCGGATACATTTCCGGGAACGGTGGAGGCGTTACGCACGGCCGGAGTTATCTCAGCCAATGACAGCTCTGCATGCATCCCTTGGATATTATTCTGCTTGAACGGCAACGCAATGTTTACAGTGAGAACAGCTGTGAGGTCCGTGCAGAAAGCAGAGCAGTGTGTGTATAATATATATCACTGAGTATAACAGGCCTACTCTCTTTATTGTGTGTGTGTGTGTGTGTGTGTGTGTGTGTGTGTGTGTGTGTGTGTGTGTGTGTGTGCGTGCGTGCGTGCGTGCATGCGTGCGTGCGTGTGTGTGTGTGTGTGTGTGTTGTACAGTGCGTAGATGCGGCGGACAGACGGGTCTCAGTTGGTTTGGTGTCATATGCTTACTTTTAATACTTGTACAACTTTTGGCCCGTAATTTCAATTCCACATTTCAGCGACCAGAGAGATGGGGATATATCCAGTCTCTGATTGTGTTACGTTATTATGAGAGTGCTCTCATACTTGTTTGATTCTGAAATTGTATATATTTATATAAATATATGTGTGTATATGTCCGCATCTGTAGCCTGTTATTGTCTCATTATACCGCACTGTCAATGAATTAAAAGTAAAATAAATTATAAGTCATCATAAACACATCTGTCCATCAGACAGAGGGCTGCTGTGCCTCCTGTCATCATTAATGGACGTCTCTTTAAAATGACCGCTCAGAGGAGAGGAGTTCTCATTTCTCTAACCGCCTGCTGCTTCCACTCCTCTCTCCTCGGTTCCCCTCCTCAGTCTTCCGCTCGCATCTCCTGTGGGCGTCACCAAGTCTCGAGGATAGGAGTCGAGGAAAGGAGTCGAGGAGGGGAAATTTGAGTATTGAGAAACCTCTAAAGTGTTGATAGTGAGGGTAGTCAATCCCTTTTTTGACAAGACAGCAGTGACGGCCATCTTGGTGACGTGTGTTGTTGTGCAAGAGATGTAGTTCATTGAGTTTCACACAAAAAAATGTGTTACTTCACAGTTTTACGACACATTTTTTTTGTTTTAACTTGCAAAATTATCTTTTAAATTGACAAACATCATATGTGTAATTCGTGGCACAATTCAAACGGGATCGAAAGATAATCTTTTCTCTCTCCATTGACTTCAATAGCCTACATATTTTTTCTGAAAAAAGGTCCCATGGAGGTCCACCGGAAGGGGAGGGACTTCGCCACTCTAGTTTAACTCAGCGCCATATAAATAGAATGTTGAAGATGATGAATCTAGATAGAATCTATCTATATGGCGCTGGTTTAACTTCTTCAGATTTGTCTAACGGCCCGTCCACACAGCGGAGTCGGAAGCTTCTTCCAATGCCAATCAAACTGCTGCATCAAACCGCTGCTTGTGTGTCAGGGGCGGGAGATTCATGTGATTGGTTGTTGGTCGAGCTTCAGACACGCCCGGGCCGCCGGCAAGCTTTTTCCAAAGCTGCTATGTGGACGGGCCGTAATATCATAGTTTACTTTTCAATCATGAAGTATATTGCTCCGCTGTGGTTATGCTTTGTGAATGGTCAAAACGTCAGCCCTTCCAAACGAACGCGCTCGTAGCCGGACTGAGAAACCCTGGGTAACTTACGGAGTTTAGAACAGCAGTCGAAGGACTGCTTAGTGAGATTGTGTTTGTTAGAGTAGTAGTAGGCTAGTTAGATCTCCAGGGTAAGTGGAACTGGTTCAGTAGTACAGGCCTCTGAGGAGGATTCATTCAGTGTTGATTAGGAAGTTTTTTACCAGAAGCCAAAATACTAACAGAGGTCTCTTCATCTCCAAAAAGATTCAAAAGGAGAAGGTGATGACAACTGGGACTCCTTCCAAATCAACGTTTCTACAACCAGTGTTGGGTGTAACGGTACGTGTACACTACAGGCATCAAAAAATGCTTTCAACGCTTCGCCCATTCACTTGAATGGGGTGACGTAGAATATTTGTAATCTTCGCCGAACTGCATTGTGGGGAGCATGGCATGGCTTTGCAAGCATCACGAGAATCTATCGGCATCAAAAGTTGAACAATGTTCAACTTTTGAGGCTCGATGCTTGGCATCAGCCAATCAAATCCCGTTTATGCAAATCCCGCCAGTGCAAGCGCAGCCAATCAAACCGCGTGCAAGCTGGGAGAGCCAGACCGCAGTTAATTTCCTCATATTCCAAACGAGATATTACGGTAGCAAATCACCCGGTTCTTTACGACCGGAACTATTTACCGGGATACAAACCGGAGGTACCAGGCATGGAGGGAGGTGGCAGAGACAGTGGGTGAAACGGATAGTTTTTTCACCTGTTTGGAGAGTTTATATCCAGTTTACTTCGTTTTAACATTGCTATTGCTTTGTATGTCGGGGGAGGGAGATTCATGTGATTGGTTGCTCGCAAAAAATCGCCAAGCTTCAGACACGCCCAGCTTCAAGATCTTTTCATGCCTGTAGTGTAGACGGGCCGTAACGCGTTACAAAAGACAGAGCTACAGTAATGTATCGGGTGTTCTTTTCCCCATAATTACATAATTATCCCGCTTGTTATTACACGGCCATATACTAAACAAAATACAGAGCCCATTCCGTGTTCCTGTTAGTGTTTACTTCCTCTCCGCCTTCTTCTGGAGATTTATCTGACGTCCAGCGCTCCGTCTTTTAACCTCTTTTCCTTTCTCTTTCTTGATCCTCCTTAGCAACCTTCATTATAGTCCTTGACAGTGGTCACATGTTAAGAATTAACAATCAGAATCGAGTATTCAACTAAGCCGTGTAATAAAAGTTGTTAGTAGCCTTAATGGCCTATACTGTATACAGTTGTTATGCTATACCACATTGCCATTCACTGGATGTATAATGAACTGTACTAAACTGCATTTTAGCATTTCAAATACCTAGCCATTCTTTTGCGGTTATTTTGGTAAAGTAACTCAAAAGTAATATAAAAATTGTGTAACTCATTACATTTCAGAGACAGTAATATTGTAATGTAACTTAATACTTAAAAAAGACAGTAATAATAAGTCATATGTACTGTAGCCTATTACATTTTGGAAGTAACTTGCCCAACACTGTCTACCCCACAGCTCAGCAACAAAAAGGATTAACCGGAAGGGCTGCAAGCTGATTCCTCTATTACAGTCACAATAGTACTGCATTCAGGTCACTAAACCTGCTCAATGCAAGGGATTCTATAAGTGAGGAAATTGATTGGATTGAAGATACTTCTCCATATAGATGTATTATGATATTTACAAAAAATATAATACAAATTCTAAAAAGTATAAAAGCAAATAATTGCTAAAACAAACGTAACACAAAAAGTAAGGAAATGTGTGTTTGGTAGATTATTTCTTTGTGGAACAATGCTTCTTGGCTATTAATCTTATACCTAAAGCCTGTTTTCTTACCTTTCCAATGGTTCCACATTTTTGAGGAACAAGCATTTGTGGGACGAGCAGCAGAGCTGAGTGTGAGGGTTGCGATCATGAAAAATGGGACAAATCTCCTCTGCCAATGCCAAACAGCAGCCACTCTCCAGTCTCATACGGTTGCCAGGAGCCTGCCATGACTGCCCTTTACCATCAGGCCCACTTGCACAGGAACCTCAACATGTGGAGGAATGTTATGTTCAGCGATGAGTCCAGATTCTGCCTACAGCACATGGATCGTAGGGTTACAGTGTGGAGAAGACGCAGAGAACGCTTTGCTGATTGCTGCACCGATAGAGTGGGAGTGGAGAGGATGGCCTGCAGTCCTGACCTCAACCCCATTGAACACTTGTTTGGTCAGCTTGGGCTGCTGTCAGAGTGACCAACACAACCACGTTGGCTGACTTGGGACAGATTCTGGTTGAAGAATGGGATGCCATCCCACAGCAGAGTGTGAGCAGGCTGGTGACAGCATGAGGAGGAGAGGCTGTTGTGGCTGTGTTTGGTTCTTCCACACGCTACTGAGGCAGCTTGTTAAATGAATCAATTGTTAATAAATCAATTGTTGCCAATATGTCTTTATTTATCAGACTTCAATCATCCAATCCACCAAACAACACCAAACTAGAGTCAACAGAAAAAAGCTGTTTTGCATTGGCAGAGGAGATTTGTCACATTTTTCATGGGCGCACCCCTAGTCAGCTCTGCTGCTCATCCCACAAATGCATGTTCCAAAAATGTGGTTCCATTGGAAAGGTAAGAAAGCAGGCTTTCCAACGGAATAAGATGTCTTGCCAAAAAGCATTGTTACAACAAAGAAATCCTCTACCAAACACACATTTCCTTACTTTTTGTGTTAAGTTTATTCATTTATTTGTATTAAACCAAGACAATTTACTAATTCCTAAAGTATTTTCACTGTTACGATCCCTCAAAACTCCAAGGAATAGGGGAAGAAATGACCGGTGCAAAAAAGAAAGGGAAAACTGAACTGTTCAGCCAAAAGATGTTGTTTATTACTATAACTGAAAAAGGCTAACCAGCAGATTGAGAAACAAACAATGGGAGACGTTCGTGAAAGCAGCACATGAAAATAACAACAGGCTGCAGTAGGGGTCTTTCAGCCCTTCCAAAACTCTATTAACACGTGTCACGCAGAGACGCAGCAGCACTGCATAGCCGCTGAGTCCTGGCAGTCAGAGGGAAGAGCACTGCGGCAGCTTTCCTCAGCTCTATATGAAGGCCCTGATTAGAGATTGGATACACCTGGGAGAGAGACTGCACCTGGACGGGGACAATCAGTGGAAGAGGGAGAGGGGGAGAAACACACACACTACGGCACATGACAAATGCAAGGAAATCCCATTCATTCACTCTACTGTGAACCACGATAGAGTGGTGCAGGAATGAGTCCTAAAACACAGACCACTGCTAGGTCCCACGTCTCAAAGGCTACGGTTTGTTGAATGTGTTTTTGGCTAGGTCTGCAATAATGCCTATTGCTTAAGACAAGCTTAAAAGACGTTCATGTTTTGCTCTACGACATGAACACAAATGAATAAGTGAAATGACTAAACGTCATCACGCGTTAGCGGCTCTCAGTTTAGCGGTTGTGATGTGAAGTCATGACTAACATTAGCTTTTTACTTCTGGCACTTGCATTAATGCTTAAAAAATCTTTAAAAATGTGTGAATTTCTGGAGATTATTCCGCTGAACATGTCTGCCACAGATTTTCTTTTTCTGTCATATTCCAAATCCCGATTGAAAAATCTATGTTTTTTGTCGTGGGACACCTTGCGATGATAACTTACAGGTTTGTCTACAAAAAAAAATCAGTGCATTAACCTACTATGTTGTATGTTCAAAGTGTAACACTATAAAATAAAGAATATACTAAATATGGATACCTACCTTTAAGAAAAAATAAAAAACTCAGATCATGTTATTGTTAGGAAAGGATTTATTAAAAAAAAAAATGATATTTGCTTTAATTACATACATATAATGTATACAAAATCATCTATTAAAATTGAGAAGGCCAAAAATGGCTTCAAACCACAAGCTTGATTCCATAGTCAGAAATAAGAGGCACAAATAAGAGGCACTTTGAGTGTAAATACATTATTAATTAAGTAGAGAGTAGTCCTACAAATCTGCACTGATTTGACATATGAGCAGAAAGCTACTAAAGACTCAAAATGGATATGGTATGGTGGACAAGATTAAACAACAACGTAAGAGGATATTGAGGATTTTGTTTGTACTAAAGTATACTGTGAGTATACTCTGATATCAAAGTAGCCGCTATCATTATGGCTCGTCTCTCCAGATCAAACTCCTAATCAAAGTATTTCATGAGCTTATTGATTAGCAAAATGCAAGAGGAGAGAATTAGGGTTTCCAAGATAAAATGTGGCCATTGAAGTGCTGCTTCGAGAACACAAGGTTAATAAGGGAATCACAGCTTGGCCTTGCCTGGTGTAACCTGCAGGCTCTGCAGCTTCATAGCCATGCTCATGTTTCCAGTGATCTTAATTTTCCCTTTGAAGAAAGCCTGTGGACAGGGGTTGAAAGGGGAAAGATAAAAAAAAGTTCACCTGACCTTAAAGTTTTACATTAAATTTATTTTATTTTTTTAGAATAAGTGAGGTACTTAAAGAGGACATATGATGCACATTTTCAGGTTCATATTTGTATATTGTTCCTCTACTGTGACATGTTTCCATGCTTTAATGTTCAGAAAAGGGTCTTTATTTTCCTCATACTGCCTGTGCTGCAGCACCTCTTTTCACCCACTTTTTAAAGAAAGGGGTCTTAAAGAGACAGGTGCCAAAATAGAGTGCTTTAGACAAAGAGTGATTATAGCTATATTCAGAAACACAGTGTGAGAAAAATAATGTGTGTTTGGATTGTTAGAGATTGTAAACATGTGCAAGTAGAAACCCAAAATACAAGTATGAAACTGAAACAGAGCATAAAATGTCCCCTGTGACAAACTAAATGGAGATGATGTTCATACAGACCATTTAAATTGATTAATCTAGTAAACACAGGTGGTTATGTGGCATTTGCACAGCTCTCAGTAAGAAAAACAAATTAATGTCTAAAGGCAAAATGTAATGTGTTGATGTGTTTAGCTTCCCAAAAAAAAACAGCACCAGAATTTACACTTTTTCTGGTGAATTGACGTTTGTGTGTTTAGACTCGTATTCCCAGTGCGTTCCAACATATCATATTTGGTTTTAATAGACTCTGGTGCTTTTTCTCTGTTTAGTTCCTCCCCTCTTTGGTGTATAATCTGTATAACTATTGGTGCTTGATTAACGTCTGGAACGAGCTCCATCTCCAACTAGTCTGTGAGGTTGCTTATAGCGTTTGCATTTTTAAGATAATATTTGTTAACAATATGCGCATCACTATGTGAGTGCAGATAAATATGGTTTATCACATACCGTTTGTGGGTTCATCTTTCCTGTCATCAGATCCAGAAGATCCTCGTCACTCATGATTAAGGTGCAGTCTGCTGTCTTATCTAAAAGAAAAGCAAATAATTGTTTTATTTTTAATGGCTTACTACTTGTCATAAAGCATAAAAACTACTTTAATTAACTTAAATAACAACACTAAATAATAATACATTTACTATAAACAAAAACAGCCAGAAAATACATGTTTAACTGTTAAGAAACATAAAGCAATATATAGCTCCAACACTACTTAAATGTATAGAGTGTGTGATATATTTTTTTAAACCACAGAAACAAATGCATGATTTCTGTTCTGTTTTCACACAAGGAGAAACCATTGGCTGAAAAAAAAAAAGAACATCCTTTGCAACATTGCACATGAAGAGAAATGTGATTCACCATTTTAACATTGCTCCAAATAGATAGCACTCAAGAGTACACTATGTCTGGATGAAACTTGTTGTGTGCAGCACACAAGTCCAATGCCATTTCATTTTTAAAACTGGCCCTGTATTGTTCTTCCAGGACAAAATGTATGATTGCTAACATCAGCCTGTTGAAACAGAAAACCACCTTTTTCCATCATCATCATCAACAACATAGGCAGTACTTCTGCCTACGGTATAATGATCATCAATCAATATACTTGATACATCAAAATACTTGTTGTGTGTTTTGGAAATTAGAGTCCTAATTAAAAAAAATCCTCTTGGACACAAAGTTCACATAACAGGATTTAAAAGTAACAATTTACTTATCTTCTGTCAAGGAATGATCACTCACCTGTTTCCAATGTTACTTGGCCAATAAAAAAGGAAAAACACTTCTAATTCCTACGGAAGACAATTAGGGCCACATTTTTTTATTTTACCTGACCAAAAGTGATTTATTCTTTTTTAAATATTTGAGATCAAAGTCAGTATTCTGAGAAAAAACACTGTTTTGAATGACTGACTTTAATCTCAGATAAAACAAAAAAGAAAAACTTTTGCTCAGATATCAAAATAAATTTAGATGTGGCTCTAATCCTCTTCCGTACATTTCTCTATGCAGCACATTACCTTAGCCCGCCTTATTTTAGGCCAATGCAGTGGCTGTTAAAATGGTTTGGCTTAACAAAAGATAATGTACTTGCTATTCTTTGTTCGTATCTTCATGGTTTATTGCACTTATTGCATCGATTTGGATAAACGCCTCAGCTGAATGAAGTGTAATTGAATGGGATGTAAGGACTGCAAAGGTATGGTAGTTCAGCTAAATGCAATGTAATGTAATGTAGTTTACTCAGGCTTTTCAGAGTTTTTTCTGACAGCTGCATGCTGTGACTTTACATGAGGGCTGAGAGACTGAACATAAGCCTACATTTTAAGTCAGCAGCTAAGTATACAAAAACAATGACCTGAAACTCATTATAAGGCTCTGTTGAGTCGTGAGAGGCTGCAAATTGAGGTGATAATTCTCTGTAGGTTCCTCACTACAAGCGTCCCCGTTCACATTGTCACAATGTTCGAGTAGCAACACACACACTAATACAACCTCTCCTCTATCACGTTAACAAAATGGCAAGGACAGACACTTTCCATTGTAAAAGAAAACAGGGATGCACCCCACTGTTGTGTTGATTTTGATTGATGTAGAATTGATGCCCATCAACGTGTCCAGAAAGATTTTAACTAGTGCTGTCAATAAATAAACAACGACAAATAAAACAAATACGTATGTGGTGCTTAAATAAGGACATGCATGACAAACTGCTAAGAGAAATCAGAACACCATTTCTGAATTATTAGCAACAAATCTGACAATTAGCTAAAGCATCGACAAAGCCGCTGTCACAGAGAGCCGCTGTGGTCCCCTCTGTGTAATGTGCGATACACAGGGCGTATTCTCTGTCACTATCATATTGTGATCACCAACAAAAGAGTGCACTTGCCATCTGCCTCTCCTTTTTTTGCCATTTCACTCCCATGCAATTCATGGTAAACATCCGCGCTGGTATTGCCTGAGCAACTTTTTGGTCAAACTTTCCAGATTAATCCCAAGCATTAACGCGTCCAAGTGTGTGTGGCAGTGTTATTAATTTCTTGTAAACCAAAACACAGCGTATAACCAACCAAATATATGTGGTACTAGTATACCGTACGGCGTAGAGGCTCAACACAACTGGGATTCATTTTTCACAGAGCTTGTCTTGTTCCTTTCCATTTCCTGAAAAATGAGTCAGATGGAAAGGGTTAGCTGACCTTTAAAAAACAACAACCTGAGAGTAACTCGGGGGCGGGGGGGGGGGGGGGGCAGCCTAATGGAAACAGTCAAGGGGCTTTTGATGAGAGAATGGCTCTGATTATGTGTGTGTGCATGTTACATACAAGTGTGTGTAGCGGCCACAAGCATCCTATGAAAAAGCAGAATACATATCCTTCTTTAGCATTTCGATGATATATGTGTGAATTGAATTGTACTTTTATAGATTGTGTGTGATGTAGATTATGTAGTTTGATGTTTAACGTCCACTGCAGCAGCTTCAAATCCAAAGAAGACATACAAAAAATTGTTGTGATTGAGGTTTTAAAATGTCAAACAATTTCTACTGCTCCACTGCAGTTTTACAAGAACATTATTTTGATAAAAATGCCAATAAGGCCAGTTTTTTTCAAACATCTGGCTGCAAGGAATAAGTGCAAAGCAAAGAATGTCTTAATGCGATACACAGATTCATGTTTGAGCTCTCTCAGAAATACAAAGCCACAATTTTATCGGGAATACATTTTTTACCGACAAGAAGCTCACGCGTGTTCCTACTGCGGCTGAGAGCTACAGCAGGTGCTTGTAGATGGGCTGAGAGAGAAGTCCTACTGTGGGAGAAATGTCACGTTTTAACAGACATTTCCGACCGACCGCTGAGAGAATTGTAATCATGTATTAAAAGCTTAAAAGCTACATTCATAAAAATCCCAGAGCACTTTTGGTGACATCATACTGCGCAGAACACAACATTCATGAAGGAAAAAAGTGGGAGAATAGGCCCGTGGAGTAAATCCATTATTTCATGTATTCAATCTACAGGGTTGGGAGGCGTACCTTCAAAATGTTTTCCATTACAATTACTAGTTACCTGTAAACTATTTAATTTGTAACTTAAGTCATTCTGCTAGTAATCCCCATTTTTGTCAAATGTACCAGTTATCTAATTACTTATTTTTTTAAGAGAATGTAATGAAATATATTATCCTGATTACGTAATCCCGCTACATGTAATCCGTTACTCCCAAAGCCTGTTTATCAAGTGTCCATTGATTTAAAATGTTATCCCGTTATTCAGAATCTGGTATTCGTCATGATTAAACACAAGTTTAAAATAGTAGTACTCACTTGTAATTAGAGGGGAAAAAGCATGTGTGCTCATTTATTAAAGAAATTACAAATTGGTCAAATAAATCAGGGTTGTTTATTCCATTATTACCATGTTTTCTGAATAATTTGCATACAGTCGGACAATTTTCCAACACTTAGCTATAGCATGGAGAAACCGCTGTGATCACCCACTGTTCAATGTGTGCTACACAGGGCTAACTGTATGCTTGAAGGCTAGTATTCTTATTGGGAGCAACATCTGTTCCTACAGTGATAATCTTCTCTGCTACCATTCCAAACTTCAAGAAATTAGCTATCTTATGAAGAATACCCTTTTCTCCGTTTTAACCTTACCCAAAGTGAATGAGTGCAGTTGCCAGTTGTTATCGTCAGGTGTGACAGCGAGGTAGTTATGTTTGCTCTCTGATGTCCAGTGGTCAACAGTTAGAGCATTTTGTAGCCTGTGCTAGTTAAATCGTAAAAGGACTGTATTTATGGACTGTACTTATATAGCACTTTATCCAGTCCTTAGGCCCCCTCAAAGCACTTTTCATTTACAAGTCATTTAAAGCCACCATTCACACCACATGTGAATGGAAGCAAAGTGCTACTTGCTCAAGGATAAGGCTAACATTCACACACCAATGACCATGCCATCAGGAGCGACCTGGAGTTAGACATCTATCCCAAGAATAGATTGACATGTTGACTGCAGAAGCTGGGATTCAACCTTACAATTGTCCTCAATACCTCACAGTTAAAGACAGGTTAATGGTGAAGAAACTGTGAACAGACTTGGACAGATACAGAAAACCTCCATCAGTGCTGCCCTCATTTTAAATGACGCTGTTGTTGCCGCAGTTCTAGACGTAAGTGCGCCGTTGAATTAGCACGTTTTTTTCTTAGCGGAAGCAATCAATTTATTTTCATTTAATCGTTTATTTGGCAGGGACAATGCACAGTGATGAACACTTAAAACATTTAAAATGTGTCAAGCGTAACAGTGCCAGATTTACAAATGTACATTTGACAAAAATAGCAAAAACTAAATACATGATATGCAAAATGTGCAAAAGAGCAAGAGCAGCACACACAAGCATTTACCACATGGCAGTAAATAAGCAGCAACGACATATAAAGTGCAAGAGAAGATCAAAGAGCTACCTAAAGTGCAAGAGGAGATACCCCTGTGTTAAAGTGCATTTAGCGGTGATTGCACGGATGTTTGTTTCTCATCCATTCTTTGAGTTGACCTTTGAAGCTATTGAGAGTGGGACAATCCCGTATCTCAGTTGGGAGGCTGTTCCACAAAGAGCTGCCTTTAATGCTGAGGACATTTTGTCCAAAAGTGGTCCGTCTACGGTGGACTTCACAGTCTCCTCTGGTTTCTGACTTAGTGCAGCGTCCAGTGTGTTTTTTGTGGATGAATTCCCCTAAGGGGGGGGGCAGTCCATGTAAACATTTATAAAAAAAACACATACTTTTAAAAGACTTAAAATTATCAAAACTCAAGAAATTGTGTTTATCAAGGATGGTACAGTGGTGGTATGAATGTGGCTTTCTGTCAAACACCAGATAGCTCTCTGGTACAGCTGTTCTATGGGTTTCAGGTGTGTGGCACAAGCAAACGACCAGTTTGTCAAACAGTATTCAATGTGGGATAGAATCATGCAGTGGAGGTATGACTTTGCAGAATTGACAGTTAAGAAAGGTCTGATTTGTTTAAAATTTTGCAAGATAAAATACTTTCTAGATATTTTTCTTAAAAGTCAAGTTCGAGTCCAACACGACTCCAAGATACTTGAACTGGGAGACTAGTTCTATTTCTGCTCCGTTTAAAAACACATTGGATCCTTCGATTTTGACTGGTCGTTTACTGAACATCATGCATACTGGGTTTTTTACGTTTAACTGTAAGCAAATGTTGTTAAGCCAGTGTTGAACTTTGTCCAAAGCATTTGAGACAACATGAGATTATTTCAGTATTTTTCCCTTGTATAAAGATGACCGCATCATCGGCATACATTTGCACATTCAACTCAGGACACACATTAGGCAAGTCATTAATGTACAGAGAAAATAGTAACGGTCCAAGAATGGAACCTTGTGGAACCCCAACAGGGTTGACAAGGTAGGGGGATTTGACACCGTTGACCAAAACACACTGTTTTCTGTTCGATAAGTAAGACTTAAACCAATGTATAGAAACTGCAGAAAAATTGAATTGAGTCAGCTTTGTAAGGAGCACTTGGTGGTTAACAGTGTCAAAAGCCTTCCTGAGATCAAGGAAGACCGCACCTACATATGGGCTCGTGTCCAACATACATTTAATCCGAGAATGTTTAGGTCGATAACATAATATTTAAATATTGTGAGTCAAGTCGTTGGTTTATTTTGTATGTGACCATATCATAAGCAGGATAATAATCATCCCTTACATAAAATCGCATTACAATGAAAATACATCACATACATCCCTGGCAGATACACACCTGGATCATTGCTGACGGAACCTTTGCCATTCTTCACGTCCACAACCCAAGTCGCCTCTTTCCCATCGGGTCCATTCTTCACTTTAAACGCGAACACTCCACCAATCTTCTTGACAAGCTGCTCTCCTTCCTGCAGGGAGTCCACAAGGCTTTGTTTCAGTTCACAGATAATGTTTGGAGACAAAGACATGAATAATTTAAATCACAGTCATATGAGTGTTGTTAAAACTATAACTCCCTTGCCTGTAATTACTTCCTCATTTTTACCACAAGGCAATTCAATGATCGAAGTGTAGATATACGAGGCATAATATCACACATTGAATGCTCGGAATTCTGGCCTTGTACTAAAATGCTGAGTGAGTAGCATTTAAATCAGAGGTAGGGATAACACTGGTATTGAAGATAACTGTGATATTCATGGTAATAATACACATGATAATACTATGTAAATAATCCAGTTTTTTATTTCTTAATCTCCCTCTGTTATCCTGACAGCCCAATTCAAATGCAGAGGCATATATTGCATATTCCACATATTAAATCTTCCCTCCCGAGGCTTCCAGACACATCAGCAGCCCTTGAACAAGCTTTACATTTGCCCACCTTTACACACCTTTATTGTAAAGCAGCTCAATGCAGCAGACACAGTCACATATAGATTATAATAGACAATCAATGACAGGTTTATGTGGTTTTGAGTGCCTTAAACTTCACGTTTTTAACTGGTAATATTCTAACACAGTAAGAGAGGCCTGGGTGTTCATCGAGTGAAAGTGTGCATCCGTTTGTAACAGCTTGACTTGTGCACATAAAGTACTCGCCCACCTGGAGTGTTTTTTAGCCTTGAACACAATGTACAGCTACATTTAAACCTTTTCTTGTAACATAAAACAGCAAGCAATCACAAAAAATACCGATCACCTGCTGGCTCCCGATTAAGAATTGAGAGCAGCAGGGTGCATTTCCTCTCGGCCAATCGGGTGCTCAAAAAGGGGCTTAAGAGAGGAAGAGAATTGCACACCCAGGTCCTTCTGATACTTCCTGATGCAGAACTCATTTCAGCAGATACTCCACGCCAGAAACTCTTTATACTCTTTTGAAACGATATTCATAAATTGGGCAAAGATTTCAACTGTGTGGATTTGTGTTTGTGTTAATGCCAATAGAGACAAAGCTAAATTCATCCATATGCACCTCAGGGGAAAACCATACATTCTTCTCCATTGACTTCGAATTAAGTGAAGGTGCCTCCTTGCAATTGTTGTCTGCTAGCAAACCACATGAAAAATGCCATACAGCTGCTTTGTGGTGGGATTCCCTTTCGACACGGTAAGAAAAAAATAGAACCACGTTTTTAAGGTTCCAAGGTCAAAAAATAAATGGGCCATCAGATGATAGGAAAACAGTTGGATCCTGACACTCAATGTGAGCAGCAAGCATTTTGCCAAATATCTAACTATGAAGGAGTCATCCTTGTATTTACTATTACCCTACTGTTGAAATGCTAATGGTACAAAAATGTGTATGCTACATGGCCATGAAACTGCAGTCTGCGTCCATGTTCCAGCCTTCAAGCACATTAACAGTTCAGTAGCTTACTGCCTGACTTTAAAAAAAAGAAAGATATAAGACTTACAACTAACTTTGCTTTTCTTTGATGTGTCATATATGTTAGCATTTGCCAATGGAAGGACACATTTGAAATGAAATTATTCCAAAGGATTAAACGCATCAGATGTTTAAATCAAGTTATGAGAGGACTTTTTGTTAGTGACTTTACCTCCTGCAGACGTTTTTCCATCTCTTTGAAGACTGGGTAGGCTTTAAACCCCTCCTGACCGCCGACCAAGCTGGTGGGAACTGCAGCTACTTGGGAACTGGGGGGGCAGAAAAAAGCAGCTAGATACAAAGTGCACGCTGAAAAAAGTGCTTCAGCTATCTGTAATTTCACCATGACTCAGACATGTGTACACATATGATTTGAAATGTTATGTGGCACACTAAGGAACAGAGTACAAAGCAATGCACGTAATGTAAAGCACAAGGCCAATCCATGTATGGTTGTTGGACTTCCTACAATTCAAAGTGCTTTTAAAGTACATGTCAATGTTTCCCCATTCACATATTGGTACACACACATACACTAATGGCAGAGGCTCATCGGGTTGTAATGTAAATGCTCACACACTCAAACACCGATGGCACAGCCTTGGGAAACGTTGTTTTGGGGCTTTATTGGAATAAATGTCTGATTTGACATCTAATTGCTTGGTTTCTCCCAACAGATCAATCTCCTAAATGTGCGTGAATAGATCACCATGTCATTTAGATTGAGTTCCCTCAAGCAGCATGTTGGAGATAGCCACAGAAAGGCTAGATAAAAACATAAAGCTACGGTTTTAAAACAAGCTGCCTAAAAGACAGCGAAACCACACTTTCTTAAACAATAAATTCAGGATTGTTCAAGGACTGTACAAGCCGATACGTCTAGTTTGAGACGATGGATCAGGGTTCATTCACAGTAACAACAGTGATACATTTTAATAGGGAGAACAAACAGGAAAAAAACAACTGATGAACCTGAATTTCTAGCACAAATATAACATTTCAAGCACTCTTGATGAACCATGTTTATAAAATGTCAAGGCCTAATTTACATGTATGCTTCATAAATGAGATGGATGTACCTAATATTTGTATGAACAGATCAACAATTCATGTGTAAATGTGTCATCTGCAAGTGTACAACACTTTCCACAGATATTAAAACGGAACTGTATTTTTTATTGTTCCTACCACAACTGTCGAAGAGGCATTTGTGTCGTAAAGGCATCAGTGTTCACTAAAATGTCACTGGTTTAATCTAAATCTACCTATATCACTGAAAACATCTGATGGCTTCATAGACTGCTGATGACGTTTTTTCTGCATTTCAAAGTAAGAGCCTGCAGTCTAGCTATTTTTTATAACCAGCAGCAAGAAAATGAGTTATTTTCCAATGTAAATGACACAGTGAGTGTGTGTTTATTGGTTCCATGTATATTACCTGAACTTAATACAAATAGTTGGTAACTACTTCCTCACCTGGCCGCCTGAGGGAATCCCAACTTGTAGAGAGCAACAACCACAGCTCCTCCTAAGCCAATGTTGTGCTGCAGGGCCACTTTGGCCCCGGGGACCTGCCTCTTGTCAGCCTCCCCTCGGAGCTGCCAGCACAGCTCGGCACACTGAGCCAGACCTGAGAGAGCATAGGGAGGAGAGGGATGGAAAGGAAAGACGGTGACGTGACTTTAAGAGGGGAATGTGGCGTTATGTTGGCCTGATGAAGCTGCAAATGGTTGAAAATGTATATATAATAACAATAAAGTTATATTGAATAAAGTGAGAAAACAAGTGGACCTGTCTTTTGAGCTTCTGAATGCTCCAATGTGTACACCTCCTTGTTGCTAACTGTGTCTATCTGCTGACAGGCGGCATGCATCAGATCTATTGGGCTGAAACCAGCTGCCCTTTGCGTCTGGAAACCATGTCCATGAGAGTAGTGCGAGTGACAAAACAGTGAATTTGCGGACTGTACAACCAGAACAATGAGCTGAAAGATGATAAAAAGGGTCAGGTTATACTTATTTATGGTTTCTACATTACACAGTCATTTGATCTATTATGTACCTGCAAGTGACAACAAACTCTTTGGACTAAAAGACTGTGAGAGGTATAAAACCTACTTTTCCATTCTCCTTACAATAAGAGGAGGAAAGGTTGCATTGTCTTGTTTTTAGAAACATCTACATTTGGGCCACACAAAAGGACTCCGGCCAACCAGATAAGCTTAATTAAATACCACTTAAGCAATAAATATTTCAAATATTTATTTTAACTCATGTGAAGGAGTTTAAGTTCTCGAGTGCAGTCACTTTACCTCACCGTTGTGACAAAGAGAGCTGAGCCAGAAGACAAAGCTCTCAATCTACCGGTCCATCTTTTTTCCGACCCTCACTATTGGTCATGAAAGATGGATCATGACCGAAAAACCCAGATCGCGAATCCAAGCGGCCCTATTGGTTTTTCTCCGGAGGGTGGCTAGCATCTTTCTTGGGGACAAGTTGAGAAGTTGGATGGATGGATTTATTTCAGGGTGCATGTTTTACCATATGCTGTCCCTACGTGTTGGATGAACAAAAAGCAAAGACTTGGTTGCCAATTTCTCAAAATGGTAGCCAATGGAAACCTGGCAACGGTTATTGTCAAGGCCTGACTGCTATGACACTCACACATGTGGAGTTATAGTTAATAAAAAAAAATTGGGAGTGATCCTTGAAGAAACCCCACCAAAGCAGACACTGTGTTGTTACAATAGGGTCATATGTCTTGGCATTATGCAAGTGTTAAACACAATAGCTTCATCAAGAGTGGTGACAAATTGACTCCTAATCTGACAACTCCATAATCTCGACAGGGCCAGCTACTGCGCTAGCGTTAAAGCTAAGTATTTCATCCCATCTGCTTAACGAGCTTTTGCATTCCTCTATTATCCCAATAGGCTAAAGGACTTAAGGGTAAGGACCTCATCATGGTGCCTTTTTCACAAACTGAGCCACTCTCCTAATCTTTTCCACAATGACTTGTTTGTGAGGAAAAAAACAAGGCTAGGGCTTTTTATGAAAACACAGCCTCTGGAAAACACTTGAGACATTTTATTCATACATAAGGAACATTCAGAAATGTATGTAAACTCTGAAAGAATGCACTTGATCATCACAGTCCTTTAACATTCTGAAGTTTAAAGAGCCTGTGACACGAGTTTCCCCCATCATCCAAACCCATCAATTTGAGTAAATATTGTTCCCTTGAAAACCGTTACTGAATTGATTTTGGATATTTGTACTTTGATAACCATTAATCTGCCCTTCAATGTTGACCATTTTCTGGATTTTCTCGGGGATTCTTCAAATCCCGCCAAATTATGAGTGACCTCATTGCGTGCACAGCGCTCCAGCTGCAGCGTTCAGGATCCCAGCATCTGCATGTAAACGCACGATGGGGCACACAGCAGCAAGCTCACACAGCGATGACAGTTTAATTTTGAACGTGTCTGAGAGCTCATATGAGGCTGAAGGATCGGTTTATGTTGTATCTGTTAGAAGTTTAGGAATTAGGTGTGTCAATATGGGCGATCATACGGTCATGTAGCCAGTGGTGGACTGGGACTAAAAATCATCCTGGGACTCTCGACCGGCCCACTTCGGTACCGCTAGTAAATTGTCAACGGGGGGAGTGGGGGATGTGCTAGTGACTTATCCGACCGGCCCACTTCGGTACCGGCCCATCGGGATTCGTCCCCACTGCACCCAGCCCAGCCCAAGTAAACTGTCAACGGGGGGAGCCTCGCTGCGGGGAAACGGTGGACCTAGTGTCCCGATCGGAGTGGGAATAATAATAACAATAATAATAATAATCCGTGCATTTTATCCATTAATTTCCCCAACATTGTGGTAAAAAAAAAACACACGTTTAATCCATGTTGGTGTACTACAACTACAAAAAGTATCGGTTTGTTTTCTCATCGGGAAATGCAGACCGGCTCAAACAAAAGATTTTTAAATCATCATCCTCTCGATCATTTAATGTATCATATGTACGCCGAATTGACATGAAAGCACTAATAAATGTAGTTTCATCCACTTGAATTTACAACTAAAAAAATAATCGATTTGTTTTTATATCACATCCGACGGGAGGAAATTCAGCAGCTCTCACTACCGATTTTTAATCCTAATTTAATCATCATCTTCACCACGATCATTTATGTTTATGTTCACCGAATTGACATGAAAGCACTAACAAATACGAATATACTGTAGTCAACTTCATTAAAACGTTATTAACGTGCCTAAACTCAGTAATTCACCATTTATGACAACACACTTTGTCCGTGTTTGGCTCTCTCGCCGCACAGTGAGGCGTTCCCGCATTGACGTCACTTCCGGCTTCCCCCAAAACTTCAAAATGAGTCGAAGGAATTTCCCCGCGATGTTCGAAATTATTGATATTTATCGGAACGGTATCGCACCTTCTTTTTTAAACTGACGGTTCGAGATGACTAGTAGCCCAATATTTCATTGCACAACAGTTGTTGGGATGCTGTCACAGGCTCTTTAAAAGGGCTTGGTTTGTCCGTCATATTCACCAAGCTGCCCTTTAATGCCCATGGATGTTGTGTCAACGTGTACAATTCCCATTCTCTTGGGGGGGCTCATCTTACTTCCTGCATGTGAATGTACTTGAATATCTCAGCTGACAGTGAACCGGGGGACAGAGATCGCAGCAAAGATTTGGAGCAACACCGAGGATCAGACGGAGCTTATCGCCGACTCGGGCTCTCGCACTCCGACCGTGACCCAGGGGAATTGATAATGACATGGATGGGTACAGTTACTACAGTATATTGTTCAAGTGCTATTGAGGGTTTTCCCTTTCCTGTAGGGTGTTTTTTTAGTTTTTTGTGTATGTTAATGGTCTGCAAAAGCTGAAAAAAGTTGTTAGTCTCCCACACACCCCTCCCTCCGCCGGAAACGCCTCAAATGGACTCCTTTGTTTACTTCTTGAGCATAATGAGATGACTGTGTTACACTTGCACATCTATTGGCCAACGCTCCAGCCCATAGTACGTAAAAGGCTAAGGGGCTGGACTCAAAGCGGTTGACCAATCACAACAGAACCGGCCAGCTAACCAATCAGAGCAGACTGGGCTCTGGTTTCAGACAGAGGGGGGAAAGAGGTGCTGCAGCACAGGCAGTATGAGAAAAATAAAGAAATGTTTTTAACGTGTGTGTGTGTCAGTAAAACTTTTTTCTTAAATGACATATATATACATGTAATACTCTTATTACAGGTTAGTCCTGCTTTCCATTTTCTTTTCTTTTCTTTTTTAAAAAGGGCAAAAGTATTCGCTTCAAAATCAACTTTAAAGAACCAAAAATAAAAACATTTGTTTTGCATAAGTGCCACATTTCCGATCCTATATATTAATCTCCTGAAATATGAGTGCATTCATTAATTAAACGTTTCCATCACAGCTTGTCAAGGTGGATCTTTAATTTTTTACTTTTTATACAGCTGCTAGATATTTTAATTGATATACGTCAATGTTTAATAGTTGTTTAATATTTTTGTTAAAGCTCATAACATAGATCTATAAAGTAACTGAAGCTGTCAAATATATAAAACAGCAACACATTGAAAAACTCAATGATTTCAAAAGTGTTCATCACTACAGCACAGTATGTACATTCCACAACTGGAACTGAATGACTGTGTACAATACAAAGAACTGTGTGTAAGAGTAGAATTAGAAGTGTGGTGAGGAAGATGGAGGCTTGTTGAGCACAGGGTCTCGTCCCTCAAGAGTTTCACTGAGGCTTTTATAATCCTGGTTGCCGTCAGCAGCTCTTTTTTCAAAGCAACCTCTTTATAACTGCACAGTTCTGCCACTTTAAATTATTATCATTATCATATTTTATTCTTAAGAGTCTGTACCTACTTTTTCTATATTGCTATTTCTTTTTAACATTTGTTTTATTTATTTTTTATTTCATAATTATTGTTTTAACATATTTTAAAATAAAATATGTATTTCTCTACAGCTTATTCCCTGTAATCAAGATTGCTTTTTTATTTTTATTTGAATAATAGTGTTATTAAAATAGCTCCTACTATAGGTATATTTGTTTTTTTTAAATAGCTTTTATATATTTGTAACTTGATATGAACCACATAAAACAAAGCGAAGTCCTCTTCTTGGCAATAAACCTGATTCTGACCATTACTATGTGACACATGCCACCTAGTGGCCACCAGGGAAGTGTGCACTCTACAAAAACACAATGGATGTATAACTTTACTCTCCTCTGCATACCACTCTGATGCTCCAAATAAGTTAAAGTGCAACTTCCAGGTTAAAGACACCTGTGAATAAATGGGTAGGAAAATGATGAATACACTAGATTTTCCCCAAAATATACATAATATACACAACAGTGACATCTGGCGTCGTTTTTTTAAGACATTACTTACGCATCAAAAAAGCCTCCCCACGTGACCTCCCGCATGTGACGTAACAAAGGGGAAACAAGGGGGTGTGTAACGTATTAATAAACATGGATCCCAATGCTAGTTTCGACACAGAAGACACAGAAGAAGTTGAACATGAATATTCAAATGCATATGACGGACCACAACCTTGTAATTATGAGCCTGCTAGGCGTCCAAGAGACCAGGAGCAGCCAAGGATTCGAAGAAATAACGGCCATCGGAGAGAAATTGAGCTGTGGTGTGAGGAGAACCAGTGGAGAACTGGGCAGCTATCTTGGTGAGTGACCGGCGTTAGCTACAGAATGTTAGCCAACGTCACATCACAACATTGTGAAGTTAGCTATCATATATCAGGCTATAACTAAAGTAGCATTGATAATATAGTAACGTTACTGGCAGGACTGTTGATACTGATCCATAACAGAAACTAACGCGCAAGTATCAGCCGTATCTCGCGTTACCTAATGCAAATCAACACTACCTTACGGTGCTGTACCGGAGGGGAGAGAGAGAGCAGGGAAGGAGGGGGGGGGGGGTTTCCTGATAAACGTTTGTCCTGACAGGCTGGTATTTGTGCAACCTGCACAGACACAATACTGCACCATGATTACAAATGGGGAAATACAATGTAAAACTACAGAAAAATACCAGCTCACTAAAACACAACCGCTCAACTCAACGCAACTACTAACTATTCTCGCGGTCAGAGAGCGGAGATGTTTCCCCTTTGTGATGTAATATGACGCGTTTGACGTATGACCTTAAAAAAAAGCCGTTTTTAAGAGCAGAGCTCAAAACTGCTCCTTTCCCTCTGAAAACCTGCAAGTTGGCCTTTAAGAATAGGCATTGGCTGGAAATGCTTTTAGGGCCTCGTCTGATATTTTCACTTCCTATCAGACTTGATTATGTATCATTTGTAGTATCCGACAAGAATATTTCATAAAGAGTCGTGGCTGTGTGTACCTGTGGCGCCTAAAGGATGTCCTTTAGAGATGAGCCCACCGCTGGGGTTGACCACAAACTTGCCTCCATAAGTGTTGTCCCCTCTGTCAATCAGCTCGCCGGCTTTACCTGCAAAGATCATGAAGAAACAATGAGATGATACAGGAAATCTACAGTACATTGGATTGTTCTCCCCTACAATTTTATAATATTGTATTCAAGCAGTGAGATAGGCTGCCAGTCTGTGGTCTCACCCTCTGGACACAGCCCCAGAGCCTCATATGTGATGAGCTCATTGGCTGAGAAGCAGTCGTGCAGCTCCACCACATCCACGTCACTGGGCTTCAGACCGGCAGCTTCATAACACTTATCAGCAGCCACCCGAGACATGTCATACCCCACCTGATCAGAACCCAGAAAGAGGCATGTTTAGGAACTCATTTCCTTAGTCTTAAAGTTCATTTCATTTCAAACCTTTATTTAATCAGATTGGTCCCTTGAGATCATAGATCTCTTTTTCAAGGGAGACCTGCAGCATATAGGTTCCACATGAAACATAAAACAATAAAGGACATCATACATTATATTTACAGGATACATTTACATAGTTATAGACATTTACAAGTGCCCATAGTATCAACGAGCATTTCATTTAGCCTAGCTTTAAAAACATGAAGAGGAATGAGATTGCTCAGTTTCAATTCTTGCTGAAGATTGTTCCAAGCAAGTGGAGCTGCGCACATAAAAGCTGTCTTACCTAAGACAGTCCTTGGTCTTGGCACATCTAACAATGCTACATCATGCGATCTCAGACAATAGCTGCTTGCAACTCTCTGTGTTATCAGAGAGCAGATATAATACGGGAGTTTACCCAACAAAGCTTTATAAATAAACGTGTACCAATGACTGAGCCTACTTACAACCAGCCCTTTGAGTGCAACCATAATTCTAATGTGGCCGGCGATGAAATTAAGTTTGACACTCCTGCTGTAGTGTATCATGTAATTTGTATTAGTGAAGAGTGATTTTTGGCTGTAACATACAGAGATGGTCTTTCTCATGACATCATTCAGACACTTTGTTTTCATCATCATTATTTCTCACCATCTTAATGCAGCTGTTTTCTTCAAACGTGGAGGCGAGGTCAGTCACCATCTCCTGGGCAACGATCTCCACCGCCTGCTTCTCCAGACGGTGTTTCCTGACGAAGTCCTCGCTGGCCAGAACTGCTGCTCCAGCTCCATCTGATGTAGGGCTGGAGAGCAGGAGGGTAAACAGTTATCATCAGTAACTCTGAACTTTGATTCAATCAAATCAATGACTACTTTGCTGACATAGTTACACTAAGCATTGGTGAACGGTAACTACAAAATTACTCAAGTACTTCACTTTTCAATTCCTATGACTTTATACTTCTAATCCATAACAATTCAGAGGCAAATATTGTACTGTTTAATCCACTAAATGTATTATACGGCTTTAGTTATTTTGAAACAAATATATTATAATTGATCCCTCAAGGAAATTCATAATCTAGGCTGTAATTTATATATATAAAGTGTTATATATAGTTAGTTGTTCTTTACCAGCCGCAACACTAAAGTGAAAAATCTAATAATGCATCAATAAATATAATAAAATAATCTATATTGTTCTCAAATTGGCTGGTGCGGAATGAGAACTTTCACATTTTTAACTTTAAATACATGTGGATGAAACTTATACTTTTTTTAGTTTTGAAAGCAGGATTTGTTCTTGTAACAGAGTATTATATAACTTGGTATTAATGTTTTCACTAAAGTAAAGGAAGTGAATACTTTGTACTCCACTGCAATTTCGGCAGGGTTATCATTTATGTTCTTAAGATGGCTCTACATGTAAAGGAGGTTCTTACCAACACTGCAGCAGAGTGAGGAAGTCAAACACCTTCCTGGAGTCAAGCACCTGCTCCAAACTGTACTCTTCCTGGAACTGGGAATACCTGCAAGCATGTAGACACACATATTCACACATAAACATAAAAAAAGGATACATTACAACAATTATTACGTTTTTTTGGGATGCACAGGAACATCTGCAAGTAAAGCGACATGTGCCGATGACAGTAGCCAATCTGTTTTGCTGGGTCATGTGACTTAGTACTGTAGAGGTACTTTTACATTTGAATTTGAAGTCAGTTTGTTTTGTTGCATCTGCTTACACTTCTTATTTACTCATTTTATTTATAAAGATGTTCAAACAGTTATCTTCTATAGCGTACTCATAGTTATTCTGTCCATATTATACTATCTTTATTTCTACTGGCTCTATAGTGTATTTCATTTCAATACTGTTAATAGTGTGTATACCAATAAAGGCTGTTCATACTGTATACACTTATAAATACTTATATTCTTACTATGTTGTACTAGACATCACTCTACTGCTTATTTTGCACTTCTGGTGAGATGCTTACATTTTTATGTTTCGATGTTATACATTTCCCCGGGATTAATAAAGGAATTCAGATTTTGATGCTATTTGTATTGAGTTTTTCTCACTGTGCAAATTGAATATAATCTAATGAAATATGTATTTGTATCATAAAGAAAACGCAGGTTTAATACATGATGAGTGACAACGAGAAAGTCCCCACTGACTGTTGGTCCATAACATTTTTCTCATTGAGTAGGTCATTGTAAAAGTTAAGTAATTTCCAGTTGATGTCCTGAAGTTCTGAGAGGCAGTTTATATTTTTTATAAGTAATAATTATTTGTTTTCCTGGCATAAAAGGGGACAAAATATATATATATATATATATATATATATATATATATAATATCGATATCGGCTGAGAAACTTGGTGCATCCCTATTTCTTTTTAAATCTCAGTCTTACGGGTTGTTGGTGGAGTGCTTGTGGTTTTTCCAGGCGATTTTGGCAAAGTGTTCCGGTTTTGTGCCTGGAAGAGATTCAAACACAGATATTAAAGGTCCCATTTCTACTGATCATAATTCCGTTGTTGATGTCTACTAAAATAGATTTATATTGTGCAATTTTCCAAAATCACATTGGTTTCTCATACAGCATCTCTGTATAGTATGTGGAGCTCCTGCCTCCCTATAAGCCCAGTGGCCATCTGCGAGACAGCGAGACACAGCGAAACCCAGCCCGAAATCAGCCCGAATACACGCATACACCCGCAGCCTGGCTGGGAGTTTGTGTGTGTGCTCACACTAGGGCTGCAACGATTAGTCGACATAATCGACGACGTCGATCATAAAAATTCGTCGACGCGGAATTTTAGTGTCGACGCGTCGTATAAAAACAATCAGAGAGCCGGTAACGTTAATTCAAAACTGCGCAAATGTTCATTTGTAACTGCAATGCACTACAGGAAGTGCTGGGGGCAGTATACTCTCCATTGTCTGCCATGACTGCATTCTGTACTAACAACAAAGAAGAAAGAATACGAACGATGGCGGAAAGGAGAGAGAATGAGGGTGATGAAGAGCTCAAAAAAGCGAGACCGAGAGTTTCGAAAGTGTGGGAGTATTTCACAGACGACAAGCCAAAGAAGTCAGTGAAATGCAGAATTTGTAAAGGGGAATTGGCATTCCACGGCAGCACTACAGTGATGCACGAGCATTTAAAACGCAAGCACCCTGGAACCGTGAGGACTGCTACTTTGGATCATGGGTAAGTTTGAGCAAGTTAGCCATAGTCATGTTTACGTTAGCTTACATGTTGGAAAACAGAACGTCTCATGGTTAATGCTTGCTAAGCAAACGCTATTTCAGTTATGTTGAGGCTGCGTGTCCACCAACGAGCTGCTAAACAGCGCCAAGCTTACAGCGTAGTAGAGCACAATAGAGCTTTATCGACGCTGTAATTAATTCCAAACTTAAAATAATAATTAACAAGGGTCTGCGAAATGACAAGAATAAAATGCGATTGAATTTGTATTATTTATTTTGTTTTCATTATGATTTTTTTGTATTTATGTTATTCAAATACATTTGATTAAACAAGTTCAAAGTTCAAATTCAAATGTTTCATGAGTCATTATTTTAATTTTCTATGGGATCATGTTATGTTAAGGCAGAGGGACTGGACAACAGGGTGACATTCACAGGTGTGCAGACTTGAGGTAAAACATGCACTGGAGCCCGGAAAAGGAGCCGTGCCCACAGGAAGCAGAGATGGAGGGTGTGACAGAAATAATCGTTAGATTAGTCGACTAATCGAAAAAATAATCGACGAATTAGTCGACTACCAAAATAATCGTTAGTTGCAGCCCTAGCTCACACACAGACTCACAGCCTCGACGCGTCCCGCCGTCTCAGGGAGGAGAAATCGGCGGAGCTGCAGCTGAGAAAAAATCGAGTCTGTGTGTTTGAGGAAGTACCCAGGAAGAAAAAGAGAAATCTCCAACGAGGCGTTCTGGGGCAGCATAGACAGGTATTTTCTGTGTTAGAGTTTTACTCGCTACAGGGTGTACTTTGAGGGTTTGTGACCCTGCAGACCGTTTACATGCAGAAAAACCTTCATAACACACAAGGGGACGGGTAATAACCAGAAAAGCATGACATGGGACCTTGAACTCTATATGATAAAGGAAAATAACAACCATGATGCAACATGTAACAATCCAACACTTGTACTTGTAACACCCTGTCAGCTCACTCTTTATCTAACACACACGTAGCATGTACCGTATTTCTCCATGTGCTCTCTGCCAGCGTTTCCGAACATCTGCGGTGCTCCTGGAGCGGCCACCATCCCGTAGCGGTTGATCATCACCTCCATGTGCTTGTCCATGGGATTGGTCCTGTCCATAAACTAGAAAAGAGGTACATTTTACACGCCGTAAAAAAGACATCTTAAAGGGGGAAATTAGGGTTTATTAAGGCTAGTTTCTATTGAGACTCAAACAACCGGGGGGAACCAAAATCTTGAGCTACCTGAAACACAATTGTGTCAAAAAACCATACACCATAAACATCTGGCTGCACTGGCATGTGACATAAAATAAATTGATTTATCGACCAACTGTTCAGCCATTTTGTTTTAGATATTTGCTTTAAAAAAAGCTTTGACTTTTTATTAAATCTACCCCTTCTTCTCCATTGTAGTTGTAATTAAATCATTAGTAAGAAGCAGTTAATGGAACCTCATAAAAGAAGGTAGAAGTTCATTAATCTTTATTTCTGGGATGCAGCCACACTACACTGTTGTGTCTGCAGTGATCTGCTTTTGAATGTTTATCATTATCCCTCTCAGGACAAGTGTAACCCACACTGATATTCCGTCATTTTAGCAAGTCAGACCATCAACAAACACATTTAGTTTCATACCTTAGAAGACAAAGAGCCCCTTTCCATCTTCTCAAACCCGAGGGCCAGAGCACAGTCAGCAAGACCTGCAACAGGATATGAGAAGTGCTTAAAGAGAGGATTTTACAGCTTCACTTAAATAATAGATGACGGAATTAAAGGGGCCATATTATGCTCATTTTCCGGTTCATATTAGTATGTAGTGTCTCTACTGTGACATGTCTCCATGCTTTTATGTTCAAAAAGTTCTTTATTTTTCTCATACTGCCTGTGCTGCAGCCCCTCTTTTCACCCTCTGTCTGAAACCAGAGCCCAGTCTGCTCCGAATGGTTAGCTGGCTCTGTTGTGATTGGTCAACCACTTAAAGATGTCCCGCCCCTTAACCTTTCACGTACAATGTGTTTTAGCACCTGCCAATAGAAGCGTGAGTGTTACAATGTTATGTCACTATATTACCAAAGTAAAGTTAAGTCCAATGGAGGTGTTTCAGGCAGGGGGGCAGTTTGTTTTGGATTTTAGCCTTTGCAGACCATTTACATGCACAAAAACCTATAATACACTACAGGAAAGGGAAAACCTCAAAAAGCATAATAGGGCCTCCTTAATGTATTGTCTCTCATTTCTTTTTTCTGTTGTGAAAATGTGTTATTATTAGAAACCACTAAACCCCACCCTGAGCTCTTACAGCCATAGAATTTGGGAGGTTTTTCCCTTTTTATTTTAGACTCACCCCCCCGGACGAGCTGGCGGGCCATGTAGAGGGCGGTGGAGCCGGTGGAGCAGTTATTGTTCACGTTGATGATGGGGATCCCGGTGAGGCCCAGGCTGTGGTAAATGGCCCTCTGCCCACAGGTGGAGTCCCCTGAGGGAATGAAGGAGGCAAGATATGTAATTAGATCATGACAAACCCATTGTTTTTCTTCCAGGACCAGAAACACCTTCCCTTGTGGTTAAAGATTAAAACGTTCATTTGTCACATTCTCATTGGCTACAGTGTATTTCGGCAACAGAAATCTTAAGACCTAGGCTCCTCCAAACGATACTACATACAATAAACCGAAGAAATAAAAGCAAATAAAAAATTGTGCAAGAAGAAATACAAATAAATTGTAAGAAATTAAATTAAAATATAGTACAATATTTGTATATCATAATATTTGTTTTTAACCAGGGTTGAACGACGTGCAGATATTTTTTTTTACCATAGACGTATCCTACACAGGCCTGTTCAATGGCAGAATATGGGACTCCTGCATCTGCTAGAGCCTTTTGACCTGGAACAGGATGTGGACATACAGTTGTAAAAACACTTTGTCCCATGTTAAGCAACAAGATACATTTCACAGATATCCAGAAATGTTATCTTTCGATGGGCTGAACAAGGTCCATATTCTGAAGATTAGCACCTGCTTCTTTAGCCATGTCCGGGTAATCAAAGTCGCCACGGGCTCCAGGCTTGTCAAACTGCAGCAAAACACAGAAAAGTATGACAAACGCTAAATGTTAATCAACATTAGCAATCACATATTTTCCTGTTCTCCATTAAAGAAAAACATTTTTCTTCATTGGTAAACATTTAACTGTATTGTCAGCTAACCATTAGATCAGACTAAAACTCAGACAGTCAATGGGATTAAGCTTTACTTTTACGGCCATTATGATTTGCTTTTCAAGATGAAACAATAAGTCGATTGACAGAAAAAGAAAAAAGAACGATTTTGTTGACAAATATGATCTTTTCTGCTAATTGTCATATCACTTTGAAATCAAGGACAACAATTATTTGTAATTCAATTTCATCTTATAATACTTGTTTGTAAAGATGTATTTGTGCATATATTTTAAATTATAATCAATATAAAGAAATAATACTACTAAACAAATATTTATCTCATCAAGCAGTTGTAAACAAATAAGATAAATATTGTTTGTATTCACTTTAGAGACAGGGGCATCAGATTTGTATGTAATGACAGCATTTTACCAATTGAAGCATCACTTTGAAAATTCTTCATTAAAAACGTTTCATAACACACAAGCTGTGTCATTGTGATAACCATAATAACTATAACTAAGATAATCCAATCATTTAAAATAGGTTGCGTTACGTACAAATAAGTTTTAAAAAATCCCCAATCATAATGTCTCAACACCGTAATGCGTTATTTATGTCACTTTCTTTTGTAAATTACTGCCACAAATTGTATCCATGGTTGTGAACAGTTTTTCTTCATTTGGATTATTTTACTAATCTAGTTTTTAGTCTACTAGTTTTTGTAATTTTAATTTTTGTAAGATGTCAACTATTAATTTTTATTTTATCTATACTGTATTTGCACCTTTCAATGGTATTGACTGAACATAAGTGCCTTAAAGGTTTGTAAAGGACTTAAATGATTAATAAAGTTTAAAAAAATAAAAATAAAAATAAATAATTGTGTAGGTTTTGATGCCTTTAGTTTTTACCTTCAACTAGTACAATTTGAAGTGCATTACTTTTAATTGTAACAGAGTATTTGTACACTGTAGTATTTCTAATTTTACTTAATCTGAGTACTTCTCCCATCTCTGCTTTGAGCAGCTAAAGCTCTGGGGGAGCAGCTCCTCATGTTAGCAGCCTGCAGCAGCGATGACCCTTAGCACAGTTTGTCACTCTGTTGGCAATGAACTATGGACTCACAGTCTAGGCATAAGATACAGAGTTTAATATGTTGAAGCTAACATAGCTAGCTGCTTTGTACTTGATTGACACTTATAAACAGTTCATTACACTATGGCCTGCAGGGTAATTTCAACAAAACAGGCGTTTAATGCACAGAAAACTGTTGTCAGCCCACAATGCTAGCCTCAAGTCTTCACTAGGGCCCTACGTGTTGTCTTGCGAAGTAGGACAGCATAAATGTTAAATAATATTACCTTCGTCATGCCCACACCGATGACAAACACCCTGTTATTGCCTCGTTGTGCCATAGTTGCTTTATTTCGACGGCTAGTCTACACCTGGTCCACACACAGACAGAGAGGTCTGTGGACAGCACACAACATTAGCACTGACATAATACAACTGATTCAACTGTAGAGCAAAGATCCTCTGTACGCAAGATGATGCTTCACTCGGTAGGAATATTTAGCTATACTAAATACAAAAATATTTTTACATTTCCACAGACTGATGCAGGATAAGATTACTAGAGATATACATGATTTACTTAACAACCCTTATTTATTCCATAGTCACTTAAACATATTATTATGCAAGGCTACATGATTTTGCTTTAAAACAGTAAGGCATATTGTATCCGTATAATTTTGAGGGGTGTGGCGCAGTGGAGGTGTTGGGATCAGGGGGTCACAGCTTTTCAAACCCCACTGCAGTCAGCATGTCATTGAGTCCCTGAGACACTTCACCCCAAATTGCTCCTGTGGGGATTGCCCACAGTATTGAGTATGTAAGTCGCTTTGGATAAAAGCGTCTAACAAGTAACATGTAATGTATCCTACGATATGGTATGGTATGGTAGGCAACAACAACAACAAAAGTTGGACTACCTAAAAGGTTAAGCTTAATTGATACTTACTTGGGTACTTAGAATAGCAACAAACCTGCAGGTACATTTGTACAAATAACTAAGCCATACTATTCTGAGTTTGTATCTTCAGTCTCTCGCATGATGGCTGCTGGAAGTGTTTCTTGAAATACAGTTTGAGTTTTAATTGTCCCAACTTTTTTTTTGTTGCCAAATCACATAAAGGAGAATGGGATCTGCTTTGTTACAATCCTTTCCCAGCCACTTTACGTTGATTAACATTTCTGGACAGCTCACGGTACCATGAAATACTGACAGAGTGAGAGCTCTTTCATTTCTTCTCCTTGGTTTTTTCAAGATTCAAAGTTGTATTGCCATATAAATTATGTACACAACTACGGTGTAGTTATGTAATCTATGAAAAACTTAGATCGCATGTTCCTCAACAGTGCAATTTACAAGAAATAAAAACAAATATATAAAAAAACATATAACAAACAAATAAAATACAAATAGTGCAACCTCAGGTGTTATATAGTTGTATGGCCTGTGGGATGAAGCTGTCTCTGGATCTGGTGGTTTTAGACCCGATGCTGCGGCACCGCCTGCCTGACGGCAGCAGGCTGAACAGTTTGTGGCTGGGGTGATGGGGGTCTTTGCAATCCTGAGGGCTTTCTTCCTGAGCCGCTGGGAGTAAAGGTCCTCCATGGATGGCAGCTCCGTCCTGGTGATGTGCTGTGCAGTTTTCACCACCCTCTGTAAAGCCTTACGATTGAGGGCGGTGCAGCTGCCGTACCAGGCCGAGGGGCTCCAGTATTGAGGATCAGGGTGGAGTATGTGATGTTTCCCACCCTGCACAGCCTGGGGTCTGCCCATCAGGTAGATCAGGAGCAGGTTAACAATCATTTTCTGTTCTTTCTTATCATCTCAAGTTGTGCATTTTCACAACTTGGGATGTAAATCAATCATTTTGATCAGTCTTCATTTAAAGACATTTCTGTTTCTACAGCCTTTTTATGATGTTCTGGGCTTTTTTTGTGTCTTGTATATTGGTATTGGTTTAATACACCTACTGATATTTAAACGTGATACTCACATTTGCAAAGAAAAAGCTTAACTCAAAATGTACACCTTTCATTTTTATTGAGGCAGTGAAAAAAAACATTGATTAATCCAAAATGTGTATGGACACGCTGTGGTATCATTCCACAGCCTTTAATGTTCATCATCAATCCAACCTCAGCATATGAAGCGTCCTTGATGCTAGCAATTGGCCTGGGGATATTTAGCTGTAGTGTTCAAACTCCCCCTCTGAGGCTTCGCGCATGATGACATCAACACTTGATGAACTGATGTGTGACTTCATATATTCCCACCGACTCGTTGACTCTCTCATCGTAGTCTGTCCAGTCCTGAAATTCACAGAAGTATTTTAAAAGTAGCAGGGATGAAAGAGGCCTTCACAATCTGTAAATACAGTTGGCAATATTAAAAGTAATTTTCAGACAGAAGCAGGAGTGGAAATACATGAAAGACTCAGTAACTAAATAAGTACTGAAAGATATCCATCAATGCAGTGCCGTGGTTAAAATGTAGTTTTAAGACTAATATTCTCTTAGAATAAACAAAATCGACAATCACTGAGGAACGCGTTGTTCCCTCTGCACTTACTTTTTCTAGCAGGTTGACTTCCGGAAACTTTGTTCCAGACTCTGCCCCCTGTGCTGTGAAGCCAGCCTGGAGTGCGTTTCATGGAAATCGAGAATCGAGTCACATGACATTAGTTCAGTTCATGGATTTTGTGACCTTAACATGACTATTTTTAAATGCCATTTTCTGAATGTCTTTCAATCTTTGTAAAGCACTTTGAATTGCCTTGTGTTGAAAGGTGCTATATAAATAAACTTGCCTTGCCTAAGTAAGTAAACTCTCTGACTCTGGAAACATATCCTTTTCTTTCCCAAAGCAAATATGTTGACATAGCAGAGAGCACGAATGAGTATCTAATAACATTATTCCATTTCAACCAATTTAGGTTGCATATTGCATATTACCAGGGCCAATTAAACAGGTGTCAATAAGCAAACAATGATGGAGTTTTGGGGTCCTGACATTGTGTATGCTAACTCACTGTCATGGACACTTGAATGTAACTTTATTGAAGGGATAGTCCAGATGTTTTGAAGTGGGGTTACTTATCATAGTCAATGTATTTCCTACAATACATAGCAGTCAGGACTTCCTCTGTAAATAGAAAAAGACTGGAGTTATACTGCTGTGGATCAAGGCGGTTGAAGTGTGCTACCCCTTTACCTTGCTGTCAGATATCCCTTTCCAATGGGGAACTCAAACCATTATTTCCATCTAAGGTTTCGCCAAATCCACCGACTCCATTGACAAAAACAGTCATTTGACCTTGCATAACACAAGGGAACCTGGTCTACCACTGCTTCAATCAGTGAGTTTGTGTCTGTGACTTTGTTGAATCTAAAAGTAGCATAATTACAGAAATAAACAACTAATGGATGCAAGTGAAAGCAATCTAAAACATTTAAATACAGCGTACATTTAAACTCGTATTGATATTTTTTTAGGTGACCCTTCCTTTTAGTTGTTTATTTTTTGCTGCTGCTTCTGTCAACAGCAGTATGTCGCTTGGCTTCCATACTATAACTGGTTATGTACGGGGACATTATACCACCAAACCTCAAAAGATCTGAACTATCCCTTTTATCTTATTGGTAATCTGTGCTTGTTTTCTTCTGTGAAAATGTGTCTTACTTGAGGTTGGAAGTCAATGGGCTCCAGACCTCGACATTCAAACTGCACCATCGTCTTGAATCTTTCACTGTTTTCTTCCTTTAGCCCAGCAAACAAAAAAAGAAAACCACACAGCTGAAAGAAAAAGCACTCACCAATGTATGTGACAAATGTCCTGCATGTGAATAGAGTAATGATATGATCTTAAGGAGTGACTTTACTTTAAGAACTGCAGAAATGAAAAACAAAAGGTTACAAAACTTACAGAAAAAAAGGGATTGGTTCAAAATGTAGCTTGTCTTAAAACAGAAGGCAGGTACCCATAGGAACATGGAAACAGGGTTTGCTTGTAATCCTTCTGCCTTTTTACAGATTTTTTTATTTGAGAATGTTCCCGCTAAAACGTGTAATAACTGCCATAATCCTGCTGTTGCATTGTGTATTTATACCCAAAGTGTCTCCCTAAATAGGTATTCATGCTAAATAAAAGACAATCGCACTGAAAATTATCAAGTGAACTCTCCATAAAAGCAATGTTCTAAAGTCGGACCTATAGTGTATCTTGGGAGTTTTTTCAAAGTAAAAGCATGAGATGTTTGCTTACATTATATGGTGTGATTGTATCTCCAAGGATATCTGTAAGGAAAGGAAACAGTTTACAAGTTATACTTCCACCAGAGATTTTACGTCAGAAAAAAGATATGTCACATGGGGTGTGAGTTTCTCATACCAATTGAATTTTCCCTGGAACAGAGTTTACATTTCTGCACCATACTGGCACTGCCTCTTCCTCCTTTTAGTGGCACACTCTCCTGAGGAATAACAAAAAAACTGGTTGAATATGTGTGAAAAGTTTGCCACACTAAAGGTTAACAAATATACTTACCACTTGGGTTATATACTGCCATTTATCTGGGATCTCTCCGCAGTTTCCACACTTCAGCTGTAACACATACTGTACTGGTTAGTAGTGAATAGTGACAACAAAACGAAATAAACATTTGCCATGTAAATGCATTCCCATATTTAGTTGTCACGTAGGGTAAAAATTCAATGCGTTTACAAAAAGCAGGATAAAGTGTACAACATTCGCGAAAACAGAGAGGAAAATAAAATACTTAGCCCTCTACGGCATACTGTTGCCCTCAGGCAACAAACCACTTTTTCCAACCTCACACCGGCCCTCCAAATATATATATATTTTTTTTTAAATACACAATGTCACCTGACATGCTGGTGTTCAATAAAATGAGGGAATTATATGGGTGTGGCATTTTGTCTGGGGGTGGAGCAGTCCTTTCTGCAAGCAAAAGCTGCAGGGGACTCAGGGCCACCACTTGGTAAGATACATTTCACTTAACATATTAGAAATGTAGACAACTTAAAATAAAAAATACATGTATGTGCATGAATATGTAAAGAAGTATATTTGATTTTTTAAATATACTAAAATCTTATTATGTATTTATTAATTAGCTAAAACTATGTTTTTTTGTTCGTTGCCTCAGGGCAACACTGGGCCACTTAACCACTTTTTTCCAGGCAATATCATACAAGTGTGCTCGGATGTAAAATGATAAACCTAATCAATGTTTTTACTTTACCATCTACAGATATTTACAGGAAATGGACACTAAAACATGTTATGGGCAGAAGGGACATGATCAGGCTGTTAGGGCTATTCCGTCTGACAGTGAGGACAGTGAGTACAGTGAAGCTGGAGGTCAAGATTGGGTTAGGCGCCAACAGTTGTACAAGTATTAAAAGTAAGCATATGACACCAAACCAACTGAGACCCGTCTGTCCGCCGCATCTACGCACTGTACCACACACACACACACACACACACACACACACACACACACACACACACACACACACACACACACACACACACACACACACACACACACACACACACACACACACACACACACACACACACACACACACACACACACACACACACACACACACACACACACACACACACACACACACACACACACACACACTTTTGAATTCATATAGAGTTGTTTTTTCTATTTCTTCTGAATTGTAGAAATCCTTGGTGTTTCAATACCCTCGTAGCACAGTGTTGCCCTGAGGCAACAAACCAACCCCTGGTTGAGGGGTGAGGGGGGGGTCACATGTTATAATTGATACAATATCAGGGTCCCCTAAGCTCCTAAAACACATGGTGAAACATTTTTTCCTCCCAAAATAAAAAGTCATGCCATAGAGGGTTAATAATACTATACTAAAGTCTTAAGTGAAGTAGCATGCTAGCTTGATAGCCATCCTACCTTTAGAAACCACCGGAAGTCGTCGCACAATGGTTTCACATTGGTGACATTCTCCAAAGTGGCTTTGAACTGGAGTCCAAATTTCTGTAATGAGAGACAAATAGTTTGAAATTCACCAATATTAGCTCAATTGTTTAATTGTTTACATCTGAAGCATGCTACGGTGACACATACCACCATCTTGGATCTCCCCTACTGCCGTCTTCAGGTACCCCTCGTAAAGTCTGGCTTCTGAGTAAAAAAGGAACGAGTTTATTTTTTTGATGGTGTTGGCTTTTGGGATGAATACATGACAAAGTAGTGAGTGAAAATAGTAACGTGTCGACGGCTGTTTTGTTCTAGAAGTCGAGTAGCATAGCGTTGAAAAAGAATATGGAAAACGTTCACCGTTCTTACATTACGTGCAATTTATTTATTTGTATTAGAATAACTTATTTGTAATTTAATACCACATACAGTACGTCAACCATGAGTTTTTGCTAAGCCTAGCTTGTCGGGTATTGTTTTCTGGTTGTTTTTAGTTATATGAGACGATAACATTAGACTGTATGGACGATAACCAACATCCAAATCCTCACATATCCGTCAGCACTTAAAGGGACCTTTACTCTATTAGCATATTGCGCCCTCTATTGGACACTGACGCTCAATTACTTACTTATTGCTGTCGATTGCAACATACCGTATTTCAATATGATTTCAATAAGAATGTTCCTTTGTTCGCATACGTGTACACCAGTGATGCGTTCACACGTGTATGAAAATCTCATGAACGCATCTGACACAAAATAATCCCAACGTTTCAGACAACGAAATTCGGCTGCATCAGTTTATTGAACACCAAGCAATCTGTCACAATTCATCAAAAAAAAAAACGTGACGATGCAACAGCCATACTGTACAAATCTCCTGGTACAAATCAGTCATTCAATTACACCATACACAACAAATACAGCACATGGAATACAAAATTGATTCAACAGTTTTTTTTTATTTATTGTATCTTTAACTTAAAGAATGGAAACTGGCCCCTACTGTGGATACTTGCTGTACATATTAACCTGAGGCAATGCGGTAGGTCTTGGTGGTTAATGGCCATACACTGGGGGAAACTAATATAGCTGTGGCACCGAACACCTTTGTCTGGCATTTTAATATCATGATGGTATTCCTAACCAGAGTATATATTTCATATCATAATCTTGCGGGCTTTTTTTTGCCATGTGATAGCTAGAAAAACCAGCAAAAAAAATAGGGACTTCATAGAGGAATTCACATATCTACATTTTTGTAATAATTAATTTAATCTCACTCTCAAAATAAGTGTTTGTTTGCTTTCTTTTGATTGGGATATATATCAATATTTTAATTAAGAGTGTAACAATACCCGCAACACTAGACTGGGTTGATACAGTAGTCAGCTGATCCTTCCAGCCTTAGGCTTCATTGGTCTGGTGGTCATATTAATCCGCACATGAGAATCAGTACTAAACAAATCCTGTAGTGTGTAGTCAGTGATGGACACTTTGTAGTAAACAGACCTCTTGAATAACACATCTTTAACACTGAAGAAAAGGGTTTGAAAGACACCCATAGATTGTCAGTACAAATACACATTGCAATCCTGGTTTTCTTCAACTCTTCTTCAAATCCTTATCATTTGGAACACACCCAAACATTTATCAGACTCCCGCTGGCATTACGGCTTCAAGTTTTATCAGTCATTAAAAAAAAAAAAAAAGGGGGTTCCCCTCTTTTATTCATTAGCGGCATGAAACTCCATGGAGCAGCGAGGATACATCAAAAAACAAAAAGCAACCTGGGAGGAAAAATGCATGAGGTCATTTAAACCCATCACAACTACTTGTTTTAAACCTCCTGAAAAAATGATCAACAATTACAATGAAGGTAACCAATAACATGAGTAGTCATTATTATAATAATAATAATAATAATAATAATAATAAAAGGCATTTCAATTCTTTTTGCATTTCTTTTTTTTCCTCTCTTAAATACAGTGATGCCGACAGGCATTATTTACAGGCAGCTCCCACACCCCTCTCCGCCCCGTGAGAGAGGTGCCACGAGGTCAATGAGGCCGGCTGCTGGACTCCGAGGTCCTCCGCTGACGGGGGGCAACGTGGCCGTTCGTGCAACCGTTGTGGCGCTTGCTTGGTCCGCCGTTCATAATGTCTTGGATGTGCTGTACTATCAAGTTGATGGCGACTGCAGGGAATGAGGAAGAGAGAGATGGTTAGAAATCTTGGAAAATGTCCTCAACCGATTCATCACAATGGACAGTTATAAAGAATATATCAAAATGGATGCAGAAATAAGTATGCAACCAACTAGCTGACAGTTTGGTCAGAGACCTGGGATTTATGGTAATGCAGTGATGATGTACTTTTGTAGGACGGCCTGGAAGTAAGCATCGCTACCTTGACACAAAGAGGGATTTTTTAAATGTTTTCCCCAAATATAGCAGAAATTAAAGCCTCTTGAAAACTCACGATTACAATACTGGCACGTTTAGTTCAGCAGGATAATCTGCACATATTAATGCCACGGTTATGATATTGAAGTGTTAATGCAATCGCCATAAGTAAATAGCTTGCTTAAGGCTATATACAAACTGCACTACACTTGTTAGCAAGTCCCGTTTGAAGATGCGTAAAAACGTCAGCCATTCTCGAGTCAGGTATTTTCTGTCGTATTTTATGCTGTAGAATAAATTGTAAATTTTCCCTTGATATGAGGAAAGCCGGAAGTTCTAAATCGCCAACTCATTTCCGGGTTTAAGGACTCATTCCTGCACCACTCTGTAGCAGCTAATGTAGCCTCCAAATCACCAGATTTACCCCATCATTTTTAAAGTAGTCTTTAAACACAACTGATGTTTATTTAACTCTACACGGTTGTAAACTGACTTTGATGTGCTAAATCTGTGGAAATCTTCTGATCCACCAATAGGAGCCTGATCAACAAGAAGGCAGTCTATGTACTGTAGAATACAAATCCATACCAAGGTTATCTGCTCCTCGTGGAATAATGACATCTGCATACTTCTTTGTCTGTGAGAAATAGAGAAAGAGAAAAGATGTTTTTAACAGTTGTATACTGCACAACGGAAGACTGACATTTGGGAGTCATTTATTCATCAACAAGTAGTTGTTCATTAATTACTCAAAATATATACAAACATTTTTGATAGAATTCGTAAAGAATCGGGACACTTGAATTATATGTATTTAAGCAATCAGTGCTCCCCGGTGGACTAACAACGTATTTTGACATTTTCTTAATTACCTCAAATACATCTTTGGCTTTTCTGTGCTGTCATTTCTTGTTTTACATGGGATGAAATACATTAAAACCAACATAAAACGTGAAGCTAATATTGGTTAGTAATGTTTGGCATCCCAGTGTATCAGTGAGGCTCTACTTCAAAAACTAAAGGCGCTTGTAAGGCCGGCACATCACTTACTGGTAAACAGAACTCCTCAAAGGCCGGTTTCACAAAAGTGATGTACTGAGCCAGCACCTGCTCCAGCTCCCTGCCACGCTCACTGATGTCTCGGAGAACTGAAACAGAGAATATCACACACAAATATGAATACAAGCCATTCAATGCAATAACTGAAAAGGAAGCAGGTGCTCTTTTCAAAACTACACACCTCTGCGAGAGAGCCGTGTGTCTGGATCCGTGTCGACAAACAGCTTCATCTGGAACAGATCTCTGATCTCCTGAGAGTAGAACATGAGGATGCCCTCGAACAGCACCACATCAGCTGGGTACACCGTGATGAACTCCTCTTTCCTGGAACAATACAAACATGGAAGAGATTCCCTCATGTCCGTCAGCGACTACACTTAGACAGGTGCCAATTTGAACCGATTACACGTTCAAGTTACCTATTTACCCCACTGGTATAATAATTGAAGCGTTAATGCAATCGCCATAAGTAAATAGCTAGCGTAAGGCTATATACAAACAACATGATGGTTGCATGACTTCACGTCAGCAACGCTAAGCTTAAGGTGGCTAATGTTCAGCGTGATTCATTTTAGTAGTCTTATTTAAGCTTTTGTTAGCACCAGACCTTATTTCAATTCAAAACAAGGGACGTCAGTAGTGCTAAAGGCCAACTAATTCCCGGGTTTTAAATACAACACACACCAGTTATTCAGGGGCCAGTTCTTGTATATCTCCTGTGAGGTGCTTACCTGGAATGATGAACAAAGTCATACAATGGGATCTGGACCGTCTCCCCCTGCAGGATCTTCCTGAGTGTTTGCATTATGAGCTCACTGTCAAAGGCATCTGAGAAAAAAGAAAAGACAAACTATCAGCTTGGATGTTCATATGGTCATATTACTTAGTCCTAGTTAAACCGGCCTTGTGTGCGCCTATGGACATGTGCGACCCCGCGCTGCATGTTTAGTAAGCAATGAATCCATTTCCTGTAACAGGTGTTGGGTTCAGTCTGTGAGCCGTACAGCAGCTGTCTCGGAGAAAGGCCTGCTGACTGTTGGGATTTAAAACCAGCTGAGAAAGGAAGCAGGAGCGGGAGGGGGCAAAGTTGGGCACCAAAAATGGAGTCAGTGCAACTGCCAAATAAAACGCTAGAAGAAATGCTGCTGAACACAAGCCCAATTGCTTGTATGAATAAGCAATTAAATGTCACTGTAGCCTCATTTTCTTTTAAAACGTTATGCTTAAACAGCCTCAGCTGTTACTTACTGCACAAAGGATTGCATTTACATACGAAATTAATTTGGTAGAAGTCTGAAAATGTCAATACTTAACCCACTTTCCGTATCTGGTCTCAAATTGTTTAAAAAGTACTTGAGGCAACTGCAAACTGTGATAAGGAGAGCAAACATGTGCATGCTGCGGTCCGGTGGAGGTGATATACTCTAGAGAAGTGCATTAGCTGCTTCACCATATCCAGTGTGGGCATACCTGGGTGATCGAAGTTGAACTGGCCCTTCAGTGCCTTTGCCTTCTGCTCTGGGGTCAGCACCTTGTAGAAGCTGTCCTGGCTGAGGATGGCCACTTGCCTCTGGTGATGGTCGATCTTGTTCTGGCCCAGCAGCTCCATGATCTTCTCACATACTGACGACTGCGGAAACAGATAACAATAAGTGACCACCCCATGTTCGGCCCGGCTGACCTACACAACTAAATGTATCTCATACCCAGTGCTGACTGGGCAGATCCACGGGGCTCTGCTGTCTTTGTCTCTGTTAAAACACAATGAATTTGGACGCAGCCACTTTAGAGCTGAATGGTTGTTTTATTTGCAACATTTCACAGGACGTGGCATCAAAGGGTCAATTCTCTGACTGATAATCAGTCCATATTAGGGCTGAACGATATACCGTGTCATGGCGATAACCGCGATATGCGAATGAGTGATATTCACACCGCAGGGACATGCGGTTTTATTCATTTTTAAAAAAAATGCTAACGCACTTTAGCACAGAATTCAAAATAAAGATACCCTTATTACTTATCGAAACTGCACATACAATATATCCGATTAAAGCTGAGACTCCACAGATTATTTAAGTATAGTATCTAAGCGATCCGATCTCGCGACAGGGGAAGCAAACACAAGACATCACAACACGTACCTTTACGGAGCTTTTACGGGAGATCGTCTCACCGTAGCTGTCAATCTGATCAAAAGACGTGTTCAATGGCATTAAAACAAGAAAAAACGCGGCTGAGTCGGTTTATCCATAGGTTAATAATGTATCTGTGGCTTTGAAGCAATTGTTTATAATCCATAATTCCATTTTTATGTAAAAATCGGAGCACAAAAGTTAGCTGCTAATGGTAGCCACCAGAGTGTATGCAGCTTCCGGTTTTGGCTACGCGTCACTCTCACTCCTTATTTGTTCATATGTTGGTGTGTGTAGAACTTCCCCTGCATGCACAGCAAACAACCAATCACAATCATTCTTGATCAGATCACAGCAGGCCCCGCCCCGCTAGTTTGCAGACCATCAAAACACTGGTGGCTACCATTAGCAGCTAACTTTTCCTCTCCGATTTTTACATAAAAATGGAATTATGGATTATAAATGAAAAAAATTATTACACAGACACATTATCAACCTATGGATTAACCGATTCAGCCGCCTTTTTTTCTCGTTTTAATGCCATTGAACACGTATTTTGATCAGATTGACAGCTACGGTGAGACGATCTCCCGTAAAAGCTCTGTAAAGGTACGTGTTGTGATGTCTGTGTTTGCTTCCCGTCGCGAGATCGGATCGCTTAGATACTATACTTAAAGAATCTGTGGAGACAATATCTTCATCCGGTTAAATATAGTTAAAAAAACCGTAATATATACCGCAGGGGGGGGGGGGGGAAATCGCGATGTCAGTTTTTTTCAATATCGTGCAGCCCTATTCTATATTTAATCTTGATCCAATAGAGTGGTGCAGTGATGGCGTATTTTAGTAGGGCGACTCAAAAAGTTAGCTACCTCGACAAAAAGCAATGGGATTTTCCATTGGATTTCAGAATATTGCAGAAAATCGGTTGCAAACACTCCATGATACTTAGACTTCATACAATACGTCAGACGTTCGTTTATCTGGATTATATCCACATATAAACTACTTTTTTTAGGCCCTGCATCACGGTTGCATGACTTCATGTCACCACTCCTAAGCTAAAGGCGGACTCTTGTTCAGCTTGGTGTTTAAAAGGTCTCATTTAGCCACTTGTTAGCTATCGCTAATGTGGAAAAGGCTTACTTATTTCCATGTTCTGGGACTCATTCCTGCACCACTAAGGCCATAACTGTAATTAAGAAGATGTCGTAAACATCAAATAATTGCTTTCATTTTAGCAAAGTCACTTTATAGCTGGTCATTTATTTTACATGGCACTTTTTTTAAAGGAAGATTAAAATATTCAGTACCGATGGAAAACAAATAAAAGCTTTTCTGTGATAACTGAGCATCAGTTAGAGGGCGGATGAAAGTGCTGAATCTGCCCTCCTCTCTTTCCATGCATACTGTGCTGGAGTCTGCTTACAGACCAGGAAGCACAAGCTGGCATCGTCCAATCAATGAGCAGTCACCTTACCAAGTAAGGCTGGTCCTGTCTAGCGTCATATCACTACAGTCACTCCTTCCTCCAGCCCCTTGTGTGGGGCTATCAGGAAGTATATATATATACACACAGTCTATGGGAAGCACAACACAGGCCCGCAGCCAGCGTGCTGGTATCTGGGACAAAGTTGGGAGGGCTATGGCCCCTCTTCTGTATTGTAGGCTAACTAGATCTCTCATAGTAAGACCCGTTACAGTCACTAACAGTCGGGATAAGACACTTTAGTTTCTGTTGTGGTTTGGTTGTGTCAAGCTTATCAATTCAACTGGTGTCCTTTGATAACACGAGGTCCCTTTTTCACCGCTGTCAGGCCAGAAATACTCCACCCGGTTCATAACAAAGGAAAACAATGACGTATTCGATAACATCCACGTCTGTGTTCTCACTGGAACAAGAAGGACGTCAGTGCTACCGTAAGTTCAGCACTACTGTGCAAATCAATATAAAATGAACTTGCTCTTTAAAATAACGGTGAATTTATGAAGAAGTTGATCTTGAATAATTACATTTTACAGAACTCAAATCGACGGTTCAAAGTCGGATTTTCTGTATACGGTTAGAGTATACAAGACAAAGGACGTGGGCGCATTGAGGGAAATGTTTAGAGATGGCATTTCCCGCTAGCGCCTGCGTTATGATTCATTACACGAACATCTATAACGGTGTTACACGTAAGCGGTTATTCCAGGTCACTCGAACTTAAAAACACAATTAACGCTACAAGCTGTACATGTGTCTGATCAATGGTACACAGTGTTATCATAAAGATGTCCTCGACATTCATTCGTGTGGTTCAAAATGTGTGCAAACAGTTCCCACAGCTTGGAGAATAGGGCTAGCAGTAGCTATTGTTTCACGTTAGCACAATCAGTAATGCTAGAATGTGATGGAATTCCGCTAATGTTAGACAGCTAAGTGGGCTAACAGTGTTTCTACGTAGTTTAAATTGACCGCCCACCCAGTACAAAAAGGAAAATGAACAAACACGAAATCAATTAAAGCAGCCAGTTTACAGCCATGAGTGCAAGAGGTACAAGCACACGATGGCTAAATAGAGGAGAGACATGTCAATCAAATCTCAACGTCGCGTTGCTTTGGCCACGCGGCCAACTAGCCACCGGCTGCAGGCTAACCTCTGGCTGTGATTTAGCTCAAAGCTGAACCCTGACAATTCTCAAAAAACGTCAATTTAGCTAGCTAGGATGCCAACCTTGCCACTGGCGGTGCCTCCAGATACACCGATGAGAAAAGGTTGTCGGATAACGTCGGTTTTCTCGCCACGGTCCCTAAGATGTGTTTCACTGTCCCCGGCCATGCTTGCAGTGTACAGTCAGAGCTGCTGTGCTGGAATATCATTGAAGTAGAGCTCCTCCCACAGCATCAACATTCACTTTATTTATCCGCTTTTTCGTTTCTACGTTAATTTATTTACATGTATTTTTTTTTTATTTAAAGGGTCGACTGTGATCTACGTTGTTTATATTCTACTTAAAAATATACATATATAGACATTATCTGCATTTTTCTTTTTTGTGATTGGCAGTGAAAATAACCAATCGTCTCTTACGCTTTGACGTCCGCCAGCCCCCATCAACCAATGGCACTCCCAGCAACGGTCGTATTAGTTGCTCCTCGCCCTTGTAGCTAATCAGATAAATAACTAACTTAACTTTACATAAACCGTTATTTAGATACATCAACTTAAAGTACGCGTGGGAAGAAGCTTGTAGGTAAGTTTGACAAACCTTACATATATTCGTGAAACGTTGTGAATGACAAACAATACAAAACGAGAAAAAAGTGGCTTGCTTGTTACAGAATCACTTGCTGAAGCTAATGTTTAACTACTGAAGTAAAACAGCTTTTGACGTTTCCCAATGTAGTCGGGTTTGCTTTAGATAAGGGAAATGTCTGCATGGCATTTACACATAGAATGTATATGTTTCAGTTATCGGCTAAACTTGGAGCAACAGAGCCATTTTTGAGCATGCTCCATAGGCTCGCTACTTCTCTGCGGCGGCCGGCTGTCCCTCCCTTCGCGGCCGCTGTACGGTGCCTTTCTTCGGGATCAGTGGACATCAAGGTCCCGCTAAACTTCTGGGGAGGGAAACGACGGACGAGCCAAGAGAAATGCAACAACGAAAATGTTTACGAACCTGCAACAGGTGAGACACACAATTATTTGATATTCAGATCAAAAGTACTTAGTGTGATTATTAACATGCCTATTCTTAAAAAGCCACACATGGCACCTTTGTTGTGCAACCAGTTGAATGGTCCCTGACCCTGAGCAGTATCAGTGGAGCAGATAAAGTTCCCACTTCCTGGCTGGCTATTAAACATAACTTCGTTATTACACAGCAGAGATGCTACTCAAAATGGGTTTCTCTGTCAACCTGTCAGCCACATTCAGCTGGATCATTTCCTTCTTAGCTTGTTTAGGACAACAAACCTCAAAATAAGGAAAGGTACTGATTGATTGCCAGCCTTTTATTGCACTAACTTCATGTCTTTGTTTTTAAAAACCTAGTTATAGATTAGTTTGGATTAGATATACTTTATTGATCCTAAATTGGAACTTGTTTTGTTGCAGCAGCATGTTTACAATGCATTGCAAATACGTTTAAGAAATAAGCAAAAAGGACAACATTAAGATCCAAAATAAAAATAATCAGTTACTATATACATATCAACAGTAGAAATATAAATATCTATAGAGTATCTGTATAAAACCCAATTTAAAACCAACTGAATAAGTTAGAATTCACTGTAAAAAGTGCTGTGCTATAATGCTCTGTCTGGCTGGGTTCCTTGTTTTAATTCAGATTTCGTGACTCCATTTGAGCACAGCTTGTGTGCAGCCCACTCATCAGGCGGAATGGTGCTCCTTATTTTTGCCTCTCATTGGAAAAGACAGTGTAAAAACTAAGCTGTATTCTCAGTGCGTTACATCCTGTGGTGTCCAGGCCTAGCCAGTGCATACTATGTGAACAAGTCATGGCCTAACAAAGTAAAAAATGCTATTTTATTTACAACCTGTGTACTTAACTGTTATTACCATCACGTGTCTCACTTTGCAGGGCGAGTCCTGTGCCCTTTAGAGCCGTGTGGTGCGGCGGAGGTTAATCAGGCTGTGGAGGCTGCCAAGTCTGCCTTTGGTCATTGGAGCAAAATGTCTGGGATGGAGAGGGCGAAGATCATGATAGAAGCTGCTCACATCATTGAGGTGTTTTTCTTAATCTATTTTCTCCAAATTATTATCCTTCAGTCTCTGCTACTAGAATATGTACATTTGCCCAGATGACATAAGAACTGTTGCAGAGAGAAGGGCTGCATAATTAATTAACATGTTATCATCATCGCCATATGGACTAGTGCAATATTCAAGTAGCAGGAAGGAGAATATCTGTTAAAATATTATTTATTTAATGCAATATTTTTTTATTGCAGAGATATCCCGGCCTATGAATAGTATTCTTTCACACTTAATAAAACATTTATTTGCTACAGAGCCTCTAATTTTTTTAAATGAAAAGACTGCAAAAATGTAGTCCCTCCCATACCTGCAATTAGTTATTTCTTTAAATCATGCAGTCCTAACAGAGGGTATTTTGACTGCAGGTCAAATTTGGTTCCCTAAAAGGTCAGAGAGTGCCTGTACTTGATGAAGAAAGAGTGGCCTGTTTTGTAACTCCAGTTATGGATCTGAGCTGTTGTGATTACACAAACACGATGTGTAACACTTACCCTGGATTTCATGCACAGCGCAGGAGAGAGGAGATAGCTGAAATTGAAGTAGTCAACAACGGAAAGTCCATCACAGAGGCTCGTCTGGATGTGGATTCGGGCAGACTGTGTATAGAGTACTATGCAGCGCTGGCCACCACTCTGGCAGGTTGGTACAATACAACTCGCTCATTACTTACGTGTTTTCCCACTTTCGATCAGAATCAGGTTTTTTTGCCAAGTAGGTTTAGTCATGTAAGTCATTTACATTGGTGTTAACACAATATAGTCCAGTTGCCAGCTTAGTGAACAAGGAAATGTTGAGTACACCAACGTTTTATGATAGAAATGTATATTACCGTTCCCCAGCACATAGAAACTGCTGGATGTTAACCTGCATATGTTGGGCAATTTGCACAGTTAGTATAGCGTATGTAAACAATAGTTAAAAAAATGACTTGGCGGATTTGGACAATTTTGGATTGGTTTTGGGTGTTATTGAGAATGCCGAATCCATGTCTGACATTTTCAGGATAAAACATTACAGTGTTCACCATAAAGTGGCCATATTAGTACTCTCGGTGGGCTGATTTTGACTACCATGAGTAGTGTTGCGAGCATTGGATATAGAGAGCACAAGATACAAATTATTATCTCTACTGTGGACAACTTTTCATCGAATCAATAGGCAATCTTTCCAATACAAATGATGCAGAGTCCTCTAAATCTTTAAATCCGACCCAAAAAGGCTATAATCGTAATTCCTGCTTATAAATTCAATTTATGCCTATTGTTTAAATTGCCCAACATATGCAAGTTAGCATCCGGCAGTTTCTATGTTCTGGGGACCCGTACTATATACTTCTCTCATAAAACCATTGGGTTCTCAACATTTCCGGGTTCACAACAGGACTCTGTGAGCTGGCAGCTAGACTAATAGGAGGAATTAAGTTGAAAAATGATTATAAAAAATAAATGTTTACAATAAATATAAATATACAAAAATGAAAAGACAATAAGAATAAGAACATTTACTCGTAGAATCAAAATATGTGCCGTATCAATTTACAAAGTGGAGGGTCTCGAGACCAATATAGTAGCTAATAAACAGAAAGACATTCTACTCAATATCTAACTATATAATCACTTAGTGGAAAGCCACCAATAAGATGTTGCTTTACCAGGGTTTTTAGCCATTTAACTTAAAAATGTAGTGAGAAATATTGTGATTAAACTGAAAATGAAATAAATCAAAAATATTTGAGGTTTATTGGTGTAATATATCACTCCCTAAAAAAAGGAGAGATCATAAATATTTGTAAACTATTTTTCCACAGAGTTCGAACAGACATGATATTGTAGGAGATGGCATGACACCGTTAATAATTCACAATATACTCCCTGTTGTTATTGTCTATTACACCTTAATAACAAGAACATGATATATTGTACTCAACCAAATCACATTCAACCAAGCTCTTCCTCGCAGGTCTATTGTTAATCACCTCAATTTAGTTTCTGTGAAGTAAGAGAACTTGAGGTTATTCCCACATCTAAAGATTTTAAAGTTATGGCCATTCCTACAAAGTTCTCTAAACATTTATTCTGTATGTTTTTGTATCTACGTACTTCTGAAACATAATATCTAACCCCAACAAAAATAGTCAATCAAAACTGGAATTCAACTGAAACATAATCAAAATGTTAGCACAACAATACAAATATAAATATGAAACTACTAACACCGTTACTGTGATATGACTTGGTTGTCAGATCTATTTAACATCACTCAACCTGAACCCTGAGAAGTACAGCTGTCATATTGTATGTGTTGGTAAGAGAAAATGCTTAGGCAACACATTCCAATGTACGCTGCACCTTTGAAATGTGAATCCTAAAAATGTCACCTATATTCCGTGTCTCAAGGCCAGCATGTGCAGTTGCCTGGGGGATCGTTCGCCTACACCCGCAGGGAGCCTCTGGGCGTCTGCGTCGGCATCGGGGCCTGGAACTATCCTTTCCAGATCGCTGCCTGGAAATCTGCTCCAGCCCTGGCCTGTGGTAACGGAGACTATTAAAGCTCTTAGCCATAACAATTAGCTTTAGCACAACATATTGCCTTCTTTAAGGTCAACTATGTCTGTTTGTTATTCAGCCTTACGTTAGCTTTTTATTTCTGCCAGTTGCATTTACGCTACAAGAATCATAAATGTGGTGTTAGTATGTGAAGAAGATCCAATAGCCTTTTTGTGTTTGGATAAACCTACAAGTTAAAACATTATAAAGTACTTTATACATTGGACCAAACATCTTCTACACATTGCATACAATCCTTCTTGAATTCTGTGCTATTGGATAAATATTGGAAACATTTTTCTGTAATTGGTAGTGGTTTTTTTTTAGATGTGGCTTATTGGACAAACACTGCTATAACTCACTCATTCAAACATACTCTGCTATTTAAGCCACAGTTACATGTCAGGTTAGGTATGCTAGTTGAACGGAGCAATCCTGAAAAAGGTTCTGGCACTTCACCTATGGATGGCACTACAGCAGGGTCACATTTTAGACATTTTTGTTGGATTACATTTTGGAATTTGCCATTTTGTTTAAGTTTTGGACAGTTTTCAGTGAGTTTTTCCTTGTTGAGTTATAGATTTTCAGAATGGTTTAGTTTGATATATAAAAAGTCTTATTTTGTTGTTGTTAGGGCTATGTACAGTATAATGTGTCTACATAGTTGGAAAACTGTGAGAAAACACATAAATTCCCTTTCACTACCACACTCGGTTGTTTAACATTAGACCTGAGCTGAATTGTTAAATGACATTTGATCTGCTATAATATTTAAATCACGTTCTTGTTATTTCATTCTACAAGACGAGACTGCATTTGAAAAACAACAGTGGGTAGTTATGTAGTATCGCAGCATTTCTCATGAATGTCAAGAATCCTGGTTATTTTTCATAGAGCTTCGGTGTACAAAGAGTTGTTCTCACTGACGAGGTTCTACGAAATGTCCCCTTACAGTGAAGACTACATCCTGGTAAAGATAAGCCTTATTTATAAAGCATCTCACACTTCTATGGCATGCTGCAAACAAACAAACAACCCTTTTGGACCTTACACCACCCCTCTCATTTTGTTTTATAAATCAAAACATATCACCAGCCATGGCTGTGTTAAAGAAGTGGGCGTAACCTTTTGTCAGCAGACATTTCAGGAAGCAAAGCTGCACAGGACACAGCGCCACCAATGGCCTTGACAAATGTTTATTTTTAACATGTCTAAATTGATATAACTTTATATAAAACATATGTGCATGCATATGTGAAGAAGTATGTTTGATTGGATTTGTTCTCAATATCACAGTCGCTGCCTTTTCTCACTGTTCAAATCTTGTGTCTGTCATCTAAAACAGGCAACTCCATGGTGTTCAAGCCCTCCCCGGTGACCCCTGTGACGGCGGTCCTGCTGGCAGAGATCTACGCCATGGCCGGAGCTCCAGAGGGGCTGTACAACGTGGTGCAGGGCGGCCAGGAGACCGGCAGCCTGCTCTGCCACCACCCTGATGTAGCTAAGGTGTCCTTCACCGGGAGCGTGCCCACAGGAAAGAAGGTCAGTGTTATATACACGGTGCAGGGCTCGACATTATAAATGGCCCACTGGCCCGGAAGCACTATTTAGACACCCCGGGCCAGCATAACGTACTTTCCACTTGCCCGCTCGGGCCACTAAAAATATTGCTTTAAAAAAAAAAAATGGTCCTGTGTTATTGGTATTTTGACTAGCAATTTTGTTAAATTGTTTCGTTTATTAACGCTACAACATAGCGTTTTGTGAGTCGCTTGTCGTTGTTGGGTGAAAAGCAAACAGCTGTTTGCTGCGGAGCGCAGCGCGAGCAGGCTCCCGTGAGCGGGAGCGCGCTCCTTCACTACAGACTATCGCGCCACCTAATCATTCGCCAAAATGTTTTTAATACCAGCGGTAACCGGCCAAGCGCAGGGAAAAAAACTATCTTCAAATAAAAGAAAGTCACCGGAGGAGTTAAAGGAGAGTGACAGGGAGTATGAGAAGAAGAGGGAGAGAACGTTTCAGCCAGCTTGATCGATGGAGTTGGCTTCTAGTGCAGTGACGCGTCCTAAAACCCTTTTATAATCTATTCAGACCCAGCGCCAGAACAAATCTAAAGGAAGGGCATATGATTTTCATGGGAGGGCAAACAAAGCCGTCATGTGCTGCGGGCCAGCGGCACAATATATATCAAACAGCATGGCCAAAAGCATTGCATAAAGACGCACACTTATCACAAATACATACACAAATAAAGGGCAACATAGAAACCACTTTTAAAAAATTGTGTGCGTGGCAGCACAAATACTGGTAAATCACGAGCAAGGCACACTGGTTAAGGATGGTAGCTTCCTCAGGAAAGAAATATGGAGACGGAGACGTTGAACTGTTTAGCCCGCCTTGGGCATGGTTTATTTTCCTATGCACTGCACTCGGACATGCTGTGGAGTGAATCGTGATCACCTCTGAGAGGGAGTTGGTTGACAGCTAAAAAAACTATAATATCAACGACACGTAATAGCAGTTCCGTGCCAGCTGATTTGCACCAAAGTAGTAATTTCCTTATTTGTTTCCTTGCGTATCTGTCTCTCTCTCCACAACTCTCACATGAAATGTGTTCTTTTGATGCGGCATGCCTTATCAGTCCTTTATCAGTATGTAATGCGTGTTTCCAGTCGCAAAAACCTTTGACAGTAAAAGCCGCATCAGATGAAGACGTATTTACTTTAAACTGTCTACAGGGGAAACAAAAGGCTGCGTCTGCTTTTAACAAATATTCAAGCCATGGTCTGTTGTTGTACCATGCAGTGGCAAAAGTGTGCTTCTTTCTTGAAAACAATCAGTTTCACCTGGTTGGGTTTATTAACCCCAAGATCATCTGGGGCTGTTGGTCTTTGAGCGGTTGCTGGCCCAATAGTACCTGTTGATGTGCTGCAAGGTGGCGTCTGTAGTGGAGGCACCGGCACGGAGGAGGAGGAGGAGGAGGAGGAGGAGGATGGTGGCGGGTGTGGTACAGGGTGTGGCAGCGCAGGTGGTGATGGTAGGGGCACAAGGAGCTGTGCCTCGGAGGACAGCGTTGGTGGCGGCCGCTTTGATGAGTCAAGGCTTGGGCTCGCTAACTCAGTCCCGGGGTTTGCCGAGGTCAAGCTTGTGACATTAAGGCGTGCTGCTGCAACGGCAGGTGCAGGGTCGCCAGCAGCACCATCGGCTGCAGTTCTTTCATCGCTATTTCGTTTTAATAAATCCTTAGACCTTTTAAGCCAATTTCTGATGTCCATTTTGTAATTCAAACAGAAATGTCTACAGAATGCACAATAAACAAATCCAGAATAGGCGGCAGAGTGTGACGCTGTGATTGGTCTAAATGTGAACGAATCACAAATCACAACAGACACATGCATTTATTTTTTTTATTTTTAAGTTACTATCTGACATCACATACATCGTAGCATAAAAATTCACAGTTTATTTATAATTTAAAAAAAAAAAAAAATTATTTTTATAAATAATAAAAAACGTGTTTATTAGGGGAGGGCAGGAATGTCAAATTGGAGGGCCTGGCCCTCCCACGGCGCCGGGCATGAATCTATTGATTAGATTTATGTTTCGTAAATGATAAAAGTAGGGTAGACATGTGGAGATTATCCGGCTGAACAAAACGTGCATTTATCAAACAGGTTTGTTTTCCACAGACCTTATTTCCAGCTATTTTCCAAAACCCTGTGGAGAAATCCCATTGCTTTTTTGTCGAGGGAACCAGCAGCTTGCTTCCTGGTTTCAGGACGCGTCACTGTACCTCTCAATATGATGCCAATATAAACAAGGTCTTTTGTCGGCTCTGTACATCAATGCCGACCTATGCTGACAAGTAAGTGAAGAGTAGAACATATAAAGGTATTGGCTATAGGGAAATGTCCCAGCAGTTTAGGAGAATGAAGGTTCTAATCTAATCTATTACATTATTTCTAACTCCTAATGACAGGAAGGCAGAAAGCGCATTATACAAATAATAATAGGCTACTCATAATAATAGCAGACATTTTTTAACCTTGCCTGAAATGCCTCCATTGGACTCCTTTGTTTCCTTCTGTAACATAGGAACATCCCTACGTAACACTCAGGCTAGCGCTCCAACACAGTGTACGTGGGACATCTCTAAGTGTTTGACTAATCACAACAGAGCCGGCCAGCTAACCAATCAGAGCAGACTGGGCTCTGGTTTCAGACAGAGGGTGAAAAGAGGTGTTGCAGCACCGGCAGTATGAGAAAAATAAAGAGCTTTTTGAACATTAAAGCATGGAGACATGCCCGAGTAGAGGCACAGAGGACACATATGATCCTGAAAATGAGCAGAATAGGCTCCTCTAAGTTTTGTTTAGCTTGTAATGTTCCTGTACGATACATGACCTCTCCAAATCCCGATGTGTTAGTTATATATATTGTACATTTATTATGTTCAGCGTCCCCTACTTTAAGCCTTGGATAGTTTATCGGGGTGTGATTTCACATATCTCCATTATGTCTTATTTTTGCACTTTTTTAAACCGTTTGACAATAAAATGAATTTAATTGTCAACTTTGTATTGCTTTTATCAGCATGATATATTGAATAAAATCATCCTGGAACATACAGGTAATAAATGGGAATATTAATTCTTTGTATTATAATTCGATAACACAGATTATGGAGATGGCATCCAAGGGAGTAAAGCACGTGACTCTGGAGCTGGGGGGGAAATCTCCTCTGCTCATCTTTCAGGACAGTGATGTGGAGAACGCTGTGAAGGGAGCCCTCATGGCCAACTTCCTGTCTCAAGGCCAGGTAAATAGTGTGTTTGAATGTTGTATGTTCATGTCCAATCTGCACATGGAAGCATACTTGATTTAATTAAATGTATCACAGGTCTGCAGCAACGGGACGCGGGTGTTTGTTCATAAGGGCATTCTGCCAGAGTTTGTGGAGGAGGTGGTGAAGAGGACGCGGGCGATCGAGATAGGAGACCCGCTGTTGGAGAGCACCAGGATGGGAGCCCTGGTCAGCGGGTCACACCTGGAGAGAGTCCTGTCCTTTGTTGACCAGGCAAAGAAAGAGGTAAGGCTTGTCCTCATAGGCTCGTGTGAAGCGAGTACAATTTTGATATCCTTGACGTTAATCGTACCGTTTCCAGGGAGCTACGGTGCTGTGCGGAGGTGAACCCTTTGTCCCATCAGATCCTAAACTCAGAGGAGGATACTACATGACTCCATGTGTATTGGGTAAGACTTCTGTTGATTCCTCCATGATGTAATGCATTCAGAAGATCTCTGAAAGTGTGGCGCACTATTTTATTACTCTCCCAATTTTGAAGATGTAATTAAAAGTATGTTGTCAGGAGTCAAAGGGGATTCATCACTATCTGAATGCAGTTTAGGTGACATCAGTGTTTGTGCTTTCTTCAGAGGTGGGAGTAGAACTCAGACCTTTTACTTAAGTAGAAGTACAAGAGTGTAGGAATACTCTATTACAAGTAAAAGTCCTGCAATTAAAATCTTACTTCAGTAAAATACAAAAGTATTAGTAAGATACTCAAGGTACCAAAAGTAAAAGTTCTCATTATGCAGATTGGCCCATTTTAGAATAATATATATTATATATAAAAGTTTTGATTATAATTGTTGATTGTTAATTGTTTTTAAAGCTGGTAAAGGTACAGCTGGGGTGAACTTTACCCCAGGTGTAACTCAGGTCTTATTTAATATAATGTGCATGCCCTCTTTAATAGTGGTTTAGTTTTTTTTCTCCATCTTCTCTTTTGCTGTAACAATGTACATTTCCCCTCTGTGGGACGAACAAAGGTATTCTGATTCTGATACTTAAAGGTCCCATGTCATGCTTTTCCGGTTATTACCCGTCCCCTTGTGTGTTATGTAGCTTTTTCTGCATGTAAACGGTCTGCAGAGTCACAAACCCTCAAAGTACACCCTGTATCGACTAAAACTCTAACACAGAAAGGGACCTGTCTATGCTGACCCAGAACGCCTCGTTGGAGATTTTTCTTTTTCCATTTTTTTCTTCCTGGTCACTGTGACGTAACGGTCCAAATGGACCAATCTGCAGAGCTCCGCACACACACACACACACACACACACACACACTCACTCAGCCTTATCTTTTCTCAGCCGCGGTGCTGTGTGGAGCTCCGTACACACATACACTCGGAGCTTAGGCTGTGAGGGTGTATGTGATTAGGCTGAGCTCCGCGGTGTCTCGCTGTCTCGCAGACCCCACGCAGCAACCAGGAAACAACACCAGTAATCCAGCTCACACTGTCAGCTCCTCGAGCCTCAAAGGGCGGAGCAGCGAGCCCCTCAATGTCCCGCCAACACTGCACCCAGACCCCACGCAGCCTTTTCATCTGTTTGTCATTACTGGTGTCATTTCCTGGTTGCTAACAAACGCCATTGTAACACATAAACACTGATTTTCCGCTGTAAGGGTGGTTGACTAATCAGAACAGAGTGGGCGAGCTGACCAATCAGAGCACAGTGGGCTCACAGGGATGGGGGGGCAGGAGCTCCAACAAGCCGTTTAGGACAGAGACTGAATACACATACTATACAGAGATGCTGTATGAGAAACCAATGTGAGTTTGGAAAATTGAACAATGTAAATCTATTCTAGTATACCTCAACAATGGAATTATGATCAGTAGAAATGGCCATGACATGAGACCTTTAAGTAAAGTACTTGAATAAATGTACTTAGTTACTTTACACCATTGGCTTTCTCTTTGTCCTCGTTAAGGTAACTGCACAGATGAGATGACCTGTGTGAAGGAGGAGATCTTCGGTCCTGTCATGTCTGTGTTGTCTTTTGAAAGTGAAGAGGAGGTGCTGCTGAGAGCCAACGACACCGACTTGGGACTGGCTGCAGGAGTTTTCACCAGGTTGGTGTGGTGACACATTCAGGGCAATCTCGCAGGCTAGTAAATTAGATTTTTGAAAAAGTGGTGTTGGTGAAGTATGAGCCTTATCTTTTGAGATTTTATTTTAGGCAAAACAGAATTATCCTATAACAAATGTGTTAAATACAATACAGTAACATCTCATCATATTATTGCAATATATTTGCAGATGTATCAATCATAGGTCAAAACACTTTCAAAAAAAGACAGCAGTGTAGCGCTGTAGATCCCATCCCATCTTTTCTTTAAGAAATTTTTTAAAAGGTTATTCTATTTAACTTTTCTGAACAATTAAGGTTGAAAGAAGCAATATTAGGAGTTAAGGGACAAAAAAGTAAAATTTAACTATTGATAGACCACAAAGGCTTGGGTAAATAGTGGTTAAAATCAACACAACTAAATAGGGATTGTTTTGAACCTTTTAGATTTTGTTTCTTTATGTTCCCGTAGTGATGTGAAGCGAGCCCATCGTGTGGTGGAACACCTGAAGGCTGGTTCCTGTTTCATCAACAACTACAACATCACCCCTGTGGAGGTGCCCTTCGGAGGCTTCAAAATGTCAGGTACAGACTGTAGGCTGTGTAGAGTGTTGCAGTGAGGACCTGTTTTTGTAGTCAAATCAGGAAGTTAGCATCGCAGGAGCTCCCTCGACAAAAGCAATGGGATTTAATATTGGAATTCTCAAATACTGCAGAAACTAAGCTGGCAAACGTTTATGATACTTACACAATTTGTTCAGCACGAAACTCTTCACATTTTAACACCACTTTGTGATTTTTTTAAGCATGCAACGTTCCGCTATAAACAAACAACACAATCAGAAGGCCCGCTAATCATCGCCACCGCTAAGCTAATGTTCAGCGTGATGTTTGGTCTTATTTAGTCACTTATAAGCCACCGTTGTTTTTATGACTCATAAAAGCTTGAGATTTACAAATGGGCTATGTATTGATATATTTCATATCATAAAACAAGATGTTAACCACGGAACATATTTCAGGCGTCAAACCAAAAGCAGGTTCAAAAAACTGTTCACTTTTAGGTTGATGAAGTAACCAAAGGTGGTAAAATGCTAACTCATTATCAGGTTTTAGGACCTTAGACTGTATACATAAAGGTTAGCACGCAATCACAGGCGATTTTGTTTTTATTGGTATAATTTCAGTGTATAAAAAAACCTTCCCTAAACAAGAGTCGTTAGCTTATTTGATCACTGTGGAGACTACTTCCTTTTCTTTACATTCACCAGGCATAGGGCGGGAAAACGGTCAGGTGACCATTGAACACTACTCCCAGCTGAAGAGTGTCTATGTGGAGATGGGAGATGTGGACAGCCTCTTCTAGGACAGAGATGCATGGAGAGGAAGGTGGAGCTGTAACTGCGACAGACACTCAAAGTGTGGACCAGTACAAAGCTTCAGGGAAATACCATCAAAACTTTTTGCTCCTGAAAATGAGCCATTTCTATTTTTCTGAATGTCATTTTAATGTTAAACTGAGGGAAAATTAACTACAAATAGGGAATAGGGAATGGGAAAGTGACATCAGGAACAGCAAGTCCCTTTAAAATTAAACTTTAAAGTAGCTGACTGTATACTGCAAGTGATGATAATTGCTGAACTACAGCAACACAAACCGGGAATATGATTTACAACATGAAATATTGCAGTATACGCACATACGTGTACTGGCAGATAAATTATGCATAATAAGTCGACATTTCGTTAGCATAACATTAGCTATCTTACCCCTGTCTGTGTGACATTATAGTTGTCATTGAACCTGTAGGTTTGAAGGTCCAGTATCCCCCCGTTTGTGAACTTGACATGGGCCTCTACATTTTTGATATTTTTAAAATACAGACAGGTACACACCAACTGTCTGTTTCTGCCTAAAGCTTCTCTTAGCCCCAGAATGCACCGCGGTTCCCATTCCCTATAGCGGAAATTTGACATTTACATCTAAAGCACATTTCAATTAACATTTGCGCCAAATGGATTAAACTAATAGGTCCTCAGTATTGGCTGAACGATGAATTTTCCGCTTGTTGTGCATACATGTATTGATTTATATGATTTGCACCGTATGTATTCTTGCTAAAAAAACTCTTTAATCCGTACTGTATGCAGAATAATATTTCTACCGGAGAACAAATATGTTTACAAGTCAAGCTTTATTTCCTCAACAATCATATAAATATATTTTTATACATGCAAAATACAATAATAAATTAAGCTACTTGAACAGATATTGATTAATAGGCTAGACTGTACACTTCAAATATGCCTTTTGTACAAAGTTGTGTTAATTAGAACTTTAATTATGTAAAGAAACTGTCCAACGCATTTTCACATGTAACCAATTGTAACATAACATTAAACAGTGTTAACATTGCAATAAAATGAAGAATTATTTTATGTTTGTGTGTTCATTGCTGACAGCTTATTTTATTTTTTGATGTTGTGGCTGAATCCTCTTCTTCCGCGACAGATCTTTGGTAGCTGCATTTCTCTAAGATAATAAAGAAAGTCAAGTTTTCTTTGTGTCACATTTTTCAGTAACCTGAATACTTCAATATAATTATGCCTCTGCTAGTTCAACTGTACCTTTGCCATGGGTTTTTTAGGTTTCTTGAACTGTGCAGCAGATTCTGTTCAAAGGATAGTCAGCAGTGTTAACGTTTTGATTAGTTTGGATAGCTTTTTTACAGATTTACTGTTTTGAGAGCAGCGAAGACTTACCATCTTCAGAAGGCAGATCCTCTTCGTATGTTTTCTTAAGAGGGTCCTGTAACCGGTATTAAAAACAATTTAAAGGAACTTACAGCAAACAAGAAAAACAACCTTGATGCATGAGATGACTTTAAATGAATACTTCAACCACAAAAACGACCATTGGTCAATTAATTACTCAGTCCCGATAAACTTGAATTCTTGAAGAAAATGTTTTCTCACCTCCAGGGTGAAAAAAGATTCAAACAAACCTTGAGGAAGCCATGATAATTGGGTTTGCATTATGTAAACATATCTATTTAACAAACTCACACAACTCATGCAGTATAATCCAAGTCTCATTTACGAGACGATCAAAAAGTACAATGAATAATGGCTTTACCTGTTCTCCTGTTCCCTGGACAACAACATATGCCTTTGTGGTATTCCAAAGGTATTCACTTTTCAATCATTAAATACCCAGATCACCTGGTGCCTGAATCAGCCCTCAAAATAAAAGCGTGAACGACAACTCAAATTAACTTCACTGAAATGACTCTTTGCAAAACAGAAATAAAATAAATGTTTGACTATTAAATCATACAAATCAACTAATAGCTCAAACCAACAGTGTCACACTTGGGCAGGCATGCTAATGTTTGTGCATGTCCAAAGTGTTTTAAATAGTAAGGTTTTTCTGAATTATGCATGAGTTTGGGAAGTAGTGAGCTTACAACCTAATGGGTCTTGGAATATACTGCAGTAGTTGATTAGGAGTTTGCGAAATTCGGAGTTTATTCTTCGTATACTATATTTCATCCCGTGGTAGAATTCAAGGTACCACGGGATGATTAACTGATAAACGAATAGTCATTTTGTGCATTTGTTTAACATGAATAAGCTAGATTTAGTTCTTTTTAGGATAAATTACAACAAAAAAGAAGAAAAAGGGAATTTTGTGCCAGTTTTACAGTGAGACAAATATATAAGTTAATTCCAGCACTTTAAAAATCCTCCTTCCTGCCCCACCTCGATGGTCTCGCTCTCTGCAGGATGACTCAGAGAATCCTGCTTGCTGTCCCTCAGGTGATTCCCTTCTTGAAGCTTCTCCAGCCGGCTTTGATCGGCTGACACGCGCACTAGCAAGGTGTGGAACGCCGTCGGCACCTCGCCCACCCTGAAGTGCACGGCCATGCCTTCGAACCACAGGCTATCAGATTCGCCCTCTTTGAAGCCTGGGGGCTGGTAGTCGGCCGGGGTGACTTTGAAAGAAGAGCAGAAGGAGATGATTCCTATTATCCGAGGTATGACGCTAAGATTCTTATTTATTTGATTGGGCAGAGACACAATCTTACTGTCATCATAATAGTAGAGTTTCATGGTGATGTACACGTTGTTGGGGAGGGCTTCCAGGTTTTGCATGAGCAGGAAGAGCTTCCTGATGAGCAGCACTGAGGCTTTTTTGGTGTCCTCCAGTGTTACCTGCATCTCCACATCGTTGTTCCTGAGGTTTCATGGAGGTAACCGAGACATCAGTTTGGTCACGTGGAAGCCTTTTCTAACTTATTTACTCAAACATAGAAAGTATAATCCTAACCTGAGTATGTTCATCTCAGGCCCCTTCTCAGTGTATTTATATTTGAACTGGTACGACTCGATAATGCACTGCAAAAGGAGAAAAAGAAATGTATTTCAATGATGATCAAGCTTCATGCTGGGATCTGACAAAATTGGGTTTCTGCTAATATTTTTATATTTTTAAAATGACTTACATTAGGTTCATCTGGATTGGTGTACACCTATATTGCAATAACATGTACGGAGTTATTGTTCTGTTTTCTTTTTGTAAGCAATGTGTTGCCATTAAGTGTTGCTTTATCGATTGACTTACCCCAATGAAAACAACCTGGAGCTGTTAAAAAGGACAACATTGAAAATTAGTCAAAAAAAGAAAACATATTATACAAATGTAAATTATTCACGGATGCATTAACTTACATACTGCTTCTCTAAAGCATCAAAGCAGCCCATCATCCTGCAAAAAAATAAATAATTAGACCTTCAGTCTCCAAGTGCTTATTATCGCTGCTGACTTCCTACTTCTTGAGCTCGCTACGCCTTGAGCTAGCAAATGTGGCCAGTACTAATGTTTATTATGGGAGCATTAAGGCAGGAATTTTGTAATTACCATTTCACAACCTTGCTGGCACCAGGAGTGTTGCTGTCTTCACGCAAAACTTTGATGCACAAATCTGTGGGAATGGCAGAATAAAACTGCATGTATTACTTTTTGATGAAGAGCAATGATTACCACCGAGACAATATAAAGTTCAAGGCAATATTGTTATATGCACAATAGCTACACCATAGTTTGGCAATCAAAATCCAGTCCCCAACCCAAAAGTCCTCGGCTCTTCCAGCAATGCAACATACTAGAAACTTAAGACATACAAAGAAATTATAATAGTCAGAGGAGAAATAAAATAAAATAGTGCAAGTGACAAAAAGGTTGAAAGTAGAAATAAGTAACATTTTGTGTACAGTGGATTGGAGTATTTTACTCCATATTGTAATACTGTAATATAAATACATATTTGGAGTGCAACAGATTTACAGTATGTCTTCACATAGATCCTATAGAACACATACATCTGTTTAGAGTTTAGATATGTAAGAGCCTTTTATTAAGTGTATACTACTTTATGTGTTGGCTAAAGTCATACAAATGTATATTCTTCTCAGACTTTCATGGGTTCACAGTACAGCTAGGGTAGCCTACAATTTACACAACAACAACAACACACCCATTGAGAGATGAATGCCTGAATTGTCCTTATTTTCCTAAACTTCTAGGCTATTTGAGGGTGTTTAATATTTACCTTCCAGATATCTGGACCTGTAGGCATCTTCTGGAAAGATCCCTCTGAGGTAGGTGATGGAGGACACCGCCAACGCCATCATCCTCTTGACAAAAACGAGTGACTCCTGCTCCGTTTTCAAGTCATTCAGGAACAATCCTATCCACTTTTATAAGATTAAAAGGAACAAACAAAGACGTTAAGTAAAGGAGAAAACAGGAGCTACATTTGACTTGAAGGCCCACACGATGGCGCCGTTGTCTACGTAAAATGTCCTCCAGAGCTTACTTAAACATCAAGTTAATGTACACTTATAGATATACACACTTATTAAAACAAATGGTAAACATGTTATTTTAGCTTAAATGTGTTGTGGTCAAACCTCGGCAGTTTCCTCCTTGCTCTTCCTGGTGCACATCTTCCCAGCAGCCATTTTCACCTTATCACTATTGCTACTGATTAATTACCTAAGCTAACACGAAGCTAACAAGATGAATACAAACATTCAATATCAGATAGTGACGCAGACGCTTATTAAAGTAATGAAACCTTTCCTCACGGGCTCATTTTGAATATGTTTATGCTATGTTGTATTAAAACGCCTATAGGAAGTCTTAACAGGTTAAGCTTATGTTAATAAAACACAAAAATTACCTATACATTAGACAGGATATCTCTGTTTATTTTTCCCGCCACTAATCTGCGTGCCGTACACCAACAGTACATTGTCGGATTTACTGTACGTAAATGACCGGAAGTCATTTTTTACATTGAATTGACTGATGTCAATTACACATTTTTACTTTATCTAAGCTAAAACGCCTGTGAAATAAATAAGTATAGGTAATTAATGAATACAAAATTGCAATATTACCTTTTCAAGGCATTCAATCACAGGTGAAAGTGTGTAGGTGCAAATTTAGGTCAAATATGGGAAAGGTAACTCACTGACATTTCCAACCAGTTACATCAGTTACCAACACTACTCTTAACAGTATAGCAGCAAAAACACCTAATATGTTATAACTGCATATTAAAATATTCAAAGTTGGTGTTCGAAGAGGTCTTATCAGCGAAATTAAGTAAAAACACCTGTGAGGCAGTGTTTGAGAGCACCTGGCAACAATTAAGCAGCCTGTCAAGGGAATGCAGATTTATTTTAAACATAATGATTACTCATTGGCTTCATTAATGGACATACTTAAGCCTCCATATTATAATAGATTGCAGTTTATCTTCCTCCATTTAGTAATCTGTTGGACTGTGCAGTAATTGTTCACTGAGGTTATAGATGTGATAGATTAAAGGAAGTCATACTACCTCAATAAAATACTGTCATTAAGAAAGTGTTTAGGGAATCTTACATGAACACACAAAAACAGCTGAGTTATACTAGATATACCATGAACATATTTATCGTATAAATAGTAACACCCCAACATTTCCCCTCAAAGTTTGAAGTAAGCATGTTCCTCTAGGAGAGTGTTTTAAACAATATGTTTTTATTTTGATGAAAGAACACTGTAAAAAAAAAAGTATGAAATCATTTAGAGAGGTGCTTGTGGTTTCATTCAAATGAAAAATTGAATGGCAATTTGCATCTAACAACAGTAAGGAAGGATAAGAAAGAACAAGCAGGCATTTTGCTCAGTCTGAAAGTGAAAATAGCACATTGATATACTATGGTCATAAGTGCACTTTTCACTGTACACACAACATAACACTACAAAAACTATCACAACGAGTCCTCCACAGGCACAGGGACTGACTTAAATATTGTTTTCACGAAATGTTGTCTCTAAATGAAATCTCCTATAGCAGGCTGCAGACTCTGGGCTTGGCCTTTTTACTGTTTGGAGAAGAAGTCTTTGCTTTTCTGGACGTCGGGCTTGATGGTGTCACTTCCTGGTTTCCATCCGGCTGGGCACACTGAAAAGATAAGCCTGTAATGAGTCCTGGCTCGGTAGATGAAACAGTATGGGAAAAACATGACAAACGTATAATTTAACATCTATTTCCTTCGGATTCAAAGCAAGGAAAAACATCATATTGTTGGCTGGTCTTTTCCCTGTTTGACATACAGTAGGCCTGTGTTGAAAATCCTTTCAAAACAAACAACTCAGGATTTATTTGTACTAGAAGTAATACTGTCAAATGCACAATATGTAATTCCTGCCGTTTGGGGTCCCTCAATCAAAACAATATCCAAAGATGGAGTTGGGTTGTGTCGTGAAGTAGTATGGGATCAGAGGAGTTTGTCATCGCAGTCAATTTTTCCAGTTAATTTTATTTTTATTTGTCACTGTTCACGAGGTTATTCTCCAGGAGCCGAATTATCTGCAGAGGTCTACCCCTCTCTGAACGAACAGACACATTGATAAAAAAAAAAGGCAAAAATGCTGAATAAAGCAGTTTTGCAGTAAAAGACTGTGTTTCTCTTGTGGACACGGGATGGGTGGGCTACAAGCTAACGGCTAACGTTTTGTATTTTTAAGATGTAGCTTAAAACTTGGTAAAAAGTTTATTTTATTTTTTTAGGACAACGTTGCCAATACTGGGAACAAAATTAAACACTCTGTTACCTTGATTGAAAATACACACATTTCTAGGTTTTAAATTGTTGGAAACATTTGGGGTAATTTAAGTACAAAACTAAACGCGAGCAGTGTGTTTACCCATTTTAATTTTAACATTTTAAATTATTAAAATATCCATATTTGGGTAATGGAGAGTGAGGTGAGAGTGATTACACCACTCACAGAATATAACATTTCAAGCAATTTTGAAAATGTTTAGTGTCAGAACAAGCGGCAAACTCTGGGGAAGAGCCGGGACACCAATGCGGAAGTGCCTCAAACTGCAGTTCATCTAGTGGCCAGTAGGAGCAGTCTGCAGAAGGGAACAATTTCCATAGACCCTCATGTTAAAATGCCCAACTTTACAGCAGAAATAAACATGTTTACATCGTGGTTCAAAAAACCATATTCTCTGTATAGTTAGATCCCCCCTTCATGATTATGGATTGGGGGGTTGAATTTTTTCTCAACTCATCTGTTTAATTAATATTAAGCCTTAAAGCTTTGGCATAAATTAGGGCGTGGTCACTTTGATGGACATGTACATGCCTCACTGTCAGCTTACAGCAACTTGTCCACTCTGCTAGGCTACAACCATAGAGGCTACAACGTTAGTTAGTTGTAGTTACTGTACTTGACCCTTTAGCTTTAGCCGTGTTCGTGGTGATTGTGCCTTTTAGGGAATATTGTTACAAATACCAGACAATTAAAATGTTGTGCTGTGCGCTTGAATGTACTAACAGAACTTCCAAGAAGTCTAAAATGATAATATTATACATGTCCCGTTCGCAGGTGTTTGTGTCCTTGGTAGCTTAGCTTTTTACTTATTAGCCAGCTAAGGACGTAACCCTTTATACTATATACATTTTTGTTTATGATTCAGCCTTGGGTAAGACTTTTATAGTCTATGGCTATGACGCCCATAATGCTAAACGGGAGCAAATGTTAATAGGGGACCCAAATATCCCAGTGGTGGCCGCCGGAGCTAACGGAGCCGCAGGGGGCTAGCTCCAGCCGGCGTCCCGGAGCTAGCCCACTGCGGCTCCGTTAGGTCCGGGGCCGGGCGGTGGAGTCCGTCTTTTCTTAACGTGTGAATGACAAGCATTAAGAATAACAAAACATAGCTAACTCTCTTGCAGATTGTCTCATTTGATTATGAATGTAACGTATATAGGGGAACTACACTGTTAGCAGTAACTTGGTATGCACGTATTTCATGTTAGCTTAGCTTCTTAGCCTGAGCTAGCTCTGTTTACTTCCAGTTCGGAGGCAGCAGGTCCCGCCTCGGCTCCGCCTCTTTGCCCTTATTTGGAGCAGGCGGGATTAGACTCTGACGTCGCTGTCAAGCCGTTAGTGGCCAACTCCGCCTACTAAGGGCTTCTCGGCAACTCTGCAGAATCCTATGGGTGACGTCACGGACACTACGTTCATTTATATATACAGTCTATGTGTCAGAATAGTAAAACTCAAGCTGGATGCTACAATACGTGGTAAAATGCATCATGGGTGCCACACATTTGCATAATGTAACCTTACCTTCTCCGTGCTTGTCAGTGAACTGAAAGGCTTGAACCAGGCGCATGGTCTCCTCGACTGAGCGTCCAACAGGCAGGTCGTTGATGGTGATCTGTCTCAGGATTCCCTTGTCGTCAATGATAAACAGACCCCTTAAAGAGAGAAAAAGAGCAGGTTATCAGTCTCCAAACAATTAAGTCCCGTAAAAGAGCATTTTAATGGCTGTGAATTTCATGAGATATTCTGAATTTTTGCGATCTCACTCAGCGAGAAACAGCAACTACCACAAAAACGACTTCAAGCAAAATCACAGGTTCATTCTTATGCAGCTCAATCAAGTCAATCATCCGATCTTTGTCCCCCTGAGTTTATCACTTGCAGGGGTCATTTTCGATTAGATGCAGAGGTACCCTTTTATAGAATGGCTTTTCCCAATTGACAAAATACTATTCCTAAATAAAATGTTACAAAATCAACCAAAAGAGCATTTAACTGCTGTTTTGTAACTGCTGTTCACTGTGTTTTTGATATGTGTGTATCCATATTGTATTTCTGTTTTGTTTTACTGATAGTGACATTTAACATTACTATTGCTAAGCAGTCAATGCCGGTATATAAACCACTATCCCTCTCACAAACACACTCAAATATCTCACATACTAACATACTCTTTTCACAATCAGTTATTTTATTTTTTCTACATTGAATTTAAATGTTATAGTTTTTATTATAGCTTGTAAAAATAGTTTGCCATCACAGTTGAATCCTTATAATTGTTTGTATCTTGTGTTCTGTATTACAGTGCTTCCCAACCGGGGGTACGGGGACCCCTAGAACAACTAAAACATTTTTTTGTCTACCTTGTAAGGCGACCTTGAGAGCCTTCAAAGGCGCCTTTATAAATAAAATGTATTATTATTATTATTATTATTTTTATAATCCTGGTGTCCTGAACTATCAGAACGTATGAAAGAAAAGCAAGCTCAAGTGTCTTATTAAAAGCTCTAGTCCTAACAAAAGATTAATTTTCCACTCACAATAAGTGATAATGGCAAGTCTAAATTGATTTTTATTAAGGGTGAGTCATACAAGTGAATTTCATCTAAGGAGTGGTTGGTTTGAATACGATTACAAAGGGTTTAACACAAGAAAAAATGTATTTGAATCATCACCGATGAGTGGGGGGGTTCTTAAAGAACAGCTCAAGGGATACACGTCACCAAAGAGAAAGAGGTTGGGAACCACTGCTCTATTACATTCTGAATATTTTTGGGTAAAAGCTTTAAATAAGTTATGTTGTGTATTTTTTTAAATTGTGCCTAAACAATGAATAATGTTTCCTTGTTTCGAACCTTTTTCAAAGCATATTTAAACTCTGTATTGTAAAACCCACCTGTAGGCAATCCCCTCGTCCTCCTTCAGGACACCGTAATCTGTGGAGATGGTGCGTCGAGTGTCAGACACCAGGGGGATCTTCATGGCACCCAGACCGCCCTGCTTCCGTGGCGTGTTGGTCCTAAGGAGGTAAGAAAAAGTGAGGACTTTGCAACAGTGAATCCATCAAATCTGCTGTGTAAGAAATCAAACTGGTAACTACCATGCGAAATGGGAGAAGTGTGAGTCGACAGAGGCGGCGATGACCTCGCAGCCGATCTTCCGGAAGTCCTCGGCAGCGTCACTGAAAGCGATGATCTCAGTTGGACACACAAAGGTGAAGTCCAGCGGATAGAAGAAAAAGACAACATATTTCCCTGCACCAAAGGAAATGGAAACAAGTAAGGCTTTTGTAAATGTATCACAATACAGTGGTGCTTCTATGATGTATAAATGAAGACACCTGGGAGATAGCATCTCAAGAGCTCCCTCAACAAAATGCAATGGGATTTTTCCATTGGATTTCAGAATATTGCAAAAAATAATATCTCTGGCAAAGAGACTTTAATGATACTTGCACATTTTGTTGGCAGGATAATGTCCACATTTGATCACCACTTTGTGATTTTTGAATTTTGAAGATTTAAAAGCTAACGTTCGGCTATAAATGATCTACATCACGTTAGCATGACTTTTGGTCACCACCGCTAAGCTAAAGGTGGCTAATGTTTGGCGTGATGCCTTTAGTAGTTTTATTAAGTCACTTGTTAGCAACCTCTGTTTAAATCAATCAATCAAAGTTTATATCACACATTTTATATTTGTCTCAGGGAGCTTTACAGTTTATACAAAATGTAATATGACAGATATAAGCTTCTTACATTTACGAGGTATTGACTGACATATTTTATGCCATAGATCAAAACATAAAATGTCTAAAGTTTGTGTTAACTACAGACAGGCCTCTAACCAAAAATACCTTCAAAACCCTAATCTTGAAGACGAGGGAAGTGGAAGAGATACTAATTTCCAAGTTTTAGGAGTCATTCTCCTACTACTCTATAAGGTAATTGCATGCTTTTTCATGCTGCTCTTTAGAAGTGTAAATAAATGTCTAAATAACAATTGTTGGATCTCAAAGCTAAGTGAATTACAGTCAAAAAGAGAGCTTCATCAAAGCATGTCCTCCACTCTAGGGGTGGAGGAGACACAGGTCGAGGTTTACCTCTATAGTCGGAGAGCTTCAGGTCGTCGAACTGTCCGTCTGGCATCACCGCCTTAGCTGTGAAGTCTGGGGCCAGCTTTCCAATGTGTGCCTTGCCTGCAGCCATCTTCAGTCTAACTGGATAAAGGAAGAAGGAAACGTTGATGTATTACACAATCTCTTTTCCAAATGAGAGCTGGGCATTTTTTTGCATTTCAAGAACTCATGCTTGCGTACTGAAATCGTTGTAACCCAAACATTTTAAGTTTTACATAAAATAACCAAAATAAATAATCAATTTTAAAATAATGATGTCTGTCAAAAAGAACAAAAAAACTAATTAATCAATTTTGATAATCAATTGACATGGTGGTGATTGTTTATGAACAAAACATTTGCCCACTCCAACTTCCTTAATACAATGTTTATTTTCTTTGTCTTGTATGATAGTGGCTTGATTTAGATCATATCTGCTGACATCATCTTGGACTCTACAAAATGATAATGGGCAAAAACAATAAATCAGCTTATTGTAAAAAAGTATTAATAAATGGACAGTTCCAGCGAAAATGGTGAAGCAGTTATTATAGAACTGTGCCAATATCAATGACATATATATATATATACAAATGTGTAATACAGTACAATACCAGTGGTTGAATGAAACTGAGTACTTTCCCCTCTGTGGGATTAATAAAAGGTATTCTGATACTTGAGTCTTTCCATGTTCTGCTAATTTTATGTACTTCTGCTGCACTACATTATTTTTAATTCCTTTTTAAACAAATACATGTGTATATGATCTATATTAACTACTTCTTTACTCAGTACTCTCCAAAAAGTGCTTAATATTGACGAATTACAACATTTAAAAACTCTTATATATCTATTTTCTAATGATAAAAAAAGAGTAAAATAAAATTCACATTTATAAAGAGACAATTGGTACTTTTACTTTTGACATTTGAGTACATTTAGCTGATGATAATTCTGTACATTTACTTAAATAACATATCATTTCACTTCTTTAAAATACACTGTTATATTGTGGAAGAGAGTCATTTTTCTGTGTTGCTAAACTTTAAATGTACCAACACACATTGTGTCTTTCGGAAGCTGTTATACAGTAAATGTGTAATTCAGCCTCCTTCTGCACCCAGTTAGCTCAGACCGCCATTACAGTATTTAAGCACCCAGCACTTAAACATAAAACACCACCGAAACCTATGAACCATTTCAACTTCTGTTTAAATATCACAGGTGTTTCCGCAAATGTATATTTAGCCTTGCACTGATTTTTAATATGTTTTTTTCTTGATACACATTTCTGGTAGGCTACATTTTATTTGTAATTGTCAAGTTTAAAGTAATATCCCCCGAGTGCGTTTTGGTATATCTTCATTTAATTCACGTTAAACTCGAAAAAGGTCGATTTCTCACGAAACTTTCCCAGAGTTAGTCTCTCGGTTTCCACTTTATCAACAAATTAACGTTAGTTCTTGAAGCAAATTTAAAGAAAACTTTCTAAATCAACAATAACGCTACATATTTAGTGAATAACCACTTGTTGGACTGTAACTGCAGCCTAATACTCTTACTCAACTAAAAACAAAAAGTAAACCTTACAAAAGAACACTTACAAAAAGAACGGTGTAAAACAGCACGTAATTAAATGTATTCTACAACACATACCTCAGCTTTGACCTCACCACACAGTCAGAAGCAAGCGAGAAGAGGAGAGCGGACTGCAGGGCGGTGAGAGGCTCGAATTCGGTATTTATAGCACGACTCACTTCTCGCGATAACTGATCACAACCAACTTCAGTCCTCCAGTATCAACCTCAACCTCCCACGACACAGCATGACTTAGCACTTTTTTGTGAGCTTGTGTGAAACCACAGAAGGAAGTACTCTTCACAATTAAAGTTACAGTCTCACACCTATTTTTTAGTCCCTCTATATTTCATCCAATTAAAAGTCAGATATGCATGGGCAGATGTCATTTAAAGGGCCCTTCTAGTAAGACATGCAATAGGTTTTTTAAATGTTTGCTTTGTATATTTTGTTATACAAATTGTCTCTTTATGGTTGTTTCGCCCCTTTCTGTTTCTTTTGGTAGTTGCTTTATCTCTTTTTAAGTCATGTTATGTCTTCTTTAACTGTGTGTGTCTTTGTGGTCGCTTTCGGTTTTTTTGAGGTTGTTTTGTTCGTTTTTATTAGTCATTTAATGTTTTTTTGTGGTCGTTTTGCGCATCTTCCTGGATGCTACGTGTATCTTTGAGTGACATTTGGTATGTGAGACCCGTGGGCTTGGTCCTGGGCCTACATTATAATTCAACCACCAATTGTGATAACACTGAATCATTTAAAACCCAAAAAGCAGAGCAGTTATTTGATGTCATGTGTTTAATAATCAAAGCTAACAGCTAACAGCCATGCAGGGGTCACAGAGTCATGAGGTTTCATCACATGGCTCAACCTCTCTCAGGTTACGGAGCCAAAACATTGTCATCATGAATAGACATTCAAAAACCCATACAGACTGCAGCTGCAACCTTGGCTCTATATTGCAGCATCTCAGTGTCTTCTCAATGATTTACTGATTCCCAGGACTGAGACCCTTAAAAGTAGCCTTGTAAAAGATAAACATAATCTAACATAATATATTTAACTGTTATTTTACACATTGATGGTAAGCAGAGTATATTTCAGAGGGATCTTAGGGAACTCGTTTCCCGTTCAAGAAAATAAGTCTAATTTCTTCCAAGTAGAATTAAATCATAGCAAAAATTAATACACTAAATCTATGATAATTAGAGACTTTCGACAACAGACAACTCCCTCTTGAGGGAACACAGGGATTTTAGCCTTTACAGACCATTAACATGCACAACGACATTCAGTAACACACAACAGGAAAGGGGGAAACCTATAGAAAAACCTATTTGTGTTGCACAGGCTAGCCAGTTTCCTCAATGTTTCCTGGAATGTCATTCCCTGAACGACTTTATACTATATACTGTACTAATCGGGGTGTGGAGCACTGTTGCATCATCTTGTACAGTACTTATCCTGTGGGCTGCAGAAGGCATATTTCATTTTCATTTCCTCCTCACGCCTGCTAAGAGGAACAGCTAACTTTGTCTGCTTGGTCACACTGACTGGCACCGTTTTCTGGCATATCATTTCCTGTTAGGGGATCTGTATAAATACTGGTATATGATTTGTAAATAATCTTTTATTATAGAAAAACTATTCTAGTTTGTTTAATATTGAGTGTATGCCTTAAACCCGTAAAAAAAAAAAAGTTTCCGGGTTATGTCTCTTTTATTGGTTTTTGTGTTCCTAACTCCTGAAGCTATTAACATTTTGGGGCCATAAAAGGAAAATATATTTTATAATAATAATAATATTTTGTCTAATTTTTACCATTGCGTTTCATCATAATAGAGAACCGCAGTGACGCGTCGTAAAACCCGGAAGTAAACTTCTTCCGGTTCCTTCTTGAAAAACCAATGCAAATTCTCCATAGCATTTTGGAAAATAGCTCGAAATAAGGTCTGTGGTTGACACACATTTAAGAGAGGGATCACGTTTTGTTCAGCCGGATAATCTCCACATGTCAACTCTACTTTTATAATTCCTGAATCATAAATCTAGTCGCCAAAAGCGAAATGCTAACGTTATGCTATAAACGAACTACAAGCCAGTACAGCAGCAGGGTCGCACGACTTCAACGTCACGCCAACTTAAGATCGTTTCAACTGACTTGCACTGAAACTGCACTTTGAACACTTTAAATTAAATATATTAACATTTTAAACTGTATACCCGGGTTATCTAGGCCCTTTTTGTTTTGTTTAATGTATACCACGTTTATCTAGGCCCTTTTTGTTTTGTTTTATGTATACGTCACACTGTGGGAAACGATATTTCGATATTTCTGGATGTATAACATATGTAGAATTTTTGACAATAAAGCTGAATTTGACTTTCGCGTGCTTGCATATTTTAACAAAGCTTTTCATTTTAGCCACAGTTAATTTAAATAGAAGTCATGGCTGTGTCAATTATCAGTCTGATAACGTTTTACAAAGATGACAAGAAGAGTGTAGACAGAGGAGAGAACCACTACAAGTCAGCATGAGGAACAAGGTTTATAGTGTCGGTGAGTAGTGATAGCAAGAGTACCGTTAACCTAGAGTTAATTTATTCACATTAATTCCCATCAACAAATCAATTGTATGTGTCACATGAAATCTTTATTAGGCAAGGCAAGGCAAGTTTATTTATATAGCACTTTTCAACACAAGGCAATTCAAAGTGCTTTACAAAAAATGAAAGACATTAAGAAAATGGCATTTAAAATCAGTCATTAAAAAGAAAAGCTAATCAAATAAACATTAAAAGAAAAATACATCGATAAAAGTTACAGTGCAGTCTAAGATATGAATAGTTCAATTAAAAGCAGCGACAAAGAGAAAAGTCTTCAGCCTGGATTTAAAGGTAGTAAGAGTTGCAGCGGACCTGCAGGTTTCTGGGAGTTTGTTCCAGATATTTGGAGCATAATAACTGAACGCTGCTTTACCATGTTTAGTTCTGACTCTGGGGACAGAAAGCTGACCAGTCCCTGAAGACCTGAGAGATCTGGATTCAGTGCTTTATAAACAGCAGCAGTATTTTTGAAATCTATTCTTTGACACACAGGAAGCCAGTGTAAATACTTCAGAACAGGAGTGATGTGATCCACTTTCTTAGTGTTAGTGATAGTCTGGCAGCCAAGGCCCTAACCTCGTTTTGGTTGTTAAAGTTTTTTTTATTGCTGATTATTAATCACTTATATGTATATAATGATACCCAATTGGGTGTGGAGTTCTCACCTTTGGGGAAATTGAGATAATTGAGAAAATCCAAGATGGCCGCCACCGAACGCTTAAAATCCAGATTTGTTAATATCTCCATGACTATAGAAGGGACAATAATGACCAATGTCGTTTTATATGTTTTCAGATACAAGGAATCAGATGAAACCATCATTGTAATGATACAAACAACATAAAACTTGTTTTTTGCAATATGCGACAAAAATTGAATATAATATTTGATGTTCTGAATGGCATATAATTCGGCAAGTAGTCGACATGCATCTGGCACATATAATTCAAAATAGCAGTTTCTGTGATATACATCTATATATTTTGCAGTTCGTCTTCACATAAAAATGAGACACAAACGGTCCCATCCAATCATTAATACATGCATAGTTATGTAACCTTTATGTTTAACTGCTACAATATATTTCAAACATATACATTTATGCATGTAATACAAGTGCGGGTAGACATAGTAACATATATATATTATAGAACATATGATACAGACATAATAACAAGCTTAGTATGTTACGATTGTTGGGTTTCAGTCGTCTGCATCGTCCACAACATCTTGGTGATCATTCTGGCAAGTACCTCCACCCTGGCAAGAACAGAACTCAGTACACGCCATACTTGCTTTTTTGCAACTACACCGTTGTGTACTGCATGGATTTTGGCTGTGGCATGTGCACTTGATGAGAGATAGCAGCTCTGGTGGGACAAGCGGGGTGTTAACAGGCACCATAGTTGGTACAAGTGCTCCGGATGCGACGTCGCGTGACCATCCATGAGCAGTGGGGTCAATTGCTGCTGGGCAGGCTTCCAGAGAACGTCGCCAAACACCAACTTGAAGATGCGCTCTGGCTACATTTGCTTTAAATGCCTCGGCAGTCGGTGGAAGTGAGCAGAGTTTTGGAGCTGTGGCTTTGCTTCTACCAATCTTTGAGGACCATGCTTTTTGTCGTGCTTCTGTGAGAGACTTGCAATTGGGCTGACCGTAACATGCCAACATGAACTTTGTTGATTGGTCTATTACATCTGTAACCTCTGATTCCATGTTGCCCACCAAATCAAGTTTATATTTGCCGGTTCTTAGAGCCTTGAGTGCAACTGCCTTGCCGATACCGAAGTAAGACGCGACTGTGTCACAGCCTGTTAGACCGTGAGCAGCCAGTAAATCAGGGATGATGCTCTTGTGTTTTTCCACTGCGGCGTTGACATCCAAAACAGTTCGGCCATGGATTGGGGAAACCATCAGAACATGCGAGGTTATCTTGCCCAGGTGGCAGAAGTGCAACAAGAGAACAAAGATGTCTGTGTCATCTGCAACTACCAGGACAGTGCCAGTCTGCACACGTGATACCTGTTGTATGATCAGGGTATCACCCTCCTCCTGTGTAGTGGTCATGTCTGGCCGTTTGTTCATTTGTCCACCTTCGATCTCAAGTGGCACCGGATCACTGCCAGTGACAACCAGTTTATGAGTTTGGAAGTCTATTTTGTGCGATACTATGTCCTCGACAATCAGGTCAATTAATTGCGCTTTATTGGAAGTGACGGTGAGCACAACTTTTTGTGGTGGTAGTCGGGCTGTGCAACGCAGCGTGTAGGTTCTACTGGCTCCTTTGTCGCGTCCGCGGCGTGTCGACTCCTTCGTACTACCCTCAATGTATCTGAAATATCAATACAATCGAATCATTAACATCGGGTCAATGCGAATATTTCATAACTGCAAACATACATGTATGTGTACTGATGTTGTGAATTTTGATCAATATAGCTAGTGTTATGCTAGACTCTAAAGCAATATGTATTTAATACATTGCCTACCTGTCAAAGACTAGATAGACATCACTGGTCGTCAAGTGTGTGCGCAGATACTTTCGGAACAGGTCGAGGTAGTCTTGTACAGTTCCAGATGTTGGCCATGGCACTACCCAAAGGATAGCACATCCATCGAGGAATGTTGTGTGCACATCCTGTTCTGCGAGCCTTCGTGATACGTCTACCTTTAGGGCGTTTTTAAGGTTTGATTTTGTTTTAGCATCTCTCATGTTTCCTTGCTGATCGAACATAGCTGTTGGAACAGGCGCCAGTTCATGACACATGAGTGTGTCTGTGTCTAGATCCCGTGAACTACGTTGCAAGCCCATGGCCCGTGCATATATGACCTCTGTGTCAAACACGTTCGTGTCTCCTACTTTAATGTGTTTACGAGACAATGACATGGTGGTAACTAGTTTGGGTATGGTGGCATGGAATCCTGCAGGCCAGCTCTCCTCAAACGACTGCATCTGGGTATGACCTATTGCTGCTGCAGTGTCCACATTGATTGATTGGTGGGTCAAAATTTGTCCGGTAACAATATTCAGTAAGCCTTTGGGATGCTTGGGATCGAGTGGATCTGTACATAGTTCAAGTTTGTCACGCAGAGCTTGTCTGTCTTTAAGATCACCCTTGATTCTTCCTGGTGTTTCTTCCTTATGCTGAGTTTGGCTCTGTGAGTGATCTCGTTCTCTCATTTCGCTCAAGTCACGAATCACACTGTGACATGTGTGCAAGCTATACGCCCATGTCTTGAGGGTTTCTGGTTTGAGTGTTATTCCGACGATTCCACTTTTCCCTTTGCCGTACCGCATAAAGGTTGTTTCAATGGCCATATCGCTCCAAATGCCATTGAAAAGCCCAGAGTTATGGTGCATTGTATGCTGTCCCTTCATGAATTGATCGGAAACGTTCTTGGGAAGGCCATGCATTGATCGTAGATAGTACAATGCATACCGAGCATAGTGTACATGGCCTGCAGCGAAAAACAGCGGAATCATATCTTTGACAGTTGCTAGATGCAACGGCCAATCAGCCTCCCTCTCAGCACGGATGAACTGGAGAACGAGAAACATGGGTTTGATGAGACACTCCACCCAAAGCTTTGTTGTTCTACTCTGAGAAGCGAGGTCGTCCAAGATGTCGGTAAGATCAGCCATGCATTCTAGTTGGTGATTGGTGAAGATGGACCGAAGTAGTTCCTCAACTAGCATTCTGAGAGCTCTAACATTTTGTGGGAATTTTTTGCCACTCAGCATCTTCAGAACGCCACCAAACACAGGGCTAAGTATTTCAACAATGCCTGTGTCAGCCATAAGGGTGCCAATGGAACCACAATAACTCATTAATAAGTGCATTCCACCAAGACGAAGGTGGATATTTCCAAGTTGAATCGGATTTTCCCATTGGACATGTAAAGCTATGCGATAGAGTTGCAAGTCGGCTGTGAACACCACATACTCTTGTCCGACTTTATGCGATAGTTGCTGTGCTTTCTTCATTGCTGCCATCATTGTTGACGGATATGCTGGCGGCATGTCTATCAGAGGTAGATATACAATGTTGGTTTTTGGCTTGAGGGTGTGACCTTGCTCTCGACACAACCGGGTGTTGTAACCATTGAACTCTGGGCAGCCTACCCGTGTAACGACATCATTGAAAAATGCAAAGTCATTCTCGGCTGCTCTTTTCCGTGATACATCCATCATCACTTGGAGTTCTGATGAAAGTGAAGCAGTAGGTATGCTGGGCATCTCTGGTTTCTTTTGCCCATAGTATACAACAAATGAGTCGTTGTCGTCTGGTATTGGTTGGCACACTTCTTCCTTTTTGATTCGCCTGATGGTGTCAGGTCCTTGTACGTCTTCATAATGTGTTGATGGTTGCATGATAATCATGGCTAGAGAATGTGTGGATGCCTTGCCATTGGGGGTCGAAATATCTGTGTCGAAATTATCGGACACCACCTGCACCAAGCCTTGCTGTGCATCAGATATTCCTTGCTCAGTGAGATCATGTGCTACCGCAAGTGCAGCGGACTTCTTGAAACGCTGGATTTCATCGTAGCTGCATGTAACACGATAGTCATACATATGAGTCAGTAATTCCTTGGAGTCGCGCATCAATATGCCCAGTGCTACTTGAAGATCTGTTGCTCGATTAGTTACAATGCTTGTAATGATGTTTCCAATCAGCAGAGCTGGCAATGATGTTTCCAATTTGGGAGAAATAGCTGTCAGCAGATCTTGCAAAGTGTCTGAAACCGACTGGCTGGCTATATGTTTATCAATGTGTTTGTTGTATGAAGACTTATCGTGCTCCACGGCCTTGCATTCTCGCACAACTTGTTTGCTGACTTTGGCAATACTTCGTGAGATGTCATCCTCTTCATCATCTTTCACTAGTTTGAGCGTTTTGGCAGTATTTTCTGTGAATGTGACTATGCTTGCAAAGCCTGGGGCGGATAGGACAAGAAGTTCACTGCCAAAATGCTGCCGCAGCTCTTCGAGAAGTCTTCGCCTACTAAGTGTCCTGCCAGAGTTGCTTGAGTATTCATGGAATAATTCGAGTGAGTTCCATATCCGATGTTTGTCAGCTTTCAGCTCCTTCAAAGTATGATCCAGGCCTATGTCAATGATCGCTCCAGTTGCTTGTTCAAGGTGATCATGTTGTGATAGATATTTGTTGGTGAAAAAGCGACTCATACAATCTCTGTGATAGCGTGCCTCCACTGCATGCAAGTCACTCAACGCACCTTGCACTCGATGCCTGACATCATTGGCCCAACTGTCTGCCCTGGAATCGCATTTCTCAAGTAAATACACCTTATATGGCTCTCCACTATGCTCCGAATGAGTAGAACGACAGAGGTACGCAGGTCGCCATCGTTCTGGATGTCGTTCATTCTTGTTTAGTTCACATAGCTGCCCGCAATACAGACAGTGGTGCATAAAGTCAAAGACGCTTGACGAACGGCGAAGGCGTTTTGTAGACGGTCCGGCTTCTTCATCAGTGTCAGCTTTCAAATATTTTGCCAAATTAGTTTTTGATGTGTACCGTGAAACACAATTTTTGTGATAGAACACACTCAGGTCTGGATCGGTGCTGAACTGAGTTTCCAGCTCAGTGAACAAACTGTCTTTGTACGTCTGGCTTGCTTGTATGATTGAGATTATCCGGGACGATCCGGCACTTTTAGAACATGGCTGCCTGTCATCACATTGGTCTCCGTATTTCGACTTGAATATGCACTGTTCATCCATCACTTCTGCAAAGAGACAAAGAACTATCATTACAATAATGGTTTCATCTGATTCCTTGTATCTGAAAACATATAAAACGACATATTGGTCATTATTGTCCCTTCTATAGTCATGGAGATATTAACACATCTGGATTTTAAGCGTTCGGTGGCGGCCATCTTGGATTTTCTCGATTTTCTCAATTTCCCCAAAGGTGAGAACTCCACACCCACCTGGATATCATTATATACATATAAATGATTGATAATCAGCAATAAAAAAAACTTTAACAGTCAAAACGAGGCTAGGCCAAATAATCCACTTTGGCTGCCGGACTATGAGGACTCGAGCAGCGGTGTTCTGAATCAGCTGCAGCTTTCTAATATATTTTTTAGTGGGACCTGTGAAGACACCATTGCAGTAGTCCAGTCTACTGAAGATAAAAGCATGGACATGTTTTTCCAAATCCTGCTGTGACATTAGTCTTTTAATCCTAGATATGTTCTTTAGGTGATAGTAAGCTGATTTAGTAACTGTTTTAATGTGACTGTTGAAACCAATAACTAATTTAACCCGCTGACAAGAGAGCCCACCTCCGAAGATCGTGACTGGCTGAGGGACAGACTCGGGGGCAGGTTTTCAGGAATTTCTTGGCTTCTCTCCCCCGAGCCAGAAAAGGAACACTACAGCTTGGAAACACATACTGTTCCTGAAATTATCAGATCTGTTGTGCATCAGGGACCTGAGGCAATTGTGGCAAGCATGGCATTGTCTGAAGAGCAACAGAGGGCAATTCAGGTGGCTACCACTGGTCAGCGAACAAACCCAAACTGGCATTTGTTCAGGAAAGGAAGGTTGACTGCCAGCAACTTTGGAGCTGTCCTGAGGTCAAAGCGTGTGACTGCTTCCCTTATTGCCAGGGTGCTAGGGCAACAACAGGCCCTTGATGGTGTTTTGTCTGTACAGTGGGGGACTATGAATGAATGTGAGGGCGTCAGGGCATTCACCACTGCAACCCAGATGCAGGTCCATGAGTCAGATTTGTGGCTCTCCCAATCAGGAATGTTGGGGGCATCTCCAGATGGTCTGGTAGGGTCTTCCGCTGTGCTGGAGGTAAAGTGTCCCTACGGAGCCAGGGAAATGACAATTAGTGAAGCATTGCAAATCAAGGGCTTCTTTGTCAGTAAGGAAGGAGAAACATTCAGCCTGCCTGAGGAACATCCTTACTGGCACCAAGTGCAAGGTCAGCTTCACCTCACTGCAAGGAAGAAGAAATAAAAAAATTGTGAATTGTTTTTAATTTACATTTACTCGCCTTTGCAATGTTGTGGTTGTTAGAGTGTTAGGTTTCCTGTCAGCTCATCTGTTGGGAAGATATAAAATATTAGTTTCATGGAAGTCACACAGTCACATAAACTGTAAGAGCATTAAGACATACAGTACATAGGCTAAAACAAAACATCTAAAGATATAACCTTGCACTTTGATAAGTCTCGTGAACATTTTCACTATTTTGACATTTTTATAGATCAAAATTGAACTAAAGAAATAAATGGTAGATTAATCCATATTGAAAATAGGTGTCAGCTGCTACACTAATTATAACAGTTGTATTTCTTAATTAATTAAGATAAGATATTACTGTATTGATCCCAATTTGGGAAATGTTTGTGTTGCAGCAGCATAACAAGAAAAACCAAATATAAGTTATTATATATACTAAAGTATGTGAGGGATGGAATATTAAATTGAATATAAATGTAAAAATGTACATGTGATTTTACGTCCAAGAGAAGCTATGGAGCCGAGAGTTCTCTGCCAGCCAGAGGTGATTTGTTATTAGTTCAATATGTCAAACTGATTTCCCTGACTACAATCTTTAGTTACATGGTGAAACGTTATGCTGCTTGTACTAATTAGACTTATCATATAAGCCACACAGGTTTTAATAGGATGTATTAATTATCTTTACTTATGTTGCGGTCTTTTCAGCAGCGCCATCTCTAAAACGGCGATACAGTCACTACCCATCATTTACATTTCACCGTGACATGGACAAAAACGTAACATCAGCTTACCTCATGGCACGAATCCAGACTCTCCTTTGGAAAACATTGGCCGGGAAACGATAGAACAAGCACGTTTCATGCGAAGACCTGTGGCTGCAACCCGGAGCAAAGCAACAAACCATTGCGTAGCTAAGTAGTAGCGCTAGCTTTAGCTAACGTTAGCTAACGAAACGAACTGCCGAGTAAAATTGGAAAACAGTGGTAATTAATTATTCTAGAATTTGTAAAACGACTGTGTTAAAAACGAAAATTTCAAAAATACAGATTCTAATGGTCAGATATAGATATACAGATACTAAAGATAGACAGGTACTTGCTTTCAAGCAGAACACAGGGGAAAACAAATTTAGCTGGAGTGTTTACGTGTTCTGCGTAATGACGTACAACGGCTTCGACAATTTCTGTAGTCCTATTCAGCCACTCGGTAACAACCATCGTTTTTCAGACACGTAAACTCTTCAAAAATCCCCAGTGGGGTCACTGCTGATGTATTTAATATCGTAGAACAAAACGTGACTTATCGCTTAAATTTGTGTCAACCACAGACCTTATTTCGAGCTATTTTCGAAAACCCTATGGAAAAAATGCATTGCTTTTTGAGGAAGGAACCGGAAGTGCTAAAAATGCTAACTTACTTCCTGGTTTTACGACGCGTCACTGCGGTTCTCTTATGAGGCGAAGTCCCTCCCCTTCCGGGAGCCTCCATGGGACCCCGGAAGCGGAAAATTATACATTGAATTCAATGGAGAGAGAAAAGTTATCTTTTGATCCCGTTTGAATTGTGCCACGAATGACACATACAATGTTTGTCAATCTTAAACAATCATTTCCATGTAAAAAAAGTCACAGTTTGTCGTAAAACTGTTGAAATATAAGACTATGAAAAATACGCAACTAGAAAGACTACAAATCCCAAATGCATTCTGGGTCGCGTAAGTGATGTCATAGGCGATAATGCTCCAAGACTGGTTGCGACCCCCATCAGTAGAGCAGAAGTCAAATCTTTTACAAAAGTGGTTATCAAGCAACAATGGCAAAAACTATGGGACAGTAACACCAAAGGAAGCCATTTATATCAGATACAAAGGGAAGTAGGAACAGGAAGCACTTGGGGGAGTAGTAGAAGAGAACAAACCATTAACAGCAGGATAAAATTGGGACACTCTGGACTAAACTCATCACTGCATCTGATTGGAAAACATCCAAATGGCAATTGTGATGGTTGCCAACAACCAGAGACAATACATCATGTATTTTTTAGCTGCCCGGATTATAACAGACAAAGATTCATTCTGAAAACTGCACTGGAACAACTCAACATCAAGGACATGGATTTCAAAGCAATATATGAAAGTAAATCAAGAAATGAAGCAAACAAGCTGATCTTCAAATTCCTCAAAAGCACTGGTCTGAGGACAAGGATTTAATATGAAGATGTAATAACTCAACAGTAGGTGGCGATATATGCTCCAAGTGGAAGCGATTCGCCATTAAAGAAAAGAAGAACAAGAAGAAGAAGAAGACTGGTTGTGACCGAGTCGCAAAGCAAAGAAGAAGAAGAAGAAGAAGAAGAAGATCTCGCAATTAAAGCAAAGAAGAAGAAGAAGAAGACTGATTTATTCCCTCCAATAAATATAAGAGATTGCTCCAATAAATTCACTTTTACAAGATGCCTATGTGCTTTGTACCAGGTTGTAATCACAAAAGTGATCATACCACTTGCTCGTTCTACCGCCTCCCGTCTGGTGAAAGGACCAGGACCAAACATATCAGGTAATATACATGTTTTGCATGGAACATAGTCAAGTTAGCTACCTAGCTAGTAGCGAGCATGTTAGTTAGCATTACATTACATTACTTAGCCTTGTCATTAGCCTTAACATGAAGTAAACCAAAATCATAAAAAGTAAGAGTAGTCATGATGGTCAGTATTTTGTGAAACATTTGAAGAGTAGCCTATCGCCCCCTCCACCAGGTGCTAAGGGGGCGGGAGGTAGGCTAACGCCACATTAGCATATTTTCTACTTAATGCTATCTGCACAAATGGTTAACATTGAACATTAAAATATCAGGCAGCTCAGGGAGAGTCGAAGGCAGGCAGGCAGCTTTGCATGACATTATTCTGGACGTGTTTCATTGTGACGATAGTGAGAGTGAGTCAATCTGTTTGTTGGAAAGACAGTAGTTGAGTGATTACTGAGAGAAAATTATTAAAAGAGATAATTATTCAGTGTTGTTACTTTAAAGTGTTGTTACTGACCTTTTTCTCTTTTATTTTCTTTACCTCACCTGTAACTGCTGAGACCCTGAGGAACATGCACACTGGACTGACCTGCTCTGGCAACCTGATTTCCACTGTATGTAATAGTATTTGGTTATGGTATATTATTTATATACATCAAAGGCACAATGTACCCCCCAGAGACACACATGTATTGAGTGTGATATTTTGCATTGGTCATGTGAAATCATCTTTACATACTAGAAAACTGTAGGAGCGGCAACTTGTTTTGAAATTGAATTTTTAATATCCGATAATAAAGTTGATCTGTTTTCTTTATTCTTCTCGCTTCCCAGCTCCAACCATCACCATTCTCTGTTCCTGCAGGTCCTGCTTGCTAATCAATGCTCATATTTTTTTACACAATTACAAATAAAGTCAATGTATTGTATGACATGAAGTTGTGCTTCATTCTGAGTGAATAATAAATTCATTCTGCCTTCAACTGCAAAATTATTGTGGACTGCACCGACATCCATGTAGCTGCCCCCCAGTAAGATGAACCAAGCAAAGCTGACACTCAACATACAGCTGTGCTCTTAAGTTGACATGAAGAATTTGTGAAATATTGGTAATAACAGGTTTAAATGATTATTAGTTATTAATTATATAATTTTCTCATTGTAGATGAGCAGACAGGGAGCCAGATGAGAAAAGCAGAATATTTAGCTGCCATTTTCCACATGGAAAAGAGAAAGGGCCAAGTGTATTTGAGTGGACAAAAGAGAAATCCCAAATACGAAAAATAAGATTATACAATTTACAGATATGTATGCAAATATATATATCCTATATACACCATCATGTATAATGATGTAGAAGGAAGCGTGGTAGATAACAAATAAATATAGAGTTACATACAGATCCATGTTAGAGCAAAAGATGGAATAACTAAGAAGCACGCAGTATAATAATAATTACACGCAACAATTAAATAACTGCTCAGCATCTCCACCACAATCCCAATCTGCTGAGTCCTGTTTTCCTCCCCTCTGCATAACACCCCATCACACATACGAAACACAACGCAGAGTCCGAGGGTGTTAAGAGTATGTTTATTTAAATGTCCTCCTCTCTACTGGCCAACACAGGGAGCATATGCTGGGTGTAGAATTGTTCCAGGAGGAGGAGATTTCCATGCCATGCAGGGCCTTTGGGGATGGGGATGATGATCGCCTCCTTCGTGGTCCACAGTAGCAGAGACTCCGGTCTGTGATGTGCAGCTATTGTATAATATACAATACATTTTTGAAAAACATTTGATCAACAAAAAAGGATTTGGTCAGGATCTAGAGTCAGTGTGTAGTTTTATTAATTAATCAATGCTCTCTACATTATGAAAACACATACCAGTGTACCAGAGGGAGTCACACACAGCTGTGCCTAGATAACCAAACAAATTGACAAGATAACCAAAATCCTTGAATCTACACACAGCAAATAAACTCAAATGACACAACGAGATGTAAAAAGGAGATCACACATATAGTCGATATATAAAACTGGCCTCTTCAATCTGAAGAGCCACTAAAACAAAACACGGGAGTGTATCTTGTTCTTGTGAACACTAATGTTATCCACATCATACACAGAGACCACAAAGTTCTCAAGGAGAAAACTAGTTGCAAAAACAAAACACATTAGTGTACTTTGTTAGCTAATGTTAGCTAGCTGACATTAACGTTAAACATTGCACTCATATTACTCACTGAAACCTTGTAAAGCTGGTCCCGCATGCTGGCTCTTACAGAACCGACTAACTCCCCTTTTGTGTATGTACAGCTCTCAACATGCCCAGACTTGTAGTGATTTTCACCTCGTTTTATACTTTTTTGCCTCATTCTGAAAGAAAACAGGTGAAATTTGCTAACGTGACGACCATCTTTGTGATGGTGACGCGTATTGTGCGAGACCAGAGACCTGTAGTTTCACTGAGCGGTTTCACACAAAAAAAAATTGTAACTTCACAGTTTTACGACACATTTTTAGTTTTTTGACTTGCAAAATGTTCTTTTAATTTGACAAACATCATATGTGTCATTCGTGGCGCAATTCAAACGGGATCGAAAGATGACTTTTCTCTCCATTGACTTCAATGTATAATTTTCCGTTTCCGGGGTCCCATGGGTCGGAGGTAGATGGACGGGACTTCGCCTCTCTATTGCATTCACAGGAAAAAATGTAATAAATAAAAATAGAAAAATGACGGTTTTGTTGTTCGGATGCATCATCATTTAATTTAACCGTGTAAAGCCTAACACATCAAATAATAGTCAGAACATTTGTATTAAAGTGTGTATAGCACCTTTTAACAAAAATAAAAATATAATATTTGGTAATTATTTACATACATTTAAAAAACTAATATTGAACATTACATTTCTAAGATTTTGAACATTTCAACTGATTTTGTTCAGATTTGTTAAACAGGAGCCCTTTTGCATGCTCTCTATTTGTCCTTTTGGTATGGTGGTATGTTGTTATATTGTATACAAACACAAATTATGTTGAAACTATCTGAACAGCCAATGCATTTTTTGAAGACATAAATCAATAAGTATTCCGAATTATTATTTCAACATTGGAGTAATTAGCATGAGACTGGCCTCACTAAAAAACACATTAAATATCTAAATGTCTACTTTTAATACATTTGAACTATGACATTTTAATCTTTAATTAGTTTGATTAAATTATTTAAAACAGTATTTTTAACATTGTGGTGAGCATAATGCAGACTGCATC